>NC_090939.1:250705294-251330294 GCF_040938575.1 Ambystoma mexicanum
AAGAGCTTAAACAGATCCTTTATGCTTCACACATTTCAGAAAATTCCTGCACTCAGAACCTTAGCTTCTAATGACATCATGTGGATTACTCTTCCACCTATTAATTACAGAATGGTGTTTCAAGTGCAATCAACAATCATTGCAGAATTAATTTAGGCTCATAAAAGAGAACTAAAAATGCTAGGATTGGCTGTTTATTCCCTAGTCTCTATTGACGAAGCTAAGGTATTCAACGAGACTCCTCTTGCACTAACCCGAACTCCTGAAGCTGTGTCATCTATCACCACAACCTCGATAAACCCAGAAGCTTCAGTAATAGCACAACTGGCAGCCATTTCCAACACTACAAAAGATTGGTCCTGGGCGACAGTGATGTTAAATGCTAGGGCAGAACAAAAAACATTGCCCTCTTAGTAGCCATACTGGGCTCAAGGTGATGTCGTGGAAATCATGCGGTAGCAGGAATCTATTAACTTGGGCGAACGGAATCCCATGCCCACTGGACTACGATATCATCTTATGCCAGGAAACTATGTCACACAGGCAAATTCAGCTTAATGGCGGCTACTCTTTTCAAATGGAAGCTATACTTGGGGTAAAAGGGAGACCTTCAGGGGGGATTGCAGTCTTTATAAGTAATCGACTTCAATTCTCTACTATTATGCAACAGAAAACTCAGGGTTTTGTAACTGTGCTTATGGAGATGGTAACAGGTAATTGTGATATTTGTTTATTAATATCAATATACTTCTATCCGCTTCAGATGTCGATAGACACTTTATTGGAAAATCTCCAGAGGTTATTTTGTGTGATATTTCCCATGTATCCTGAATGCAAAGTTATCTTAGGGGGGATCTCAATGCGGATTGTATGAGGTACATCGATCCAGTTGAGAATCCACACAGGAAGCACTACTTATCTCCTGGGGTCATGAGAGGGGAATTAATCCACAATCTTTTGTGCCAATGGGATATTGTACTAATTCCATTTAAGCAGCAAGGCTGTGGTTATACCTGGAAGCGAAATCTTATGACTTCTTGTATTGACTATTTTGCAATGACGAAGGAACTAGCAATGCTATCTAGTGAAGTCGTATGCATAACTTTGGAGCTTAGTGATCATGTACTACTACATTTACTAATCCAAATACCTACTCCTACGCTGCAAAATGATCCCGCCCATATATTTATTGAAGGAGATCGGCCTGGGGCCTCTTTGAGGTGGAATCCTTTGATCTGTAACAGACTAAATATGAGGATTGCAATGCGGTTTGATGACTTGATGAAATGGTGCTATTCTATTGGCACTAATTCTTTGACCTCTTGTGAAATGACGCAAATCATCAATGCTGCAATTATCGACTTAGTCCACATCTACAAGCCTCATTATAAACAAAGTGAGAATTTGAGAAACACATCCACTAATACTATTAGAATGTTGGTCAAAAAAAAGAATGCTGATGTTAGGCTCTTAAAAAGCTGTCAACTTGGAGAATCAGAATAGCAAAGTCAGAAAAAAAAAATCTTAAACAAATGTCATAATAACATTAAGAGTCATAGAACGTACCTACACAACCATACTAATCAAGAAATGATGAAGAGCTTATGTCGAAATGATAGACGATCAATCTGGGCTCTTCTTAGAGGTGATGATGACGTGAGATGCAATCAATCCTTTAATTTCTCCGAGGAGGTTTGGACTGCATATTTCAAAACCAAGTTTGCGCTTCCGACAAGATTTGTGAATCACAATCACAGGTACTACAACTACGATCTGAAAGGATTTAATGGATGGTCATTGGAGGATATAATATGGGGAATCAAAAAAACTAAACAACTCGAAAGCTCCTGGCCATGACTGTATTCCGCCTTGTGCTCTAAAATCTAATTCTGAATTGTGGGGGCCATTGCTGAAAATACAATTCAACGAGATCTGTGCAACAACTATTATGCCCAGCTCATGGCTGAAATCAATTATAGTGCCTATCTACAAAAAAGGCCCGAAAAATGAACCTAATAGCTTTCGACCTATTGCGCTTATCGACTCAGGGGCGAAAGTATTTGCCATTTTATTGCTTCAAGAACTCAAAGTATATGTACAGAAAAATGCCATCTTATCAAAATTTCAAATTGGTTTTCGTGCCGGTATGGGCACTGCATTAAATGCAACTGTCTTAGCTCATTTGCTTAGGCAAACTAAATTATCCAATTTGGCTACTTTATATATGGCATCGGTTGACCTTTCTGCCGCCTTTGATTGTGTGGTGCGTTCTATTTTGTGGGGAAAGCTTGAGACGATGGGTGTTCCTACGTATATCATCTCATTGATTGCAAAATTACATCAAGATACATCGTATATGGTACGAGTAGACGGCACTGGTGCCACCACGCAATCAATCCCCACGGAGGTCGGGGTTAAACAGGGCTGTAACTTGGTGGCGACCCTGTTTAACCTCTACCTCTGTGATATCGAACATATTTGGAAAAGCGAAATCTGCTATCCTGCCAAGTTGGGGCATCTTAGGTTGCAATGGATGGCATTTGCTGATGATGTGCTGATATTCGATCAAACGCCATTTGGGCTTCAGAATAAATTGCACATTTTTGCAGAATACCTATTTAAACATAATCTTCAATGTAATCCTAACAAATCAAACATACTAATATTCAAAAATCTGAAAAGAAAGTACTCTGTTAAATGGTCAATTGACAGTCATGAAATTAACATTGCCTCGAACTTGAAGTACTTGGGTTACGATGTTTCAGACTCCAATTCAAAAAAACTATGGAGGAAAAATTTAAACTCACAGATTCCTGTACTTGGATCCCAGATGAGGATAGTGTATGCTAAATACTGCAAATTCTCTATGGGACCATTGTTTGAGATTTACCTCCTAAAAGTTGAGGCTATCCTGTTGTATGGGCTAGACTTATGTTTGGTGGACATTGAGGATATCCTCGATCAGATTCAGGGCCTTTTATGGAAGACTACGTTGAGAATTTCCAACTCACTTCCAAATTGTATACTAAGACAAGAGCCTGGTTTAACTGCCCTATCTGCCAGATTTCAGTGGAGACAGCTATCTAACCTTGCCAAATGTTATATCCACCAGTAAACTCATTATATGAGGATTTTGGTACAATGCTTCGTACAGGAAATCCAGCATCCGTTGGAATGTTCCTTCGGCGTATGACTAAAATTCTGAAACTGCTTGCCTTAAAACCCACTGATCTCGAATTTCGTTATTCACATGTTAAAAAGCGTTTATTCGAATACGATTGGGCAAAAACGTTGAATGAAATGACCACAAAAAAAATCGTACTTGGAAGCTACTATTTTTGCTGCAACTAGGACTCCTCGAAGAACTTATTTGATGAAATTTCCATCTAGCAAATTACGTAATTTATATCTAAGATTCAAGTTGAACCAATTACATACCTTAGACAAAACTGCAGTATGGAATAAGATTAGTGATAATGGTTGCTCAACTTTATGTTGTTTCTGTGTTGATGGTACTACGACTGAAACACTCAAACACTTGATACTGGAATGCCATTTCTTTGAGGTACTGCGTTCTGAATCGTTCGGAACCCAATTTTTGGGAAACACCCTTAACTCCAGGGAATGGTGTTGGAAAACACTTATGTGGGGCGTTTCTCTTAAATAATTTGCAATTGACACAATTCTTGGTTAAATTGGAACAAGAACTAGATGCTAAACACTTGGTGAATCCCAAATAGGATGTGATGACTCAGAACTTATGAATCTTAATTGTGCTATAATGAATTCACCTTGATTGTAAACAACTCACTATATATGAAATACAGCAAGAATTGATTTCTCTTGAGGGATGGAACGGTTTATAGACAATGTCTTGCATTTTTTTATTCTGTAGGAACAAAATCATGTCATATATTGCTAAGATTTTACTTGATATGAAATATCGAAATTCTCTAATTGTAACAAAACACGATGTATATTTTTATGTTGTAACAGTTTGTTCATCAAATTAATAAACAACTTTTATATATAAAAAAATATTTCCATAGAAAATATGAGTGTAGATAGCCCATTATGGTCTATGAGCCATTCACTTGCGTAGTCCCTCCACCTCACTTTGGTCCTCTATGGCCCTAACCAATTAGGTGGCAGGGCTTAAGCTCTGCCCCAGTCAGCCATCTTCAGATTTTGAGCCGTAGAGACTACAGAATGATGGATGCTGGGCGTAGGCGCAGCCTCTAGGGGAGGCGGGTGGGCGCATGTGAATCTATGAAAGATACCAATGCTGGAGAAATACAGTTACAGGTAAGTAAGACTTCTCCAGCTTTGGATCTTCCATAGATTCAGATGCTTGAATAGAATACCAAGCAGTTAAAAACATGCCCACATCATATATACATAGATATGCAGAAAAAACTTCTGCGAGCCTTTGCCCCACAGCAACACCAAGGTTACATAACCAGAGAAAGGCGGGAGGAAGGCTGATCCTACCTTTATGTAAAGAGGTGGCAGAGCATTGCCTGGCCAACTGCAGATTCTTTGTTGGCATCTTCTGTCAGGCAGTAATGCTTGGCGAACGTGTGCAGAGTGCTCCAGGTAGGGGTTCTGCAAATGTCCTTCAATGCTACCCCAGCGTGAAAGGACACTGAAGCTGCCCTCCCTGTGGTGGAGTGCGCAGAAGGAGGTCTGTTGAGGGGGAGGCGGAGGGGTCGTCTTTAGATTGAGGCCAGTGGGCGATATATTGAGAAACCGAACGTGCCAAACTTTGTTTTGAAATATGTTGACCTTTAGTGCGTCCAGAGAAAGCAATGAACAATCTGTTGGAGGAGCGAAACTTGTTAGTTCTCCAAGTAAAACTTTAGAACCCTCGCCACATCTAGAGAATGCAAAGATCTTTCTGCATCAGATGTGGGATTCTGGAAGAAAGTTGGGAGGATAATGCGCTCTGTGAGAGTCATCTCCGACAAAACTTTGGGAAGGAATTTAGGATGGGTTCTCAGAATGACTCGGTCTTTGTGGAACAAGGTGAAAGGAGGTTCTGATGATACAGCTTGTAACTCACTGATCCTCCTGGCAGATGCGATGGCTATCAAGAAAGCGGTTTTCCAAGATAAGAATTTCATGTCACATCTATGAATAGGCTTGTAAGGTGGTTCCATTAGAGCCGACAATACTGTGTTTAGGCTCCAGGATGGAACCTATGTAGGCATAGGTGGGAAAGTACGCATCAGCCCTTTCAGGAAAATCTTAACAGCTGGAGGGCGAGCAATGACTATCTGGGTTTGTTGTATATGCTGCTATGAACCTTGATAGAGGATATAGATAACCCTGCTTTGGCCAAGTGCAGTAGGTAAGGTAGCACTTGCTCGACCGATGCTGTGAAATGCTCGACCGATGCTGTGAAAGGGTTCACTCAAGATGTTTCGCACCACTTGGAGAAATGAGTCAATTTCCGGTTATAGGTGATCCGAGTAGAAGGAGCCCTAGATGCCTTGATAACATCCCAACAATCTGCAGGAAGATCCAGATTCATTCGTTTTCGCTGCTCAGGAACCAGGCCTTGAGAGACAGGCTTGCTGGGTCGTGGTGGAGGACCTTGCGGTTCTGTTGCGTCAACAGCTCCTGATGAGCTTTGAGGTGAATCGGGAATCAGCGGGAGAGGTGTTGTAGGGTGGAGTATCAGATCTGCCGGGCCCAATCCGGCGCTATCAGGATCAAAGAATAATTCTGTTTATTGGGGGGGAAGGGCATAAAGGAATTTCCCTGTCCAATACACCGAGAACGCATCTCCTAATGACCAACGTTCTGGGTACCTGGAGGCTAATTTGTGGCATTTCTTGTTGGCTTTTGTGGCGAAGGGGTCGATCTGCTGATGGCCCCATTTGGAAAATATTAGTTGGACTTCTTTCTCGTCTAGTTCCCACTTGTGAGAAGTCATGAACTCTCTGCTTAGTTTGTCCGCTAGGTCGTTGTCCACTCCCGGAAGATGTTCCGCTTTGATTTGGACTCTGTGGTGCAATGCCCATGCCCATAGCAGTTGAGCTTCTTGTGACAAGATCTGACTTGGTGCCACCTTGTTTGTTTGTGTAATGGATGGAGGTTGTATTGTCTGGATGGTCACCACCTGGCCGGCCAGTACTGGGAGGAAGGCTTTCAGCACCCACCGTATTGCACTGAGCTCTAAGACGATGTGCAGTTGAGATTCCTGAGCAAACCATGTGCCCTTGGTTTGGAGGTCATCTAGGTGAGCCCCCCCAGCCCGACAGATGCATCTGTCCTGAGGAGAAGGGTAGATGTTGGTGCCTGAAAGGGCATTCCCTTTAACAGGTTTTGAGGTGTATTCCACCATCGAAGTGCCTAGTGTAATGTCTGTGGTAGTTGGACGGTGTCCTCCTATAAACAGAGTGCTTGTTTCCATTGGTTGTCCAGGGCCTCCTGGATTGGCCTCATGCCAAGTCTGCAATTTGGTATGAGGAATATACATGAGGACATCATGCCCAGGAGAGATTTGAAAGAGTACCATGGTTGCCGCTCTGTTTAGGAACCACAAGGTCAAGTGGAGAATAGCTGCTACTCGGTCTGCCGAGGGTCTTACCCTGGGGATGTTTATTGAAAAACCTAACCCTTTTAAGAGGTTTATTGTTCTCGGAATTGCCAAGCGTGTGAGTTTGTATGAGCTTGCCCTTATCAACCAGTCGTCCAAATATGGGAAGACTTCTGTTCCGGTCCTTCTGAGTTTTGCCGCTACCGGTGCAAGACACTTGGTAAAAACTCTTGGTGCTGACTTTAAGCCAAATGGGAGAAGACGGAATTGGAACTGTCTCTGGGCAGGATGAATGGGAATGTGGAAGTAGGCGTCTTCCAAATCTAGAGTGGCCACAAAGTCGTGCCTGTTTAGCCAAGGTTAAGACACTTTGCAGGGATATCATCTTGAATTTGATGCGCTTGGTGAACCAGTTGAGCGCTCTTAGATCCAGTATAGGTCTACACTGACCGTTTTTCTTTTTGATCAGGAAGAAACGGGAGTAGAAACCTCTTCCCTTCTGTTGGTCTTGGACTTGTTCAATAGCTGCTTTTTGGAGCAGTTTTTGAATTTCGGACATGCCATGTCTTAAAAGATGTACCTTGCGAGGGGTGGGTGCAAGGGATGGAGGTTGATCTAGAAATTCTACGGTGTGACTATTGCAGATCACCTGCAACACCCACGTGGACGATGTTACTGACTGCCAACGATGGAGAAATTGGCTTACTCTTCCCCTCAGGAATGTGACGTTGAGGGGAAAGACCCAATTTGTCAATTTAGCTTGTCCTGGGTCTGGCCCTTGGTAGAGCCACACCCTGCCCCGTGGGAGTACCTTTTAGAGGTTTGGTGTTATCTGTTGTCCTGGAAGGTGTTTCCCTGCGTTTCTTGGCCAGAGTATGTACAATTGAAGCCTCTGAATTTGCAATATGAACCTCGAAAAGGACAAAAGGATCTACAGTCTTTGTCCTGGTCTTTAAAGGAACGTATGGCTCGAGCAGGGTCTGTCTTTATTCCTTATAGATGGTCATCTATCTTCTTACCAAATAAGTCTTGCCCATAGAAGGGCATGTACAATATTTGAGCTTGGACCTTCGGTCTGAAGTTTGTAGCTTTCATCCAGGCTCGTCTCCTCAGTACAGTACCGTGAGCCATTTGCTGTTAACCTGATTCCGCCATGTCCACTGCTGCGTCAATCATATGATCTGAGGTAGCTTCCCCGTCTGCTATGATTGTTCTGGCTTCCTCCTGGAGATGCGCTGGTAAATGCTTGGTTAGCTTAGTCATATGCAACCATAGCTCGTGGTAAAATGCACTGTCATGGCTAGTGCATTGCCTGCTCTGATGGAGACAAGCTGACTAGGATACCTTCCTGCCCATGGCCTCTAACTTACGGCCTTCCTTGTCAGGAGGTGCTGATAAGGGTGATGAAGGATTGGCCAACTTTTTTCTGGCTGCCACCGCAATGACAGAATCTGGCTTAGTATGCCCCCTTAGACAAAGTGGCACAGTATCAGGGGCTTTGTATTTCTTTTCCGGTCTTGAAACCAGAGCGGGAGTAGATACAGATGTAGCCAATATCTTTGACCCAGATTCCCATATGGTATCAAGAAGAGGGATGGTCGTGACAGTCCTTCTGCGTTTGTCCCTGTGCTCATAAAGCACCAACTTTCTCTTCAGATGTGACTTGTAACTTGAACAAGTCTGCAGCTTTAGGATAAAAGATACCAAATCGTCTGGTGGTGAAGAGTCTCCTGGAGAGTCTCTTTCTAGGTTTTTCAACTATGTAATCATCCCATTCGCTATGAGTGTCAGGCTCATGAGTACTCTCCCCTTCCACTGGGTCAGAAAAATCTCACAAAGGATCCTCTTGCCAGTCTGAGACTGGTGCGGTTGAAGGCACAATTGTAGGCTCTCGAATAGGTGATCTTGCAGATGGGACCCTTGTCTGTGAAGCACTGAGCGTCCTGCTCCTGGATCTGCGAGGAGGCTCAGCGGAAAGTGCCCTTTTATGTGGCCTGCCCCTGGAAGGAGACTCTCTGGGTGTGCTATGGAGAGGCGAGATGCTCCTCTGTGGAGAGGTTCTCTCTTTCGGTATGGATGACTTATTCATTTCCGCTTGACGTCTGTTGAATTCTTCAATGATCCTTTGCATCGACTCAGAGCTGTATCGTAAGGATCGGCAGGTTCCTCTACAGATGGTTGCAGAGAGGACTGTGTTCCTTGGGGGTAAGGCAAGGTTACCTGCCAAAAAATTCTGTGTCTAAAAACTCCTCTTGAAGAATGTCTGGGAGTTCTGTCATATCCCCTAAATGTGAAAGTTGTGCTCCTATTAGTTTATGAGTCACTGATATAAGGGGCACAGTTAATTAATTGGATGGTGTAACAGTGGCGTCTGTTTTGGGTTTAGGTTTCTCCGTGGACGAAGGAATTGACTCTATCGTTGACCGCGCCGTTGTATGCTTCGTGGACGGTGGCTTCGTGGACGATTATTTTGTCGACGGTTGAGAGTGTTAATCACTCGATGGGATCTCTGTGGATGAGTGATGGGACTCCGTCGACTAATGTTTTGTGGAGGCTGATTGATGACAAAGATTTGGTTGCCGATGACGAGGTTTCAAGAGATCCGTAGTCGTGGACAATATGGGATTCATCGACGGCTTGGTCGTCGATGGTCCTCTATCGCTATGGCCGCTCGTAGATGGCTTATCCATTGACGATTGCCCCCCCCCCAGGTTTTTTTAAAACGCCTCCTTACCTTTGGAGGTGGTTTTTTTCCTCAAGATGCCGTTTCTTGTGATCCCCAGAGCCCAAAGGGGGTATTTCAACCTTCCTCTTACTTTTGTGAGAGGGAGAGAGACTCCTTTTCACTGAAGAGGTCCTCTTTGAAGTTGGTCTCAGATGGTTTAGAAGAATGTACAGGAGCTGTCTAGGCGGATTCTTCGTCAGAAGATAGACCTTTGGCTTCAAAATGGAGAAGTCTTCTGTGTCTATCCTGCAGGGTCTTGTTGGAGGAAGTCCTGCAAATGTCACATTTATTCATATCATGAGGATATAGGCAGTAGATGCAGTGCTCATGAGGATCCTTCATGTAGACTAGTTTCTTTATGCACCTTGTGCAGTCCCTGAACAGGGAAGGCTTTTTGGCAGTTGGAAGTTCAGCAATGTTTTGAAGAGGATTTCACTCGACAAATTTAAGGTGAAATAAAGTTTTTCTGATCCCAGAAACACCGAGCAGAAAGATCTTGATAAGGAGATCTCAAAAAGATATTTTGTGAAAAACAAATATATCTAACAGGATAAAGATTACGAAAAGCTCAGAGCTGGAGGATTCCCTCTGTCTGTTAGACTGTGGTGAAAAATCTGAAGATTGCTGACGGGGTGGAGCTCAAGTCCTGCCAACTCCTTGGTTAGGGCCATAAAGGACCAAAGTGAGGTGGAAGGACTACAAAAGTGAATGGCTCATAGACCATAATGGGCTATCTACACTCATATGTTCTATGGAAATAATGAATATAATTATTTAAATCACTGAGGATTCGCAGTCTGACAGGGAATATTCAAGCAACTGAATCTATGAAAGATCCAATGCTGGAGAATAATAATTCTAGAGATCCACTTCTCGGATGAAGCTATAAAATGGATAGTCGTTCCTCAACGACAGGACCATGAGGGTCTTCTCTCCATCAGCAGCTGCAGACCCCATACCCATTACTTGCGGAGTGACCCACGGATCTTGTGTCTCTCCAACACTCTACAATATCTTCACCAAGCCACTCTGATGATCTGGACCATCTGGGTTACACCTACACCAACTATGCAGATGATACCAGATACTCCTACCACTCACTGCGGATTACGAAGAGGATCTGGCTTTGGTGAATAGAGTCTGTAGCATCGTTCAGGCATGGATGGCCAACCATGGCCTATGCTTGAACCATGACAAAACAGAGCTCATCATCCTAGGCACTGCTTCTCACATTTCCAAACTCAGTCATGATTACTAGTCTTTCATCATCGATGGGAACATTATAAATGTGGCCATAGAAGTAAAAACCCTAGGCTTTTACTTAGACTCAACCCTATCATTCACCAAACAGGTCAACTCCCTAGCCTCGTCCACAGCATACACGTGCAAATTAATAAGAGCCGGGAAACAATTCCCATCAGCGGACAGTTGCCTGATCCTATCTAGAGCCCTCATTTTATCAAAACTGGACTATTGCAATGCCCTATACCTGGCTGCTAACAAACATCAATAAAACACAGGTACTCGAAAATAATGCACTTAGAGCAGCTCTAAGTATTCCAAGAAGAGATCACATCTCTGAAATTAGAAGGAAACATAAATGGCTATCCAGCCAAGAAAAAAATCAATCTTAAAACTGCTTCCCTTATCCACAAATGCTTAAACAAGAAAGCCCCTTGCTACCCAACAGAACGATTCATTAGAAAAACCTCAACTAGACCACTAAGAACGGTCCACTCTAAATGCCTTCAAGTAGCATGTTTCAAACTGTCCACCATTGAAGGCTCCAGCTTCCCAGTTAAGGCTGCACAACTGTGGAACACCCTACCACATACACTAAGATCAGACCAAACCAGACCAGATTACGGTCCAGATTACTTAAACTGTGCGAGCCTCGAGCCAGGGACTTTATCCAGTCCAAACTGAATAACCGCTCCACTACCATTAGCACCTGCGCCAACCTCACATTGGAAAGACCTAAGACCAGCCCACCTAATACTACACCCAAACACAAAACCTACAACACAGCCACCATCTCCACCCCTACCAAAACCACTGCCGCACTCATAAGAGGCACCCTCATCAACGCACGTTCTATAATAGCCCACAATACAGACATAGCGGACCTCATCCTAGCAGAAGATCTAGATTTCTTAGCCGTAACCGAGTCTTGGCTCCACGCAGCCGCAGGACCAGCCCTCTCACTAGCCATCCCTGACGACTACATCATCCTCCGAGCAGATAGAACAGAATCTAGAGGCGGTGGCCTGGCTGTAATTGCCAAAACACACCTCAACATTAGACTTGACTCCTCTACCCACTTACCATCTTGTGAAACACTCACTGCTAAGCTGCCAACTAATTCCCAAATTATATCCATTCACTTACTCTACGGGCCTCCCAGACCCTTAGGATCCGTCGAGGAAGACCTTTCACCATCCTCACCAATAACCTGAAAAACACCCCCCAAAGCCTCCTCCTAGGGGACTTCAACCTAGGCTTTAAAGACCCCAAACATCACCAGGCTACCCTCATCAATAATACACTTTCTGAATTAGGCTTTACCCAAAAAGTATCTGGCCCCACCCACAACAAAGGGAGAACCCTCGACTGGGTAGCAGACTACAACTGCGCAGCCTCCACTACCGATAACTCCCCTCAATCATGGTCCAACCACCATCTCCTCGCCTTTACCTTCGAAGCCTCGAGCCCCATCACCAACCATGTGCTAGCCTCAGCCATCTCCATGAGAAGTAAAAAAATATCACAGTGGAAAAACGGATACCTCTCATCCTCCCTACTCTTAACCAACTCCCTGCTTCCTCCAACCCTCATGACCTGGTAGAAGGCTACAACAAAACTATGCGCCCCGCCTTAGACTCCATTGCACCATTAAAACTAAGAAAATGTAAACCAAAAAAGCATCTCAACCACTGGTTCTCCAATCACCTCAAAACCCTTAGACTAGAAAAACACAAAATGGAACAAGCTTGGAGACCTTCTCCCACAGACCACAACAAAATATTGCTCAATAAAATAATGTCAAATTACAAAAAAGAAATCATAGCCGCCAAACAAGAATCGTACAACCTGAGAATAGCTCAATCCAACTCCAGCACCAAAGAGTTGTTTACCATCATTAAAGAACTGGAAACACCTGTGCTAACCCCAGACACCTGTGTGAAGGACAAACAATGGTGCACCAGTGTCCAAAATGCCCTTAACAAAGTCACAAGGCTTCAAACTAAAATAAAAAATAAGAAAGACTCCCTAGCCAAACCATCCAACCCCACCAACACAACCCTGCGCCCCACGCCCCAACACCCTCTACCCAACCCCTCCCGCTTTAGCTTCTCCAAAGTCTCCACTCTCGAAGTGGAAAAATCATTCTCAGCCTAAAACCATCTAACTGTCAGGGCGACCTTTGCCCCCCCACAAATTATTAAAGATGTAGCAAGAGACCTCTCGCCATTCATCACAAGACTCAACAACGCCTCCTTCTCCTCAGGTACCGTCCCCAGCAACCTCAAAGAGGCCTGGGTCCTCCCCCTTCTCAAAAAGCCTTCTCTGGACCCCTCCATTCCTACCAACTACAGATCCATTACCATCGTCCCCTTCCTGCTCAAGATATTAGACAAGACAGAGTACCAACAAATCCAAAAATACCTTGAACTAAACCACCTCCTTGGTATCCGACAATCAGGCTTCTGACCCCAATACGGGACAGAAACAGCCCTCATCGACCTGAAGGCTCAAATTGACACTCTCAGAGACAACAGGAAAACGGCTTTACTGCTTCTCCTCGACCTCTCTGTGGCATTTGATCTAGTTGATCACAAAATCTTATGCAATCACCTGGACTCTGCTGCCCACTTTTCCCAAGAAGCCACCGGCTGGATCGAGTCATTCCTTAGCAACAGATCCATGCACGTCTTCTCCTCCACAGCTGCCGCCGACCCCGGCCCTACCACATTTGATGTCTCCCAGGGCTCATGCGTCTCCGCTACACTGTACAACGTGTTCACGAAGCCCCCGTTTGATGATCCAGATGGTCTGGGTATCACCTACACTAATTATGCCGATGATACACAGATCCTCATCCCGTTGACGGGAGATTACAACCATGATTTGGCCTTGGTGAACAGGGTGTACCTCATCATCCAGGCATGGATGGCATCTCACAGTCTATGCCTGAATGACGACAAGACTGAACTCATTATACTTGGTTCCACAGCAAACCTAACCAAATTGGACCACAACTACACCAGCTTCATTATAGACGGGAATCCGATCAAAGTAGCTAAGGAAGTAAAAACCTTAGGAATATACATTGACTCCTCCCTCTCCTTCCACAAACAGGTTAGCTCTATGGCATCCTCCACAGCCTACACATGTAAGCTTATAAGAGCAGACAAACCCTTCTTCTCCACCCAGAGCTGCATTACCCTAGCCAGAGCCCTTGTATTATCAAAACTGGACTATTGCATAGGATCCAGCAAACAAGTTACTAACAAAATACAGATGCTACAAAACAACGCTCTCAGAGCAGCGCTCAGCATCCCCAAGAGAGAACACATCTCCAACATTAGGAGAGCCCATAACTAGCTCACCACAACAGATAAAGTCCTGCTCAAAGTAGCCTCACTAACACAAATGCCTCAACAACGCTGCCCCCCCGCTACTTAGTCAACAGAATAAGTACACACCTCCAACAGACCTACTAGAACCTCCAACGCTAATCTTCTCACAGTTCCCAGATTCAAACGCACCAAAATCGGTGGCAATAGCTTCCAGGTGAAAACAGCCCAACAATGCAACTCCCTACCACCTTCTCTAAGAACACCCCAAATCTACACACACTTTAGACACAACTACATACACTGGATAAAGAACAATGACTGCTAATTCCATTCATCCCACCGCACCGCTACCTACCTGTAAATATGTATATTTGTAAATCCGTAAACGTTTGCCTTTTTCATGACTGCTTCAATCATCTATTATCTATTATATCTACTGCACTGTATCCATAAAACCATTGTAATTACTGTACTGCATTTTAACATGTAACCAAGCTGCGAATAACCTTGTTGCTCCTGCGCCCTCATTCCCTCGGGTCTGGTGCGCAATACAAATGAATAAACTAAACTAAACTTTCACCAAATTCAGGCAGAACCTAATCAAATGGCTCATAGAGAAAGACAAGTAATGGCTCCACCCACACTCCCTCCTCTTGCACAAACATTTACTGGTTCACATGTTTCTTTTCATCCTCTAATGTATCCTAGATAATAGTCACGATAATCACCTAGTATGCTTGTTATCTATGATTTGAAGTCTACCAATGTATCTCCACCATGCTGGCTTGCTTGATCCTCAACCTGTGTAACCTCGAGGATACTGTTTTTTATCTATGCTCCGCAACTTCTGTAACTAAGCTGATAGATATTCTTTTTGCCTGCGCCCTGATACCCTCGGGTCCGGCGCGCATAATAAATAAACAATGTCCAAATCCTCACATCGAGTCCAAACACATCAGTCCATAAGACTTTCAAAGTTTATCCAGCTACCTCGTAGTGTTACGGCACAATACACCGGCACAGTGCTTCTCCTTGAGGATGGCGACTCTGCAGCGCAGCGTACACCAGCCAAACAGCCTACTTAGGGCTTACTTCGGGTGCGTGTCGAATAATGTGATCAGCATCATTGTTCTTAATTCCACTAAACACCAGCATTGATTTCTAAAACAATGATATTGCAATTCTTTTATTCTCAAAAAAACATTCTTGCTAGTTACTACAAAACCCAACCTTAGAAGCTTCTAAAATGTAAAATTTCTCAAAATATATTCCATCCAGAAAATGTGCTGCACTTAGTTCAGATTCCCCCACCTCATCCTCTAACTAAAAGGAACTATATTAATAGTATTTTGTGTAGGCGTTACGCTAGTTCTCTCACAGCTCCTCTTAGTTAACACTTTTAAAAATGATGATTGCTCTTCTGATGCACACTTGATAAGACAGAATCGTATTGTGCTTTGCTTTTCAAAGCTCACTGCCCTTATTTATACATTTTGAAGGTTGATTTAAATGGGCTAATTTAAACACTGGAAATCACAATCTTTTTATTATTTGCCTTTCAAAGTCTTTCAAACTAAAATTAGAAGTTAAAAATTGTAACTGGGCTTAATCTGACATTCCAAATGTGTAGAGGAGGCATTAGTTCTCCCTGAAGCTTCTACCTGCTGTAATGTTCAATTAGGTCAACCTCTGCATCACAGCTGCTCTTCTAATGGATCTCAGCCTGCCAGAGCAATCCAGAGTCCATTTTCTTCTGCTCCCTTATCAGGGTGTGCTCCGACTAATATATAAATTGCTATATCATCTCATCGGGGTGGATGTGTTTTAGATCATCAGAATAATAATTGCTTAACGTGATTTTGTTTTGTATTGCAAGCTTATTAAAGTTTTATAGATTTTATTTAAAACAAATTGCTAATCTGCATTATTTTGATTTGGGATATCTTATTATGAACAGGTTGGAGGGTTGGTTCAAAACAGCTCTCCTTGTTACTTGCCTATTATGCAGCTTTTCTAAAACACTTAGGTACACATAAAATCAACATGACAGCATTTGCCTTTCTCACTTTATTAAAATGTTCTACCTGCCAGTTTCAAGTTTGTGCATGAAAAATGCCAATTATATTAACCATACATTCCCCATGGGCCCAATGTATCCAATGGGACTTGTACATTCATTCATGTGAAATGTGCAGATTACACACACGATTTAGTCACCTCCCAGATACTTCCCATATCACTTTGCTTTGTCAAAGGCTGTATCAATGGCTTATTTTGATCAGAAAACATGAATAATGTATGACAAAATACCAAATCAGAATATCGCCTGTGCAGGCATGTGCAAGTAAGTACTATGGTTCACTGGTCTTATCCCATGTGGATGGGGGCAATGCACTCCTCAAAGGCCTCCTATCATCCTCTTATGCCCTTGAGAAGTGTCCTACACGCGGCCGCATGCCTCTTCATGAGTCTATGCAGATAGGACCACATCACCCTGGCCCTCATCGACCTTCATTGGCTCCCACTGGACGCACAAATCACCTTCAAGTCTTGCTGCATCATCCATAAGGCAGTGGCCCTGAAGTTACCCAGCTACCTCGCAGAGAAACTCAGCATCTCTGGCAGACAGCGCACCACCAGAAGCCAGTACACATGCAGACTTGAAATCCGCCACTGCAAAAAGGAAAGGACCAGAAAACAAGGCATACAATCCAAAACAATGGACCCTCCTCCGAGTCGGCATCAGACTCGCTCCTACAATTCAGGAAGCAACGCGAGATCCACTTCTTCAAGGAGTCTCTCCTCAACACCTAGGCTGTCACTCCCCCCACAACACCCCATCGCACCGCTAGACACTGCCCTGCCCTCTCCTTCATGCCACCCAGTAAAGCTGTACCCCTCTGTGGCCTACCCCGGCTGTATATCTGTTCTGTTACCACTGAAAAGCACTCTATTATGCATATGTAATCTTGTACAGCTCTGTCAAGCGCTCCGTTGCTTTCCGAAGCTAGGTCAGCGCTCAATAAAAACCATAATAATATGGCTCCATTGAATTGTTCCATTATTGTCTTTAACAGCCACAGAAGGATCAAGGGCCAGCAGGCTCTTTGGTTCCAGGTCTTCGTAGAGGATTAATGCTTCTCTTGTTGAGTCAAAATTGCAATATTCAGATAGAAGACGGACCTCCTCTGAGCAGAGAAGATCATGTCATGTGTGGGCAGGGGTTGACTGGCCTATAGGGAACTCTGGAGATTTCCCGGTAAGCCTCTGCACCCTGGGCCTTTTTTGTGTGGTGACCCATTTAATTTCCATATGTTCTCATAGAAAAAGGGTTGGGCTTGTTGAAAATGTGTAATATCGGGCCACTTTGAAAATAATTTCCATGGCCTCTTTTGGTGCCCAGTCCACCTCTACCTGTGGGTGAAATCCACTTTGGCACAGAATCTAGTGATTTAGGTGGGTAATCTGATCAGTCCAAATTATTGTGTACCCACAGACACAGAGTTTGGTGTTGTGTACCCACAGACACAGAGTTTGGTGTCTAGTCAAAGGATCAAATATAAAGGGTCGACAGGTCAAAGGATCGACACCAAAGGGTCGACAGTGGCAAAACCGGTCTTTTTAGAAGAAAAGGTATATATTTAAGCATTTTAGCCTTAGGAGAAAACTCCCCTTTCCAGAGCTTTTCTGAGCCTAACAAATATTGGATATCGACATGGCAATGCAAGGCTTCAATGTCGTGGCTGTCGATGACAGAGCTGAAACTGTAGACAGCGCAAAGTGCAGCATATCAAGACCTGCGCCAATGGCAAGTAGTTTGCCAGTGTTGCCATAGGCGGGGGAGTCTCAACATCAACCAGTACTCAGTGACAGCAATGGATCTTGTGAGCTTCTATGGAGCATAAGGGATGTCAGCTCTTTGGGATGGCAGATTCAGAGACCTCTACCATGTTCTTTTCTGAGGGGGTAGACCCCTTGGAAACAGCCTTCGAGTGAAACCTTGCCCTCCGTGTTCTCAGCCAGCGCCTGCGATCAGATGCTTTTTAACTAATGGGACAAACCTCAACTGTGTGTCTATCAGTGAGATAATCAATGCGGAGGGAATGGTCATATGTCAACAGTTTGTCACCACAAGAGGCAGGTTTATTAGAATGTGACAAACTTGGGTGCTCACCGGGTGTGGAGACGAAAGGGCAAAATACCTGTCTTAACTGAATAATTGCCCCCAATTGATGGAATTACAAAAAGGGTCAGCAAGTGAAACTAGAGATATTGCTCTAAATGCAAATGAAAAAAAATACTTCATAAAAAAGGAAAAGGGTACCACGATCCTCCTTACAGGCTTGGAAGAAACACTTTACTTCAACTTTCGGAATGAAGCATGGTGGGAAGTCAGGAATTGCTGGCTGCCGTAAAGGCACACTATTTGTATCTTCCCATGTAAAGCTACCCATCTGCCCCTTAATGTTTTCATTGTCTATGGGTTAGTATGTAGGAATGTCTCCACAAATATAAAAAGGAGGGGAAAATTGTAAAAACAAAAACACGATAAACTAAATTCATTGCCATTTTAATTACATATATAATTTAAGAAAAAGGTTTTGCTCGATTATTCAAAGACATGTTATGAGATCCGGCACATGGGTAGCTATATTCAGGGTTTAAAATTATCAAACATGATCCCATAATGGATACGATTGCTCTTAGGCCTTTCCCATAACTTCAGTCTCCTTGTTCCCTTTAGTACCAGGAGTAGATATCCCTAAGAAAAAATGCTTGCACTGCACACTTGTCTCTACTTTCCTCCCACCAAATACATATTTGATCAAGCGCTTTAACAATGTGCAGTTAAATAACAGAATAAATATTGCAATTAGATGTAACCACATTTAGACTGATCATGCAACTTATTACTGCCCTTTCCCTTAACCTCCCTTCCCAGCTAGGGTGACCTTGAGCAGCACTGTGGATTGGGTTTGGTGGTGGACCTAGTTATCTGGCTCTTGCTATCACACAAGCAGCATATTCACCCCGAAGGGTTAATGGGATAGGGCTCTATGGATGGCAGAGGCTTCTGCAGTATCCTAGAACCATCACTAAATCAAGGTTAGACGGAGCTCTTAAGGAATCTGAACTCCTATAGATCAACAGGCCAAGCCTCTACGCAGAGGGCTTCTACTGTGCTGTCCCCTTACTGTCTGCTTAGCTTCCATTGCCATTTCCTTCACAGCACTAACATTTAGATTCTGGAGCACCCAATTCCACCACATTCAGTTTAAATCGAGCACTACTATATCAGACCATTTAGGTTTTCTGGCTCCAGAACTCTGCAACACTGCAGAAGTAACCTTACGCATGAGCTCAGAAGTAAAAGCCTGACCTTTAACAATTTGAATTCCTTCCTACCTCTTTGTTCAGCTGCTCTAACATAATACACTACTCGCAACACTTTCTGCACCAATCAGATCATCAACACCAACAAAGCAAGGCTCTGATACACAAGTATTGTAATGTCTGAAGTTAGGCTGGTTGTGGTTTCACGATTAATGAGAATCTCACTACAAAGAATAAAAATAATGTATTCTAACTGATTCTAAACATCATTGAAGCCTGAAAAAGCTGCACAAGCACAAAATACATGAATGCCTATATTCAATACTGTATGTATGATTTTGGTCTTCTACACTTAGGTGAATAAATGAACATGAACCATTAGTAAGAACCGGTCTTAATTTTTTGTATGTATTTGCAATTTATGAGGCGCCAACAGCAGCAAGGTCCCTTTTTAGCACTCGGAACACAAAAGTTATTATATTTTGTTGCATTGAGCTTTGAATGTTAAAGGACTTTTCAAATATTAGAAAACAAACAACAAAGAAATTGTAGCAGGGCCTAATTTAGCCTGATTGAATTGTGTCTAAATGTGTAGACTGGTCCACCATGTACAAATTGAATAAAAGTGGTGCCAGAATGCAGCCTTGTTTCAGTGCAGTATAAGTAGGCAAGGTGTCAGTCAAAGAGCCCATTTTGCCAAGTCTGACCCTTATCCAAGTATTTTGATGTAAAGTCATAATTTTTACTAGGCCACTGGGGATACTCCAGTCATTCAGTTTAGACCAAATTTGACCTCTTCTGATGGCATCAAAGCTTCTGCTGAAATCAATGAAGGTCACGTAAATCAGCTGGCTATAAAATCTCCATGTACTAAACAACGGTGATTAACACCATGAGGTTATCAAATGTAGAGCAGCATTTCCTAAAGCCCGTTAGGTTAACCAGCCAAATTTGCTTCTTAGTTACCCACTCGATGAGTTCAGAGAGCAATACTCCGGCAAATATATTTTCCAGAGCATCCAACATTACAAGGATGCGCTAGCTCTTCAGTTCATCTTGAGGACTCAAAGTATACACCAGAAAAATACTCTTAGTCCATGTCTCAAACATCAGTCGAGTGCAACTAATATTCATAAATAGCTTGTGTAATAATGCAAACAAGGTGCTCATTACTATGCTTTAGCGTCCAAATTCCTCCACCCAACACACGAGTAGCATCCAAATGGAGTTAATGATAAAAAGTTCCCAAGCCTCTTCGGAAGCATCCTATAAACGTTGTGGATTGCAATTCTTCCCATTGACCAACTGCCGAAACATTTGTACATCATTGTTCTTGAATGTTTGAATTACAAGCTGCCAGCATGCTACTTTCTTTTTACACATATACCCTTGCAGCGAGTGTCGATAGTCTCCTTCATTTGTTGACAGTGGGCAAGGTAGCCACTTCACTGTGCTCCGCCATGCCGCCTATATTCCCTTTTTCTATTGCGGATAACAGGGTTGAACAGATAAAGATTAATCCTATTGTTAATAGGATTGTCTAATCATCTGAAAGTAGATTGGATGTTACAGAAACTGCCTCACATACAAAATTCAAGATAATTTTTTTATATCCAGAGCAAAGCCTAAAGATATCCCACGGCAGTGACTGACACGCTATTTCCACACTTGGTTGCAAATTCTCAAGGAACCTAGTTTTTATAAGCGTAGGTTCATTTTCTAGGGCAAAGAGATTGTCTCAATCCAATTGTGTAGTTCTCCAGATGATACGGCTGGCACTAGTGTTCGTCCCAAGGTTCCCAATCCGATCAAAATCCTGTGAATCCGCCTAGCAGGTAATGATCAAAACGAACTAGTCACTCTTCCCTGCATTGAACACGCTATCCCAAAAATAATGTGACGAAACAAGCTTGTGCAAAACAAAAGTCCAGTGTTGAAGCACTGTTAGAGGAGACCCTAGTATAGCCATCTAGTATGTCTCCAGCACACCTGCGATTCAACATAATAAACCATGAAAGCAACACAAATTCTGCCACTTGTTTCCCTTATTACTAGTAGTTTTTAGGTGAGACGGTGGAATATTTAAAGCAGATTCACGAATGTCTTCTAGTAAAGGGTGCAGAGGGGGCATTTTAGCATTGAAATCCCCCAAAATGATCATATCAAAATTACTAATAGAATTGTTGATTTCAAATAATATCTCAAATCTGTTCACAATGTCCTCAGTTTCTGGATAAATGGCACAACTATACAAAGTCACCTACACAATTCCCACAGAAGTTACTTTTGACAGCAATGGGATAGCCATCTAGACTGGTACACTGATGCCCACCAAAAGACAGTCTGAATTGAAGACCCAAGCCCTGGAAAATAACCAAGAGAAGCTTCTGGAGCAAGTTATAACATTAAAGACTGAGGATAGCTCAGTGGCAACGTGCTCGCCTTGGAAGCAAGACAACACGGAGCAACACAGGTTTGATCCACGGGTCCATGCTTAGAAACCTCTGGGTATTAAGCGAGTTATAAAATAACCTATCCTATATCATATACTCAAACCTATGGGTCCCTGCCCATAAAATTGGGTACAATTGCTGCACCCTGTTTTCCAAGGGTTACCCCGCCAAAGAAATCCGCCCACCCCGAATCGAGAACATTCTGGGCTCTTACAATCCAGACATTAAATACTGGCCACGGGTCAGTCAGTCCCATATCCACTGCTATTCTGGATTCCACCCAGCTACCAACCTATCTCCAGTCCAACTTGTTGGGTTCTATGACTGGCCCACTCAGCCACACTGTAAGCTCCGATCTCCGACGTCTCTACAGTCACCATCTACCGCCAACTCCTGCACCTTCAAAGGGATTAAAGGTTCTCCCACAACTACCAAACCGGGGCATTGCCACTCAGGCAACTCCCTGGAGGAGAGAACTGTCACAGTACACGCACTATGATGTGCCACTCACCAGTTTAATATTGTTCAAAGGTTTCCCAAGATATAAGAAGATCCAGTCAAGCTCCAAGAGGAACTGCAGGTCATTATAGACTTTTACCATACCACCTGTGCAGAATTAAACCAATTTCTGCGAGCAGCCCTTCCTACTGAGGCTTTTATCTTGCTAAAATAGAGTTGTAACTGGCCAGAAGAACCACCTCCAACTGCTACGTTGAAAGCTTTTACTGATAAACTAGTACAGAATTATCTAAATAGGTTTTCGAAAGACTGAATGGGCAAAAATGAACAGTCGCAAACAGCTACAGGCGCAACAGATTCAGCAGGTACAGCCTCCCCAAGGAAGACGAGGTGCTTTTCAGACACATGAACAGGACCAGAGTAATGAGAGATCAAGCAAATGCTTACAGTGACCAGTGCAACTACCATAAGGAATTTTGACACTGGAAGACTGAATTTCCAAATTGACCTCAGAAGGACAGTCGAAGCGAACAGACTACGGTACCAATTGGGTTGACATTGCTGCCCCTGCCTCCAATGCCATCTCCACAGAATGCTCATTAGGATTGCCAAGGGGCCCCAGGCCACTCATATCTTGATCCAACTGCTCCCTATGTCGATTGTTCCATAGATGGACAAAAGGCTGGTTTGGTTGACACCGGAGCATCACACTAAGCCATAAAAGCTCCAGACTTTGCACATATTTTGCGCCCTGATGAAATTGTCAATGTTGTTGCTATTGGTGGTAAGGCAGTACCTCACCCCGAGTCTCCCTCACTTATGGTCACGTTAGGTCCCATTTCAGACAACCATTCCTTTTTGAGGAGTCCGTTAATTTGTTTCGGTTAGATTCGTTGTTGAGTTGCTGCATTTACTGGTCCCCCCCGCATCACCCCCCCCATGGTATATTGCTTGAGACATCCCTGTCCATAGAGAACATGAGGTTTTGGTTACAAGTGATTCCCCATTCTTCGAACCTTGGAGGCAGGCCACTGCTTTCTTGTTTCAGCAGGGAGTGTTGAGTCGATTTCCAGACAAATTACAGTCCACTCATGCAAATGAAGCTGGGTATATGCTCAATGCCAAGCCAGTCAAGATCACCCTGAACCCGGTCAAATCTCTAGCAGGCATGCCTTATCCCATATCTAGCCAGGCAGACAGCATCCACCTTGTAATAGAGTCCCTGCTGGAACAGGGCATCATTGTGCCCCACAAGGTCACATTTTGCCTACCAAGGGAGCCCACTAAGATCCATAATCTTCATGTAAAGGCTCCCATATTGGAAGACCGATGCTCGAGCCCATTGGGAACCCATTGCTCTACGGCAAAGGTAACTGGAGCATGTAGACCCCGTTTCAGAGGGAGCATAACCAAAAATGATGCAAGCGTCAAATAATGCCACAATATTTTTCCTTGGGGTACCTAAAATGCCAGTCAACAAACGTGAACCAAGTGATGCCCTCTTAAAGAAGTGCCTACACTGGCTCAGTACTGTTAGAGGCCATGCCTTTGTGTCTAAGGAAACCATAGTGAGTTGCAATAGCATGTCTAATGAGGTCAATACCCCCTATGATGCTGTAAAACTGGAATTTAGAGATCAGGGGCCAGGGGAGTCTTGGGTGGTTCTGGGTGTGTTGGGTGGATGCCTAAGTCTGGGATTTCAGTTAGTCTGCACTCTTACTCGAGACCAGTGTCGGACATTTGGGAATCTTATATAATAATGATCCTCTATCTGGAGCAAATCTCACCTCCTTGGGGATAAGGCCAAACGGGAACCAAAACTGATTGGGACTATCAAGTTGGTGGTATCTCGAATTGTGCACAATTGGGCTCTGAATGAAATCCTTTTTGATATGATGTATTATGCAAATGATGCAAATGTTTGTTATTAGGGTGTACACTTTGATGGTCTTATGGCCGAATAAAGTTATTTAATGATGATCTTGTTTTTGTGGTAGTTCAGTAGTCACTGATTGCCTTCCTTTCCAGCCTGACCATACTCTAAGACCAACGTCCCGAAGCGGAAAAGGATCTGACTCGTCGATCTTGTTAGTTGGGACCAGATTCCTTTGGCATTCCCCAGACGGCCGCCTGGTGGCACCCAAAGTAATCCTTTCATGCCTGGCCCTAAAGTCCCACAGCATTGCTCACTCAAGTAAAAATTCCATGATCACTACAGTGAATTGAGACTAGTTGCTCACAGTTTTGGGTTTGTAGCTCAGGATTGTGAAAGACGCGTCACATGCTAACTCAATGTTGGGCAAGCAGTTAGAGAAAAGCTGTCTGCACGCCCAATACTGGAGGGTCCACTTAAAAACTTGCAGACAGATTTCATGCAGCTCTCCAAGTACATGACGTTTACGTATTGCCTAATAATGGATGTGTTCTCTTGGTGCAGGGAGGGGGGTGGGAGGGATACTGTCACAGTTGCAAAGAAATTGCATACTGAATTTACACCTCGATTTGGGGTTCCCCTTATTATACGGGGACCGTGGTACTGATTTTACTGGTCAAATTGTTTATGAAGTGCAAAAAGTGCTAGACGTCTAAACAGTTTCACTGTGCGTACCACGCCCAGTCGAACGATTTTGCAGAGCAGAAAAATGGCAACCTTAAGCTTAGGGCAGTCCAAGGTGCATCAGGAAACCGGTCTGAAATGGCCACAGGCACTGCCCCTACCCCTAGCACTGTTTGCCATGCAAAACAACCCCCAGCGCAAGCATGTTCTGTCTGCACACGGGATCCTTACAGGTAGCCTCTTGCAAGTAGGAACTGCTCCCTCTGCAGCTACACACCACCGCAATCTACAACTAGAAGATGCAACTGTTCTTGAGCATTATCGCACATTGGTCAAAACGGTCCACTCTCTTCATGCCCAGGTCAATGCTGCCCTACCAGCATTTGAGCCCCGACATTCTCTGAAACCTGGCAACTGGGTCCTTGTGAAGATCCCCCAGCAGAAGTCTGCAGCCCAGCGCAGGTGGCGCGGACCCTATCAGATACTGCTGACAATACAGAACGCAGTGAAGTGTTCCGGACTGACATAATGGGTACATATGGCCCACTGCTGCAAAGTACCTGCGCCCGAAGACACCACCTCCACTTCACCCGATTTTCCGTGGATACGTCCCTGCCCCGCCACGGCCACCAACACCTCCACCAGTAGTCCTGCATCCAACCTGCCACTGTCGGCCCAATACTGCAGGCCTTCCACAAGCAGAGGCAGACAACTACTCCACGAGCACCAGTACATCCAGGTACGGAACCAAGATCAACCACTACGCAACTTGTTCACCATTGTGCATCTGCAGCAAACGATCGAAGCATTGGCGTGAACAACCCCGATTCAGGTTCCACTCGTTGCATAACACCTTCAGAGTCTGACCCCACTGGATCTTTCGACTCAGACCCGAGAAGGTATGTCCTGCAATCCTGCAGTGTGAGTAACAGGACGCAGTAACACAGTCACTCACCCCTGGATCTAACCACTCGATATCGAAGAGAGGTTTGGTGAACACGTTATACAACGTGGGTGAAACACAAGATCCTTGTGGCACGCCACAGGTGCAGGTGGGGCGGCTGCTAGTGGAGAGAACACGTGCATAGATCCATTGTCTAAAAAGGAGCTAATCCAGGTTGTAGCTTTATCGGAGAAGTGTGCAGCTGATTTAAGGTGGTGGCAGAGGATTTCATGATTGACGAGATCAAAGGCCGCCGAAAGGTCCAAGAGGAGTAAGAGAGCAAGTTTGCCTTTGTCTTTTGATCTTCAATCTGTGTTTTTAAATCTAGGAGGGCAGTTTCAGTGCCGTGCCGTGGCTGGAAGTCCCAAGAGTTTGTTAGATTCAAGGTAATCTTGAATTTGTAGATATGCTGCACGGTCGAGGATTTTTAGCAAAAATGGGACCGTGGTGATTGGCCTGTAGTTTGTGGGTATACTAGCGTCCTGGGTAGGTTTTTTCAATAGGGGGGATGACCCACGCGTCTTTTAGATTGTCAGGTACGATCCCAGAGCTAAAGGAAGAGTTGATGAGCGTAGTAATGAATGGCGCTAGGTCATGAGCTGCTTCCTTGATTATAGCTGCCGGGCAGAGGTCGCCTTGGCAATTGGTCGGCTTAAGGCTGGTGATGATCTTTTCTACTTCTGAAATGGAGAGAAGCTAAAAGGAGTCAGAGAGTCTGGGATGGGGTGGTTTAGGGTGGGGATAGTGTTTGGTTGTGGGTTGGATTGTAGGCTTGATTGTTATTGATTTTAATTTGGAGGGTGGCAATCTTGCCGAGGAGAGCCTCTTGGATTTTGGTACACCAAGTGCTATCTTTGATGCAAGTGTCTGGTGCAGTGATAGGGGTTTCAAGTTCTTTTAGGATCCTAAACAATTCTTTGGTGTTGGATTTGGCTTGTTCGATACGTTTATTGTGTCTTTTTTAGCCTGGAATATGGCTTCCTTGTAGTTAAGTGTGGCCAGGATGAGGCACGATTTGTTGGCTGCAGTCTGGTTGCTTTTCCAATGCGATTCCGCAATTCGTTTTTCTTTGCGCAGGGTTCTGAGCTGGGGTGTGAACCAAGAGTTCAGGTGGGCTCGAGGTTTGGGTTTTCTCAATTTGGATGGGGCGATGATATCTAAGGCTTTTTGCATAGCGAGGTTAAAGGTGGCAACCATAGCCGTGGGGTTGGAGCATGAGCGAACCTGGTCATTGAGAGCCGAGAGGAGGAGGGGGAGGGGGAGGAGTCTGTCGCAAGTGATGTCACGTTTAATGCGGGTGGCAGTAGCCGGTGCAATGGTAGGAGAGAGGCTGGCAGGTATGGACTGAATGTTAAATGTAATTAAGTTGTGGTCCATGTATACTGTTGGTTAGAGATGATATGGATAGGACAATTGTGGGAGGCTAGCCAGTCGAGGGTTCTGCCCTTAATGTGGGTAGGTTGGTTGATAAGCTGTATGAATCCTGCATTCATAAGCATGTTATCAATTGTCATGGCATCTGTGTCTTTGGGATCAATGAGGCCCAGGTTAAAGTCCCCTAATATCGAGGCTTGGGATTTGGTTTTGGTGTTATGAGTGATGATGTTGGAGAGGTCCTCAGCGAAGGTGGATAGCGGCCCAGGTGGCCGGTAAAGTAGATGGAAAGTGATAGAGTGGTTAGGAGTGACGGCTAGTTTGGCTGTCAGTGCTTCCATAGAGGAAAAGTGATGCACAGAGGGGAGGTGGAAGTTTAGAGCATTTTTATGGATGATGGCAATGCCACCACCTTTGGACTGATTAGAGTTACGATCGTGTCTGATAATGTTGTAACCTGGAGGGATGGCAAGGGAGAGTAGTGGGCCAGAGGCTGCGTGAAGCCAAGTTTCGGTGATAGCCATAAAGTCGAGGGTAAGAATAAGGTCAGCCACTTCTAGAGCGTGAGCCGTGAGTGATCTGACATTGATTAATGCACCCTTAATATTGCTAGTGTTAGGGAGGTTGGGGTGAGGTGATGATGGGTTTTTCAAGTGTGTGGATGCGGTGGAGGTCAGAGGCTGTTTGTTAATATGCACAGAGTGATGGGAGGCGTGCGTGAGTCGCGAGCCAAGTCTGGCATTTCACAGGGTGATGGAACATGGTTTGTTTGGTGAATGTCTGGAAGCAAAGTGTTGGAGCCATAAGGCTGGGTTGTTGAGGTAACGGTTGGTGTGGTGAGCAGTGGACGGCATATTCATGGTTTTGTGAAGATTGCGGTAGTTGTGGGAGGCGGTGGTGTAATTGGGTGCTGTCCCACCGGTGTGCCGTGTGAGGTAGAGTAGGGTGGGCAGTATTCTTGCAAACAGTAGTGAGGGTGGAGGGCATGTTGGCCTAATACAGTCTAAAAGCAGATGCCTGCCAGATCTACAAAAAGGGTGGTTGAGGTAGAGGTGCTGTTGTAGGCAATTGCACACAATGTTACACAAAAATAACAGTGACCACCATAGATTCAGTGGCGTGCACAGAAAGTAAGGCAGCAGTAACCGCAGTAGCAGTGTATTAGGGTACAGATACTTAGATCCCTAGATTCGATTTTAGCAGAGGGAGCAAAAAAGGCAGTCGATTAAAATGCAGAGAGGCACAAGTTCAAATGCATTAGTAACAAACACATAACTGATTTGTCTATGAGGAGAGTGGATAGTAGAGATGTCTACCAGAATGTAGAGTACATGGGTCCGACTAAAGGTGGCGTACTGTTGCGGAAGTTTTAAGCAACCTTATCGTCCAATGCAGTGGCTGGGACACATAGCAGATGCCGGTAAGGTAATAAAGGGAGCAGGTTGAGTGGACAAGATAAGGGGCGCAGGTGGAGTAGGTAAGACAAATCTGGATTACTCACAACCTCATAAGAAACGAGCAGGGGGTATGGCCCTGGGCTCTGGTCAGCTCAGGCCAGTCTCTGGACAGTTGTTGGCCTTGCCCTCAGGGCCTTTCCCAGAAGGGCCGGCTTGCGCCTCCCGGCGACTGATGGGTGGAGATGTAGGGTGGGAGAGCCAATCATCAGTCTTCTCAGGTCAGGTGAAGGAAGCACAGAGGAGGGGAGGCTTCAGAAGGCACGGGCGGCCATCTTGGAATGGATTCAGCCTTGTGTGCTGTAATGGTGGTCGAGTGGTTGAGGCTCAATCAGAAGGACAGCCACAACTTTACAAAATTTGCAACGTGCAGCAAACGCAAGCGTTTGAATTGTAGTGCACAAACAAACCAAGAATCGATTTTAAATGGTTACCGCGCCTAACGCGCCAAGAATAACCCAGGGAGTCACAATTGCTAGGGCTAGGTGACATACCTTAGTGCAGTCCAGCACAAGGTGCAGCAGCAATGGGTCACTGCTCCAGCAGTGGCTAAGAGCTCCTGCTCCAGCACAGACGATTTTCGAGTGTCATGTCATTCTCTGTGTCCTGATGAACAATGTGAGCTTGTGAGTCTGGTATTTTGGATATTTCTAACTTTGACTTTTAGTAGTGTGTGCACTGGCAGAGCCATGGAAGGTGAACTTTTGCTCAGTACCCAGTCCAGTTGGACCTCTTAAACATCGAGATTTGTCCTGTTGCAGAAATGTCAATTGTGCAGTGAACTGAAGTGATTTTGCAGACTACACTCAACACCCAGCCACCTGTTACGCTCACCTGGTTCCACGAGGATGCCACCCAGAAGTTGGGACGCCGGTATCCTTCTCTGCGGTTCCCAGGTGTGACCAGCGGGAGGGTTCTGCCTGGAATACAGGTGGGCAATGTTCAAGACTGGGCAACTGGGGTAAACCGTCCCCCACCACCCTGTATACCTGCGGCCCCACTGGACCTCTCCTCACCTTGTTTTTAATGCAGGTGTGTTCTCCGTCCTGCCTTCTTGGCAGGGGCGCGTTGTGCTTGGTGGGTGTTGGCGATCGAGTTACTTCACTGATGCCGGCTCGCTTTGAGTCTTTCAGGTAGGTCTTATTGCTGTGCTATATTATAGTGCTTGCATGCCTTTTCGGTTTAACTAATGTCTTCCTCTTCCTTAGGTGCGCGGAAGTCCAATATGTGGCATAGACTGAATTGGTTCTCGCCGGTAAGTAATGGCCTTTATAGAGCGCCTTGATGCGGAGAGTAGGCGCGAAGCGCAGCGCTATGATGCCTTCCCTCTTGCTAACCTGTTGTCTTGTCTTCCCATAGGTCGCAGTGATCACCCGGTGCATGGAATTCCTGAGACGATGCTGGTCGAGGAGCGGCTTGCGAGGTGAGCTTTCGGCACCATTCATTAAATTGTAAAAATGTCTAAAACCTTGTTTCTTCCCTTTTTTGCAGATCTGCCGGTTCGGGAGGAGCGCTGGTTCCAGGATGCTGATCTCAAGAGCCGTGGACAACTAACGGTGAAGTTACAGGTAAGCTGCTGCTGCTAACGATGTCCTTTTTCTCCTTTACATATACTGTTCTTCCGAGGTTCACGGGTGCAGCTGAACACAGTGAGCGTCACGTTGCAGAACTGCAAAGTAACGCGAAGCGTGTTATCCCAGTCGGGCGTGGTTTAAATAGCTTCAAGTAAGTAGTCCAGGTAAAATAGTTCCTATGGTACCACCCCCAAAAATACTATACCGCATAGCTTGGTTCCAAGGAGCCAAGCTATGTGGATGCCTTCATGTTGATTGACACTGAAATAAAGTAGCTCCCAATACCAGTCCTTCATCAAGTATGAGCCTGGCGCCAAAGGCGCCAGGACTGGCCCCAAGAAGGCCTAGGCCAAGGATGCCTGGTTTTAGTGGAGACCCTTCCTGGCCCATGGGCTTGCCAGGGGGTCTTCTGAATGGGGGGGTCGTGACACCACCCCATATGAACTGAACTCTTTTTACCCTGCCACAAACTTTGATATCACAGCACAGGCCAGAGCCACCAGAGGTTTTGACATTTGGGCTCAAACACACCATGTCTTATTGGATTACTATGGTCATTGTCAGTTTGTGAGTCATTACTGTCTCACTGTGACTGTTTTTGAAACTACATGTCATGAACACCCCTGGGTTCACAGCAAGAACGCCTTCCTTCACCTCACCTGGCAGTATGCCTGCATTTATACGGTATGTGCACTCCTACCTCATGACTAGACCAAGTTCCCCTTAGCCCCTATTCCCTTCAATTTGGAATTTGGTGGGCGTGTGGGGGGGGGGGGTGTAGGTGGGAGGACGATGGCTGCCTTGGACCTCAAATTGGTCACCCAGTCCTCAGGCCCCACACCATGTAGCAATTCATATTTCCAGATGGGTTTACTGGTCCTCTAAATGTTCCCAGACCCAGTACTCAAGAGACCAGCAGCAGTTCACCTTTCATCTCAGGCTCCCAGCCTTGTGTTATGTCAACAAGGGTACGCTCTTCATGGGAATCAACAAGTGTCAAGATTATCCTTTAACCAACTCCAGTGTAGTCATCAATAATGTCACATTTGCCTTTTATCCTGATCAACCCCTTAAGCCACTTATTCTGGGACCCATTTAATCTATGGGGACAAAGCTTATCCTTGGTTGCCCATCAATTGGGGAGGGAGTGGTTACATTGGATATGTTCTGCCAGCTGTTCCGCATACCCAAACCTTCCCAACAGCCTAGCTCGAAAAGAAGAACAGCTTCGGAAGGGTTGATTGCCGGTATAGGCTCTCATACCAGCTCTTCGGGCCCTGGTAAACCGGGACCACCAGACCAGATTGTCACGACGGATTGATGATATTGCAAATGGTACTGCATCCTCCCCGACACTGTCCCATAAGCAAATAGCCATTCAAACTATGGTTCTCCAGAACCACATGGAGCTGTACACCCCCTTAGCCTCACAAGGAGGGGTTTGGGCAATCGTAAAGAGCGAGGGCAGCACATTCGTTCACACATTCATAGCACAGTGTGTCATCTCACATCAGCTGCGAGTCGACCTGGACCTTCAATTCCTGGGTACTCTGGGGCCACTGGGCGCATCCATTGGCCAAATCAGACTCATAACCCTGGTTTTAACCCTGAGCCTGTCCAGTCTAGGAGTAGCAAATGTCTCCATTATTGCGTTTGTGCCCATTGCTCTGAGGCTCCCCAGGCCACTCTGGTGTTCTGTCATATTACGGAAGAAGTAAAGTGTTATGACTTGCTAGAACGTGATGTTTGTTACCCCAAAGATGTAATGCATGAGACTGGAGTGAAGGTCTCATAGAAGGGAATTGTTGGGGGGTGGTTTGGGGTTGAAAATGGTAATGAGATCCTTGATTAATTTGCCAATTTACAATAATGCTAACCACATGTTTAACAAGTGCCTTAATGCCATTGCTGTGAGAAAGCCATGTTCTAATGTGCAAATCCTAACCTCAAAGGCTTTACCGCCTAGGACATAGAGGTACTTGTTTCCACAGTTTTCACATCCGATTAGTTTCCCTTTTGGCATATAGAAGTGTGTTTAGACTGCCACTTTCATGGCAAGGCAGCTTTAGCAGATGGAAGTTGTCATAGTAAGCAGCCTCACTTGCCCTGAGCTGTGTGTGAACCTGTAGAAGTAGCTTGCACAGCAGACCCGAATGCATCACGGTTTGTCTTCCATCCTGATTATGCCTTCCTGTGCACGAGCACGCAGCCACTTCCTAAGACCTGTATGCGGAGACACTGTTCATTCACCTGTAACATTGTTGCTTTACGATACCAATCTATGTCTGGAACCTCCCTCCCCTGAAATGCATGCGTGATCTCTTGACTGAAAAGCAGGGTGTTTGGAGGGGAGATGCTGCGTCGAGTCGTTTGTCGCTGGGTTGGTTTTTGTCCTGTGAACGCTACCTTTGCTGATTGTCATTAAAAGCTGTTCACCAATACACTGGAAGAATCTGTGGTTCTTTTTCCACTACACCATTGCAAGTTCCTGCAGGTGAATTTTTCTAAATTTTTTTCGATCAATCTGTTCTTATCCCTTACACACAAAATAATATTTTCACTCAAGGCTGCTCTCCAATCTCGGTCTAGAAATGCACTGCAGTACTTTATCTCCATAATTAAATACTCATTTAATACGTTTAGTAATGTTCTTACGGATGGCTACAATAATTTGTACAGATTCCTCCTCTTATGAAATTCCCTCCAGATGCAGTCTGGTGTAGAAACTCAACAGCCACCAGGTGGCACTGTGCAGCTCTGATGCCAGCTCCATCACATCCGTGTAAACTTACCTTTCACACTGCCAGTGAATTCCTCTCTCCGTTCTTCTACATACAAGGAGGAACACTGTTGCTCGCTCTACACATCTATATGTGTGTAGAGCTAGCAACATGGTTACTCAGTTCCATATTACCTCTGTCACCTGCAAATAACTCAAAGAATTGTAACGAACATAAGAGATTTGTTCTTCTAATTGATACATTCCTCCCAGACTACTCTTCTGAAAGTCTCCCACACCATGCCACAAGATCTAGTGGAGACAAGAGGACAACGAATAGGCATCATTAGAAAAGGTTTTGCAGGGTCGATCAATCAACCCTAGCATTCTCACTCGTCAGGCAATCCAGGTGATAATGCCTTGTAAAGGTGTGCAGTAAAGCACAGGGACAACACACCATATTTCTGAAAGGCAGAGGCAACAGCCTTACTGCTCATGCAACAGGCACGTAGCTATTCCGGTGGTACTTTGAGTTGTTTCGTAGCAAATCTTTATGCACCACAATCTATCTTTAAATTGTTTAGAAATGGCTCTCCCTTTCCTAGGCCAAGGAAATCCCAAAAAGTGCTGGTCATCCTAAGGTTCTTAATTTAATGTCCCTTCAAGTGTCAATTCTATGGCACAGTTCTTTTGTTTTGGATGGGTAATGAGGAGCTAAGAGCAGAAAATATTTTTGGTCAAAGGAAAAACCGATAGAGCCTACAACTCTATTGTAGGACAAGTGTCTCAATGGACAAAAGTAAATCAGGCCAAAAGGAACAGAAAGTAAGAACCAAATTAAGCTCCAAGGAGGGACTACAAAGTGTTGTTGGTAGACCGGCATTGTTCAGGCTATTGTAATGGGTACAACAAGATATGAAATTGAAGCATGGATAAAAAAGAAAACCCGTCTTGTATTTCCTTGCACAGGGAGAACATTACCTTTGCGCAAAGGGTCAATACAAGGCATCAGTAGAACGTCAACGTTAGGGATGCAAAAAGGGTAATAAGAAGGGAGGTTTGCAATGCAAGAAAGGATCACTCATGCAATGTGTTAGGAAATATATATCTTTACTGCACCTTTCCTTCAATTTTTATGGACCCCCTAACATTTTTATTTTTGATCCTGACCTTTACTTTGTACAGTGCAGTGAAGCTTTAAGCTTCACTGCACTGTATTTAGCTCATCTGTTATGGGGAAACTGACATGTCCTTCAGACTGTCAGTACTGGGAAACATTGTTTCCCTTAGTCTAGTTATTTTTTTACTACTTTTAGCAACTTATCACTTGTGTTAACTTATCATTGTACAATGCATCATTTTACAATGCAGTACAATGGGCTACACTTTATTTTTTCCCTAGACTAATACTCAAAGTATTTTAGGTTTCTCTAGGTGTGCTAAATGGACCATCGGGTGGCAGCAGTGACTTCTCACCATTTTCTGATGCGTGTTCGTTTTAGCCTTACCACGTTTGGCTACTAACTATGGCAAGTGACCAAACATGGCCATGCCACAAGGATTTTTGCTTTTCTTTTGGCCTTCTTTTTTAGCCTTCTTCCTGGCCTGTTAGGCCAGGAAAATCTTTATATGGATTTCCAGTGCCCAGGAAAGTATAGGTTTTCGGCAGGCTACTGGAGGGCTATGTGTGTTTGCTGGCAGAATGTGGACTGGGACTGTCTGGTCCCAATCCACAAAATGGTTTCAGTGTGTCCGAGTGTTCTTCATGAGTGCTCCCGCCAGTGGTCCCGATTGGACCACTGATGTGGTGTGTGGGGCTAATTCTGCTATTGGGAGTTACTGCGCTCATCTGGCTTTTAGGATACAAATAGGATCCCTGCATCCACTCTACAGAGATCCGGGAGTAACCTGAAGGAACCAAGACTCCTGTCCAGCTGTGAGACCAGAGACCCGTCTGATGGCAGCCTGGCGACCTACTTCTGCTGCTGTCCTGGAGGGGCCCTGTCTTGCTATTGATCTTCAGCAGTCCTGAGACCCGTGGAGTGGAGTTTGGGCTACCATGAAGCAGACGTCGCTGTTCTGCGTTGAGGCCTGGAACTTGGGGGATCCTAAGCTTGTCCCACAAAACTTACCTCAACAAAATTGCAGAGTGCTTGCGGCAAGGGCACCAGAGAAAGGAAGGAAAGTCTGACAGTGACAAGTAAATCCCTTTGCGTAGCCGTGCTGTGGTGACCACCGTCCAAAACTGCTTACCCGAGTCTAGTCCAGTCCTGAGAGGGGTCCTGCATCAAGTTTTACTGCATTCTTCATCTGAGAGGAATTGCACCAGCGAATCAAGGACTGAGGCTGATGGCGGGAAAAGAAAGCTCAGACCTTCCATTTACCTGGCAAGTCCTGGGAAGAATCAGAGTACGGGTGGGGAGGATGAAGGGGGTGAGTTACAGTGTTTCTAACATGCCCCTAAACTCCTTTATAAAAGTTATCAAAACTTTTAAAAACGTTTGCTAACCATTGCTTGCTCATGCAAGTCTTTGGTTAGTTAGAATAAACTGTCCCATAACCCTTGGAACTGTTCACTGGACCCCAGAGACTATACCTTCATTTCTTTCTGCACCACAAACTGTCGTGCCTTTCCTGAACTTTTGGGCATAAGGCCCCAAGACAACTTACGGAAGGACTTTTGAAGTTCGAGTTTATTCTCTATGGACGTTCTTTTACAGGGGTTGTATATGTATTTTGCCCTACTCTGGTGACTGTATATATGTAATCTATTATTAGTGTTGTGTGATACTTCTACCGGGTAGTCATTTTTCATAGTGCTATTCGGCCATAAAGAACTATTTTTATACATACTGTCCAAGTGTAATTTGGAATTCCCATTGTGTGTACTCATTGTGGACCCTTTACAAGCTCACTACCTCTTGAGACTTATCCAAGACCTCTCGTCACTGCTACCTTGAACGGGTTTGGCTACAGATCCCACAGGTGTCCCTGTCATAATATAGGTTGGCCTTCTATACATCTGTCCACCAGGCCAGAGTATAGAAAATCAGTCCTCTTGATAAACAAAAATATAAATAATGGGTAAAATGGTGGCAATTACCTGGAAGAATAGGAAAATGGCAAAATGTGGTGGCGCTATCTAAAATGAAAGAATGGGAAAATGTAGCAGTTAAGAACTATGAACACCAATAAGTCTAAATGTATCACATGTAGTATAGGGGAAGAAGAGTGGACTACAATTAATAAGAATTTCCATATTGTAGAAAATCCAGAAAAGACAGCTGGAGATATGAATCTCTGTCCAACTCGGAACTTTATAAGAACATAATCAAACTAAAGAAGTCAAGAGCCCAATATTTTAAAAAGAAGTCTACAGATCAGTGGGTTAAGCTCCTGGATTTTATTCAGAACGGTATGCTATAGTGGATGCTACCCTCAGTCATGGCACACCTCTCCGCTTGTCCAGACTTACAAAAAGGGAAAGCGGGACAATCCTGCCAACTTCAGGCTATTGGCAATGTTAGATGTGATGGGCAACATTGTTGCATCCTTGGTACTTCATGAATTAACCAAGTGGGTGGCTTCTTTAAACCTGCTTGATACATTTCAAATGGGTTTTTGAGCTGGCTATAGTACCACCCACTATCAGATTAGTGTACAGCTTAAAAACAGTGCACTAGAACTAAAGGGTCACCTTATTTGTATATGGAAATGATTGATTTTACAGCTGCCTTCGATCCGGTCTGCTGTGAAAAACTGGAATAAAATGGCAACATATAGCTTCCCTGATGATTTAACAAGAGCAGTATGTTGTTTTTTATAAAAAACACCTCAGTACAGGTGAGGCTGGATTCTCGTGGCGCTATCAACCCCCCCCCCCCCTCCTCATAAAAACCTCCATTGGAGTAAAACACGAGTGTGTACTGGGTCCAATTCTTTTTAATATATACATGGCCGACTTACCATTAGTACTGGGTAGAATACAGAGCTGCCCTCCCAAACTCCAAGATACATTGCATAGCTTATGCCGACGATCTGGCTCTATGTGATAGAACCTACTCTGGCTTAAAGAGAGCTCTTGTTGAGCTGCAGAGATACACTATAGCCAATGGTCTACAGATACATTATAAAAAAACTAAACTGATGTACTTGCGAATGTGCCCATTACTATTGCATTGATGCTGATTGAGGAAATCCATATTGCCATCTATGTGTCGAGCTATCCACTAAAGGAGACTTCAAGGTGAGAACAGCCGAAAAATGCAGGAAAGCATTGATATTAACATCCATGATTGCAAAATTTGCCAGAGATCATGCTGGCTATAGTCTTAAGGGAGTGCTGATGCTTTATAAAAACGACCTGTCCTACCATATAATATGGCTTGGAAGCTTTATGTGTGAGTGATTTCAAGTGGTTGAAAATCATTGAAGGCAAGTTTTGGAGGAGGGTTTTAAACCTTGGTTTAAGAACCCCGATATGAAGCTATTCGCCTAGAGTAGGGCCTTGCTTCTCCTCCTGCTCTTGCATTAAAGTATCTCTTTTAAATAAAAGCTAAATAGAGTACCATTTGTCAGTTACTGCGCAGATCCAGGGCACACATTCACAGTTCGTAACGAAGACCTTTGAAGTAATAGCCTGCAAGCGTGAATGGGACCATAACTTTCTCTCTGGCAGAGAAATTTGAGCTCAAATTAGAGGGCTGGGATTGGTCACAGAACATATGGCACAACTCAGTAGCTAGGAAGTGTTTAATTAAAATCTGTGACATATAAAAGGCACCACTGGGTTACCTTATGGTGTGTGCCCTTCGCCTGCTTTGCGCAAACTATTGCTACCAAGAGTAAATAAATTACTGGTGCTATGGAATCTGGATTCCGAGCATGCAGAGGCACAGAAACTGCTCTTCTAGACACCCGTGAAGAACTGCTCGCATCTCTGGACTGACTCTCCAGGTTTCCTCATTCTGCTTGATCTCTCATCGCCTTTGACATGGTCAACCACTACATGCACATCAACCGTCTACATGATACCCTGGGTATCTCGGAGAAGGCCCTGGACTGGCTGACCTCCTTCCTAACTGACCGTCCGCCCCAGGTTATTCTGGGCACCTTCTCCTGGCCCATCTCCTTCTCCACCTGTGGTGTCCCACAGGGCTCCAAACCTCTCCCGCTGGCTCTTCAAAACATACCATGCTCCGTTGGCACGCATCATTTCCTCCTCCCCCCAACTTCCAGTGCTGCGCAGAGGACATTCAACTCTTCTTCAAACTTCCTGCTGAGCCCCTTGCTTCCTCCTTCATTCCGGACTGCCTATCTGCTATTCCGGCCTTGGTGAACTTCAAATGATCTCTGCCTCTATTCCAGCAAGATCGAGATCGTTCCTATTGGGACCCCCTGCTCCCTCTTTATTCCCCTCACTCTGGCCATCCACTATGGGCTCTCCCCCTTCTCCTTCATTCGAAGTCAAAAACGTTTTTAGTCATCGTCAACTCCTCTCTCTCTTTCCTCCATCACATTCAGGCCATTGCCATGAAGTCCAACAACTTTCAAGATCTGGATGGAGATGCAGAGATGTTTGCGCGCCCTGCCTGGTGAGAATATGAAATTTAGCACCTCACTTCCAGACAGCAATCCCAATTAACACAACCACTAACAATTTCACCCCTCTGCATACACCTCTCAAACTCTAACCAAACACAAACACAAGCCTGTAACACAACAATCTGCACAAACTTCACTACAACAACAAAACAAACCACACAGACTAGTACAACAGCACACGACTACTGACCGAAAAACACCCCAAGCCCAGCCAACAGAGGTATCCAGGTTGAGACTGCCAACAGCACATCACTGCTCTCTTGCACTTTTCCAGCTTATTCCAACTAACTCACCCCCTTCCCTTTTTCCAGAGCCGGACGAGCGCCAAGGCACCACTCCTTTAACACTAACTCTTCCTTCTCAAAGGAATTCTTCCTTTCCTCACTTTCCCCCAGAAGCTTAATGTAACCAGAGCGCTGGTTCTCACTCGGCAGGACTACTGCAATAGTCTACTTTTGAATCTACCCTCTTCCTCTCTATAACCCCTCCAGCTAATTCAAAATAGGGTAGCAAGACTTATCCTTGGCCTCAAGCACAGGGACCACATCTCTCCTCTTCATTCACTGGCTCCCGGTTGCTGCACAGATTAAATTCAAATCCCTCTGAATCATCCACAAGGCTGTCTGGGGCCGGAGAACAACGTATCTGCAACTTGCTATCACTAAATATTCTCCCTCTAGACCTCTACGTTCCTCTGGTACAAACTGTGTGTGTGAAGCGTTTTGCTAAAGAGGGCCGGAGGCCGATTTCTTGCTTTAGCATTCTCACTCTTAGGGGAACAGCCTCCCCAATCCTCTTCGTCTTGAGCCAGACCTCAAATTCCGGAAGCTCCTCAAGACTTTCCTTTTCACTTCCTCCTTTCCTTCTTCCCTCCTCTAACCTCAGTCGTTGGGATTGGTGACCAAGGCCCGTGTGTCCTCAGGCCCTTGCCTCCTAAACAATCGCCTCAGGTTCTGCCGACAGCACTTGCCTCGGCACCCACTGGCCTATCCCCACTGTAGACCTGCACTTATCTACCTATTGCAGCTCAACGCTAGGTAGTTGGTAGATAGCTGGCACTCACTTGGAAAAAAGGATCGAATATGCTGTACGTTTAAGTTGGAAGACAAAGAAACTGCTCAACATTTTGACATTGTCGCACAAATGGCCCATTATATAGGACAAGGCTGGGCTCCTATGTGATTAACTGAGAGCATAAAGAGGGATTCATTCTCTGCTTACTGCTTAAACACTCTTAGTAAATCTCTGCACTTGGCACTATATTCTGTAGGGTGGCATTTTGAGCCTTTGTTAAAAACTGGCTAACTTGTCTATACTGACTACCCTGTGGTATTGTTTTAGTGTTGTACAGTTATTTATTAAACTGGTTTTATAGTGCTGGTAATGTGCTTTTATTTTATTGAATTTTACTATATATTAATGCACTTTAGTACAAACAGTTTGAATTCAACAATATGAAATTCGGCAATTGCACATATTTTGTCAGGGTTAGCTTTGTGACTACACAATGTTTAGCATACTATGAAATTAGATTTTTACTAAGGATTCGATTGTCATTGTACTTGATATATATATAATGTGAAACGTTCTATGAACTGACACACACTAAAATAAAAAAATATTTCCTTACTCGCACATTCTTTTAACGACCTACAGAGCTGCCAAGTAACCCTTCACTGTGCCCACATTTAACCTAGATTAGAGCAGCAATAGTAGTCAGTGCCCAGACCGGAGAAATCAAGATAATTGTTTTGCTGAATCAATTTACTCCGCAACAAAAGAATCATTGGGAACAGACCAGGGTGAACTTTCAAGTAAATCGCAACTGAATCCCCAGGATTACGCTCTGTAGTAAACTCTTTGGAGAATATCTTGCATTTGTTTGAGCTGTAAACAAATAAGTCGATCTAGGGATGTCTCAAAGGGAGAATAACTTTCACCATCTCCCCTTTCAGCTGCAACTGCTGGGGGAATGCTGAAAGCAGACTCAGCATGTCTGCCTAATTGTTCAGACTGCTGACAACATGTGTTGCAGTCACTCACTTTGTTCTCGATTGACCAAAATCCACAGGATCTTTATTGCTTATGCAATCACTCGTCTGGTTTATGCAGTTATGCATGGCAGTGGTGTAGGAGGACATGGAGTCGAACCACTGATGGTAAGAAGGAAGACCATGCCTCAATCACAATGCCAGACCAACTGCCTTGTATTCCAGAAAATGGATGCTAAAGGGCATCCCCCGGCCTTCACAGACTGCTTAATGAAAGATCCAGCAGATGTGCTCTCCAGAGACTTCTACAGGATCTAGGCATTTTTCAGACCCAGCTTTCGTAGTGGATCACCAGAAGTAGGCTGACCATGGACAAGAACCAATGCAGGTTCTTGCAGACATGGTGTGCGTTGTGCCAGGAAAATGTCCTTCATGACACAAATGAACTTAGTCCATTTGCTCCTCAGGAAGTCTTTAGAAAGTACATGCACAGCCTTAATTTAGTAACTATGAAGATGCAGGACCCCATCGTAAGACCCAGCATCCTGAGGAAAGTCCCAGCTAATGGTCCCTTGTTCGGTTAGAAGAGAGATACCATAGTCAGTATGACTCGATTTCTCTTTGGCAAAGGAAAGTCAAACCTTAACTATATCCAAAAATGCCACTAAAAACTGCAGAGGTTTGGAACGAGTCAGAAAGAACTTGTTTATGCTGATGGAGAAATACAACCGTTCACGGAGACTGCATGTCATCCCTTAGACAGTGCAGAGTCTTCTAACTTGGCCCAAAGGAGCCAATCAAGAAGGTAGGGAATGACTTGCACTCTATTATCAAGATGGCAGCCACTATCACCATAACGTCCATGAACACTTGCAGGCAGCGGTAAGGTAGAATAGGGAGCACTAAACTGTCAGTGCATGCTTTCAACAACTGCATTGTTATTTCCCATGTTTGGTGTGGATAGGGACATGAAAGTAAGCATCCTGCAGATCCAAACAAAAAGGCCAATGATGCAGATCCTATGCCTGAAAGATCGGCACAGGGGTGACCATCTTGGATCAGTCCTCTGCAGGAGCTTGTTGAATCTCAGACCTTCAAGGGGTCTGAGCCCTCCATCCTTCTTTGGTACCAAGAATTAAAAAGAACAAATTACATTCTCAACTTCTGCTGCTGAAATAAGCTCCATTACTTCTTTCAGCAGTAGCTGATCAATGCTTGGGGAGCGGTTTCAGAGGAGGGGAAAGGACAGTGGGAGCTGTGACCTTGAATGCTCCTGGGGCAAGTCACCAAAATACTCCTGGGAGCCAAGTCACTACCCAAGAGGTATAGGGTTATATGCATGATTGACGACACATCAGTGACTCTAAAAGGAGCCCAGCCAATCAAACGTCCCATGGCCCAAAGAGAATGGAGGCCAATTCAGCTTGTTGCAGCAAACAGAACTCTTAACAGATCTGAACACAAATCGTTGGTCAGAGCATGTCTCTGCCTGAAAAAGTTATAGCTCCTTTTCTGGCTACTGGGATACAGTTCTTTCCACTATCTGGCGTGGCTCCTTCCAAACAAAGGCTATCATTAATGTATTAATTTCACATGTAGCCAGTTCCTTGTTCAGATTATATTTTCATCAAGGGGCAGTTTCATGGGTGGGATTTAATTTTACGTCCTTCCAGAACAGTGAGTTCTTATAGGTTATATGTAAACTTATATTCCTTATAACTTTCCAAAATGTAAACCACCCCTTTTCCCATCTCCATCTTGACCGCTTGTCCATGGTGTTCATTTTAAAAGAGTAGCTTGTTGTCTTCTGTTCTGCGTTTGGTCAGTAGCCTTGCTTGAGGTATTTTATCAGTAACACACGTTTCACTTCCTATTAAAGTATCTCATCCAATCCTGGAAAAGTCAGAAACCCTTGATTAGTGAGCAGAAACTGTTTCACAAAAACTCTGCTCTACCATGTCATATGGCCCAACATTGTTCAAAAATGCAAGATGGCCACCAAGCCTCCATGGCACTTTATCTAAATTACTTACAATAGCTGGTTCTGTCTGTAGTAGCCATCAGACCAAAGTTATGTCCTCCAAGCCCTTCTGAAGAGTGATCCTGCCCTGCATAGCAGACTCAGGGAAATATTAAAGTGGTTTTACAGCCAATGTGCTAAACTTAAGTCATCTGCTTGAAAGCACCACTGCCCTCTTCACCTGCTGCTGGGGTTGATCCTGCAAAGTATATCCCCCGCTCTTTCAAGAGCAGGGGGTGAAGAGGTGTATTGCAGGTAGATTATGGACAGTACCTACCTCTGCCAGAGGGGAAGGGAAATATAAGGGTTCACCATGATATTGCGCTCCAGAACTTTGAGACTTTGATCACAAAAAGATCAGTAATGAAATGAAGTATCCAATAGTTTAGTATGGGCATCAATAGCAAAGTTGGCTGTGCTCATCCAGCACTAGTGCAACATCAATCCTGTACCCTTGGCAAGTACAATGCAATCCATTGTGTCCAAGTCTGTGTTGTAGGCAGTGTTTTTGCCACTACCTTCTTGTGCTGCAGAATTTGTCCAAATGGGCTCCGCCTGTCAGTCGGGAGACTGTTACCTGCCTTTTCAGCGGCACCCTAGAAAGCATGAACATATTAGCAATACTGGAAGTGATATTTAAGGTGTGGCCGAACTGCCTGGGGCAAACTCCCATCATCCCTAAAGTGGCAATTTTGTTTTTCTCCCCATTTGGGGGATTGGAAGAAATCGTCATGGGCCTGGAGCGCACTGTGGCCACTTGGACTACAATGTTCTCAGGTGTATGGTGCCCCCAAAAGAATAGTAGATTTGCAGGTTGAGCCCCATTTATTTAAACTAATTGTAGTCTAGACATGGCAATGGAGCTGCTCTACTCCATACAGGAGATCATTTGTCAATAAGTGTCCCTCTCAGGGGCAAAACGGGCACATTCAGAATCTTTGGCTCCAGGATATCAGTGACGGTGCTTACCAAACTTCAACAGAAGAAGCAGCCAGACCCAGAGTATCCTCTTCCCAGATTACAACAGCCCTAAAAAAGATCAGTCAGGTCAGAGAGTTTCTGAATCCATTGTTGTGTCCAATCTGCCCACATCATGAGCGTACATGTAGCTGCAGTAAAGACGCATACTAGTCAGGTGAAATCCATTACCCATGAAGTGGACATTGATAAAAATGATGGTTCGCAGTGCCAGAGACAACATCTGCTCCATTTCCTCAGGGGCCTTAGCTAGGCCAGAGTCTTACAGGAATCACATTTGTCTTGGGGTGAGCAAGTGGACCTTAAGGGGCGCAGGTGTTGGATGAAATAAACACTAGTGCCTTAAAGAGAGGTGCAAAGTCAGGCAACTCAGAATAAGGTCTTAACTTCTGCTGGCACATCTTTCCGGATTAGGATAGAGTGAGAAGTGCTCCCCTTTTCGTTTATTTCTCTTCTGCATGGGACAGTCACTCCACTTATGTCTTGGGTGCAGATCTGGAAGTCGTTGGAGAAGGACTATGGAGGCTCCGTACTAGGAGAACTGCTAAAAGTTAAAAATAGCTTTTCAATGTGCTTCCTCACTACCTTCAGGTACATCGACGGACAGGATCCATAATTCTTGATCTCTTGGTTCCTTCCCCTGGCACCAGTGACAAGTTGTGTAGATCAATGATCAACACTGAGCCATGCCACTTCTAACAGGCCTTAAAGCCAGATGGAGGTAACGGGTCATGCAACCACCATGTAAAAATGTAACTGAGAAAAATGGCATTGGTGTATTCTCCACCCGGTGGGGTGAGTTTTATGTTTAACCTGGTCTGCATTACGGTTTATGTAATGATTTTACAGTGTATGATGCTCGTGTTATAATTGAAGTTTTTGTCTAGTGTGCTTGGGCATTTTTCTACCATCAAGCTTGACAGTCAGTAATAGTGTTTGACTGTAGTCGATGGAATATATTTTTAGATGTTGTGAGCCTAGCCAGCTCTAGCCCAAAAGCACCAGCTATCTAAGTGAGTGGCACTCTCCATAGTTGTTGAAAAAACCATCCGTATCTCGTATCCATCTTGAAAAAACTTTTTTCTTTATTAGTATTTAAAAAAACAACACAGCAACATAAATTTTAGGCCATTAAAAATACGGCACTCCCATGGTGTAGCAAAATCGCGTAGGAACGTTGACGTGTTTCGTGGCTAGACTCGCCACTTGTTCACAACCAATTGCCCCAGTTGAACAAGTGCTTTGTTATACCGTTGGAAAGAAAGCAGCTCAGATCAGTTTCAGAGTCGTCCACATCAGAGTGTCTTATCACAAGCTTTGACATGTTTTTCGATGTACGTTCAACTAGACTTTCCCCTTCCTTTGGCATGGTCAATTCCATACAAGCTTTCTCTGCACAGTGTATAGGTTCTGTAGTTAAGGGAGACTTAATATTCCTTAAAAAGGCCCTTGACCCATTTAATTTCCTTTTAGCCGGCTGTTTCATATTTTTTGATTTTTTCAGATCTCTTAACTTGGTCAGGCCGACCTGACCATGATCTTTAATATTCCAATTTGGAAGCTCTGTCTTTCCAGCACCTTGGAAAATTGAATAGCTAGTTGAAGTATGGGAGACCTTCCCTTTTTGATTTGTCGGGTCTTTGCCCACTATTTCAGGACACCCTCTTGGAAATTTTGATATTACAGGATCTAAGGGAGGGGCTTGAATTGTCTCCTCGTTGCGCCAAGGTCTTCATGAAGCTTTCTACTGATTGCAATTTTGCTGCGGCCATTACATTTCCCGATTGGAGGTCCTGAAGTGACGAATTTATACTCTGTTTTAGAAATGGGGCCACGGATATCACTAATGCGGCCATCATTGTGCTATGCAAATGCGCCAGATCGTGGTTTTGGTTCTTATTTAATGCGTCTTCACCTCTGGGTTCTTGCTCTTTATTTGTATTGTTGTTATCCTCATTTTGGCTATTGAAAGCCCTCCCTTGAGTCATGGTTGACTTGTTTGTATAAAGCCTTCTTGCTGGTATTGTTACCCTTGTGGTTAACACCCTAGGGGTCGAAGGACCAACTTGTAATACCGCCCCCCCCTTCTTGTCTCAACTCTCAGGGGGGACCTTCTAATGCTGCAATTTTTTCTATAATAAATGATTCTCTGCTGTTTTTCTCTGGCTATTGTCTCATTTAGGGCAGTTATGTCTTGCATTAGTTTTTCCGCCAATGTTGAATTTGTTATCCTGGCCAGTACTTTGTTATTCAACTGAGTTTCAAATATGTTGAAGTCTTTATTTGGCCATTTCTGCCCTGCTCCTCCAAATTGAATAACATGTCATTTTGAGAGAGCGCTGCACAAGTCCTCTCTTCTTTTGCACGCAGGGCTTCTAAATCCAAGAGGGGAGCCAGACCGTTTTGAGGGGAAGTCTTAGCGTCATCAACTAACCCTGTACCCGTTTCATTTAGGTCTTCCCAAGACGGACATCCAGTCTCACTGCTGTTAGAGACCGTGGTACACGACCCAGGGCAGGTTGTCCCATTTGGACAGTCCCAGACCTTTCCCTTCACGAATAGTTGATTTGCTGTCGGCTCTTGTGAGGGTACCCTGCTTTTATTTGTAATAGCCGAACCCAACCGGGGAACTCCCGGATCCCCATCTTCCACCTCCTGAGTCATGGAAGGAGCAATGTAGGGTGCAGATGATATCACCTTCTGTATTGATTGCACTTGTTCATTTTCTTTTTCCGTTTGCATATCAGTCGCAGTGTCCTTTACAATGTATTCAGTCAATAGGTTTTGCAGAAGCGATTGATTTTGTTTACTTTCCTTTATAAGCTCTTCCAAACCTTGCCGATCAGGAGCTTTTGATTCCCCAGTACGAGGGCTCCACTTGTTCTGCAGAGAAGAGAGCTTCTGATGTGTTTGCTTCAACATTTGCCTGGGAAGATGTGTTCCCAACTACATTTGCAGTCACTGGTGTTTTTGTCATGGCTATTGCCGTCACGTGCGCTGACTCAGTACATTCAGAATCTGGCATGATAAATACTGAGTCATTCGGTGATCCCACCGCCTCCCTACTTTGAGGCTCCGCATTTCTTTCGATCCTCGTTTTACCAGCTTGTGCCTCCAGGGGCAACAAGCCCTGCGGCTTCCGAAGCTTCAGCTCGCCTGCACTAGAATGTTCGTGGGTTGGGAAAAACAACTGCAACCTCTAGAGCAGTTTTGAACAAGCGGGAAGGACCGGGGTGGGGGGAAGGGAGGGAGGGCTTAGAGACAGCTGGAGTCAGGGTTGGCATTGAATATACTCTTTGCCTTACCTGGTTACGAGTTCTAGTCCCTGCAGTTTTCTTCATCAACTCTGCCTGGGCAGGGTTTAGTTTGATCGCCCCCATCTTCAGCGCCGTGCAGCTCCACCGGTGCGCAAATCCTCGGGAATACCAGGAAACACCACTTCCGCTCCGCTGCCGCTGGAGGTGCTTTTTAGTGGTGATAGTCAGCCAGCTCCTCCTCGCGTTAAAGGGTCGGTGTATTATTCCAACCAACAAAGTTCAGTGAAGCACCAAATGGAACGCCAGGTAATCCAGGAAACACCACTTGCGCACCACACCACTTCCAGTTCATATTCTGATGGCTACCCAGTGCAATGTGTCAGGGTCTTTAATTTGTCTTTGTTCTAGAAGGCCGACTGAGAAACATTGTCCAGACTTTCTCCCGACACCCGCAGCAGGTTCTCTTTGCATATTAGCACAGTTTGTTCATTAAATGATGTGTAGAGTTAGCGCATGGGGTTAGCATTTCCTTTGCCCACAGCATAGATTTACGTCTGGAAGAGATTTCACAAGATTGGGAACCAGTGGATGAAATGCATCGAATTAGTCTTTTTCATGGATTACAGAATTTCATTTTCCATGTGTACTCTTACCTCTCATTTCCCTAAACACCACACTTATGAAATATATAATATTCCACCTGATGGCCTAATTACTTACACTTCGAAGCTAGATCCTTTTGCCACTACAGTCAACTTATTGGATTACAACAATGGTTTTAAATATGTTATGTTTCTTTAACATTTCTAGCAGTAACGTTTCAAGCATTGACTCCCTCACTTTTGTCAATAAATTAACATCCAGACCAACAACCCATCTCTGCAAAAGCACTTCTCAAGTAGTCCAAGGCCTTTATCCTTATACAAACAGATTTCAAAACTATATAATGACTGTACCATGTATGTCCTGATCAAATATACTATTACTTTGGTTGAATTTCTACTTCTAGTGTCCAGTCACAAACATTTACCTGGCGTTTTACTGCCAACACATGAAGCCCTTTCGCACTCCAGAGTGTCCTGGTCAGGCAAATCGGACTCAAAATCTTCACAAGTAAGGCACAAAAGTCAGATATTGGGGAAAGAGATGGTGTACACTTGTTCTCAATGATAATACCCTTCTATCTAAAGACATATCAGCACCTTAGAGATACATCCAATTCTTTAATTGGAGCAGTGTGCTCTGAAGATCCGACCACAACTATATTGAGACACAAATAGCTTTCGCCTAATACTCAGTTTATTTTTCTGCCACAAGTCATTTGCAGGCTGGAGAATTTCATAGGAGTCCTGAAACGAATGGTCCTTGGAAAAGATTTTTTAAAAAGCTATTTTGGACAAATGGAAATCGATTTACTGGAACTTAGTATTCTGCACGATTGCTGCATTGTGTAGATCTTTTTTATACATGGTCCTGCTTTGCCTTAGACTAAGCCTAATAAATAAAGGGCAGTCTCTCAAAACTAGTGTGTTGTGTTGGAGAAGACAAGGCCCAAAATTGAAGCGTGCACTGTTTTAACAAGTTAACAGGTCATGTGATTAATATTATTTAATGCTTATACCGCACCACACGCCCAGAGGCCTTAGGGCACACAAAGCGCATACAAAACTATACAGCACTAAACAACAAAGGAGAGCCAGAACCAAGAGCCGGGAATCAAGGCACACCTAATCAATCCCTCTTATTAAACAGGTGCATCTTCACCACTCTCCAATGAATTCAAGCGAGGAATAGCACAAACCATAAGGAAGGTCATTCCAGGCTCTGGGAGTCCACACAAAAAACGCAGCTGCAAGATCTTTTTATCATCGACTGGAGAGGTCTCCTGCATGGAGCAGCCTTAAGTTGGCCAGGAAGATATCAAGGAGCATTGCCATTCCGACATTTATGAGGCAGAGTAAGAGTTTTGTGCACAATTCTATGCTTGACTGGCAACCAGCGATAGGACAGTCTGGCCGTGGAGACATGATCCTGCCTACCGAGGCCCCAGATAGCCCTTACTGCTCCATTCTGGATTGTCTGAAGTTTTTGTAGATTAGCCACGGAGGTTCCTGACAGCAAGCTGTAACATTAATCCAGTCTTGAGTTATTTGGGCAGAAGCCAGAAGGGAACAGTTTTCCTCAGGTAAGTAGGATTTGATCTGTCTCAATAATGATGACATAGGCACAAGGTGACAGCAGATGCAAAGTACACTTCTTCACAGAGAGCTAGGGGTCCAGGTACACTCCCAATGTTTTGGTAAAAGGGGCACGGCAATGGTACTGCCAGCAACAGTGAACTGATCGTAGCAAGGCTACAGCTTTTTTAGCTGAAGGCCTGATCCTACAATCAAACGTTTGGTTTTATCATCATTTTAGGCTAAGGAATTAGTAGCCATCGATCAATAGATCTAATTGATGACGTCTGAGCCCCGGACGTAATCACATTAAAGGTCTAAATGTATCTGGGTGTCGTTCATATATCTAATGCAGAGGCTATCCAACAGATGGAAAAGAGGCCTGGTATAGATTTTGTAATGGGTCAGCCAGAAACAGGAACCCTATGGTGACCTTAAAGGTCAGTGGAACAGGATGAGTTTGAAGATCACCCATGGAGACCCTGGCAGAACAAGACCAAAAAAAGGAGACTATCCATGCCGCGGCGTTGTCAGAGTACCTCATAGCCTAGCGACTAGCAGGGTGTGATCAACCAGGTCAAAGCCTGCTAAAAGATCAAGCAACATTAAGAGAGCAGTGTGACCATTATCAATGATCCCCGAGATGTTAGACTTGAGGTCAAGGCTGGCAATCTCACCAGATTGGCGGGCCCAAAGTAAGTTGCTTGCCTAAAACTCCTGGCACTGGAGGCAGGCTATGCTGTCCAAGATCCTTAGTAAAAATGGGACGTGTAATAAATAGGCCAGTAGTTGCTGACCACAGTAGGGTCCAGATGTGTGATTCATGCCTCCTTCAAGCAACCCGGTACAGTAGAGGTTGTAAAAGGCATTCACAATTTTGGTAATCCAGGGAGTAAGTGTGTTTAGAGAGTCCTTAATGACATTTTCCAGACACATGTCCCCTTTGGCAAGAGGTTAGTTCCATGCCCTTTACGATTTTGAGGTCCTCACTTTGAGACCTGTTCGGAAAATAAAATGAGTTTCAAATATTTGTTCGATTTTTCCTATTTTTGACATTTCATTGCATTGATTTGCTCTTTGTGTTTAATTGGTTATGGGGAATCCTGCTTTTGCAGACACTTTAGAAAACTGTCTTAAATTGACATTCCAAGATGGCTGCCATTGGTCTGCAAGCTAATTTCCCTTTTGTTTTTAAAGAGCAGCCTGAGAGGCAACAAAAGTGAGTGTGTTGCAAGCAATAGGCAGCCAATCGTATTGCACCAAAGTGCACATCCTTTGTCAGATGGAATTACAAACGTCAGTGACAAATACTATATTCTGACTCTCCTACAACTGGGGATAGGGAGGTACTGGTGGCACAGAGGTGACTGGCCATTAGGGCTAGGGAAGAGGATTCAGTGTCAAACTGCAGATGCAAAATGCAGCAGGTTATACTTATCCAAATTGGAAGGTGCCCACATCAAAAACTCTTTGCCTATTCTGGAGCTAGTGCATCTGCCTGTTCCTGGAGCGAGGACTTGAGAACTTAAGAGTGGAATAGATCAATGCTGAACACAGTCTTAGAAGACTTGGAAGAGCTCTTGCACTACTCCGTTGTCTGGGACTTGGACTGTATTACAACCAGAAAATGCATTAGAGTGCTGCCTTCAAAGGAAAATGGAAAGGGCCACACTTCTTGGATGACTCCTACATGGGCATGAAAGCTGCACTGGTTCATCTTAGTGACCGGCACAACACAAGCCGATTCATGAAGGGCGTTGAAGTGGGTTCAGCACTCAAGTCACTCGACTCCACAATACCTTGAAATTGAACAGTGCTTGTACATACAAGGACTTTATATGGGCTTTAGTAGAACCCTTCAGGGGATCTGTGACAAGATTTTAGATCCCTTGTGGAGCACCTCAAAGAAGAAAATGGAGCGAGCCTAAAATAGATCTTGGTACCGAGGGTGGATTTATGCTCCCAAAGTACTTTGACGCGCAAACTGTATTTGTGCCGCAAAAGAGTATAGAAACTGATGTTTGCTGAGAACATCGCAGCACTGCCAATGGAGCCCACAAAACAGACTTGGAAGGTGTGAGCAGAAAGAATATGTTCGCATGCCAGGGCGTGTGGGTTGTAAAGAATTCACAATAGACCTACCTCATGAGGCCTAGAAGGACCCTTGGTACTATGGATGCCCTTGGTGCGATTTACCAGAGCTCCTTGCTCATCTCACTCCACTGCATTGGTTCACCACACACACCACCACTAGTAGTAGTGACCAAACAGCCTCCCCACTACCCATCGAACCCTGCCGTTCAGCAATGGAAAAGAATCATGCTTGAAGATTTGGAGATGTCCACTCGGAGTGTGAAACTGAGTATCATAGGAGAAACCAAAACTCGGAAAGGGGACCATAGAGGAGCTTTTCACCACCATAAGAGGGATGGGTAAGGGTGATTATGCACATCAGGATTCCCCAAGAGTGTGAGGTAAGCTGGGACCCAGAAAGAGTACTATGCTCACCCTTGAACAGCAACAATCGGGGGTGAGGCCACAAGCAAGATTTTTCAGCAAGGAAGGGAAACAGCCTGAAGTGCAGGGACCGTAGACAGAAACACAAGGACCGGACCATAAGGGGAACGAGCCACTAGGGGGACAAGACACTAGGCCGACCGGGAACTAGGATACCAGGCCAAGGACCAGGACATCACCCGTTTTTTACTTTCATTATAAATCAGTGAGGCATTTAAATGAGTCTTCAACAGACATACCACACTCTTAAGGCCCTGGTCCCATCAACACTCATAACTCCTGCTCTGCAAATCATCAGAAAGTCAACCACATGCATAGCCAGCTCCCCTCCACCCCAGTAGCTCTAGCACAGTCTGATGCCGATCATCGCTCACTGTGCAGTCCTTAATGCAGCCATTGCGGACCTACTTTCCAGATAAGCTTCTTGACATCTTTATCTCCGACAAGGTTCTCCCACTGCTCCTCCAAAGTCTGACATACTTATTCCACACTAATACAGCATGCATCCTGCCCACTGTAGGGAGAACATAAGGGGGAGTTATGTGAGTCATTCAAAAATATAAGCAGTCCAAATCAATGAGAAAGTATGTATGCTTCTGCAGAGTGGGAAATTCTAAAGTTGCAGGGGGGTGGGGGTTGGTGGGCCTGCTCAAAAATTTCAAAATCTGCAGATTTCTGTAATCTGCAGAGAATTCTGACACTTTGCTTCTACGTAAACTACATTTTCTGAATTAAAAAAATAAATAAATCTATTCCACAGAGTTGGACTATCTACTAGTCTATGTACGTCCGCATTTGCTAAATGCCACTTTCACTCATCACCCACATCACAGGTGTCAATCATTCCTTAATTCCTTAATGAGATTCATGATCTCATCACATCGGTGCCAATCGCACAAGCAACCAACAATTTTCTTGCCAATTTCAATGTATCCAGAAACCAGCCACCTAAAAGCAGCGGGGATGCTGCATCAAAGTATTCATGTACTTAAAATATGCATTTAACCCCACACAAGTGAACCCTACTCTACGTAATCTTCTGTGCATCTTGTCGGGAAAAATAACTCAAAATAATCCCACTTGACTGGTATTGCGAATTCTGGGAATTTGCCCTTTCTCCACAAGAGACAAGGGAGATGAGCCTGCTGCACAAAATACTCCCTACAGGATTTGGCAATGGGACAAGAATTCCCGAGTGAACCAATGTAACACCACTTATTACCAATGTCCTAAATGGTTGTTGGTGTTAGGTAAGACTTTCATAAATGTAAATAATGTTCCTGACCCGTGTCAACCCCAGAACCTTTTGCTTGGACTTGGTAATTATTTGTCCTTGTCCCTAGGTTAGTGCAAATCTTTTTCCCCCTCTCACCTAGTCTTTTACTCTTTATATGGGTGACCATTCTAGGTCCCCCCATAGTGGTTGTTTGGATTTGTAGTTTGCAATATCTTGAGTTTAGGCTGCTTTGCCCCTTTGGTCTTCCATTTGTAATTTCTTTTGTTACATTTCTTTTTATTTTTTTTTGCATTTATATAGCGCACACAAATCCTCAGGCATCAGGGCGCTTGTGCAAACCAGTTATATGTAGCCCGTAGGCAATCAGCTTATAAATTGCAGAGTGCAACAAATACAAAAGATAGGGTGTATAATCAAAACATACAAGTAACGAATCAGATTTCATTGCACATGAGTTACAGAAAGGGTGAGAGGGTTGAGGGGGTCAGTCATGATCGAGATTATGCAAATAGCCAATATATCTTGGGTGAACTACTGAGAGGTAAAGTGGGACTCCCATCCCCTTTACATTTTAGTGAGCAAGCACACCCTACCTTATGTGGAATGATATGGGGGGATGCACTGCATCCCCTCTCACTTAAGTGTTAACACTTAAGTTACAATTGCAAGTTGTGAAAGGAGGATAGCACTGGGGCAACACACTGGTCTTGGAAGTGAACTGGATAGTCCAGCCCCTTTGAGGAGTAGCAATTACCCAGGAGATGGATGGGGATGCAGATCTTACTCATACATCAATCATGGAGCCGACTCAGAGTTGACAAAAGGAAGACTGTTTTAAGGTCAATTATCTAAAACAGGGAACATAATATCAACGCAATCGCTCGATCTTCAAACTCAAAGTACTTTAAGAAAAAAAACGGAACTTTTATAAGCAATGTGTGTCATCAATGACTTCTAAATCACATATGTACTAACGTCATCCTACGTGGCAAACTATAAAAACCTACGTGCATGGGTGATTGGCTCTGAGTGAACATTCAAGTACGTGATGATTACTAGCATAAAAAAGTGCAACTATGATTGGTTACTCAACATCAGGTGGGACAACTAAGCGCTGCCTTAAAGACGACCACTATGAAAGTCACTAAATACACGACGTCCCATTGGTTTACACAACTATAGGACCCCTAAATATGCAGCTCCTCTACAATTGGTTGACACTATGCTCCTTCAGTATTTTTCCACCTACTTTAGCAGCCTGCAGGTTGGCCACCCAGATGCTGGTGCGGTTGCCTTAACTTTAGCTTCCCACCAATTAGCATAGCAACCCATCATCACCTCACTGGTCTAATGTCAATTAGGTCTTTGAAATTCGTCCTTGAGTTTTGTTAGCTCTGAGAAACTTAGGGAGTGAGAATCACAGTCTGCCTTCATGCGTAGGTGTGACCATCTCATTCATCCACCTTCATGCTTCCATGTGACTAGAGACCATGGAATCGAGCCTTTTCATGCATTTAATATTTTCTAATAGACCTCTGACATCTTCCTTGTTATATTCATGCCTTCTGAACATGAGTTTTGTTTTCACACGATTTTGTATCCAAAGCCAGTTTATTCCAGTTTTTATAAGACCTTGGCTTTTTGGCTCGCCCAGCCTCGCCTTTTGCCGATACTCTGCTTGTAATTCAATTGGCTTTTTACTGCGACACACTGAAATGAGGCCTTTTGCTACTGTCCAACCTGCTACAATACGTTTAGTGGAAACATCCATAGTTCTCTCATTCCTGTGTATGTATACATTGGCGCTTGCCGCAGTCTATTTAGTATAAGCTTAGAGCTAGCTTCACGATGACTTTGCTGCTTGCGTTTCTTCTGCATCTGTACACGGGTAAAATAACTTGATATATTAATCTGTTTCTGTGGCATAAGCTTCTTCACCTCGAGCCCAAGATGTCTGTCACCCTTTATACTTTCTTGATGCCTTATAGAATATCTGCATTCTCTGGTCACTGCATCTCTTTTATCTACGTCATGTTCCACTCAATGTAACATACTGGTAATGGTTAGTGACACTACCATTCATCCTTGCCGCTTATTGGCTCTGCTTCTTCAGGGATTTCATTCAAATTACCATCATATTTCTTTGTATGCAGATATGGTTTTCAAATGGGTACCTTGGCTCCCAGATTCTCTTAGGTACTGGCCCTTTCACTGGTACTGGACTGAGTGCATACTCTGTTCTTTGTTGATTCAGCTGTTCTGTATACATCACATACTCTGGTTTCCAACACACAGGTAAAAGGGGCGGGTCGATTGAGATGGGGTTACTTGGCTCCTCCTCTACAGAAGCAAAACAGAGCAACAGAGGTTTGAATTCCAGATCCGCGCTTACAAACCGAAATCAGGAGCGTTATAAAAAAAACGAAATAAAAAAATAAGTTAACGTGAATGGCTGGTGGCATTGAAACTACTTTCATGACTTTAGGTCATTACACAGGCTGTCAAATCAGCCGCTGTAATGCACAGAAGGGCCACCATTCTGCAAGAAAGGCGGTCTCCTGTACTCACCATTTCTCATTTGTTTGCTGTTTCTGGTGTCTTCTGCCATTCTAGGCATGAACGACTTTCGTTAAAGTTTTGTCTTCGGCGGGAATCCTTTGAATTCCCCACTTAGGCTCTAGAGTGTCTATGAAGGAAGGAAGCGAGGGAGGAGTCCAAAACTCTGCAGCCCTTTGTCTTTCACCATGCCTGAAAGGAACCAGTTCCCACTGGGAGGCCAATGGTCCCAAATGGACAGCGAGACTGCCCCTTTCTATAAGCTGCAAAGAGTTTGCAGGAGTTGTGCTTTAGTTCCCGATAAATACTCATATCCTGTAACTTGAGAGCCTGCTGTGCAACCAGAGCCTGATGTAACCCCTCCTTCCAATCGACCTGGAGGTCCCGAATGCAAGAACTTACCCAGAGGCTGGCGAGATACTCTAGTCTTGAGATGAACTGCAAAACGAGCCATCCCTCAACATTGCTGGGCTGCAAAACGCCATTACCCAGGGACCTCGAGCCTGAGTGCAGTGCAACACTTCCAAAGTCCAATTTTGTCCGAAACTTTGGTGGACTTCTGCTGGACTTCCAGAGACACGATTCGAATCCCTGAAGTCCTCTGACCAAAGTGCAGGGCCGAGAGAATGAAGAGAATCCGACCAGCGATATTCATACTTCATCAGGTACCTGTAAAAAGAGCACCAAATTCAGAGAGCCGCAAGAAGCTGAGAGGACACCTTCATTGGAAGCCTCCACCATTGATTGTTGCTGCTAGTTTAATTTCAGTGTCGATTTCTTCAGTCTCCAGACCAAGGACCGGGTTCTGTGCTGCTGCATCTTGAAGGCACCCATCCACCCAGAAGCTCTTTTCTGCTGAGGTACTGTGTTGGCTTGGGTAATACTTAAGTGCTGTGTGAATCCTACGAGGCTGAGTGGGCGATTAGTGTGGTTGGGAGTTTGCCCATACCATTCGCCCAGGCCTAATGCTAGAACACATTCTGTGAAGTCACTTAACTAACTCTGGCGCTAATACTTACTTGCTGAATAAGATATCCTCTGGAACTCTGACGTTCCTGTACCTGAACCCTATCCTGACCTGCCTACAGCTGGCTCCTAGACCACTATGGTCACTTCCACCTCTGAGAAAATTCACGCTCTAGACTAGGGAAGGACTTTGATGAGAAGGCTTCTGTCATGAGATTATAACAAGTGTAAAAGAACAAACTTGTAAATGAGTTAGTGTTGTAACTATCTCTGCAATAGAATATGTTACAAACTGTCTAAAAGTTGATCCTTACCTTAGTTACTTGCTGCTCCTTTAAAAAAGTATAGAAGTTATGTTACTAGCTTTGAATTTAGGTTCACACTTCTAAAAAGTAATAGCGTTGTTAAAGTTTTATCATTTCTAAAGTGAATGACTGTAAAAGCATTCTAATAGGATTCACCCACCTTGACTAGCTGTGTGCTCTTCTAAATGTGTGTTATTAGGATTTGCTTTCCCTGATCTGCTTTAGTGCATTTCTAAAACAGCCTTGGAGTGAATACTCGTCTTTGAGGTGTCCGAGTTGCTTGTAACCCCTCTGAAAAGTAGAATAGGTTACTTACCGACCTTGAATAACTGCTGTTCTTCTTAAACTAATACTGCTGAGTTAATTCAAATAAGTGTTCTTACTTGTCTGACATAACTGTGTGTGGTTAGAAGAGTAGAATGTACATTACTTACCTGTTGGGTTGTGCTTTCCCTGAATTGCCTCTGGGCACTTCTAAAATAGTAACACCAAGTTACTTATCCCTGAGTAGCTTAAGGCTTCTAGGTAGTATACAAGTTAAATTACTCCCTCTGAACTGTTTTCTAAAAAAGTAACATTGGTGTGTAACTGTATCCATTCTTGATAGAAGAAAGTTACATATATTGCAAAAGATACTTGTAACAGTGTTGGTCTAATTAAGTGTGTGGATTACTGAATAAAACTGTATATTGGGACCAATAGGGCCTACTACCCGCATGATATGATATTTTGTATATAGCGTGCCTATACACAAGTTATTTACTTACTGTAATCTAAAAGTATACCTAATCGGGTTTTACTCCCGAAGAATAGCTTAATGCCATTCTGAATGGGTTATATGTTTGACTCACCTGGACTGCTTAGTGTAATCCAAATAAGGTTATACTTCGGATTGTATACCATACGTACTGAGTTATGTTTCCAGGATACGTTATAGTACCTACTTCCCCAAGATTTATCTTGGCCTACTTGTATTTAAATAAACCCTTGATTTTTACAATACATAATGTTTCTTTGGACCATATGTATGCTACAATTTCTTTGTACTGATTTACAGCCTTTTCGCCCTCCTAAGATAAGCCTGCCTGCTCTGTGTACGGTACCAAATTTCTCAGGTGGTACTGCCTTATAGTAAGAGTGAAATTTTGTACTGCCTCGGATATGGTTTCATGAAGCCCTTAGTAGGACTTTAGAAAAACTGTTCTAACAGTTGCATACATGGAAAATAATATCGAGGACAAGGGCCCTTTAAAAGTGCTTGGGTGTGCCGATGACTCCGCCTGGATACCCGAACTACAACACCAATTGGATTCACTCCCTCATTTCAGGAAGAGCCATCACAGACAAGACCCTTACCTGGAGAAGAACTGGTGAGAAACAAGTAGACCACTGGGAGAGGGCCAGTGCCAAGGGGTCACACATAGCAGAAGCTGCTGCAACAGCACAGAACAGACGTATCTTGGAGGCAGGACCACAACATGTACAGATACCAGGAGCAGTAGAAGCCCTCATTCCAGAGCTTGTGGGACCAAAGAGACTGAGCCGCAACCCAGACACCAGATTGGCACGCCCAAACAGAGGCACTAGGGCGAAGCAAAGGTCGGCCGAAGAACCAAAAAGTGCAGTTCCCGGACAGAAGGTGCAGCCTTCTCCCCAAACTGCAGACACTACGGAGAAGCACTTACGCGGTTCCCAATAAGGAGAGGGAGAAGGTCATCGAAGCTTTGAATCCATCAGTAGGATTGTCAGAACACTAAGAAAGTGGATTAACTATACACAGAGCCCGTCGGGCTCTAAAAAAAGCAAAAACTTACAGAAACGCCAAAAAGGGTGAAAGCAAAGTGAACATGCCGAAGAGGGCTATAGGAAACAGAGGAGTAAGATGAACACTCCAAGGAGTTGAAAGGTATAACAACTCACACAGGGTTACCAAATAACGACGATGGAAGAATCCAATACTGATGAGAACAACCCTCCAAAGTGGCAAAGATAAAACATGCATAAGTGGTTACTAAGTTACAAGAGAGGAGACCACTACGAAAGAGTGAAAGTGAGTCTAACAACCCACAACGGAGTACCAAAATTACAAAAATGAGAGCTACCATCCAACGGGGTGGATCTGAGCTGAAGACCCTACAAAGCAAAATTGTAGAATTAAGAAGAGAAATACTGGTTATGAAGAAGACTGTTGGAAGGGGTCAGGAGTCTTCTGCCACCTCCATCCCCCCCTCCCACCCCATCAGGTGGAGGAACTCAAGGGACTTGGAGTTCCTTGTTGGAGCTTCAGGCCAAGGTCTATTCATACAGGTCAGACATTGTGACTGAGCGAGAGAGCGAGAGAGAACACTTTGAGGAGGGGTCAGGCACCAACAAGCACAAGCCAAGAAGGGGAAACAGACACTTTTCCAGGCCAACTTTTGTTTTCCTTTATTGGTGGTAGGGTCTGTTAGTGTGATAGCATTGGTTTGGACGGACTAAGCAGTTCACACATTAAAACATTCTGACTAGCACCTTTTTTGTAATTTATTACAACAGGGAACATTCATCATTGTAGTAGGGCCAAGAGAGGCATTTGTGTAATGTAAAAATGGAATCAGTTGAAACCATGTCTAGTTGTCGATCACCTAGGTCTCACCTACCACACAGGGAAGACCACATTGGCCCCACTATCCTCCTTATGCATACCCTCCCGACTGATGAGGAATAGGGGAAACCCACAGTCTTCTGGCCATTATGCATAGCTTCCATTTGGAAGTACTAGGACAGAATTGCTACAGTAGCCAGCCCAACCAACCCAAATAACAAAACCTTATGGTCAATCTCCAAACAAAGAAGGAACTGGTAGACATACATGCCCACCCCACCCCACCAAGACAAACTTGCACCAGAGTTAAACCTTCATCCTCCTGCTAAATCCAAGAATGGACACTACCCAAACAATAAAAGCGATGGTCCAAAAATCAAGCACAAATAAAAATTGTTGCATCTCTGACACACCCACTCACTCACCCACGTTCACAATTCGCTTCCACAACACAACCCTGGACAAGTTTCACACTGCTCGCTCACAAGGAGGTTGCTGGTACCTTGTCACTAAAACCTACCCAAAACAAGGACAACATCCTTTTCTCTGCCATCATGAAACAGTTCTCGGGATATGCCCTTAACCTCCTACTCCAAATCCACCCAAACCTATATACATATACATACCCAGACAACTGATATCTACGGGACTATCGCCAGCATTCCTTTCATTGGTAAAAGAGATGAAGTACAATAGTTCAGGTACTTGCCAACCAACTCCACAATCGGTTTAACCAACATGGCAGATTTAGATCCAGCACAGAAAGCACCATCATCCAAGTACTAGATTTCCAAACCATGAATAAAAGACTTCTCCATCTTGGTCTTCCTGGACATCTGCCATGTTCAACACATTTGACCTATTAACATTAACAAGCCTACTTGCAGATCGAATACAATACAATTGATGGACAAAGTCCTCAACTGATGCATCTCCTACTTCTCGGACAGATACTAAGCCGTACAGATGGTAACTTCAGATTATACCATTGCTTAGTCGCCTACAGAGGCCAATTATCTCCCCAGTAGTGCTCAATCTACATGGAGCCACTCTGGTAGCTTCTCAGTGACACATCTAAATTCACTAATATGATGAACAGACTCAGTTATACCGCAAAGTGAATTGTAAAGACATGTCATACCTCTGGAAGGAATACGTTACTTACCTGTAACTCCTGCTCACCATCATTGGTAGCTTTAATGAGTTCACATGTTCCTGAGTATTCCCAGTCAATCTGAGAATCCTCAGTAGCATTAAAGCAGTTTACCTTTAAATATTAAAACGGTTTGTCACTTTAATGTTCTATTAGAGTAATTCTGGGTCATACTGATCACAAGGAATTAGACCTGTCCGCTTAGCGCCTACATCTTCAGATTTGGCAGCAAACGTAATGTGGCAGTACGAGCCAAGAAGAGCCAGAGAGGGGTAGGAGGGAGGGTTGCATGAAAATCCATGAAAGAAATCAATGCTAGAGAACAGGCATTACAGGTAAGTAACTTATTCCTTCTCCAGCATTGGATGTTATGTTAAAGGATATTTATACCGCGCACCATCACCACCGGAGCGATCCCCTGGTGCTCTGGTGGATCTGAAAGGGAAAGAGGGTGGGGGCGGGTTAGTAGGACTGAGCAGGATAAAAATCAAGAGAGCTGTGATGCGCTATTGGAAGCATCAGTTTGGTTAACACTGCTTGCTGAGCTTAAGTGTGCTTTTCGGTTGTTTAGGTTTGTTGTGTTTATATAGCGCTTTACGCCAAAGCGCTTTACATTATAACAAGAAAACAGTAGAAGCAATTACAAAATATGAGTCAAATCAGTAATAAAGCAACTAGAACAATTTGCCAGTGAAGATAAATGAGGGGAGAAGGGGTGGAGAGGGGAAGGGAGTGGGGAACAGGAAGTCAGATAAGCTGAAGGTGAGAGAGGAGGAGAGGGGACTTAAGAGGAAACGAGGAAGGGGGAGAGGTAAGATGAGGATAAAAAAAGGGGGGGGACGGTGGAGGAGGATCAGTATCATGGAGGGGAATGGAGAAGAAGAGATTTTAAGGAGACACGAAAGGAGGAATAGGTGGGGATGGAACGGATAGAGAGAGAGGAAGGGAGTTCCAGTGGAGGGGGAAAAGGAGCTGAAAGGAGCAAAAACGAGGAGGCGGCACATGGGGTCGGGGGAAACAAAGAGAAGGAAGCGATCTGCAGATCGGAGGGAACGGGAGGGAGTGTAGAGTGTGTTACCGTCATGTGTTGTTGTGCGAGCAGTTTGTTGTGCTTGGAGGAATGGTTGGGTTTGAATATGAGAGGTGTATGCAGAGGGGGAGATTTTTAGTATGGTTGGTTAATGGCATCTAGATGTGGCGCATGCTACAATTCCCAATTCTATCTAGATGTGACTCATGCCAACCTTCACAGTTCTATCGATGTGTGATGCATGCTAATCTCAAATTGTTTAAAAATAAATTGCAGGCTTTAGTAGGCTGTTGCTTTTAGTACACTAGGAAGTCTGATGCTTTTTAAATATTTTATACTTTTTGGTTGTAAATTGTTGCACTGTACCTGATTGAATACTTTAGAATTTTAACATACCTTTAACAACTAAGTAGTTTCTATTGGGCATTAGTTTCGAAATCGATCATCTGAAATTGTGTATTATGCATTTGTTGGCTTGTTCTCGTATCGCCGACTCAGTAACTACAACTCCCTTGAGGATTTGTAGTCCCTTCTTCCATTTAACTCCTTGCCAGGCGCATCAGTGCGGTGAGGTGGTGCCAGGCCACGCAAGTCTGCGCAGGACATGCTGGACTTTGCTTCGTTAATCGCTGTATCCTCGGTTATATCTGCTTTCAGCGAACCATTAATACTAAGGTAATTTGTCCTGCTCCTTTGACTTGAATTCTCGTAATCACGTGTGACAGCTTGTTGCCTCGGTGGCCAGTAAACTTGTGTGCAGTTGCTGAAGGCTTATTAGCACTGCACAAATACTACTATGCTATTAGAGATGTACTATTAGTGGTTAAGCAACACTTGTCTGCAAACACCTTTTATTAACTTAAACCAGAGAAAATACTGCTACGCGACGTGAATACATCCTGGACAATCAGGTGGATGTCATGTGCATCACAGAGTCATGGCTGCGGGACTCTAGCGGTCCTAACATTGATCTGGCCACCCTTTGGGCAAAACAGAGAAATAGGCAAGGGTGGAGGAGTGGCAATTTAGTTAGGCGTGACCTAGCCTTTTTTACAAACATATCTTGGGAGGGCTGTGAAATTATGTTTATAAAGACAAGCCCTACACCCAATAACTGTTTGAATATTAGATTGTTATATCGTCCCCCCCATGATATGCTGACTTTTACAGAGGAAATGTCACATATCCTAGCCAATATGAGTAAACCAAACAGTTCTACAATTGTTTTGGGAGACTTTAATAGGCATTTGGGGAAGGAGTCAGATCTGGATGTTTTCGACATGGAACAATTGTTACAGAACAATCAATGTATGGTCTTGAACAAAGCACCTACTGAAACATGGTAACATCCTAGATTGGGCTGCGGTTCGGAACTTACCTGCCGCTACTTTGACCATAGAACCTTTTATCTGGTCTGATTACTTCTTTGTAAGTTTTGACCTTCAACTCCCCACGCTTCTCACACAAAGGAGAAATGCTATTAGGAAAGTCATCAGCAGAAGCTACATAATCTTAAGGCAACCGATTTAGAATGCCGCCTTAAAGTATGGCCTCTACTACCGATGAACAAACTCCCGTCTCACTAGCATTAGAATATGGACAGAGTTTTACCGTGTTATTGGATAAGATAGACCCTCTAAAACTTAATACATTTAGAGAAAAATCCAATAGAAAATGTTAGGCAGAATCCTGTGCAGTTCCCTTGGGGAACACTGCAAAAAGATTAAGAATACAGGAGTAAGCAGTAAATCCAATTGGTAGCAGTCCGCACCACCCAGATTTACCTGGTAGCTGTGGCTGAGCAGTCCGACTTCTCTCAAGAAGAGTAGGGCAGTATGTAGAGTATACACAATAGGGGCAAAACACAGTAGAGCAAACAAACACTGACCAGAGCTTTGTATAAAAAGTATATAATTATTTATTTAAAACACACTATGGCATATACTAGCACTCTCAATCAAAAGCAAGTTAAAACACAGTCAGGTAAAGTATACACAGCTCCCTTAGTTATTAGACAAGTCAGGGTTAAAACACTTCTATTTGTTAGAACAGATGTGAGCGCTTAACCAAGATGGTACTCTGATAATGTAGTTAAAGGGAGAGAAAAAGGCAGAGCATAAGAATAAAACAGTTCCCAACACTTTTAAGAGGTTCAGAGCAGGGGGAGAAAGGCAGGTTATACTGTAGAGCCAAAGTTCATAGGCCAGGCCCACTTTAAATGGAGCAAAGCAAAATGTGCCCAGGATCACACGGTTTAAAGTGCACTGAAAGTCTTTGCAGAGTGTTCAAAAAACGTTGGGGTGATTCAAAAGATAGTTAGAAGCCCTGGAGCCAACCTAGTTTAGAAGCCAAGGATTTAAGGGTCACCTTTAGCAATCTGTAGAAAGGGAGGCCAGGCAGGACACTGTACCTTAAAGAGAAAGGAAGCTCCAGAGGGGGCAGTTGTTCCTGGCAGTGGTTGAAGTTCGTGGTTCCGACAAGGGGAAGAGAAGATCTTGTCGAGGAGGGAACGTGGAGTCGTTGCACTGCACAGGGACGAAACCAGCCGCGGAGTTCCCGATTAAAAGGTGCAGTCCTTTTATTTGTGGTCAAAGTGGTGAGCTTGGCTATCCGGCCGCCGGGGTGCTTGGCACGGGCGATTCTACCAAGAAACGTCTTTGGAAGGCGAGAACTGGTTGACCCCACCAGCTCAGGGGAAGACGACTCGCCCAGCAGAAGATCATCACTTGTTGTTGGGAAAGTGTTGAGGTAGTTGCAGCAGGGCTTCATCGGTGGTGTCGTCGTTGCAGATGGCTCAGCTTCTTCCCTCTTTGGATTCTTAGGTCCTGTGGCGACTTCTGAAGTTCCAGTCCCAAAGGCCCTGCTGTTATGCAGAAAAACCCTCATTCATCGGCCTAGCTGTCAATCGCACATGCTAAGTGGTGAGCCGGGCGGCTCACGACTAGGCCAATAAGAGTAGAGTGCGACTTGAGTTGCTAATGCAACGCAGTCCAGGGTGCCAATTCCCCCCTTCCCCTTCCTGTGGAACCCAGACAGAGTGGCACCATTTGGAGGGCTTCTGTGGAGAAGCCCGCCAAAATAGTGGAACAAAGGGCTCGACCTTGGTCAGAGTTACAGAGACGGACACAAACGCCATTTTAGAATCGAATTCTGGCAAAAAGACCCAACCAGTGATTTAATATTAAATAAATAAACCAGAAGTATCTTTAACATTGCACCCAAAAGTGGCGAGTTTAAAATAAATGGGAAAATCCCATAGAGAATATTCTGGTGGAATATTTTGCGTGGTAACCACTGCCACCAGCCAGAAACTCGACAAGGGGGGACGGGACAGTGCCCCCTCGAAAACAGACCCAGGGTAAATCGAATTACCTCTTACCAGTACTTCCACAATATGATGGTTTGTACTGGTTCTGTTCACAATTTTGGACTAGTAAAGCCAATGGTGACTTTACATGCCCTGGGAGACAGTAGTCAGTCCCAGGGTATGGAGTCTATGTTTGGGGGGTCACTGTGACACCCCTGTGGTACTGCACTGAGGGTGCTGTGTACCACACATACAAAAAACAAATGATACCCTATGGAGTAAAAAGAAAGCACATAAGTCAAAGACATACCTCAAATCATGGGAGTAAAAAAAGAGTCTCACTCTTAGCAGGAGAAAAAAAACAAACCCCAAAAATTCAGCAAAGCTGCTGGGGGACTCACTAGGTTTGGGAAATTAGCCTTATAAGAGAATTCTCCCTAACAGACAAAAATGGTACACAGTCAACTTGGAAACATGCAAGCAGATAAAAAGGAAAGCAGAAAGAAATTGGGTAATGTTGTATACACAAGATAGTAAAAATAAGTGGAATGAACTAGAAAAAATATATCAGAAAGAAATTCTTAAAGCAAAACAGGAATATTTTAACACAGAAATACTGAATGCAAAGAACGAGACAAAGAAATTATTTTAGGTTCGAAAGGACCTTGAAAAACCACGGGCCCAAATAAAAAAGATGGATCCTACTCAAGAGGATTGTGAGAAAGACCAAAGAGCTGTCTCCAATAAAATTTAGGTAGCTCAAGCTAGTATTGCAAATAACCAAGCTATACTTTCAACTAAATTGGTGCCCACAGCTGTTGAAACATTAAGGCATACAAATACCTCCACATTTGCTTTTAAAAACCATTACGAGAAACAATTTGGAGAAGGTTCTCAGAACAATGCATCCTACTACTTGTTTGGAGGACATTATTCCCGCAAGAATTGTCCTAGAACATAGGGACATTTCTATCCCCTTTTTACTGCGTTTTGCTAATGCTACATTTGTTAATAATCAAGTGCCAACCCTGGTGAAGAATGTTACTGTTACTCCCCTGATTAAAAAAACCTGTGCAGGACTATAAAAATTGCAATAATAAAAGACCTATAACAAATGTACCTATTTTTATTGGAAATGGTAGATAAATTAGCAACTATTCAGCTTCAAGAATATGTGGAAAGCCAGGAAATTCTTCATCCTAAGCAGTCAGGCTTTGGATCCTCCCACGGTACAGAGACCACACTCCTGGATCTACAGTCAGAAATGCTCGATATCATAGATGGGAGCAAGGCGGGCTGCTGATGTTATTGGATCTATCACCAGCCTTCGACCTCGTAAAAACTATTAACTAAACTTGTGGCCCACGGAGGGTGCTCTAGTGGAGCCATTGATTGGATTAGGTCCTTTCTACTTGACAGGAAGTCAAGAATAGTTTGGGGCGAAGCATGCTCTAAATAAGAGTTAATCAAGTGTGGTGTTCAGCAGGGAGCGTGTCTTTCACCGGTTCTATTAAACATTTTGTTGCACCCTATGTGACATCTTGGATGCACGATGTGTGCGATTTTCGAACGATGTCGATGACACACAGTTCATTATTGAATTGAGCGGGGTCTATGAGAACAATTTGGAGAATATAGAAAAAGTGTATGAGGCCATTAAAGTCTGGATGATAACAGTCTTTGTCTTAATGCTAACAAGACAGAGTTTCTTATCTTTGGTTCAACACAGGCACGTGCTAAACTCTCAAACTTGTATGAAGGCTTTACTATAGAAGGTCGTTATATGAAATTTGTTCCCAAAGTGAAGACCCTGGGAGTGATTCTTGAATCTTCCCTGGGTGCTGAAACTCACATAAGTAGTGTAGTACAGAAAGCCCGATACCACCTTAGGCTGCTTCGACTAGTGAAGCCTTATGTATCAGGAGCAGACTGCACAGTACTGGCGAGAGCCATTATTATGCCAGGGTTGGGCTATTGCAGCGCTTTACTTGCTGAAGCCAGTAACTGATGTATAAAAAGACGGCAGATACTCCAGAATCATGCAGTCAGATCATTAAGGACACTAGAAGACAGGATCCAGTATCCATACATATGAGAGAGCTTCACTGGCTTCCAGTACAGGCTAGAATATGTTTCAAATTAAACACCATTGTACATAAGTGCCTGTATGGAAAATCACTTCAATAAGGAAAGATTGGTTCTGGAAAACATTACCAAAGTTACTCCGTCAAAGGACTCTGCGTGTCTGACTCAGCCAAGATGCAAACGAGTTTGAGGCAATGGACGTTCCATTCGCCTCACAGGCAGGGGTGATGTGGAATAAACTCCCTGTGGAGATGCGCCAGGAAGAAAACAATTCTTCTGTCTTTAGGAAATGTCTTAAGACACTGCTGTTTGTTTAGATTGTAATATGTTGGTCCGTTTGTTTCTGTGTATGCAACCTGATGCCTGCGGGCTCTGGCGCAATATAAACAAATAAACATATCTAGGTGACACGCATACAAATCTCCAAAATCCTCTTGAATAAGATAATACAGCAACACAAACACAACCAAAAACAGTTGGTGGCATAGCTCTGCAGAAGGATTTAGTTACCTGTAACTCTGGTTCTCCAGCACTGGTATCTTTCATAGATTCACCTGCTGTGAATATTCCTTGTGAAGCTGCGAATCCTCGCTAACAGAAGTTTAAACTGAAAAATGTAACTTTTGTGCTCTACTACAGTCATTTTGGGTCATACTGCCCACAGCCAATAGGAACACCTTGCTCAACTCCCCCCTTCATAGATTCACATGCTGTGAATATATTACAAAGCAGTATTACAACTGCTGCTAAGAGGGGAGGCAGGCTCCCAGCATAACTTACCACTCTAGACTTACTAACCTCATGCAAAAAGGTTCTGCACAATCAACTGGCCGACTCTGTACTCTTCTGCGGAATCTGTCGACAGTAGAATCTGGTAAATGTACGCACAGATATCCAGGTAGCTGCATGGCAGATGTCAGGCAGCGGGATTCCGGAGATGAAAGCAGTGGTTGCAGTTACTGCTCTAGTGGAGAGCGCCCACGGCCTGCCAGGAAGCAGCCTGCCGGCCCGTTGATGGCAGAATGAAATGCAGGCTGCAATCCCTCTTGAAACGGAAGACAGAGCCTGCCCAGGCCCCAAAGGTCCAAACGAAAACAGTTGATTGTACTTCAGGGCGTGCACTACATCCAGCGTGTGCAGGATCCACTCCGTTGGAGTGGTCGGTGTGCCAAAGAACACAGGCAAAACACCCACTGTTTGAGATGTAAAGATGATGGCATAAAGGTCAGGTTAGTATGTAGAATAACCTTGTCCTTGTGAAACGTCAAATAGGGCGGTTTCGAGGAATAGGCCTGGTTTTCACCCACTCGCCTGGCCGAAGTTATTGCCACCAAGAAAGTGGTCTTCCAGGAAAGGGGTTTTAGTGGATGCCTGATGCATGGGCTCCAAAGGTGACTTCAAGAGCCTTTGCAGGCAGCACATTTAGCTCCCACGCTGGGCAACATACAGATGGAAAAGCCCACGCAAGTACCCCTTCACCAGCTGATGAGACCACAGGGATGGCACCTCAGTGGAGCAGGTGTACCTGGAGATCGTTGCCAGGTGCATCTTAATGGGGGAATGCTTCAAGCCAGACTGAGCCAGAGACTACAGATAAGGCAACAGAGCCTCTGGCCAGATGGTTTGAAGTCACCAGTTGATGGTTCCTGCACCATACCTTAAAACGTTTCCACTTGCTCTTGTAGCACTTCAAAGTGGACGGAGTTCTTTCCCGGGCCAGGACCTCCTGGCAGTCTTGCAGAAGGGACAGAGCTCTGAATTCGAAGAACAAAGGAGCCAGGCTATCAGATTGAGCTTGTGATGCCGGTCTGCCCCCCTGGTTCCAACACAGGAGTGATTGGTGTGGGCGCAGCTTGATCAGAGCCACTAACGAGAGGGCAAGGAGGTCGGAGTACCAAAACTGTCTCAGCCATACAGGGGCCACGAATTTCAGTTCGCACTGATAGTCTGAAGGTGTGTAGGACTCTAGGCACCAGTGGAATTGGGGGGGAATGCATACAGAAACGTCCATTCCCATGGAATTGCAAAGGCGTCACCCAAGCTCTCCAGATGGGGGAAGCAGCTGGCAAAGGTCTTGTAGCGACTGTTCTCGTAGGTGGCAAAAAAGGTCGTCTGAAAAGGTGAAGCTGGTTGTTGTGCAGTTCCCACTCATGACAAGAGCGCAACTCCCTGCTGAGGGACTCCGCCAGAGTGTTCTGAATCCCCAGTAGATGAGGGGAATGAGAAACATGCTTTGCTGTAGAGCCAAATGCCACAGGACTTGGGCCTCCATGGAAAGCTGTAGTGACCTTGTTCCTCCTTGCTTGCAGACAAACGCCAATGTTGTGTTGTCAGTGTAAATCAGCATCACCTTTCCCTTCAGCAGTGGGAGGAAAGACTTCAGGGCCCAAAAAAAAACTAAAAAAACCCAAAACAAATTGCCTGTAGCTCCACCAGGTTGATGTGCTGGCTCTTTTCTTCCTCCAACCAAAGGCTTCTGGTATGTTTGTCCTGACAGTGGGCACCCCAGCCTTCCAGTGAAGCATCTGTTGAGACGGTGGTCTGACGATCCTGCAACCTGAAGGGGGTGCCTTGCATCAGATGTTCCTTCACTGACCACCAGCGAAGGCTCTGCCTGAAAACCGGTGTCAGAGCAATGCGGTCGTCCCAGGACCCTGAGGCTTGGATCCAGCGGGCTGTTAGGCAGAATCCCGTGCAGTGCCCTTAGGGGCCACTACACACGATTAAGACCACAGGTGGTAATACAAGTTTTACCTTTGGTACAAGCCTGTACTACTAAGTTATAGTGGTAGCAGTAGCAGAGCAGCCAGGCTTATCTCAAGAGCATATGAGCAGTATCAGAGATTACACAAAGGGACCACAATTACTGTGACTCAAGCAAACACTGACTCAAGGATTCAGGTAAAAAATATAAGTACATTTATTTTTAAACCATCAGTTATAAACACAACACTTCTATTAAACTTTAAACAAAACCACACGTTAAATATACTACAACTACCAATTCACTTTGTACAGTATGTCTCAAGTTAAGTACCCTGTGTTTGAATGAACCGGTGTTATGAACAAAACACGATACCGCGGATACGGTTGCAATCACTTTTTGACAGTTCGGTCTACTAAATAAAAGCGTATCCGTGACATGAAATGCTACCGGGGCAAAAACACACTTAGCACCTGAGATACCCAGAGGGAGTGGCGGCAAAAATCACAGGCAATATTTAGGTTAGGCAGACAGCATCGAGAAACACTCAGAAACAGGAGTTCAAAAGTCAAAGGGCCGGAGCCAGGGTTAAGTGACACCGTAGACCTGTTGCCGAAGATCACACCGCTAGACAGTTCACAATTCAGCGTAGCCCAAAAGTACTTTGATATTGTCAATGTTCGGAAGCAAAAGTTATAAGAAGGAGGGAATGAAGAAAAGGGATTCACCCAGTTTCCTCGAGCAGAACACAGTACCTTATTCCAATGGTGCAGCTGGTGCCCTGGCAGTTCCTGTTGGTTTCCCGCAGACCCACGATTCCTGGAGCTTCGTTGTGAAGGACGTCTGAAGGGGGTCTGCACCACACAGGCATGAAACCAGCAGCAGCGACAACGAATAAAAGGTGCGCTCCTTAAAAACAGGAGAGGCCCGGCAGGCGGCTATCCGGACCACTACAGCAGTGTGCAGCGATTTCGACCACGACAGAGACTTCTATCTGAAGAAGATGAGCTGGTTATCCCCATCAGGTTCAAGTGAAGAAGACTCCGGACTGGATCTTCTCTTAGTCGTCGAAGGGTAGATAGCTCAGGACTGCAGCAGGGCTTCACCAGGACTGGGTAGTTGCGCCAGCCGTCGTTCTCTCCGCTTCTCTTCGGTTCCTTGTAATTCCGAGGCGACTGACTTCTAGCCCAAGAGACCTGCCTTTTATGCACAAAACCCCCATTCACACAGCCTGGCTGTCAATCACACAGCAGGGAGCGTTGTCCAGCCGGAATAACCACCTCAGCCAATCATGGCAAAGTGCGACTTGAGTTTCCTAGGATAACCTGTGCAGGGGGTGACTACACCCCTTCCCCCACATTCAGTCTACCTAGTCACCCAGGCGCCAAGAGGAGAGCATCTCTGCAGAAGCCCGCCAAAAGACGGTGAACTAAAGGCGAACCTAGTTTGCCGCGCAAAGTAAAACACAAGAAAAAGAAATGGCGAATAAACCCAACCTTAGCCAAAAGAAAGCCGATTTGGTCAAGCGGGTTTATGCTTAAGGCTGTTAAAATAGCCAAAAGTATTACCACGTTTATCTAATATAATCGCAGTAGAAAAGTTAGGGTAGATACCACTGCCACCAGCCAAGTCTAAATGTTAAAAGAGCGAAACAATGCTCAGGGAGGTACAGCCAGAAAAAGGGGTACAGATTAGCCCTTTCCAGTACTCCATGTAAGATGGGGTGTACTTTGTCTGTGGTAAAAGTGACTATATAAAGTAAATGGCAACTTTACCTTTCTCTGGTGGACAGTAGTCAGCCCCAACGAAATGGAGTCAGAGGGCAGTCTAAAAGACAACCCTGGGTTACTACACTGAGGGTGCTGTGTAACCCATGCAAGAACAGGGGCATCTGGAGTGGTGTGCTCCAGTGCCCAAGATCACAAAATGGGTAAAAACACATAGGCCAAAACACATGTAAGAGTGAAAAAGGATGTACACTCTTACCAGGTGGAAAAAATAAACTCCAGAAATCCAGCAAAGCTGCTGGGGGGACTCACTAGGTGAGGGAAATTAGCCCTAGAAGGAGAGTTCTCCCCAACACGGGCATCCAGGAATTCCTGCACCGGTCTCATGTGTGGCCTCACGGGATGCATGACAACATCCCCAGCAGGGATTTGTAGTTGCGGACTGGCGTCAACTGGACGCTGTTGAGACCGCGCACCTTTTCCAGTAGAGCCACTTCTCTTTCACCTAAGGGCCTGGTGGTGCAGGTCTGGGTGTTGAGTCTTGCTCAGTTTTTATGGACAAACGCTTCATGTGCCACCTTCCCAAAAAGTGCAGATCTGTCAAAGGGTATATCAACGACTCTGGACAGGACATCGGGTCTAAAGTCTGTGGCCTTGAGCCAACCCTGCCTGCGTAGAACCACTCCATTTCCAAGCTGGTAAAACCCAGTATCGGTGATATCCACCGAGACCATGATGGCATGGTCGGACGCCAATTCGCCCTCATGGTAGATGTCCATAGCCTCTTGTTTCTCGTAATCCAGCAGAAACTAGCAGGGGACCCATCTTGTACCACCGCTCTAGATCGTTTTGTGCGAGGATGGCCATTGAATTTGCCACCTGGATAGTCGTGGCCATGGTGGTAATGATCTTTTTACCGAAGGCGTTGAGGCGCTTGCTTGCCTTCCTTGTCGGCAGGGACAGAGCAGGATGACGATGGGTTAGCTGACCTTATTCTGGCAGCAGCAGAGGCAGCGGTGTAGGCTGTGGGTTGAGAGCAGAGGCAGGCGGCAGCAGTCTGGGGCTCTGTTCTTTTTGTTGAACCGGTCTCTTAGTCGGGGCAGTTGCAGTATGTGCCAAGGTGACCAGGCCATCAACCTAGACCTGTCCCAAACAGAGGAATGGACATGACCGATGTCCTGCGCTGTTCTCTGCGTTGGTATAGTACACACTCCTTGCGCTTCTCCTCCAGTGCAAGGCCAAACATGTTGGCTGCCCTGAACATGAGCGCGTGTAAGGCCCCTACCTCATCAGAGGGTGAGTCCCAGAGTGGAATGACATCTGGTGCCCAATTACCTGCAATGAAATTGTCAAATTCCTCAGTGTGGGAAGCATGAGTGGAAACCCCGTCGTCCAACTGGTTGGGATGAAAAGTGCCTTGGTTCTCCTTCCCTGCTGACCCTCCTTGGGCATTGACCATTGGTGACGACCGGTCCTTGTTCAAGGATCTGGCCTTGTTGCCAGAGGTGTCTTTATGCCTCTTCTTGCTGGTGGCCTGGACTTCGTGTGATCTTGACCTCTTACTAGAGGTGGTTCGCTGGGCCATCTACCGAGCTAACACTGTTGCTACCAACACCGGTTGTCGAGTAGACATCGAAAAATGTTTTTTGTGGAAATGTTAAAATCCAAAATTATTCGTAGGAATGTTGGAGATGATTTTTGAGGACTCCTTACACTAAAGTGCGGTAAAAAAAAATCTGAAAATGGCCGACAGGGGAGTAGTTAAGGGAGGTGTTCCTATTGGTTGTGGGCAGTATGACCCAAAATAACTAGGAACACAGAAGTGACTGAAAGTTTTTAGTTGAAGTATAAACTACTCTATGTTAACGAGGATTCCAAGCCTGACAGGGAATATTCGCAGCATGCGAGTATGAAAGATCCAATGCTCGAGAAGTAACAAACTCCCCTGTGTAACACTCACCTTTTGCGAACAGGTTCTGAAGCACTGCCTGCCTGACTCGGGACTCCTTCCTGGAATCCCCACTGACGCATTTAAGTCGCATGGATGTGTGGATTTACCTCCGCGTGGCCGCCCTGAAAATGTCCAGCAGGGGAACACTGGGCAGGAAAGCTGTAGTAGTTGCCACAGATCTTGTCAAGTGTGTTCTTGGACTTCCTGGAAGGGGTCTGTAGACCAGGCAGTGGGAGTGGGAGTGGGAGTGGGAAACGCACGCCGACAGCCATCTTGCAATGGAAGACTTTGAAAGGGCATTGCCCATGGCGACAGGTCCGAAGGCAAATAAAAAGTGGATGACTTTCGGAACTCCTTGGTGCGAGCCACATAGCATTTTAGGGATCTGGCAACATCAAGGGAATGTAAGGACCGCTCCACTGGTGACGAAGGTGAGCCAAAGAATACTGGTGGAATTAAGGGTTCATTCAGGTGGAATGCTGCAAGTATTGCTGGCATGAAGGAAGGAAAAATCAGGAAGGGAGGCTTGCAGGAGAGAGCTTGCAGTTCGCCGACCCATCTGGCTGAAGTTATAGCAGCAAGTAATGCAGTCTTCCAGAAAAGAAATTTCAAAGAGGCTCTGCGAAGAGGCTCGAAAGGAGGGCTCAGATTCGAGGACAATACTGAGTTCCCACGCTGGAGCCCAGGTTGGGGGAAAGACATGAAATAGGCCCTTAAGATACTCTTTCAATGATCAATGAGACGATAGAGAAGGCTGGCTTGTGCTACGCATATAGCATGAAATGGCTGCCAAATGCACTCCAATGGACAAGTGTGACAGGCCGTGTAAGACAAAAGGCGCTTGAATGTGCAAGGGTTCTAGGTGTCAAGATGCACACCAGATGGTAAAGAGTTGCCACTTGTTCTTTTAGCAGGATAGCATGGAAGCAGCTCTTGCCCAGGCAAGGACCCTTTTGCATTCTGTGGGTTGCTGATTGTCCCTGAATTCTAGGGCTGCAGGAGCCAGCCAGTGAAGTTGAGTGATGCAGGGTTGTGATGAAGCACGGATCCGCCCTCCCTGGACAGCAGGTCAGGCAGAGGCGGCAACCTGACATGGAGGTCAGTGACAGGAGAAGTATGCATAGCTTGGGCCACTAGAATCACCTTGCAGCGTTTCAGTGTACGGACAACCCATGGCAGCAGAGAGATGGAGGGAAAGCACACAGGAAGAGACCGTCCCACTGGAATGAGAAAGCTTCCCCGAGACTCCCTTCCTGGTGAAACCAGCTTGTGAACTTGATGCGTTTCTTGCTGGCCGCTGCAGCAAACAGAACCATGTCTGGATGCCCCCACTCAGAAGAGATCGAGAACATGGCTCTGGTGAAGCTCACCTTCATGACAGGACCAGAGTTCTCGTCTGAGTGAGTCCGCTATTGTATTGTGGATGCTTGGCAATTGAAGGGTTAGCTGAAAAATGCCTTATGCCAGTGTCCATTTTAACAGTGCTTGCGCCTCCACAGATGGAACCGGAGACTCCCTCCCACACCCCCCTTTTGCTGATATGGACATGGGGGTGGTAAGGTCTGTGGAGATGTAAACCAAATTGTTTTGCAGCTGAGGTTCGAAAGACTTGAGGGCCACAACACTGTTCTCAACTCCAGCACATTGGTGTGAAGGTGCATTTCCTCCGGTATCCATAGATCCCTGGCTTGGAACCATGTGTGGGATCCCCACCATTCCAGGGATGCATCCGTGGTCACTGTGACCTCATGTGCTGGAAGACAAAAGGGGGCTTCCCTGAGTGAGATTGAGGCGGCAGCCCCACAATTGGAGAGCTTGGCAGAATGATGTGCGGGAGGCAAATCTGGTCTTGGCAGTACCAGATAGCTGTTGCCAACAGGCATCCAGTAACTTCTGAAGATGTCTCATCTGGAGCCTGCAGTGAGGAATTAACGGGATGCATCACAACATTCCCAGGAGGGATTTGAGAGAGCAGACGGATGCCATCTGGCGCTCTGATAGTTGCTGGACCTTGTGCAGCATAGTCTTCACTCTTTCCTGTGAAGGAGCAACACATGCCAGAGTGTTGAGGCATGAGCCTAGGAACAGTGAGTTTTGAGTAGGATCCAAGTAGGATTTTGCAAATTTCACTGAGAACCCTAGTGATGTACGACAGTGGATGGTATCGGTGATGTGTTGCAACGCCAGTGGAGGAGATGAGGCGTGCACAAACCAGTCATCCAGATGAGAGAAAACGTGGACCTCTGAACAATGCAGGTGTGCAGCAACTGGAACTAAGCATTTTGTGAATACTCTTGGTGCTGGTTTCAGGCAGAAAGGCAGAGCCTTGAACGCATAGTGTTTTCCCTGGATTTAAAACTGAAGGAAGGGCCTGTGCCCCCAGTGGATGGGGATAGGAAAGTAAGCATCCTCTAGGTCCAGAAAGGAAATCCAGTTCTTCCAGTTGGTCCAGGATGTGTTGCAATGTTACCATGAGGAATTATTGAGACTTTAGGAATGAGTGTCATGAGGTCTAGGATTGGCCTCCATCCTCTAGACCTTTTTACCAGAAGGTATCTGGAGTATACTTGGGTGCCACAGAGGGGCAAAGAAATGGGTGCGATAGCCTCCTTGTTTAGGAGAGATCATACCTCCTGAAGTAGGAAGGGTTGATGTTTTTCCACCTTTGGCACAGGAAGAAAGGAGGGGTGTTACCAAACAAACTCTAGGGTATGGCCCTGTTGAATGTGGATAGCACCCATTTGTCAGTGGTGATGTTCCACTAATCAACAAAGCTGACAAGCTGCCCCCCTACTGGGGTGCTGAAGCAGGCAGTTGGAACCATGGCCTGGTCAGGCCTGCTTTGGTACTCTACTACAGGGGGAAGCTTTGTGTGGTCTCTGGTTTCCTCTGTAAGGTGGAGATCTAGGTTTATACCCCTCCTGGGTGTTGCTAGTGCGGGATGCCTGTGTACAGGAATAGATGAACAAGTTACTTCTTACCTTGTAACGTTCTTTCGACGGGATGTTCCTCCGACGTATTCCTCATCTTAGATATATCCTTCCAGCTCTGCTGGCCTCGGAAAATTTTTTCTAGAGGGCGCTGCGCGTCGACGTCCCTCGAGTCGATGTCCTTCGACAGCCGCTGTATCGACGCCATCCTGCCTATAAAGGCCGCGCGCAGCGTCCGTTGCTCAGTTCCGTTTTGTAGCCCACAGTATAACTGTCTGGACTAGACTAATCACCCTGAAGGAGCGTAAGCTGCAACAAGGGAAGTAGAACTGCAGGGATGGATGGGAGGGTCGATGAGGAATACGTCGGAGGAACATCCCGTCGAAAGAACGTTACAAGGTAAGAAGCAACTTGTTCTTCGAAGGGATTGTGTCCTCCGACGTATTCCTCATCTTAGATAGGCTCCCATAGCAGTATTCTATATTCGGAGGAGGGAGTACTGACTTCACGCTGTCTTCTATTGATGAATAGAATGCAGTACAGCCCTTCCAAACCTAGTCTCTTGACTAGAGGAGGAATCCAGATTGAAAAAACGTATAAAGGTATGGACAGACGACCATGTAGCGGCCGCACATATGTCTTTAATCGGCACGCCTCTTTTGAGGGCCGATGAAGCTGCAATACCTCTGGTCGAATGAGCCCTAAGGTTTTGAGGGGGCTCTTTCCCTGCCAGTTTATAACATTCCAGAATGGCTAGAATGATCCATCTGGAAATGGTCTGCTTAGTTATTGGTAACCCCAGCTTGTGACCTGCGTAACCTACAAACAGCTGGTCTGCCTGTCTTATCCTGGCTAGTCTACTAATGTAAAAACTTAAAACCCTCCTAGGGTCTAGTCTGTGTAACCTCTCTTCCTCTTTCCCCGGGTGAGGAGGAGGATAGAAAGATGGTAGGGTAATCTTCTGAGAGATATGGAATTCAGAAACTACCTTTGGGAGGAAATTAGGCTTCACTTGCAGGACAACTTTGTCTTTGTGAAAGATTGTATGAGGGGGTTTACAAGAAAGAGCTTGTAATTCGCTCACCCTTCTAGCAGATGTAAGTGCTATTAATAAAACCGTCTTAAGGGTAAGGAATCTTAACGAACAAGAATGGAGAGGTTCGAAAGGTGTACACATCAGGAAAGTTAGTACTAAGTTTAAATCCCATAGGGGAACTTGGAATGGTCTTGGGGGATAAACATTGGTTAACCCCTTTAGAAACTGTATTACCAAGGGTAATTTGAAATAGGATGGTTCCTCCGCAGTACGCTTAAAGATAGATAGCGCTGCGAGATAGCCCTTAATGGTGCCAACTTGAAGGCCTGAATTTGCCAAATATAGTAGGAAGGACAAAACCATTGGTGTACCACATGAAAATGGGTCGATATTCTGTTCTCTACACCAGCTGCAAAATCTGTTCCAACGGCAGCGGTATAAAGACTTTGTTGCTGGCCTCCTTGCCGAAAGCAACACCTCCATATCATCATCAGGGAGGTCCTAATCCTTGTACCTCAGCCGTTCAGAAGCCAAGCGTGAAGGTTGAGGGTTTTGATGTCTGGATGGAGAACCTGACCTCCCTTCTGTGAGAGTAGGTTCTCTCTGAGAGGAAGTCGAATTGGAGGGCAGATGGACAAGTCTAGAAGGTCCGGGTACCACGTTCTCCTGGCCCAATCCGGGGCAATTAGGATCATGGTTCGCCGGAATCTTCTCAACCTCCTGATCATTTGAGGAATGGCAGGGACCGGTGGGAACGCGTACAGAAGCGGAAACTCCCAGTCCACTATGAACGCGTCTCCCAGAGCTCCTCTCGGAGGAAATTCCCTTGAGCAGAACAGGTTGCATTTCCTGTTTAGGCTGGTGGCGAACAGATCTACCTGAGGGGTTCCCCAAAGGGCGAAGATCTCTTGAAGGACTTCCTGAGCTAGCTCCCACTCGTGGGAGACTGTTCTGCCTGCTCAGAGCGTCCGCTGTCAAGTTCTTCTCTCCGGCTAGGTGAACTGCCGATAGAGAGATTCCTTCTTGGATTGCCCAAAACCAGAGCTGCATCGCCTCTCTGCACAGGGGTAGTGATCCTACGCCTCCTCTTTTGTTGAGGTAATGCATGGCCACCGTGTTGTCCGTCATTATCAGGACGTTCTTCCCTTGTACAGCTGGCAGAAAAGCCTTCAACGCAAGTCTGATGGCTCTCAGCTCTAACAGGTTGATGTGTAGTCTGGACTCCGATGGAGACCAACGACCGCTGATGGTCAAGTCGTTGGCGTGGGCTCCACCCCCCCCCCCCGTGAGTGAGGCATCTGTGACTACTGTTATCTCCGGCCAGGGTTGCCAAAACTGTTCTCCTTTCAGAATGTTCTCCTGACAGGCCCACCACTGAAGGTCTCGAGCCACCCTGCCGGGAACCTGAAGAAGATCTGTCATTCTCCCTGAGAATTGTGACCACTGAGTCCTCAGTGCCCACTGGAGGGATCTCATTCTCAGGCGAGCCTCTGGCACAAGGAAAATGCAGGATGCCATGAGGCCTAGCAACCTCAAAAAGTCGAAGGCTGGGAGACGTTGGGCAAGTTGGAACTTGGTAACCATCTGTAGAATATCTTGAGCCCTCACCTCTGGTGGCGAGGCTTTTCCCAGGGAAGTATCCAGGATCGCTCCTATGAACTGGAGTCTCTGCGATGGTATCATTTGAGACTTCTTTAAATTGAGGGAGAAGCCCAGTTTGTGAAGGGAGTAGCACACGTGATTTAGCTGGATCTGAGCTTGCTCCGGAGAAACAGCCCTGATCAGCCAATCGTCCAGGGAGGGGTAGACGTGAATCCCTTGCCTCCTTAGACTTGCAGCCACTACTGACATTAACTTGGTGAAGACCCTCGGGCGGAGGTCAGCCCAAATGGCAGTACTCGAAATTGATAGTGAGAGTTGCCAATTGCGAACCTCAGGTATTTCCTGTGTTTGAGATGGATAGGCACATGGAAATAAGCGTCCTGAAGGTCCAGAGATACCAACCTGTCCTGAAACTGAAGGGCCTGGAGGATCTGAGAAAGAGTGACCATCTTGAATTTGTCTTTCCTGAGGAATTTGTTCAATTCTCGCAAGTCCAAGATGGGTCTCAGTCCTCCGTCTTTCTTCGGAATGAGAAAGTAAGGGGAGTACCAGCCCTTGTTCCTCTCCGCTACAGGTACCGGTTCTATGGCACCTTTCTCTAGCAGGTCCAAAATTTCCTGCAAGAGGAGCGGATCTGGAGCTTTCTGAGAGCTGATCCCCGGTGGATGACTGAGGTATACGTAGGAAAGGCAGGCAGTAACCTTGGGCGACTGTTTCCAATGCCCAAGCATCTGACGTGATAGCCTGCCATACCGTCAGATGTTGAGTCAACCTGCCTCCTACAGGTGTCCTGTGAGGGGGGTCCTCAGAGTGGTTTTGGGGCGGCTGATGCAGATGCCGATGGTAAAGAGGCACCTGCTGTTGCTGCGGCTTTAGAATATCTACCCCGTCCACCTCGGGTAGTTCTTCTTTGACCCCTTTGAGCCGGTCGTCCTCGTCCTCTTCCGAATGCGGAGTAGAAGCGAAAGGACTTGCCCCTCGCAGAGGTTCCTGTGGGACGAAAAGGAGTCTGACGGATTGCAGCTCCTAGGGATTTTGCTGCTGCTTTTGAAGTTTGCAGTTTCTCTAAACCGTCATCCGCCTTTTTCCCGAACAAAGAAGAGCCATCAAATGGCATGTTCAAGAGCCTGGCTTGCACATCTGGGGCAAAACCTGACTTTCTCAACCAAGCGAACCTCCTGGTTGATGTACTTGCCGCCATTGCTCTGCTGATACTGTCAGCCGAATCAATGCCCGTCTGGAGGGATTCGCACATAGCGTCTTTACCGTCCTGTATAATATTCAGGAACGCATCCCTTTCTTCTCCCTCCGGGATGCAGTCAGCCGCTGTAGAAGCACACTCCCAAAGTGTACGGCTGAACCTAGCAAGGGTGCAAGTAGCATTAACAGACTTTGACGCCATGCTACATGCTGAAAAGACTATTTGCCATAGCATCATATTTTTTATCGTCCCTGTCCTGTGGGACTGTAGGATAAGCCGTCTTGACATCGGTAGAGGATGCTGCTTGTACCACCAGACTTTCTGGGGATGGATGATTAGACAAGAACTCTGGGTCTGTGGAAGATACCCTGTACTTTGCAGACAGTTTTTTATTTACTGCTGGTATTACATCTGGGGTTTCCCAGTTTGTCATGATCTTTCTCTGAAGAGCTTTATGAAAGGGCACCACTGGATCCTCTTGTGGGCCTTTGTCAAGAATATCCGTGAGGTCATCTTGCTGGAAAGATTGTGAAGGTGTAGACCACACCATGAACTCTATAATCCTGGCCATTAAGGCTCTGTAGGGGGTTTCAGCATGCTCCCCCGGGTCTGGCTTAGCAAAATCCACCTCAGGGGAAGTGTCTAACTCACTTGCCTCATGTAAAGAATCATGAAGATCCTTTAATCTGCGCTCTTCAGAGGAAAATTCCTCTCTAACTGGGGTTGTCTTGTTCAGACAAATCACCCTCTTGTAAAATTGAGGATATAGTTCTCAATTGTTCTGAACTCATAAAGGGAGTAAATCCCATTTCCAAGGCAGAGGGTGCCGAACTTGTCATTATTGGCCTCGAAAAACGTCGATGTCGTCGACGCTGACGTCGAAGGCTTCGAGCGTGGCGTCGAAAACAGAGGTGGAGGCCTCGAGGACCTCGACAGAATTGGAATTCTACTCGACAATATCGACGCCATCGACGTTGAGGGCCTGGGGATCGTCACTGGATGTGTGGTCACCGTGACTTTTCTCGGCGTCGACGCCGGTGTCGAGGCCGGCGTCGAGTCGACAGACCCGTGTGTCGAAGGTCCCTTCGACAACGGCGTCGAAGACATCGACCTCGACGTCGACGGAACCTTCGTCGACGGCGTCGACGGAACCTTCGAGGAAGGTTTGGAGGTCATAGTCCTACTCGAGGGTTCGAGACGCGCTCGAGAGGTTTCTTTCGCCGGGTACTGCGACTCGCGGCGTTTTTGACCTTCGGGTCTTTCGACCAGAGCATCGCTCTCGGCAGTCTTCGAGGGGGTCGAAGCCGCTTTCTCGAAGACGCTCATCATATTTTTTCTGAATTCCTCCCATTCAGCACGGGAACTATGTTTCCTGGGGCAAGGGATTCTTTTTGGCAAAACAGAGGAAGACGAAGACGGAGAGGGGGATCTTCGACGTCTCCTCTTCGAGTGCTTCGATCTCGAGGAGTGATGAGACCCACTCCGAGACTTGGAGCGCGAATGGTGACGAGGAGACGAATGTCTCGACTTCGTCGATGAAGAAGAAGCTTTAAAAGTCTTACCTTTCTCCAGCTTCCCCCTACGCTCCTTCAGGGCCTTAGCTGTCATGGACATACAGTCCTCGCACTCCGAACAATGGTGTTCGGCTCCCAAGCACCAGACAATTTCTGTGAGGATCGGTCAACGACATCTTTTTCCCACAATCTCGACATTTTTTGAAGCCGGATTGAGGAGTTGTCGGTTCCGACGAGGAAGCCATCGAGTACGGATCGAATAACTCGAGGTAAATAGGATTATCTGACTAAGAACTGAGCAACGGTATTCCGAGGCACCGAGTAGCGCGGAAAAACGGAACAGAGCAACGGACGCTGCGCGCGGCCTTTATAGGCAGGATGACGTCGAGCGTCGATACGGCGGCTGTCGAAGGACATCGACTCGAGGGACGTCGACGCGCAGCGCCCTCTAGAAAACATTTTCCGAGGCCAGCAGAGCTGGAAGGATATATCTAAGATGAGGAATATGTCGGAGGACACAATCCCTTCGAAATGTAGTCCCTTGAAGTCTGTGAGAAGCTTCTTTACTGGAGCAAAAAGGACTCTGAGGCTGTGGCAGAGTGCAGAGGGAACATGCTGTCTCAGTGTCAGCCTTGAGGGCCTACAGGGTTTCACCAACCTTTTTCCTAAAAAGGCTGGTGTTGTGAAAAGGCATATTTACCACTTTGGATTGGCCCGCTGGTTTCAAGTTGGTGGCGCAACATTGCTCCTTTACCCCTTCGGTGGAACCCAGTATCCGCTAAATGTACCATAGAGATGAAAACTGCCTGGTCTGATGATGTGACACCCTCGTGTAACACGAAAATGCTTCATCCCGTTTGTCATCTGGGAGGAACTCTAGTATTGGCCCAAGCTTGAACAGCTCACGTTCATATCAGGAGAGAATAGCAAGCAAGGTAGCCGCCTTGATGGTCTTAGAGTCTGTAGTTATGGCGCTCTTTCTAAAGGCGTCCAATTGTTTGCTCTCCTTGACTAGAGATATACAGGGAGAGGAAGGACTTGCAGAACACTTGAAGGTAGTTGCAGGGACAACTGTGTACAGACAAGGTTGTGTGCGCAGACATTAGTGAGCCAACTCTGGCAGCTTATATTTTTTTATCCAAGCGGTCCTTTTGGGATGTGCTATGAAAGAGTTTCTCATTAATAGGAGCCAGTCCCACATATCCTCCAGTACTGCAATGGCTTCCAGTGCTTTTCTTGCAGCTTCCCACGGTTTGTACAGAAAAACCTCTTTCTGCTCTTCGGGAAGAAGATCAAAAAAGCTTTGCCGCTCATGACAGGAGGGCATGAAAGTAGCCAATTTTATCTGTGGGGCGAATCTCTTGGAAGGTCTGGTGGCTCAGAGTCACCAAGCACTAGATCTTCAAACTCATCTGTCTGTGTGCCTGGAGAACCATTTGATGGTTAGTCATCAGTGTTGGTGTCCATATCCATGAGAGCAAAAGGTGGCAACAGTGGCCATGGTGCAGGAAGACTGGAGGGTGGCGGTGGAATTAAACCTCATCCCAAAGACATCCCCTGGTAAAGACATCCCAATGGGGGACTAGAAGTAGGAGCAAGGCAGAACATAGAATCCAGTTACAAGAAGGTAAAACCAATGGATATAATATATTAACTGAAAACATTACAATTTTTGACAAAAGTTAGAAGTCAAAAAGAAGGGAAAAAAGGACCTTTATGAGAGGATGAGATGCAAAAACAAGGCATTCTAGAGCCCAACAGTGGTGGAAATATGAAAATGTTTATGGAATTCTGTCAACGGATACCCTGTAAGGCACAGTTTCTGAAACTTTAAAAGGAAAATCCTATGCATTGCCATCTCCAGACTTACTAGAGAGATTTGAAAATCCCAGCAAGCCAGCCATCTGAGGAATAAGGTACGTTCTTTTAGCTGAAGGGGCTCTAAAATAAACACTAAACTACGGGAAAGGTGGTATTAGGGAGAGCGGACTACTTCCAAGCAGCTGCTGACCAAGAGATGAAAACTCCAAACACTGTCTAAGATGAGCACATTGATAATCTGATAAAACTGGAGAATGGCTCATAAATAGAGTTTAACAGTCTAATCAAGGAAACATTTAAGGCAGCAAACTTATCTATATAGAATGAAGAATACATAAGAAAAAGCATACTTGGATAAGAAAGAACACAGGTTGCTTGGCTCAGTTTAGAAAATAGCATTAAAGTAGCCCTTATTGAGGTGGGTATAATAGCAATCAATAAGCCGCCATCTGCCATTAACGTTACTTAGGTGTACAAATTATTTACTGAACTTCTAACTTGCTGGGTAATTTACAGAGCATCTGAAAGATCAGGCGCCCCCACACCCGGACACTGTAAAGAATTGACATTTCTGAAATCCGAAATACCTGCAAACATTTGCACATTAGATAGTCACTGATCCCTAACATGAACAGCAGCTAAATATTTGCCAGCAGTCTGAATACCCCTTTCATGCCCCATTAGCTCTTGCCTGATCAGGTCAGCCTAACAGGATTAACTGTGCAAAATGTTGGCAAAATGTTGTAGTGGTGCTGGACACTGAAATGGTGTTGGTGAATGCTCATCGAGGTGCTCCAAAGAACGGGAATGTGGCAATACTTCACCCAACTGAATAGAGTGGTAACAAATGGGTGCTGCCTAGGCGTTTCCTGTGGAAATTAGCACACTAGAAATTCCCTGCTGTGGCTGCTCCAGCTCTTGGGGACGGGGGGGGGGGGGTCAAGTAGGAGTTATCTGCAGCAAATATTAAGGACCCTTATGCCAACCCCCTACTTCCGTTATACAAAATGTTAGGGCAAAGGTACTCTCAGAATCCTTCCAGGAACAACTAGGTTGATTTTCGCCCTTTGAGGAATAAAATTATGCTCACCAATGGCTGAATTGGAGCGACATTCTCCTGGACAGGTCGGCTGCATCCGACATAGTTGGTCAACCCATTCTGATCCCATTTTGGTCCGGGACTCCTAGCTAGAACCGAGATAACCGTTCTCCTCAATCCAAGCCACACAGCTATCCATGTGGTGGGCATAAGATGCCTCTCACTCAACTCTCCATTTCAGAATCGAAGATCTCCTTGCTCATCTGCGGATCTGAGTTTAAATACACAAAGATCATAAATAAACCAATACATGCTAACCATTTGCAAATGGATTTTCATCAATTGGCTCAGACCGAACCATGATGAAATGGAGTTCCTTCTCACTAACCAAAGCCCGCAACAATGGCCTATGGCCGCCTGGCCAAACTTCTTTGGTTCATCTCTTTCTCAGTAAAAAACAAATCTAGGCATCAGTTTGGAATCACAAATCCTCCAGACTCATTCCTGCAGTCAATTACCATTTCCTCCATAACTAAGCCCCCAAGAAGTCATTTGGCACACCAACGTTCCCTAGGAGAGGGACTGCTGTAAATATTTGCATCTCTTCCAGTTTAGACTATGGAAGCATCACCTACATAGACACTCCATTTCTCCTAAGCCACTGGCTCGCGAGTCCATAAAGCACAATCCTAATTGCTTCTTGGTCTACAAAGAAAGCAATCCGATTACTATTCTGCCATGAATTGTTGATCAATTGCTAAATGCATTGTAAACTCTCATCGGCACACTGCGCCTTAAACAAGGTTACCCTCCTCTAACCCTTTAACATTACAGTACTATTCTAGACCGAAATCTTGGCATTTTCACTGAACATTACATACTTTGATTTAACATAATCTGCCCACGAGTGGAATTGTTTGTTTCAAGTCATCACACATAGGGGGAATTGACTTCCATCCTGAGATCTGGACCATCCCTGATCACTGTACCTTTTTAAGAATAAACAAACTAAGGATTGCAAATAAATGTTACATTCTGTGGTTGCACCTGCCTAAGTTAGCCACGGAGCAAATGGCCCACCTTGCTGGTGAACCCTGAGCTCCACAAGTACTAAACAAAATACAAATGTTGCTAATATTCTAGACTAGCACCACGAGCACGGGCCTTCTTACAAGTTTCCACCAGCTGGCTGCTAGTGCACCGATAAACAGATGGAGGGTGCAGTAACCCATGGTCCCTGGTGCTCCTAAACTCCTTTTAACAATATTGTCTGTGGCTTTACTGGAGAGAAGGGAGGAGATTATAGATCGAGTCTAGGTAAGGAGCCAAGTGGAAAATGAGCCATTGACAAATGCATCAACCTACTTCTAAAGAATGAAGGCACTCCGATAGAGGATCTACCATTTAGGGTGTTCTACCATCTTAGGGTTCTCTACCTTGTGCTTGCTCAGGGGGTTTCAAATGCCCATCTGTCAAAATACTCTTTCAGACAAGCACAGAATAGGAGTCAGGTCAGGTATAATGACGCTTAAAGTCCTGTGATCCTCAATTTTGAAAAATATTCATTGGTAGTATAGGACCAATAAAACAGGTAATTATATTCTTATCAAGTCTCATTTCCTCTGGTATTAGGGGTCTGCAACCTGCAGCTCCTCCATATGTTCTGTAAAGAGTCCCATTATCATCCATCTCTGACTACGCTGGTGAGAGCCAAGATGTTTAGTGCAAAATATTTGGAGGGGCAATGGTTGCCGATTTCAGCTCCATATTTGAAGGCCAACACTTCAGGAAAAGAGGGCAATACAGTTGATTTCACAAATAACAAATTAGCAGCTGTAGGTGTTCTAAATAGGCTGTTCTCAGCAGAGCCCCCCCTCCATCAAAATGAAGCCTCTGTTCCAACAAATGCTGCATAAATAGAAACAGGAGGCCTTATACCTCAGTGAAAAATTCACCTCACTTGAGCATGGACGTCCAACAGACAATTAGAGCCAGGTAGTTTTATGTACTGCTACCTCAGACAGACTAAGTTGCAGTATCTCTCAGTCTACAACGCTTTCATCATTGGAATCAGTGACAGACTCCTGGAAAATGTAAGATTATGGGCCGGGCGAGTCCCTTGCCACATAGGTCATGGAGAAACTGGGTGAATCACTAGAGGTGGAGAAGGATGTACAAGGGGCGCCAAGAAAGACTTCTGTGGCGGGAACCGGGTATCAAGGCCAAGTGGGAAACATTTTGAGTATACAAGTGAAAAAGGTTTTTAGGAATGCGTGGTTCCAGTTGATTCAGTTCAATTATCTACACAGGGTGTACTTGACCCCGTCCAGACTGCATGACATTAACCAGCAAGTGCCTCATGGATGTCCACAGTGTGGGGAGAGTTCAGCTGGGTTTTGGCATATGGTATAGAAGTGCCCAGTGATTTTGAAATATTGGGAGGAGGTGGTAGCTCAGGTTAATTCCCTAGTGTACAAATCATATGAATGCACACCAGCTGTCTGATTATGGGGGCTGTTGCTGGGTGAAAAGAGGGAGAGGACAAAGATGATTTTTTTAACCCTTTATTTTTGGTGTTTTTAAACAGTTACAAACAAGACCACCCAAAGGCGGGTGTGTCAACTTTTGCGCCCCCGAGTTCCCCCCTCACTTGTCCCCATCAGTAACATGTTAAGGGTATAGTCTCTTCATTGAGTCTTTGTTCTAAATTCCATTCTCTGTATGTGGGTGAGCTTTGGCACTCCCCCGAGTAGGGGGTTGTGTTCGGGTTGGTGGTGAGGAGGAGGAGTCTGGAATGGAAATTAAATAAGCAACATATGGTCCCCAAATGCCTGTAGGACGTGCATGCAGGGGTAGTGTCTTAATAAACTGTCTCCACGTCTTGACAGTAAAGTACATCTTTTAGCCAGTTTGCTAAAGTTGGAACTGGTCCACAGCTCCATGACATAGCGATTCTCCTGGGTGCCAGTACCAAAGGACGCGATGCCTGCGCTCCACATGACGACCTTCGTGACACCTACCGCGAGCCCAAGAGCTGCTGCAACCTACATCTAACTATCCCTACCATAGTGTTTGTACAAGAGGCTGCCATTCCAAGATGGCCGCCCGCCTCTTCTAGCCTCTGCCCCTCCTTGGCCGAGTCCACGCGAGCTGCATCTCGCACACTATTGGCTGCCTGATCTCATTTCTGAACCTATCCACGACCGGCAGGCGCAAGCCGGCTGCAGCACGAAGGCGTGCACCAAGGCAGCTTCCCTGTCCATGCCTGTCACTGCCTGCTCACTGGCCACTGGCCAGGAACTCTGCCCGTGAGCCACTCCACCGGCACCCGAAGGTACTGTACAAACTGTTTCCTGATCGCCCGATTTGTCTACCCCCATTTCTTTGGCATGCACACCTCCTTATATCGCTACAACTATGGGTAAATGCAAACGCTGCCCCGACCACATGTGTCCTGCAAAATATCTTGCACCATATGCTCACTCAGCCGTTCAAGCATAGCTCAATTTGCCCTCTAAACTCTGTGCTAGCGCCTATGTATTTGCATACTTTGCCTTAGCCATCCCCGTTACAACCGATTTGCCTTCTATGTACCATGGCGTCACTGTATTGTGCTTTATGGTCGCCCAGAGACCACTGTACTATTGTGAAGTGCCTTATGGTCGCCCAGAGACCACTGTACTATTGTGTTGTGCCCTATGGTCGCCCAGAGACCACTCTACTATTGTGTTGTGCCCTATGGTCGCCCAGAGACCACTGTACTATTGTGTTGTGCCTTATGGTCGCCCAGAGACCACTGTACTATTGTGTTGTGCCTTATGGTCGCCCAGAGACCACTGTACCATTGTGTTGTGCCTTATGGTCGCCCAGAGACCACTATACTATCATGTAGTGCCTTATGGTCGGCTAGAGACCACGGTGCGTTGAAAGTGCCAAATCAACTTTGCTAGCATATTCTCCATCCCCAACTGCTGAATCTAGCCCAAATATTCCTATCTTTGCATTAAGCCTTATCTTTACTTAGTATTTGACTGCTGCCTTAGACAGGTATCTGTTGGTTGCACTCAGCCCAGTATCCACCCACGGCAACTAAGTCCAGTCCCCCTAGCTCATCTAGTAGTAACAGTGTGTACTTCCTCATGCCTAACCCAGCTCACCTTGCACCGTTCACCAATCTGACAATTATACTTACCATCATCTACATGACCATGCCTACAGTTCGACCTACAGAGGGCCCAGGAGCCCACATACAACTTATCTCTAAACCTTGCAACCTAGCACAAAGGAAGCTTAGACTCCGGGCTCGACTTCCCAAAATATTCGAACCCATTACTAAATATAACATCAACCTAGAACACCTTCGACCCAAACTATTCCAACCATTGGTAACCACCGCCCCTCTCAGACGCCAACCCTACCATAAAATCAATAAACCTATGGCCAACCTCCCGCTCACAGCGCAGCTAGAACCTGAATTAAAAGCTGCTCTAATCAATGCCAGATCATTAGTCGCCCATGCTACTGACATAGCAGATGTCATACGGGATAATAACCTGGACTTCATCGCCATTTCTGAATCTTGGCTCCACGATGCAGCAGGTCCGGCTCTTACTCTGGCAGTCCCAGAAAATTATACCATTCTCAGAGCTGACAGACCAGACGCGCGTGGTGGAGGAATAGCAATTATCGCCAAATCTGATCTCTCTATGAGAATCACATCCACACCCTCCCTCAAATCCTGTGAGCTTCTCTCTATCAAACTACCAACTGCTAACTCTCAAACACTAAATATCCACCTTCTCTATAGACCCCCTGGCCCCGTCAGCACCTTCACTGAAGATATCACCACTTATCTCTGAGAAGCTAAAAAATTCCTCCCAAACACTAGTGTTAGGAGACTTCAATTTAAGGCTCAACGATATCAACGACCACCATGCTACTGCCGTAGTCAATACTCTGTCAGTGCTAGGTTTCACGCAGTTCGTGAATACTCCAACACACACCAAGGGAAGAACTCTTGACTGGATTGCCAGTCACAACTGGTACCCTTCTATAACAGCCATTACCATCCAATTATGGTCTGACCATTACCTTATCTCCTTTACCCTCAACACTAAAAGACCCATAGTCTTAACACCCATGCCAGCCATACCCACTTTAACCAGAAACAAGAAAAATATTACAGCTGATAATATTCTGCCCCACATCCTACCCAAACTAAATTCTCTATCTGACCACACTGACCCAGGCATCCTAGTCGATGAATTCAACGAGGCCATGTCCTCTGCTCTTGACAGTGTTGCTCCATTTAAATTTCGGAACAGTAAACCTAAAAAGCATTTGAACTCCTGGTTTACACCCCACCTAAAAAACTTAAGACTACAGAAGAGAAAATGCGAAACCGATTGGAACCGGCATCCGACCGCTGAAAATAAAACTAACCTAACAAACATCTCTTCGCAATACAAAAAAGATATTATCCTGGCCAAACAAGAAACCTATAATAATAGGATCACCCAATCCAACTCCAGTATGAAGGAGCTATTCCCCATCCTAAAAGAATTGGAAACTCCTATCACAGTACAGGATGACTCCATCAAAGACAAAACCTGGTGTACAGACATACAACTGGCACTAACCAACAAAGTATCCAACCTCCAAACGAAAATTGCCCTAAAGAAAGCTTCACTACCAACTCAACTTCCACCAGTCAAAACTCCCACATCCAAACCTAAAGAATCCACCCAATTCCGTTTCTCCAAGGTCTCAGTAACTGAGGTGGAGAAGACCATTTTGACTCTTAAACCTTCTAACTGCAAAGGTGACCTATGCCCCGCACAACTGATCAAGGATGCGGCTAGAGATCTAGCCCCCTTTATCACAAAACTTATCAATGCCTCCTTTACTACGAGCACCATCCCCCGTAATCTAAAGGAATCTTGGGTACTCCCCCTTCTAAAAAAGCAAACATTGGACCCCAACATTCCCACTAACTACAGGCCCATCACCACGGTTCCCTTCCTACTAAAAATATTAGATAAGGTAGCATACACCCAAATACAGAACTTCCTTGAGATGAACCATCTCCTTGGCACCCGCCAATCCGGTTTCCGTCCGCAACACGGCACAGCGACTGCCCTTATCGACCTAAAAGCCCAAATAGACTCACTCAGACTAGGGAAAATTAGCTCTCCTCCTCCTTCTAGACCTCTCAGCCGCCTTTGGTCTGGTGGACCACAAAGTCCTATGTAATCACTTGGACTCGGCAGCCCACTTCTCAGGGGAGGCTATAGTCTGGATTCAGTCATTCCTTAGTGACAGGACCATGAGGGTGTTCTCCCCCGCAGCGGCAGCAGACTCTATCCCAATCACTTGTGGAGTGCCCCAGGGATCCTGCGTCTCGCCGACACTCTATAACATCTTCACCAAGCCACTCTTTGACGATCTTGATAATCTGGGTATCACCTACACCAACGATACTCAGATTCTCTTACCACTTACTCGGGATTACGTTGAAGATCTGGCTCTGGTGAATAGCCTATAGCATCGTTCAAGCATGGATGGCCAACCATGGCCTATGCTTGAACGATGATAAAACAGAGCTCATCATCCTGGGCACGGCAGCCCGCATTTCCAAACTTAACCAAAACTACTCTGCCTTCATCATCGATGGTAACACTATCAAGGTCGCCAGAGAAGTAAAAAACCCTAGGTTTTTACCTTGATGCAACACTATCTTTAACCAAACAGGTGAACTCACTGGCCTCATCCACGGCCTATACATGCAAGTTAATACGAGCTGGGAAACCATTCCTTTCAGATGACAGCTGTCTTATCCTAGCTAGAGCCCTCATTTTATCTAAATTAGATTATTGTAACGCCCTTTACATAGGGACTAAACAAATCATCAATAGAATCCAAGTGCTCCAAAACAATGCACTTAGAGCGGCCCTAAGTATCCCTAGAAGAGCACATATTTCAGAAATAAGACGAAAACAAAAATGGCTCTCCACCCAAGAAAAAATCAACCTTAAATCTGCTTCCCTTATCCACAAATGCCTAAACAACAAAGCCCCCCCGATACCTCTCAGAACGCTTCAACAGAAAATATCCCACTAGACTCACAAGGACAGTCAGCCCCAACTGCCTCCTAGTGCCCAGATTTAAACTAGCCACCATTGGAGGTTCCAGCTTCCCAGTCAAGGCAGCGCAGTTATGGAACTCCCTACCTCTTGCACTTAGATCTGACCAAACCTTTAACAACTTCAGAAAGAACACCATAAAATGGCTCACTGAGAATACGACAGAATAACCAGCCACCCCTCGCACGTCCAATTGTATGCCACTTTATACGTAATGACCTGTTATAATGCTTGTTCAGACTTGCTATACTGTTCGCTCGCTATAGATTTGACTGTTTGGCTGTGCTTTATCTGCACTTGCCTTACCCTGCAGATTCAAGAAATGTCCACTATGCTTACCTGTAACCTGTAACGTCTTTTAACTAAGCTGTAAACCTCCTTGTTCTCTTGCGCCCTGCTACCCCAGGGTCCGGTGCGCACAATAAACAAACAAACGGCCGCCAATTTCCTCATTGTGGGCGTCCGCTGTCTCGTCATCCCAAGTAGCGCCATTGTAGGGATGGGTAACAGTTCTTCCCCGATTATCACCGCCATCGTTTGAAGGACCTGTGTCCAGAATGGGGCTACAGCGTAGCATTCTCAGGCTAGGTGAAGGAAGTCGGCTGTCAGGACTCCACATGATGCTGTGGACTCCAGTCGTTGTATACAGTTTTTGGCTGGGATGTAGTACGTTTGATGAAGGTGTTGAAATGGATTTGTTTAAAACGTGTGTTTAATGCTACTTTTTGATCTGCCACAGGATGCATGTCCAGTCGTGGTGCGGTATCGAGGCTCGTAAGGAGTTTTCCCATCTTGCTTTCGTACGTGCATTATTAGGTACGGTGTCGGCCAGGCGGGATTTGTATATCAGAGACTAATCTGCCCTCACCCTGTGCCTGAATCACAGTATGTAGCAGTTGCCATGTAGGTGGTTGTTGTGGAAATGTAGGAAAGAATGCTTGGAAAGTGTAACGGAGTAAAGTATACAAATGTGTCTAGGGATGTGTCACTTCCTCTCTCGCTAGCTTGCTGAGGTGTTAAAGATTCCTCCATCGAACAGGTCTCCTAACGTGTTTATGTGCAGTTTGTCTGCCCATTGGTGTAACACTCTTTCTGCGGTTAGGGGTATCCCTGGTATGAACTTAACCGGTCGAAGAGGGGAGAATCTGGTCTGGATGTCGCATTTCTGAGCTATTCTTTTCCAGATCGCATAGGTGGATAGGACTACATTCAGCGGAGTGTGAGGCACTGGGAGCTGACTAATGATAACTGTTCTCAGGAGGTTGGGGGACACCAGGGCATGTTATATTTGGACATATGGTCTGATGAAGTGCGTAGAGTACCGGTAACTGAGAAACTGCGCCTGGACGGCCCAGTAATACCGCTCTCAGGGAGTGCTAGGCCACCTTTAGACACCCGTAGAATGAGTGTTATGTAAGCCACTCTTGCTGGTTTGCCTGACCATAACAATTCAAGTAATAAGCTCCTAGCTTTTTTCAGAAAGGCTTGTGGCATGTTAGCGAATAGGTAGAGACATTTGGGGAGCATCACCATCTTTACCTGCGAGGACCTCCCCCCCGCATAGTGTTAGCGGGAGTGTTTTCCATCGGTTTACTTTCTCTTGGAGCAATCTCATTACTTTTTCATAGTTATCCCGAAATATGTCTTGGTGATTTTGGGACAGTAGGATCCCTAGGTAGTGCACGTGGGAGCTCTCCCATTTGAACCCATGGTCATCCACAAATTCTCGGGTACTCTGTGTTAGAGGGAATATGACCGATTTGGTGTGGTTAATTTTTAGGCCGGAAACCGCGCCAAATTTAATTACTTCGCTCATAATGTGATTCAGGTTTTCGCTGGGGTTTTGGACGAAAAGTACCACGTCGTCGGCATAGAGGGAGATAATTAGTTTGTGGGGCCCAAGGGAAAGACCTCTGGAGTTGCCGGGTACATAGTCCTGATGCTAGGTGTTCCATTACCAATGCAAATATTATGGCTGATAGCGGGCAGCCTTGTCTGGCCCCTCGTAGGTCTATACGGGCGGATTTTGTTGAACCGAGAATAATGGATGATTGGAGGCCGTTATATAGTAGGGAGACTGGTTTGATGAAGTGGTTTCCCAAGCCCATTTGTCAGAGTACTGCGAATAGAAAAGGCCACTCGGAGGAGTCGCATGCCTTCTGTGCATCGAGTAGGACTGCTATCTCTTGGTGGGTAGGGTCAAGTGCTTCCATGGCACCGAACAATCTTCTAATACCAAACGTTGTGTTGCGCCCAGGTACAAAACCTGCCTGGTCTGCGAGCACCAGACCAAGCATCGGGGGAGCAATCTATTGGTGAGGATTTTTGTCAAGGTTAATTAGTGAGATTGGTCAGTATGATGTGCAATCTTCGGGGGGCTTGCCTGCTTTGTGTAGGAGAATTACATTGGCTTCTCGGAGGGTTTGTGGAAGAATCCCAGACTCTAGTGCCTCTTCGTATACACTTGGGAGTAGAGAGGCCAGTGTAGTTGCAAAGGCTCTGTAAAATTCACCTGTTAGGCCGTTGGGACCTGGAGCCTTGGTGCTGGGTAGACTTTTTATGGCTTGTAGGATCGCTTCTGTTGTGATGGGTTCATTTAGGGGTTCTCGGAACTCACTCTCCACCCAGTAGAGCTCAGTATCAGTATCGTTTAGGTAGCTACATAAGGTTTCAGGGTCCGTATTGTGTTTAGGACTCTACAGTTCTTGGTAGAAGGCCCGAAATTCCTTGACGATTTCTTCTTCAGTATGCATCTTCTGTATGTACCAGTGTGCCCTGCTTGGTGCACACTCTTTCCACTAGGGTAGGTTTTCTGTCTGCGGCTATCAAGCGGGCTAGAAGGGCTCTGGGTTTTTGACCTTTCCATATTGGCAGATCTGTTGTCCACGTCCTAGGAATTTCAATTTGCGCTCTGCCGTGGCCCTGAATTTCAATAGTTCCTCTTTGAGCTCCGCTTGGGTGCGCAGATCGCTTCAGGCTGTCTTCGCTGGTGGCCAGTTCTCTTCTGATCAGCTTCAATATTCCGTTCTCCTTTGCCATGCACACCCCCCTGATGTAGCACTTTAGCGTTTCCCAGAGTGTACCTGCTGATGTGACTGTGCCTTGGTTGGTTTCCATGAATGATGTGATTTCTTCCCGTAGTTCTATTGCAAACACCTGGTCTACCAGCGATCCTGGTTTGAATCGCCAGTGGGGTGTGCCTTGTCCAACGTCAGGAAGATTGCAAACGAGTGTGAACGTGGAGTGGTCAAAGAAAGTTTTAGGGAGGATTTGGCACGTTCCCCATTGGAGTGGGCTTTGGGAGGAGATACGCGTGCTAGTATTGTTAACTGCTGAGTGTATTCCCGTGCATCCCAGTTATTGTGTCTCCACACGTCGACCAGGTCGTAGACTGCAAATTTCTTGAACTTGAAGACTGGCTTTGGACGGCTGAGTGGTTGCATTTCGTGACTTCTCTTTCTGGGGGTCTAGTGGTGTATTCCGATCCCCCCCCCCCGAATACCTCCCCCAGATGATAGTTGCAGGTTCGGTCCCCATAACGTGACAGTACCCAGTCGAAGTTATTTGCTCGGTCTACGTTGGGGGGCGTAAGAGTTTACTAAAACAACCTCTCTCCCTGCGAGGTTCCCCTTTACTAGGAGTGCTCTTCCCTCAGTGTCTTTCTCCTATTTTATTAGGCGGAAGCAGGATTTTTTGTCAATGAGGATGGCCACCCCTGCACATGACGAATATGAGGAGAAGTACCTGTAACAGCCCCAGTTCTGGGCCCAACGGTGCTCAGTTTTTGGGAGTTGGTGAGTTTCTTGCATCAAGGCCACATCTACTTTGTGCCTTTTAAGGTATTGTAGGATTTTCCTTGTTTTGGACAGGAAATTGCCTCCTCTAATATTCCACGTAGCTACCTTGAACTTGGCATGCAACTTCCTTGTTTAGGACTATCTTTGGTAGTCTTTCCCGCAGGTCTGGTGGCGATCTTGAGAGAGTATGAGGAGAGCGATTGGTCCTTTTTGTATTGGTGTGAAGAGGCGATGGAGCTTGTGAAGTAGGGTGGTGAGAGGCGGTTGGCGCATTCCCATAACAGTTCGTACAAACCATCCCTTACACGGACAACCCCCAACACGCCCGTCTTTGTTTGTTTTATTTGTATTTATATAGCACACATCAGCCTGAGGACGTCGTGGCACTTGTTACAGTACAAAGCTTAGTTACATAATCATGAGCAATATATAACAAGGTTACAATATAGTTATATTACATTTCTGTTTATATTACAATATACATGACAGGAGTAGAGGAGGCAGTCGCAGTGCTAGTTGAGGAAAGTGGACTTGAGGTTGTTGCGGAAGACAGATGGAAGTTTCAGCTCTAAAGGTGGTAGGGAGTGAGTTCCAAAGTTTCGGTGCAATATAGGAGAAGCCTAGACGTGGTGACTCTCCTTAAATGAAGTTAACCGTGCTGCGCGTGGTGCACTAGCGTCCTCCCAAGGTTGGAGGCTCCATCAACGTTAAAAAGATGTGTTATCCTGGCATTGGAGTCAGCCTCGATTGCGCCTGACCTGGTCCAGTGTTCGGGGCTCCGTGGTGGATTTATTTTTTCTTGCTCTTTATCTTTGCGACAGCCCTGGATTGTTGTTGGGGGGGGGGGGGGGTGGGTCTGCCCCCGATTCTGTCTAGGAAGGAGATGGCTTCTTCTGGTAAGTTAAAGAATTGGACCTTCCTGTCATGTTGGACAAGTAGTTTTGCTGGGAATATCATGGAGTAGGTCATCTGGTTATCCTGCAACCGACATTTGACGCCTGCGAAGGACCTCCTTTGTGCTTGGACGGCTGGGGAGAAGTCTGGATAGAATTGTATGTTGTCTCCATCAAAATGGAGTTTACTTTTATCTCTAGCAAGCCTCAGGATTGCGTCCCGGTCTTTGTAATTTAGCAATTTGGCAAGGATTGGTTGTGGGTTTGCTCCTGGAATGGGTCTGGTGGACGGGATTTTACGGGCTCTCTCCACTACGAACAGTTGTGATAATGCTGCTGCCCCAACTAGTTCCCTACATATTTTCTCAACATGGTCTTCCATCTTCGTCTGAAGTTGCTGTTCTCTGACCCCGACCAACCTAATATTATTTCGATGGGAGTGCCCCTCCAGGTCCTCATTCTTGGCATTGGCCGCTTTCATCTGACCTAGTTTCGTCACCTTCGCCATTAACGATAGTGTTGTCATCAAGATCAGAGACTTTGTTCCACGTCGTCTAGCCTGTCACTATGCTTGTCGATAATGTGCTGTAGCTGATCAACCTTGGAAGATAGTGCATCGAGTTTACAGTCTAGGTTGACAATCCCAGGTTTCAGGTCCATAAGGATCTCTCGAATGCCCATGGGCTGGGAGGATTCTTCCTCCTGGCTTATGTCTCCTTGTGGGTATTCCAGTTGGCTTCTTGGTTTTGGGGTTTTAGTTGAAGTTCCGGATTCAAAATTTAGTTTCTGTTGGGATTTGTCGGACTTTCCCATGATGAATCACAAGGACTGGGGTCTCCGCTCTGGCTGGCTCTGGGAACAAAGCAATGCAGGCCCTTATTTGGTTGATCTAGTTCCAGACGGTTGTCGCGTTGTGGAGAAGCCGAGGGAGGGAGGGGGCGTCCAGATAGTTGGAGTTGGCTCACTCCAGGCCATCAGCCTTTATACAATAGCCCGGTTGTCTGCCTGTTGAGGACCCAGGGGCAGTGGAGCGTGCTGATCGCAGGAGGTAATGGTTTGGCCAATCACCCCAGGTGGAGACGCCGCCTCCGACTCTCTGCAGTGTATGGGGTGTAGGGTCGATGGATTCCACCGCCGTTGTATCCAGAGTTGCTCGGAATAAGCAAAGCTTGTGCCGCAAGCCACATGTTAGGTGGTGTTTAAGGACCTTCACTCGTGTCTCTGCGGCCCTGGTCCCTTCTATTTTCATGGCGGTCGCTGTCGGAGCGTGTTTGTGCGTGGTGTACATAGTGTTCGTCCATTGAGTGACGAGTAATTTCCCATGGGGATGTGGTGAGCGCTGAGCTTTCACAGTGGCTTATGTTCCTTAAGGGATCGGATGGTGGTCACCATTGTGAGAGTGACATTGGGTCCCTTTCGTACGGTGTGTGTTATGCCTGCTGTTATAGGTGGCCAGCCCAGTGTTTTCTGATCGGGTAGGGGCAGGTTCACGTTCTGTTCACTTAGTCCACTTACATGGGGTTGTCTTTCCCATGGAATTACTGCCAGAATACTATGTGTACCAGCCGTTGTCTCCAGGGAAGCCATCTATTTTGGGTGGCTGGTTGTTTCGTAATATGCAGCTCGTTCGTTTGAGGGTGCTAGGTGCGGCCGCCAACTCCTCTTCGTGCCAGGGCAACAGCCGAGAACCAGCGGGCCGCGGCGAGTGGCTGCAGTGTCCAGTGGGCCTCGCTCTCCCTCTACGTGATGTTCGCCGCCTCAGACAGGGGCCGAGTGCCCACAGGCGAGGAGTTTCCGGCGCCGCTGCCGAGGGTCCCACCCGGCTCAGCCCGGGGGGAGATGCAGCAGCTGTTGCAACTAAGCTGTGCTTCGGGCTGACCGGTTTCCCCGGCTGATGTGCCTGCCTCCCGGTTCTTGACCCCCGATCTCCCGGCGTATCAATTGCGGTGCCACCTACCCTTCCGATATGGATACGGGGGTCATGGACCCAGGATCGGATCGATTTCTTCGGCTTCTTGGCGTCGGCGGCAATATGGCTGGTTGCAGTCTGCCTCCGCCTGGAGGTTCCACGGGTGGGCGGGTTGCTGCTGCACTCCAGCCCTCCACACCCTAGCTGGGGACGCTGAGCGAATCCTCCCTTCAATCTGCAGTTATCGCCTAGCAAACTCCAGGGGGTGGCAGGGGATTCACAATGTTTCTTAGGCTCTTACACTCCCTATTGTTGAAGGTTGTCTCTGCCATCGGTCTTGCACGGCGTGCTCTGGGGCTCGCCCAGGATGCAGTGGCGCAGCCACCACCAGGCCCTCTTGTGATTCTGCGCTGGCACAGAGACACAGGTGCAGGGGGCCCCGTTCGTCGCGATTTTGGGTATAATGCTGGTTATATTTCCTTACTGCCCTTATCTAGTCGGTCGGGGGCGACTACTCTCCAGGGGTGCAGCGATGAAGCAGGATTAATTAAGGAGCCTTACGGTAGCTCACAGAGGAGCCTCCATCTTGGTTGGCCCTGTAGCGCCCTCGTACATACAGGTTATGAGGACAAAGATGATTTCTGCGGATTTTAACCAAGAGACTGGTCGCGATAGCGTGTAAAAACTCAAATGGTCAAGGAATACAACAATGAATTCAAGATGTCTGGAGATAAGGTCTGGCTGAATCGATCAGTCTGCATGAGCAGAGAGAAGAGGATGGGGAGGAGGGAGGAAGTGAGGTGGATTGGGGGCAGTGGCTTATTTGACTGATGGCTTCTCCGGATTAAAGACCACCTTGGAAGAAATAGTGTTGGGAAGGTTGTCTTCAGGGAAAGGTGTTGGGGCTGGGAAGGAGAATGGGACTTGGACTGAACACAGGGAATGTAGGGGGAAGAGGGAAGATGGGAATTGTGGGAAATGGAGGGGGACTGGTATTGGACTGATAAAGGACGCATGTGGCTGAGGTTGGGGGTATTGTTGGGCATGGAATGCTGCATTTGTATTTTTTGTGGTAACCTTCATTTGAATAATAAGAAAACATGTTAAAGTGGAAAAGGATGACGGACAAATATACTTTCCAGTTAAATTATTATCTCAGAGATAGTGCTGTATTTCTAGGCATGGAAGTACATTAACAAGGCATATTACTCCACAATAAGTCTTCCTAAAATATTTCCTGAAGCCTCCAAGCGTTCCAAGCGTGCTCATCTAGCTAGATGCCATCCACACTGATTCAAGTGTGGAGAGCAAGCTAACGAGCTAGACTGTAACCCTCTTGAAAGCATTAGTAAAATGGTTGCAGTGCCATACACATAACTGCAGTAGAACGAACGCTGTCCAGAGAGACAGGCTCTTTAAACATTGTAGCGTCTTCAAGGGCCATGCTCACGCATTTAACCAGAAGCAAAAAAGGCTTCATGTAGCCATTAAGTGAAAAATGTACAGGTTCACATTACGACTACAAAGCGGCTTGGAGGGTTACGTTCTGGCAACTAACTAGAGGAAAGAACAGTCTCATGCAGCCATCGCATGCAGCATTTGCAGATTCATACGAGTTTGAATAGCAATTGTAACAATACTCTGTGGGACCAGAATTCACCCTGATAAAGGACCACCATGCAGGTCCAAAATGCATTGGCATTATTTGGGAATTTGGCTTCTACTAACAATGAACTATTGAGAATAAAAAAGCCACAAGATAAAATATACAGGACTATTGTCCCTCTATATAGATGGAACGCCAATTATTTCTTATTTTTTTACTTTATGATATGAAAGAATCAAACATTCATCAGTTTTTACTACAATCTGGAGACCCACGGTCTGATGGGTTTTTCAGACGAACAAGTTACTTTCTTATCTGGTAACGTTCTTTCGATGGGATGGTCCGACGACGTATTCCATATCTATGACAGGTAATCACCACAGCTGTGCTGCTTCGGAAAATTTTCGGGATACGTCCTCGGACCATCCCATCGAAAGAATGTTAACAGGTAAGAAAGTAACTTGTTCTTCGAGGGGATTGGGTCCTCCGACGTATTCCATATCTATGACAGACTCCCAAAGCAGTACCAACGTATGGAGGAGGGAAAATCATTTAGAAATTTAGAATGCCCAATCAAATTGCAGAATAGGGGACCGCCTTGCCAAAGGCCAGATCCTGCCCATGGATAGAATCTAGGGAGTAATGTCTTACAAAAGTATGGACCGAAGCCCATGTGGCTGCTTCACAGATGTTATGAATAGGAACACCCCTCTTCAGGGTGTTAGAGGCAGCCATACCCCTAGTAGAATGGGCCCGTAAGCCTACCGGAGGGTCCTTACCCACCAAGCGGTAACATTCAGAAATTGCCAAGATAATCCATCTAGACAAAGTCTGCTTAGGAACAGCTTGTCCCAAACGCCTTCCAGCGTAACCTATAAAGAGCTGATCATCCACTCTGACCCGGGACATGCGTGAAATGTAGAAAATTGAAGCTCTCCTAGGATCCAACCTATGGAGCCTCTGCTCTTCTTTACGAGGATGCTGAGGATGATAAAATGCCGGAAGAATGACCTTCTGGCTTAAATGAAATTCCAACACCACTTTCGGAAGAAAGGAAGGACGAACCCAAAGGACAACCCTGTCCTTATGAAACACTGTGAAGGGTGGCTTAACAGAAAGTGCCTGCAACTCACTCACTCTGCGAGCGGAAGTAACCGCAACTAAAAATACAGTTTTAAGGGTTACCAGTCTCAAAGGACAAGAATGTAAAGGCTCAAATGGAGCACCCATTAGAAATTTTAGAACAAGGTTGAAATCCCAACCAGGGTACCTGGAAAGGTGACGGTGGAAACACATTAGTGAGCCCTTTCAGAAACTGAGAAATTAAAGAATTTTGAATTAAGGACACTCCTAAAACGAGCGCTTAAATATGGACAGGGCTGCCAGGTAACCTTTAATGGTACCCACTTGCAGGCCCTTGTGGGCTAACAAAAGCAGAAAAGACAGAACCACAGGAATGTCACATGAAAAAGGGTCCACATACTTAACCCTGCACCAGTCGCAGAACTTTCTCCAATGGTACAGGGACTTTGTTGCAGGCCGTCTGGCCGAAAGCAACACCTCCATTAGGTCTTCAGGGAGGTCCCAATCCTTATACCTCAACCTCTCAGAAGCCAAGCGTGAAGGTTGAGGGATCTGACCTCTGGATGGAGAACCTGACCCCACCCCCCCCTCCCGTGAGAGCAGATCGTCTCGATAGCGAAGACGGCGTGGAGGACAGATGGACAAGTCGAGAAGGTCCGGGTACCACGTCCTCCAGGCCCATGACGGAGCAATGAGTATCATCCGGGAACCGAACCTCCGCAGCACTTGCGGGATGACGGGGGACTGGAGGAAACGCATACAGCCGTGGGAAGGACCACTCCACCATGAACGCGTCCCCCAAGGCTCCTTTTGGAGAAAATTCCCGCAAGCAGAACCTTTCACACCCCCGGTTGACACTGGAGGCGAAGAGATCCACTTGTGGGGTCCCCCAAAGGGCGAAGATCTCCAGGAGAATCTCCTGAGCCAGCTCCCACTCGTGAGAGATCGCACTCTGCCTGCCCAAAGCAACCGCCGTCTTGTTTTCATCTCCGGCCAGATGAACTGCCGAGATCGAAATTTCCTGCTGGATGGCCCAGAACCAGAGCTGCATCGCCTACCTGCACATAGGAAGTGACCCTGACTCCCCCCCCCCCCTTTTTTGTTGAGGTAGTGCATGGCCACTGTGTTGTCCGTCAGAATCAGGCATTCTTCCCTTGCACAGTCAGCAGAAAAGCCTTCAGGGCAAGACTGACGGCCCTCAGCTCCAACAGATTGATATGGAGTATGGACTCCGACGGAGACCAACTGCCGCTGACTGTCAACTCGTTGGCATGAGCTCCCAATCCCATGAGGGATGCTTACGTCACAATTGTCACCTATGGCCAGGGCAGCCAAAATGGAGCCCCCATCAGATTGCCTTCGACGAGCCACCACAGAAGGTCCTAGGCGACCGAGGACGGCACCTGAACGGGGTCCGACATCTGCCTGAGGACTGCGACCACTGCATCTTGAGAGCCCATTGCAGAGATTTCATCCACAACCTGGCCTCTGGCACCAGACGAATGCAGGATGTCATGAGGCCGAGCAAACTCAAGAACTCGAACGCCGGGCATGTTGAAACTTGTGCACCATCTGCTGAATGTGATGAGCCCTCACCTGGGGAGGGAAAGACTGCCCCAGGGACGTGTTACGCACTGCTCCGATATACTGGAGCAGCTGAGTTGGCGTCAAGTGGGACTTCTTTAAGTTGAGGGAGAAGCCCAGCTTGTGAAGGGAGTGGCAGGTGACTGACAGATGATCCAGGACTTGTCTCAGGAGAGCGCGTCCTGATCAACCAATCGTCCAGGTAGGGGTAGATGTGAATCCCCTTTCCTGAGATACGCTGCCACCACCAAAATGAGCTTGGTTAAAACCCTCTGGCGGAGGTCAATCTGAACGGCAGGATCCGAAACTGAAAGTGCGAGTCGCCAACCACGAACCTCAGGTACTTCTTGTACTTGGGATGGATCGGCACATGAAAGTAAGCGTCCTTGAGGTCGAGAGACACCAACCAGTCCTGAGGTTGAAGGGCCTGGAGGACTTCGAGAGTAACCATCTTGAACTTGTCCTTCCTGAGGAGCTTGTTCAAACCACAGAAGTCCATGATGGGTCTCAATCCTCAGTCTTTCTTCGAAATCAAAAAAATAAGGGGAAAACCATCCCTTGTTCCAATCTGCTACAAGCACCAGTTCTATGGCGCCTTTCTCCAGCAGGGATTTTATTTCCTGCGCAAGGAGCGGATCCGGACTCTTCAAAGAGATTCCCTGGTGGATTGTTGTGCGGCCTCTGGCGGAAAGGAAGACAGTAGCTGTGGGATATGATCTCCAGAACCCACACATCTGCATGCCATTCTACAAGATGCTGCGCCAGCCTTCCCCCAACCGGCGAACCATGGGACATGGCCTCATGACTAAGCTGAAGCGGCTGCGGCATTGCCTGAGGGTAAAGCGGCAACTGCCCGAGCGGCCTTGGCACCTCAAGTACCTTGTTTTCCACCTCTGGTACTCCTACGGTGGCCCATTTGACTTGCAGCTCCCCTCGATCTACCAAAGGATATGATATGGCATTTGTAACGCGCCTATACACAAGTGTTTCAAGGCGCGACTGTTAGGGAGAATTCTCTGTAAGGCTAATTTCCTAACCTAGTGAGTGCCCCAGCAGCTTTGCTGGATTTTTGGGGTTTCTTTTTTTTCTCCTGCTAAGAGTGAGACTCTTTCTCCCACTCTTAGGCATGATTTGAGAATGTCCTTTGACTATGTAATGTGTTTTATGGGCTATGGGGTCTTTTACTCCATAGAGCTTCATGTGTTTTTGGTATGTGTGTTACACAGCACCCTCAGTGCAGTAACACAGGGGTGTCATAGTGACCCCCAAACAGACTCCATACCCTGCGACTGACTACTGTCTTCCAAGGCATGTAAAGTCACCATTGGCTTTACTAGCCATCATATTGTGGAAGTATTGGTAGGGGTAATTCGATTGCCCAGGGTCTGTTTTCCAAGGGGGCACTGTCCATTTCCCCCCCCCCCCTTTGTCGAGTTTCTGGCTGGTGGCAGTGGATACCACGCAAAATATTCCACCGGAATATTGCCTATGGGATTTTCCTATTAATTTTAAACGCACCACTTTTTGGTGCAATGTTAAAGATACTGCCGGGTTATTTATTTAATATTTATTCCCCGGTTGGGTCTTTTTGCCAGGACTCGGTTTTAAAATGGCGTTTGTGTTCGCCTCTGTAACTCCAACTCAAGTCGAGCCCTTTGTTCCACCTTTTGGCGGGCTTCTCCACAGAAGCCTTCAAAAGTGGTGCCACTCTGTCTGGGTCTACAGGATGTGTGGGAGGGGGGGGGGGGTTTAGGCACCCTGGACTGAGTTGCCTTGACAACTCAAGTCGTACTCTTGTGTGATTGGCCCAGTGGTTGTTTGAGAGACAGCTAGGACTGATGAATGGGGGTTTTCTGCATAAAAGCAGGGCTTTGGGGACTGGAACTTCAGAAGTCGCCACAGGACCAAAGAATCCGAAGAGGGAGAAGCTGAGCCGACCTGCAACGACGACACCACCGGTGGAGCCCTGCTGAATCGTCTCACTACTTCCCAACGACAGAGAAGATCTTCATCCCGGAGAGTCTTCTTCCTCTGAGCTGGTGGGGATAACCTGTTCACCCTCTTTTTCGCCTTCCTGGATCGTCTCGTGGTCGAATCGCCCGTGCCAAGCACCCTGGCAGCCGGATAGCCACGCTTCACCACTACCGCGAATAAAAGGGTAGTACCTTTTAACCGAGAAACTCCGCGGCTGGTTTCTTCCCTGGCAGTGCAACAACCTCCAGCTTTCCTCCACGTCAAGATCTCCTCTTCTCCTGGACGAAGCACCGACTTGCACCCGCTGCCAGGAACAACTGCCCCCGCTGGAGCTTTCTCACCATTTCAGGTACTGAGTCCCGCCTGGTCTCCCTTGCAACAGACTGTTCGAGGTGTCCCGTAAATCCTCGACTTTCTATCATGGGGTGACTTGGGACCTACTAACTAACTTTTCCTGACTTAAGCTAACACTTTTTGAACTCTTTGCAATGACTCTTTAAAAGAACTTATCAACTGTGTGATCTTGGACACATTCCGCATTGCTCTCTTCAAGAGTGGGCCTGGCCTATGACTTTCTTGCTCCTCAGTAGATTCTGTCTTTTCTGACTTGCTCTAGTTCTCCTAAAGTGTTGGCGTTGTATGTGTTCTTAATTCTGCCTCTCTCCCTCCCTTTTTAATTAACTTATTGGAGTGCCATCTTGAGTTAAGCGCTCACCTCTGTCTGAAAATAAGTGGTGTTTTAACTAAGACTTGTTCAATAAGTAATCAGGGATGTATATATATATTAATAGTGACTGTTTGAACTTGCTTGCCATATTAGTGTTAGTGTATTTTACAAAGTGTGTTTTTAAATAATGATATACTTTCATACCCCAGCTCTGGTCAGTGTTTGCTTGTGCTACTGTATTTTGGTACCTAGCCTGTATACTCTATATACTGTCTAACTCTTCTTGAGAGAAGTCTGGCTGCTCAGCCACAGCTACCAGGTAAATCTGGGTGGTGCATACTGCTACCAATTGGGTTTACTGCCAACACCTGTAGTCTTAAGCCTTTTGCAGTGGTCCCTAAGCAAACTGCACAGGTTTCTGCCTAACAGTCGAGGAGCTGCCGCCGAATCCTTGGAGGCACCTTGCTTGCATCCGGAGTTCTGAAATTGATGGCCGTCATTGCTGCAAAAACCCCAAGGCCCGGGCCGTCTCCTTGATGGCCTGCAGCGATTCGTCCACTCTGTCTTGCCAAATAGGTTATTCCCATCGAAGGGCATGTCCAAAACTCTGGTTGCACATCCTGGCGGAAATCGGTCGCCTTGAGCCAACCACGCTGTCTAAGACAAACACCGTTCCCCAAGTGGCGGAAGCCGGTGTCAGCAATGTCCGTGGTCACCGTTATGGTGTGGTCCGACGCCACCTCACCCTCCTGCAGGATCTCTAGGGCCTCCGCCCTCTTGTCGTCTGGGAGGAAGTCCAGGAGAGGAGCCATCTGAAACCAAAGCTCCCCGTCGTAACTGGCCACAATTGCACCTGTGTTAGCTGCTTTAATCGTCGTCGCCGCCGAAGAGATGACCAGTCACCCCATTCTTAGGGAGAATTCTCTTATAAGGCTAATTTCCCAAACCTAGTGAGTCCCCCAGCAGCTTTGCTGGATTTTTGGTGTTTGTTTTTTTCTCCTGCTAAGATTGCGACTCTTAGGCATGATTGGAGGCATGTCTCTGACTATTTGTGTGCTTGTGGGCTATGGGGTCCTTTACTCCATAGGGTATCTTCTATTATTTGTGTATTGTTTGTGTATGTGTTACACAGCACCCTCAGTGCAGTAACACAGGGGTGTCAGTGACCCCTAAACATAGACTGCATACCCTGGGACTGACTACTGTCTCCCAGGGCATGCAAAGACACCATTGACTTTACTAGTCATAAATTGTGAACAGAACCAGTACAAACCATCATATTGTGGAAGTACTGGAAGGGGTTAATTATATTGCCCCTGGGTCTGTTTTCCAAGGGGGCACTTTCCAGTCCCCCGTTGTCAAGTTTCTGGCTGGTGGCAGTGGTTACCACACAAAATATTCCACTGGAATATTTCCTATGGGACTTTCCCATTGATTTTAAACGCACCACTTTTTGGTGCAATGTTAAAGATGCCGCTGGTTTATTTATTTAATATTAAATCAATGGTTGGGTCTTTTTGCCAGAACTATTTTCTAAAATGGCGTTCGTGTCCGTCTCTGTAACTCTGACCAAGGTCGAGCCCTTTGTTCCACTTTTTGGCGAGCTCCTCCACAGAAGCCCTCCAAATGGTGCCACTCTGTCTGGGTTCCACAGGATGTGTGGGGAGGGGAATTGACACCCTAGACTACGTTGCCTTAGCAACTCAAGTCACACTATTCTGATTGGCCCAGCTAGGCTGTTGAATGGGGGTTTTTCTGCCTAAAAGCAGGGCTTTTGGGACTGGAACTTCAGAAGGTGGAGCCCTGCTGCAATGACCTTACCACTTTCCCGATGACAAGAGGAGATCTTCTGCTGGAAGAGTCTTCTCCCACTGAGCTGGTGGGATCAACCAGTTCGCCATTTCGCCTTCCAAAGACGTCTCTTGGTCGAATCGCCCGTGCCAAGCACCCCAGCGGCCAGATAGCCAAGCTTCACCACTTTGACCGCGAATAAAAGGAACGCACCTTTTACCGACGAACTCCGTGGCTGGTCTCTTCCCTGGGCAGTGCAAAGACTACAACGTTCCTCCTCGACAAGATCTTCTCTTCCCCTGGTCGAAACCACGACTTGCATCCACTGCCAGGAACAACTGCCGCCGCTGGAGCTCCCTCTCTCTTTAAGGTACTGTGTTCCACCTGGCCGCCCTTTCTTCGGATTGCTAAAGGTGACCCTTAAATCCTTGGCTTTCCCACTGGGTTGAATCCAGACCTTCTAACTTTACTTCTCGAATCACCCCAACCTCTTTTGAACACTCTGCAAAGACTTTTAGTGCATTTTAAACCGTGTGATCCTGGGCACATTTCGCTTTGCTCAATTTAAAGTGGACCTGGCCTATGAACCTGGTCTCTACAGTGTATACTGCCTTCACTGACTTGCTTTGGACTTAGAAAAGTGTTGGGAATTGTTCTATTTTTATGCTTTGCCTTTTTCTCTCCCTTTAGCTTAACTATTGGAGTGCCATCTAGGTTACGCGCTCCCATCTGTTTTAACAAATAGTGGTGTTTTAACTCTGACTTGTCTAATAGTTATCAAGGGAGGTGTTTATACTCTTCGTCCGCCTTGTCAGGACCCCTCCCGTGGGACCGGACCTCCTCGAACTTCTTGTTGAGGACCTTCACGACCCCAGCCAGCTCCTTCTCAGAGGCTGAATCCATGTCCGTGATAGCCACCACCGCCCCCTCCACCCCCTCTTTTTCCACTGGGGTTCTCACGGGGGTCTTATCGATGGGCTGAAAAGAGGGGGCCCTCTGTGGTGGCAGGGAAAATCTGGGCCCCGAGTTCGCCTCCACAGGCTTTACCAGGGCCGCCATGACTCCCTCGATAGAGGCCTTAGCCAGGTGAAACGGGGCCTTCACGACTCTAGGCGCGCTTGAGGCCTTCACCTTGGGGGGAGGGTCACTGCCTCGCTCCCCCTCGGATGTTTCCATCAGGATCGACCGGGGCTTCTCCAGAAGCTTACCCGGGTTCTCCGACTTCCTCTTTCCAGAGCGTTGGCTCGTGGTTGATGGCGTCGGTGAAAGCGCGCCCGGCCTTGCACCGGAGGAGCCCAACCGTTCGACGCTCCCGATGCCCGCGGACTCGCGGCGCCTAGCCTTTTGTTGGGCCCCCGTCGCCAGAGCGCCCTCAAAGGACTTAGAAGACTGCTCTGACCTCTTCTTCTCACCTCCTTCCAGCCAGTTGGTGAGGCGGATACGCCGATCCTTCATGGTCCGTTCCGACAAGTTCTTGCAAAACACACAGTCCTTCTCCACGTGCGTTTTGTCTTCGTGCACGCAGTAGAGGCATCTAGAATGCTCGTCCTCCTTGAAGACATTCTGCAATCCGCATCCAGGGCAGTTCCTGAACAGCTTGGATCCGGGCATCGAGTTTCCTTTGTCCTGGGCCATGTCCACTGGGTAGGCCTTAAGGTCTTCTGGAATCCTCCAAAAGCCTAACTCAACGAGAACTTCTCCCTTGAGGGGCGTAGAAAATTCCGAAACAGGTCCCAGCTGATCACCATAGCTTGAGGCTCGACTGACCGAAAAAATGAGATTAAACTCTTCAAATAAAATCGCAAAATGCAGTAAAAGCTCGAGAGCTATAGCACAAGGACTCCCAAACGTGTGGTAAAAATCTGAGGATGGCTGCCAGGGGAGGGGCTTAGGGGGAGGGCAGTATGACCCAGAGACCAGTGATTGGTTACTACTAAGAAAGACAGTTCAGAAACAAAACTGCAACTGACTTTTTATTTACTGAGGATTCCCAGCCGGATGACACGAAATATTCATGATCATGTGAATCCATGCCAGACCCCTTGCTGGAGAAATGCCCATAAACGGGCATGACAGTACTCTGCCTTGGTGGAACGAAAGCTGTAATAGCATGGGAAATTCTACAGAGGGGTAGGTTGGGAGGGCGACGAGTAATACGTTGGAGGAACATCCAGTTGAAAGAACGTTACCAGTTGGTAAGTAACTTGTTCTTCGAATGGATTGTGTCCTCCAATGTATTCCTCATCTTTGGCAGACTCCCAAAGCAGTATCCATGATTTGAGGAGGGTGAAGAACTTATCTATTAAGAATTTTAAAGGGCAGAGTAAAGTACTGCCTTACCAAAAGCGACATCTTGAGCATGGGAAGTATCCAGAGAATAATGCTTTGTAAAAGTGTGTATTGATGACCACATAGCAGCATCACAGATGTTCTTAATAGGGACACCCCTTTGAAGGGCTGTCGATGTAGCCATGCCTCTGGTGGAATGTGCTCATAAGCCCTCAGGAGGATCTTTGCCTGTCAGTCTGTAGCATTCTGATATGGTGAGGAGGATCCATCTAGACAAGGTCTGGTTGGAAACAGCCTGGCCTAGCTTGTGACCTGAATACCCTATAAAGAGCTGGTCGTCCACTCAATTTTGACATTCTGGAAATGTAAAAGCTTAACGCTCTCCTAGGGTCCAACCTATGGAGACTTTCCTCTTCCTTACTAGGATGATGTGGAGGATAGAAGGCGGTTAGCACAATCTTCTGACTTAAATGAAAGTCCGAAACTACCTTAGGCAAGAAGGAGGGTTTTACCCTTAACACAACCTTGTCCTCCTTGGAAGAAACAGCCTGCAATTCGCTCACTCTATGGGGTGATGTTATAGCAACGAATAGTATTGTTTTAAAGGTTAACAACCTTAACAGACGTGTGCAAAGTTTCAAATGGAGCACACAACACATCAGAAATTTCAAAACCAGGCCGAGGTCCCAAACCTAGAACGTGAAAAGGAGATGGCAGGAGCACATTTGTAAGCCCTTTTAGAAATTGAGTCACCAATGGGATCTTGAAATAGGAGCATTGTTCTGATGAGAGCTTAAGGATTTAGAGCACTGCTAAATAGCTCTTAATGGTGCCAACCTGACACTTATGTGCTAATGAAAGCAAAAAGGATTGTACACTGAAAAGGATAAACATTCTTTTCTCTGCACCAGTCGCAAAACATATTCCAATGGCAACGGTACAGATATTTTGTTGCTGGTCTTCTGGCCAAAAGCAGCACCTCCATTACGTCATCCGGGAGGTCCCAATCCTTGCATCTCAGCCTTTCACAAACTAAGCGTGAAGGTTGAGTCTTGACTTCTGGATAGAGAACCCGACCCGCCTCTCGCAAGAGAAGGACCTCTCTCTGTGGAAGACGCATCAGAGGACAGATGGACATGTCCAGAATGTTCAGGTACCACGTCCTCCTGGCCCAATCCGCGGCAATTAGGATGTGTGTCCTGAAACTTCTCAACCTCATTAAATGAGGAATGACAGGACAGGAGGAAACGCGTACAGTAGTGGGAATTCCCAATCTACCATGAACGTGTCTCCTACAGCTCCTCTATACTGCTCGCACTTCCGGTTGACACTGGTCGTGAACAGATCCACTTGAGGGGTTCCTCAAAGGGTGAAGATCTCTTGAAGGACTTCCTGAGCTAGTTCTTACTCATGGGATACTGTGCCCTGCCTGTTCAGAGAGTCTGCCGCCAAGTTCTCTCCAGCTAGGTGAAATGCCGATAGGGAGATTCCTTCTTGAATTGCCCAGTACCAAAGCTGCATTGCCTCTCTGCACAGTGGTAGTGACCCTATGCCGCCGCTCTTGTTGAGGTAGTGCATGGCCACTGTGTTGTCCGTCATAATCAGGAATTATTTTCCCCAGACTGAGGGGAGGAAAGCCTTCAGCGCTAGTCCGATTACCCTCAGCTCCAAAAGATCGATGTGTAGTTTGGACTCCGATGGAGACCAACGACCACTGATTTTCAGATTGTTGGCGTGAGCTACCCACCACGTGAGTGAGGCGTCTGTCACTGCAGTTCTCTCCAGCCATGAGTGCCAAAAGGGTTTGTGTTCTCCCTTCAGAATATTTTCCTCGCAGGCCCACCAGAGCAGATTCTGTGAGTCGCTGGTTGGAATCTGAAGTCAGTCCGACATCTTTCCTGAGAATTGGGACCACTGTGTTCGGAGAGCCCATTGAAGGAATCTCATTCTCAGGCGGGCCTGTGGCACCAGAAAAATGCAGGCCGCCATAAGGCCGACCAACCTCAAAAAGTCAAAGGCCGGAAGACTCTGGGCACTCTAATTTTGGTACCATCTGAAGAATGTCTTGAGCCCTCACCGCGGGTGGTGAGCTCATTCCCAAGGATGTATCCATCACAGCTTCGATGTATTGGAGCTTTGGGGAAGTTGTCATATGGGACTTCTTGTAATTGTGGGGAAAAGCCCAGTCTGTGAAGTGTGTGGCAGGTATCGTTGAGATGATGCAGGGCTTGTTCGGTAGAACGCGCCCTGATCAGCCTATCGTCTAGGAAGGGGTAGATGTGAATCTGCCTTCTCCCGAGACTCGCTGCCACCACCATCAGTTTGATGAAAACCCTTGGGACAGAGGTCTACCCGAATGGCAGGACTCGAAATTGAAAGTGCGAAATGCCAACAGCGAACCTCAAGTATTTCCGGTGCTTGAGTTGGATTGGCACGTGAAAATAAGCATCCTGAAGGTCCAATAACGCCAACCAATCCTGGAGTTGGAGGGCCTGAAGGATCTGAGAAGGAGTGACCATCTTGAATTGGTCATTCCTGAGGAACTTGTTCAAGTATCTCAAGTCCAAGATGGATCTCAGTCCTCGGTCCTTTTTGGGAATCAGAAAATATGGGGAATACCAACCCCTTGTTCCTCACCGCTACAGGCACCAATTCTACAGCGCCTTTCTCCAGCAGGGAGATCCTCAGTGTTTCTCTGGTGGATTGGTCTGAGGCTTTTTTGTCAAAATCGTTTTATTGAAATGTTGATTACACACAAAATTCATCATATATCATTGCAAATAGTGATATAATTAATCTCACGACTGTAGCAATGGTCTAGATCGGAATCAATTGTAATTAATCAGTTACATCGATTTCGGCAGCATTTGTGAGAATATAAAGTTCGTAGTTTGTCACTGCAGTTATAACAATTAGTTTGTTAAGGAAACATCAACATTTCATTTTAACATTTAGAATTCATCAAATGTATAAGATTTCGTAAAATGACCGGTAGAACTCAAGAAACGGAGAAAAGAAGATAAACAAAAAAAAAAAAAGAAATTAAACATTTTCTCTCTCCAGGGTTACCAACAATTCTTCTAGGAGCCCTGTGGCGGGCTGCATCCCTCATTAGTGTATGAGCATTTGATAATTACATTCTAAGTGTCAATTGCATATTAGGGCTGGCAAAGGTATTTAATCAGTTTCGTTGTAAAAACCTATGCTTTTTCTGCCACGTGGTCTAAGAATGGGCCCCATATGTTTGGGTGTCGGACCTTCTATTGCCTCTGTTAGTTTGTCTATCCCCAAGAGTTCCCAGACTTTTACCCACCAATATGCTATGTGGAGGCCCTATACTTTTTCAAAATCGGGCTCTTGTAAGGCGGGTGGCCATAAGTAGTTGAGTGATCAGTCGGGCAGTGGGACCAGAGCGGGGGTAAGATCCATCGTCTGGGGGGTCCCCTAACAGCATTACTAGTGGGTCCATAGGGAGTAAAATCCCGCATATGTCTCTAATCTTTGACCTGATTTCGAGCCAGAAAGTTTAGATGACTGGACATTGCCACCACAGGTGAGCTAGGTCCCCCTTTGCCCCGCAGCCGTGCCAACACAAATCCGGGTATTCCGGGTTTATCGCATGGAGCCTCTGCGGTGAGAAGTACCAACGAAAACAGATCTTAAGAGCACATTCCTTCACCGACGTGCATCTGGAAGACTTTTGCGCCCTATCCCAGATTCTTTGCCATGTTTCGGGGGGGGGGGGGAGGTCTCTCTATTCCTAGTTCTCGCTCCAATGCCACCATATAGGGGAGTTTCTCATCTTCCGGGACGTTTTCCAAGAGGCGATAGCAGGTTGCTATTCTATGTGAACGTTGGCCTTCCATGACCGTTAACTCTAGGCCCAAGGGGGATCTAGTGGCTGCCTTTTTAATGGTCGGGTTGGTAATCCAGTGCCGTAATTGGATGCATTCAAATCTCTCAGTTTCGGGGAGGCTAAACTTTTCTTTACATTGGACAAAAGTGAGTAGGGTATTATTATCGTATAGCTCATGCAATCTCAGGGGCCCTTCTTTTACCCAGTTTCGGTAAGTTAGCCTGGAGCCCAGGGGTGAAGGCCGGGTTCTGTGTAATTGGTGAGAGCGGTCCCAGACCTGGTGAAAGTCCCTTTAGTTTATACTGTCTATCCCAGCAACGGAGAGTTGCCCTTGTTGTTGGGAGGAGGGGCCTCAGGAGGCGCGCGCTTCACGCGGGAGGAAGGGAAGATGAGAAAGAGGCGTTCCAGAGAACAGCTTTGCGACGTCCTGCCACTTGGGGGGGGGGGGGGGCGGAGTGGGGAGGGTCAGGGGGGAGGGGGGATTCGGCCAGATTGGTCCAGCTCAAGATTGGTGCAATTTGTGTTGCCTGGTAATATCGTAATATGGATGTGAGTCCAAAACCTCCCAGCTGTTTGCCCCGGGTAAGTATCTTCCCTTCCCATGGCCTCCCCACAGAAGATCAAGGGGGAGGTGTCTACCCAGCGATTTCATTGTACTATGGCATGTGGGAGGTCCCCGGAGAGAGAGGTAAAGATACCAACTAAAAGGCTTTTGGTTATACTCAAAAGCAAAATAATAATCAAAATGCTAATAAAATTAGGTAGAATAGCAAAATCGTTTCCATCTCAGAGAATACTATTTCTACAACCAGAGTTAACTTTAACCAAGTGTTGAGTCTATCGGGTGCTATCCACTCAGGTGCCCAAGCCGATTATCAAGTGGAAATTTCTAACGCCAGACAGAGCATGCGATAGTGGTAGGGGCTTGCATAACTTGCTAAATTGTGTTAGAACAGATCATTTTCTCCTCTATCCCTCGGCACAAGGTTAAGGATAAGGGGTCCCTATTAGGCAGAATCCTGTGCAGTGCCCTTAGGGACCACTACACACAATTAAGACCGCAGGTGGCAATACAAGTTTACCTTTGGTACAAGCCTGTACTACTAAGTTATAATGGTAGCAGTAGCAGAGCAGCCAGGCTTATCTCAAGAGTATATGAGCAGCAGCAGAGATAAGGGACCACAATTACTGTGACTCAAGCAAACACTGACTCCAGGTTTCAGGTAAAAAATGTAAGTACATTTATTTTTAAACCATCAGTTATAAACACAACACCTCTATTAAACTTTAAAACAAAAACCACATGTTAAATATACTACAACTAACCAATTCACTTTGTACAGTACATCTCAAGGTAAGTACCCTGTGTTTGAATGAACTGGTGTTATGAACAAAACAAGATACCGCGGATACGGTTGCGATCACTTTTTGACAGTTCTGTCTACTCAAACGCGTATCCGTGACAATGCTACCGGGGCAAAAGCACACTTAGCAAGTGAGATACCCAGAGGGAGTTGGAGGCAAAAAAAATCACAGGCAATATTTAGGTTAGGCAGACAGTATCGAGACACACTCAGAAACAGGAGTTCAAAAGTCAAAGGGTCGGAGCCAGGTTTAAGTGACACCGGAGACCTGTGCCGAAGATCACACCGTTACAGTTCACGATTCAGCGTAGCCCAAAAGTACTTGGATATTGTCAATGTTTGGAAGCAAAAGTTATAAGAAGGAGGGAAGACTAGGACGAGCACAGTACCTTATTCCCATGATGCAGCTGGTGCCCTGGCAGTAGTTCCTATTGGTTTCCCGCAGACCCACGATTCCTGGAGCTTCGTTGTGAAGGAGGATGTCTGAAGGGGGTCTGCACCACACAGGGATGAATCCGGAAGTAGCAACAACGAAAAAGGTGTGCTCCTTAAAAACAGGAGAGGCTCAGCAGGTGGCTATCCGGACCACTACAGCAGTGTGCAGCAATTTCGACCATGGCGGAGATCTCTGGCTGAAGAAGATGAGCTGGTTATCCCCACCAGGCTCAAGGGAAGACGACTCCGCACTGGATCTCCTCTTAGTCGTTGAAGGGAAGATAGCTCGGGACTGCAGCAGGGCTTCACTGGGATGGGGTAGTTGCTGCAGCCGCCGTTCTCTCCACTTCTCATCGGTTCCTTGTAGTTCCAGAGGCGACTGACCTCTAGCCCAAGAGACCTGCCTTTTATGCGCAAAACCCCCATTCACACAGCCTGGCTGTCGATCACGCAGCAGGGGGGTTGTCCAGCAGGGACAACCACCTCAGCCAACCATGGCAAAGTGCGGCTTGGGTTTCCTAGGTTACCCTGTGCAGGGGGTGACTACACCCCTTCCCCACATTGTCTACCTAGTCACCCAGGCGCCAAGAGGAGGGCTTCTCTGCAGAAGCCCGCCAAAAGACGGTGAACAAAGAAGGAGAACCTAGTTTGCCGCGCAAAGTAAAACACAAGAAGGACTTTAACAAAAAGAAATGGCGAATAAACCCAACCGGAGCCAAAAGAAAGCCGATTTGGTCAAGCGGGTTTATGTTCGAGGCTAATATAATATCCAAGAACAGTACCACGTTTATCTAATAGAATTACGGTCGAAATGTTAGGGTAGATACCACTGCCACCAGCCAAGTCTAAATGTTAAAAGAGCGAAACAATGCTCAGGGAGGTACCGACAGAAAAGGGGTACAGATTGGCCCTTTCCAGTACTCCATGTAAGATGGGGTGTACTGGTCTGTGGTAAAAATGACTATGTAAAGTAAATGGCAACTTTACCTTTCTCTGGGGGACAGTAGTCAGCCCCAGCAAAATGGAGTCAGAGGGAAGTCTTAGAGACATCCCTGGGATACTACACTAAAGGTGCTTCGTAACCCATACAAGAACAGGGGCACCTGGAGTGGTGTGCTCCAGTGCCCAAGATCACACAATGAGTAAAAACACATAGGCCAAAACACATGAGTGGTAAAAGGATGTACACTCTTACCAGGTGGAAAAAAAAATAAACTCCAGAAATCCAGCAAAGCTGCTGGCGGACTCACTAGGTGAGGGAAATTAGTCCTAGAAGGAGAATTCTCCCCAACAGTCCCTGAAAACATCCAGCAAGGAAAGAAGAGGAACATCTTCAGGGGACAAGAGCCTCTATTTGGCAACCTGGGGTCCATTTTGGCCGTGAAGCAAGAGTGACATTACGAAGACCCTCAGGAAATCGTGCCCTTGCAGAAATAAACGTTTAATGCAGTACAAACAGGTCAGGTGGCTGCCCAGTCATCCTGTTGTCCTAATGAGAGGATGGTTGTCCCCTCCGGGGCAGAGGCTGCCCTCTCTGGATCAGGATCCTGACTCGAGTTTGCAGCAGATCGGTGCCACTGCTGAATTATCCCTCTTCCAGGTTCCGGCAAGGGGTGCGGAGTGGGCCCATCCGTATCCTGAGCATGTAGATTCAACTCCGTTATCCGGTGTCCCTGATATCAAAGCTCTCACCTCTTCTTTGGAGGAGATTATGTAGTGTTGGCTTTGGAAGTTGAAAATCAACTTGCAAGGGAATCCCCAATGATAGCGGATTTTCTGGGCTCTCAGCCAAGCGGTTACCATTTGTAGGCGCTGTCTACATGCTAACGTGTAGGGGGCCAGGTCCCGGAAGAGTTGGATCTTCATTCCTTGGAAATCTATCGTGTCCGAGGCCCTGGCTGGCGCCATGATCGCTTCTTTCTGGCGGAAAAAGTGTATTCGGGTAAGCACGTCCGGCAACAGATTCCTTCTAAGTTGGGCCGATGAATAAACCTGGTGGGTTATGTCTAATTGTAGATCTTCACTTGGCGAAAGTTCAAGCAGGGATCTGAACAAAGCCTCCACATATTCAGTTATTCCTTGGTCAGAGATCTGTCGGGGGACACCGCAGAGGCGTATATTATTTAGTCTTGATCTATTTTCCAAATCAGCCTGCTTTGCCCATATGTCCTCCAACTGCTCCTCAATGATCTTCACTCTTTCTGTTAGGACCTCATTGTTATGGGATTGTTCGCATACTGTGTTTGCCAGGTCGTTGACCCTGGATTCCATCCCGCTGAGGTGGGAAGTAAGGTCAGCGAGGGATTGAGCCAGAGTCTCTTTGGAGGTCTTGATCTCTTTAATCTCTTGTGTGATATCTTGTTTGAATGATCTGAGCATTCGCTCTAATTCCTCCCTGGACAGCGCCATGTTTTGGGCCAGAGTTGGAGATGGTACTGGGTGGATCTCGGCCATACTCGTGTGTGGAGGCTGTGTCCACAGATTGTGGTGTCCAATAAGCTTGTATGCCGGGTCCCTTCTTTTTTCCCCTGCTTTGGGCATTCCTTGAGCTGGTGCTGAGGTCCATTACGTCTGCTCCCACTGCAATTGGAGGAATGTGGGGCGCCAAGTGAGTAGGGCCAAAGTCTGCAGAGTGGGCGGACAGTATGGATGATATTTATTCCGGGCTCCTGGAAAGTTTAAAGAGACCCCTGGGGTTGTAGCAGTGTCAGTATTGATTAGGGATTCGTCTCTTCCCCTTCCCCCCACCACCCCCCAGGGCAGTATTTCACTCACCTGGGTTCAGTAATGCCGCTCCCGGTGGGTCTCCAGCTCGTGGACGTTCAGGCATGCAGCGGGTGTCGAGGTCTCCCCTTCATGGCACCCGCGCACCCCGCCATCTTGGTCCTTAGGAAAAGGACCGGGTGCATCCGCGTCTTCCTCGCCGTACCAGCATACCCCAGGGTTCAGAGCATATCATGTGCGCCGCCCCGAGCGAACTCCAAAGGGCGGCGCTGTACAGCAGGCTCCGGCGATGCAGAGCCCCCACCTAGATCGGCTCCCCAGATACTCTGCTGGCCTCCCGCCTCTCCCCTGACCGATTCAGAGGGAGGCCTGGGCCCACGCGCCGTCAAGGGCTGTCAAGAACGGGCTCTCAAGGGTGGGGTCGCACCACGGGTCCAGCCGAGCAGTGTACCAAGCCCGCTCCTGCTCACTCCCACAGAGCTCCAGTGTCTCGGCACCCAGCGATGGTCTCCTCCGCGATCGGGCCGCTCTGCTTCCAGTTAACCGCCAAGCAGCACCCGCCCACGGCACTGCCCCCCCCCCCCTCCTCCTCCTCCGGGGTCCTCACGGAAAAGGCTCTTGGTCCCGGCGGACCGCTGCGCTGCTCTTTCCCCAAGCTCACGACAGAGGCGGCGGGGAGACTCACCACGTGTAGAGTCCCCATGTCGTCCTCAGGAGAACGTCACAGACCGCGGGCGGCGGGACCAGCTCCCTTGACTTGTAGCTTTCCTCAGATGGCGCTCACCGCCATTACCCTCCTCGCAGCTGCCGATCGCATTACGCTACCAAGCTCCATGCAATCCGATTTTGTCCCCGAGTTTGTCTGCCGCATCCGTGGCTATTCATGCGTCTCTGAAGGAAGAAATCAGGCTGAAATTTCCATTTTAAAGGTGCTAAAATCACCCGGTTTGGGCACCTTACAGCGGAGCGCACGGGAAGCACAGCCGCATGGCGTGCTGCCTAGCCACGCCTCCCCTGAGGCGCTTTTTTTTTATAAACTGAAGGCAGTAACCGTGGGCCATTGTTTCCAGAGCCCAAGCATCTGAAGTGATGTCTTGCCATTCTTCCAGATGATCTGCCCCCCCTGCCCACTACCCCCCCCAAATGGTGGGTTGCGACTCAAGCCCTCAGAGCGGTGTTGAAGCAGCTGTTGCAGAGGCTGATGGTAAAGAGGCTGCTGCTTGAGCTGACTTGGCACCTCTAACCTCGTCCACCACAAGGACATGTTTGTTTGCCTCTTTGACTGGTCATTCATCTCGTCCTTCCAAATGAGTAATCGTAGCGAAAAGATCTACCCCTCCAAGGTTGTCTGCTAGGACAAAAAGGCTGAGGTTGCTTAAAAGCAGCACCTAAAGATTTGGCTGCCGCATTCGAGGTCTGCAACTTCAAGGCTCTAGTCAGCCTTGCTGCCAAAAAGATGAGACCCATCAAATGGCATGCTGAGAATTCGAGCCTGCACATCCGGTGCAAAACCAGACTTTCACAACCACACAAATCTGTGCATCAGGTGCTAGTAACCATGGACCTGCTGATGCTATCTGCAGAATACAATCACACATGGCTTCCTTGCTGTCGTTAATAGCTAAGAAGCTGTCCCTTTCGGGAATATGCTCTGCCGCCATAGAAATACACTCCCACAGTCTATACGAAGATTTTGCAAGGGCACAAGTGGAGTTGGCAGATTTTAATGCCATGCGCCCTGCAGAAAATCCCTTTCTCTGCCATCCATCTACGGGCTTATCGTCCCCATCAGGAAGGATGGTAGGGTACGCTGCCTGTTTTGAGGTAGCCGTAGTTGCCTGGATCACCAGACTCTCAAGAATGGGGTGTTTTGACAGGTAGCCGGGGTCGTTACTCAATTCCTGACCACCCTTTTTTGAAGGGTATGACATCCTTTCATCGCCTGCATGTTCATCCCCAGTCATTTTAACATGTACATTCCATCGAATGTACTCATCAAATTTTTTTGGGGGGGTTGGGGGGAGTGGTCAAGGGCAGATAAGGGTTTGGGCGGGTAGGCAATAGCAAAAATAAGTGGGAGTGGGGTTTGCCCCCCCAACCCCCTCAAAAAACAAACATAGATGAGCATTTTCGATGGAATGTGCACATTAAAATGACAGGCGATGAAATTACAGGCGATGAAATGACATGACATGGAACCTTTTGAAGTGCCACATGGAAAGATAAAACCGGATCAGTAGGCAGACCCTTGTCCAGAACGTCGGTTAGATCATCCTGATCATATGGGGCTGGAGGTCTACACCAACCCAAGTATTTGAAAAGCCTTAGACATGAGTGATCTGTACGAGGAGTCAGGTTCTGGCTTGCCGAACTCCAACTCAGGAGAGGTGTCAATGCCACTAGCATTGTGCAAATTGTCATAAAGATCTTGCATTTTACTCTCCTCTGAAATGAGGCATTCAGGCACATTTGGTGTACCGTACTGAAGTCCAAAAGGGGCATCCTATTCATCTGAACACTCTTCTTCCTCAAAAATGGAAGTTAGGGACTTAAAAAAATCCTTTTTTGGAAAAGCAGTATACATCTTCTCTGGTTTAGAGCCCAGAGGCGTCGACTGTCTTAGTCAGTGCCTTTTTCGGAGAGTCACTAGGCACTGGTGGCTGAGCTGGCAAAAACGGCACAGCTGGCGTTGATGATCTCTGCGTTGATAGTGTCGTCAATGGCTTAATAAGGGTCTAGGACCCGATGGTCATCAGCGCAGAGGACTTCGAAGGCGTTGACAACTTTGATCTCTCCCCATGTCGAGCGATCCTTCGATTTTTTTTCGAACAAGGCCTCGAGGGCTCACAATGAGGATCATGCTGTTTACTCGGGCTCAAGGTTGCACACGTTTTAGGCCAATACCTCTCCTTTCCGGGTTCCAAAGAAGGCTCAGTCGGAGCAGGACCTTACTTTTCAAACATTTTCAGCATTTCCACACGGAAAGCGTCCCATTCTGCGGGTGTAGATATTTTGGACGGGCTTGCCACCCTCTCGGGGTAACAGTGACGAAGAAAGCGACGGGCGGTGCTTTCTATTCAATCTCTTCAAAGAAGACGATGAGTGGAGCGAGGCACCATAGACTATGAGGGTCGGCAATGGACATCTTCGAGCCGCAGTCTTTACATTTTTTGAAACCGGACTGAAGTGTCAACGGTGTAGATGATGAAGACAGTTTTCGAAAAAACAATAGAGAATATCCTTGACAAGTGCGAGGCGCGCAGAGTTGTCTCACGAAACAAACATGTTTGCGAAAAAGGGAAACCGGGCCAACGTGCTACTTATAACCTCAGGGCGCACTCTGGCAAAAAATGTTTGTCGAAGCTGTTCATTACATGTTAAAGATGAGGAATACGCTGGAGGACACAATCCATCCATTCGAAAGGTGTCATTAGATAGGTGTCTACCTTTAATGAAATCAACAATGATATGAACACAAATGAACTCAAATGAAAAGTCAATTATTTTGGCAAACAAACTATTGTGCTATATGCACAATATCTAAAGACATGGCCATTAATCAAATATCAAAGTACATTGAGTTGAATTCATGGTGCCAAGAGCATATTACACAGTTTATAGCCTACATAGGCATAATTGCACAGCAGACTCCATGGCCATGAGTTTCGCCCACCCTTCATCTTTACCAAGGCTGAACCATAAGTATAGGACTGACTATACCAGACTAATAATCAGTATAGTGGTGAAGACTTGTAGTAGTCTGCATATTCTACAATAAATTCCTGTGCACCAAACCAGCTCAGTGGCGAAAGCACACATGTGCCAAACCCCCTTAATGAGTTCAAAAGTCAAATGCCAGGACCAATAGTAATGAAAACAGGCTCCTTGATAAACCACAAACTCCAAAGATTAGTGTGTCAGATCTCGCCAAAACAATGATCCTAAGGATGTCCGTGCCTATGACTCTATATTGGTCAATCCTATACTTATGGTTCAGCCATGATAAAGCGCAAGGGGGCGAAACTCATGGCCATGGTGTGGCTTGTGCAATTATGCCTAAGTAGGCTATCCACTGTGTAATACGCTCTAAAATTACGGCAATCACTGGGAAAGCTTTCAAGTTTCTCATGGTCGAATGCACCCTTAATGTTCTTTGGGCCCAATAGGACTTAAAAGCAACACCACTAGCATACAAAGGTCAATAAATGCCCACCGATATTCCATCCATATCTCATTCTCAACTGCTTTCCAAATACCCTTCTACTCACTGAATGCCTTTGTTCTTCCGATCCTCCCCCACATTTCTAGATCTAATAAACTCCTATGTGCTTAAGTACAAGGATGAAAACCAGGTATCTTACAAAATTTCAGTTTTGGCAAATCTTGACATACCTGTTAGATGTCCGCTCATTGTTTTGTCATGGCTATTGAACAGTTGTCTATATTTTAATCTTGATGACTGGGGAACTGCCCAATCTGCCAGTGGAGGTGCACTAGAAGGAAAGTATAAAATGGTTATATGGCAGGCAGGGGACTACTTTCAAACCACAAATGTTTAACAATGGTAAATATCACATAACTAATATTCCTTTCAACAACATGAAAGCTCCCTGCATCTTATACAATGATATTCATCATACGGGGACTTCAAAGATGCCCTCTCAAATTTACACATCTCCATTAAAAAAATAAGTAAACATGTTAAGAGACTCGGCAAGGAACTGAAAGGAAATTGCCAAGTATATTGTTCTGACCAACTCAAAATATTGAGATGGCTATGCTTTAAAGGAATCAATTCTGGAATGATAGCTGGATTACTAAGTACAACAGGAATCCGAAAACTGGATAGAAACTGAAGATAGACTATTTCTTTCTCTGGATAATCAGAACCAAATAAATAACATTTCATATAAACAAATTGTGAACATAAGTAAACTCCCGAAGTAAGAATACAATTCCTGAAAGATCTTCGAGTGCAGAAATACATTAGAGAATTGCAGGTTGGTATCAAGGCTTTCTAGGGAAAAACATTCACTGAATGAACATTTAATAAACAACTTATCATAGCTATTGTAAAAATGTGAATACTTAAATGGAGAAAATCATAATTAGTTGACAAAGTAATCAACCCAGCATCACTGACTGGATACTCCAGATCATGGGGAGGTCAGACGATGGCAAAACATCGGGAATGGAGGGCACTTCAGTGATGGCCTCACAGACAATACAGTCTTTCAGACAGTTCGAGGGCTTCAATTATATTTTTGGGGCAGCATCTCACTCGTCTGGCCACAAACAACCTCCCTAACCCAAGCTTCCATAGCCCTTCAATAATTTGAAATGTTAACCCTGGTCTAAGATCTTAAATTTACTAAAAATGGCTTCCCAAAAGGTAGGGCATCTTGCATCCCTCCAGGACTTCCCATCTTTCCCTACGCTAAGCACAAGTTGGTGATCTACCAGGAGGTTGGAAAATTGCTTGCCAGGTTTTAATCAGGCTAGATCATTTATGCCCAATCGCCTCTATTCCACTACCCTTACTACCAGTCCCTTCACATAACCCTACCTCCAATCCATCATCCCTCCAACGTTTCGCTACTCCTACTCATCGCCTTCGCCCGTTCATATAATCACTACCCCGCCCACAGATACATAGCGTTATGTAAGAGCACTGCCTGAGAAACCGGATTATCCTGACCCTGAAGCGGAGGCTGGGACCTATTCTGATGTGGAAAATTCTACAAAGGTGGTTTTGAAGCCGAGATGGAGGGAGCCAGAGCCACAACTGGCCCTTTGGTAGTGCCATCCATGTGATTACACACCATTTGTGCCATGTTCCACCCACGCAAAGTGAAATTAGATATGCACCTTTTGCTCAAATTACACGTCACAATGCACCATTGCACTTTATAGATTTGCTTTCTGTGATCGAATTTCTGTAAATTGGCCTAGATTGCCATTTGTTTTAAATATGTAATCCGTGTTTTTGTTTATTGCTATGGTCCTTTACATTTGTTCTTTTGCATTTGAATAAATGGATGTCACACGGTTACAGAACATTGTGTTCTCTCTTACTACACACTAAATGTAAATGTTGATTTATTGTTAGGCATTCATGTGCAAACTATTTGGCCTACAATAAGACTTGTTTAAGTACTTTTCCCTGCTTTTCGTATCTATTAGGGACCTTGGCGTATTTTAGAGTATAATTGGATTCTCAGGCTTAGGGGGCTGAGGGGAAGCTGTTGGGATATCGCCTAGACAGAACCTCCTGATAAAACCCTTAAAATATCTTGGTGTGGTCAAATTTCTTAGCAAAAAAGCCCCAGCACACCAACGGGTCAACCTCATCAAACAGTAGGCCTCTGCGCTACCCACGGGGAGGATTAGTTTGAAGGTTTGACTATAAAACATGGCTTGGGCCAAATCACTAGTCAAACTGACATCTGCTCGCACATGGGCATGGTTTACCATCAACCTTGTTTGTCTAATTGTGTGAGGAGACTTTTGGGCAGCCACATGCTCACAAGCTCCCTCAGGCTGTTGCACAGTAGAAACCTGAGACTTCAGAGTGAACTCTGATAGTGGCTCTTTAGACATTTGTGCCAGTGGTCTCAGTATCCCGAGGCACCAGCCCATTACTAGGTCTAAAGGACCATAATAATCACTACTACTGAAGCATCAGCTAGCCCGTCAACGATCAGGCTCCACCAGAGAAACGGTTTCTCCCTGGAAAAGGAATTGTTGCACTAGGGTAAAAAAGAATTGTTGCACTAGGGTAAAAAAGAAAAGAAGGCTGTTTAATGCCTTCCACTTTGTTGCTATTAACATTGGCTGATGCGTATGGTCAGCTGGAGAGGAGATTTCCTCTCATGCGCAACCAGTCTTCAGCGGCAGACAAGTAGTAAGGAAATTACTCCAATGTAGTGACTACTGTACTTCCTGCATACTCTGCTAGAGGGATGGAACCAGAGCCATTTATCAACAGAAATAAATCTATTAAAAATAGCCCCTCAATGCGGTTCACAACACATCCAGGTGCCGGACCTGGTCACACCCCACCAATCCCTTCCCACACAACTAGGCCATAACCAACGGAAGACACTCAGCAGGGAAGGTGGAGGGTGTATTGGGCAAAGGGCGACTAAACTAGGAGTAGACTAGACATTACGGTATCTAACAAATTACATACTTCATAGTAACTTTGTTTTACAGATTGTTCCTACGTCCCACAGATTACTTGGCTTATACTTTATCCAGCTGTCCGCAAAGTTGCAGCAACCAGACGCTGCATCTTAGCACTGCGTTGTGCTGTTGCGCTCCGATGATGGGAGTGACTTTGGGGCCAGTACACATGGATCAAGCCACGACTCATGACCAGCTGAGAAAAAGCATATCATAAGATGTAGGAGTTACCCGTCAAGAAGCACAGGTTGGGAGGGCAATAAGGAATCTATAGGAAGAAGGATTATGATTGCATTCAGGAAGTAGCAGAGTGCTTTACAATCATAGTTTGGGACAAATCCAGTGAGGGAAGCAGATAAACAGTTGAATGGGGAGCTACCAGGGATGGGGTAGGTGGGCCATTTGGCAGCAAGGGATCTACAACAAAACAGGCGAGTAAACAGTGGGCGGCAGATCACTCAGTCTTTGGTAAGGTGGGGCGTGGATGTGTGCACCTAAGTGTTAAGGAAGAGCTATTTCTTTAACAGGAATGTCTTGAGCTTCTTAGCAAGGGGGGGACAAGTGTGATGTTGATGGGGAGGAACCTGTAGACAGAAGGCTGGTCGTCTGGTTCTTTCCTTTCAGCACCAGAGGAGTTCAGGTTTGCAGATGTGTTTACTTCTGGTGGATTGTAGGCCTCCAGAGATGCTTAGCTTCCAATTGAGGTAGCTTGGGACTTCAGGACAACCACCTTGAAAATCCTGCAGCAGGAGCTGAAGATTATACTGCCTTGCAGCGCAAGTAAGTGCAGTTCTTTGAGGGTCAGGGTGATGTGGCTGAATTAGCAAAGCACTTTGATGAGTTGTGCTGCAGCATGCAGGACACACCTCAGAGTTCCTAAAGGGCATTGCCACCATCCAGGTGGGACAGGACCAAGGCATGGACAAATTTGAAATGTTTTCTGAGATGATGGGCTTTATTTTCTGCAGGAGAGAAAATTGGCACTGATCGATTTGTGTCTTCCTTGCTGTGTGCGGTTTGAAGGTGCCCATCGCTGTCGAACCCAAGGGACTTGGTGCAGGTGGTCAGCTGTGGTGAGAAGCCCTTGAGGTTCAAAGAGACAGGTCTGGGTGTCGAGGTGTTCGGTTTTGTTGGTAAGCAGTAGGAATTCAGTCTTGGAAGTGTTGAGCGCCAGGTAAGCAGACGACATCCACAACTGGTTCATTGCGAGATGGGCTTTGAGATTGTGATGTCTTAAAAGGAAGATAACTTGAGGCAGAGCTGCCATCTTCATATTGGTGTGGAGCGAGGAGGGTACCAAGTAGATCCATGTCAAGATTGAAGATTACAGGGGAGTGGATGGAACCTTGCAGGACTCCACATGGGATGAGTAGAGTTGGTGATCTGGAGGAATCTAGTTGCACAAACAGGTGGCATTTACCAAGGCAGAATTTGAACCAGATGAGCACGATCTCACGGATTCCCCCATTCAGTGATGTAGATTGAATGCCAGTGTCTGGTGGTCTACTGTGTCAAATGCTGCAGCGAGATCAAGGAGAACCAGGAGGCAACTATGGCCATCAGAGGACTTTAAAGGCACGATTGATCACCTTTATGGTAACCGATTCTGTGCTGCATCTGGGTCGGATGGCAGATTGGTAGGACTGAGGGAGGTTGTTGGCTTTTATGTGTTGGAGGAGTTGCGTGGCTGCTTTCTCAGGACCTTAGCTAAGAAGCTAAGATGGGTGAGGAGGCAGTAAGTGCTAAAGTCTTCAGGGTCCAGTGTTGGTTTTTTCAGAAGCTGGAGGATTTGTCTGTACTTGAGGGTCGAAGGTACCTTGAGTTAGGGAGTTGACAATTGTGATTAATCCAATTGTGTCATCACTCCCTTACCAGCGGTGACCTCTCCCATGTTGCCAGGGGACAGCAGCCGCTACCTGATCCTGGCCCCGACGGTGGCTATATGGGGGAGGATTACATGGGGGAGGCAACCCTCAAGGGAGTGACACGACATCAGGTGAGACAGACATGCCAGTAAATGGACCTCAAAACCCCTTTGTACAACCCTAAAAACCATCCCTTCACTAACGGACTCATGGATACTTATCCTACCATTTATTCCCTGAAAAAGTACTGGGACGTGTAAGAATAGGAGTATCCTGAATGAAGATCACTTTACCAATACTGTGACAAGGAAGATCCCCAAAGGCTCACGAGGGAGTTCTAAGATCAGTACTGTGATTAGGGAGAAGAGGAATGGGGATTACATGCAAGAACATTCAGCGGTCTAGTCTTTTCCAAAATCCTGTTGGCCAGAGCCAGTATAAAAGCAAGGAAAGCCTCAGGCAGTGTGAGTGGCCCTCCCTCAAGGACCTGGCTGCAGGAATCGCTTGTTGTAGAAAGGACCTTGGACTGCTGTTCCAGAGGATGGAAGGGGGAATCATTGCACCCCAACAGCCTGGGGAGCGCTGGGGGAACCCAGGGAACCGCTGTGGCCCCCCCAAAAATGGGGAAGTGCAGCTGAAAGCAAGAGGAGTTCTCCAGCTCACGGCAGAGCAAAATACCGGTAGTGGTGCAGGAGTCCAGACAGCGACACAGTGCAAGAGGACAGCCCGGTGAGCAAAGTGCTTTGGAGAGGTTTGCGGTAAGCAGAGCGCAAGGAAGGAATTCATGCTTCCTGAAGGCGGCAGAGGCTGAGGAACCATCCAGAGTGCAGATGCTCACTGAAGACGCAGAGAAGCCATAAAGAGAAAGCCAATGAGCCCAAGGAAAGGGATGGGACACCAACGCACTGTGACAGTATAACAAAACCCTAGACTGAAGGACTGGGACCCACAGTACAAACTTGGGGAAGCAAAGCCTGTGAAGTCAAGGGGAGAGAAGGATAATGCCTCACATCGTAAACATCGGGAAGCTATAACAATTACAAGTGTGTTCATATGAGAAAGCGCTGGCAGGAGAGTATACCAGGCAAAGTCAAGTTGAACAGTGTGAATGGTACATCATCTGAGGAAGTCCTGATGAGGATATATCAGGAATAGGCAGCGACCGTTTTAATCTTGGTAGGATACCTGGTGTACTCGGTCAGGTTTCTTCTCTTCTTTATGATTTCAATACTAACAGCCTAGTTGTTTTGCACACCAGTTATTTTGGTGAACAAGAGAAACTCAAAGAAACTGAGGTCTATAAAAGTGTAAAGCACAGTGAAGAGGAATCATACGGAAAGGGAACCACCCCTGGAACTGCGAACCTTATTCATTGGGAACTTTTATGTTGGAGTTAAACCTTTTCTTTTGAACTTGAACATTTGTGCACTTACGAGGCCAAAGACATTACGCTTTTTTGTTAGAATGTGATGGCCAGAATGGTACTTTGGACAGGACATTTTGCTTTAGACATCTTAACAGACAGACCCTTAGTTTGGTAATAGGTAGAAAAATACCTCAGAGTAGGGACAGAGGCATTTTCCAACCCCTTTTGCATTTCAATAAAAGTGTTTAGCTAAAATATGAGTCCTCTGTGTCTGCATTTCAGTCCTGGCTGCTCACAATTTTCAGGTATGGAACGAGTGCTTCAGTCAGAAGAGTCTAGTACTGCGGCATGGAGAATGTCGCGTGTACGATGTGTCCTTGAGTGATGCTAAGGTGGCAGTGTGGTCTTCCATAATGAGTGTCTTGAAAGTTGTCCAGGTAGTTGTGGTTTTATGAGATGGAATGTGTACTGGGCTGTACCGTTGTAGGGTTGGTGTGCGTGTTGGTGGATTGTGCCAAACCGGATGGAGAAAGTTGATGGTGGATGATTTCTCGATGGAGTGCGGTACGGTGTGTGTATTGCTTTATGGCTTTGAAGGGGGACCAGTTTTTATTGTTGACTTGGCTATGGTGTTTTGGTAGTAGCTTGCTGTGGCAGCAGTGACCAGACTGCATGTAACCGAGTTCTTCGAGTAGGGCGAGGTTTGATGCGCTGCAGGATTGTTGCCGTCTTGTTTTACGATGGTTCAATAGTTTAAGTTGAGTATTTGAGTGTACTAGGCAGTGTTTCAGACAAGGCTGTTGCTTCAGCATTGGGCAAACTCAAATATTCATCTCCACTTGATCCAGTTGATTTTCTCCTTCTCCAGTCATTTCCATTCAATTCAATTTCTCTATTCATGAAAGTGCTTTGTTAATCTTTTTTAGGCAATTAACAGCCTATTTCACTTAATGAAGCTTATGGAAATCATTGTCACTCCTCACTTTCCACAGTATTTGGAGTTAGATCTCTATTCTGGATGCTATGGCTCTGCTCCAAGATCGCAGCAAGGTTGGAATTCTGATTCTACATAGCCTCTCTGAATCTTTGAATACGATTGATCATCAAATCCTCCGTTGACACCTGGAATCGGCAAGTATTGTTGGTCCCGCTCATTCCTGATATTCTTTTCTGTCAGATCGATCACAAACCGTGTCCCTATTCCCATTTCACTCAGCGTCAGTGTCTACTGCTTGTGGTGTCTCTCAGAGTTGTTCTTTGTCTCTTTTCAATATTTATTACCTTCCTCTAGCAGATTTTATGTCCCATGGTGCATGTTTTTATGCTTCTGCCGATGCCACCTAATTTTACGTCAAAACTTCCCGGTTTCTGATCCTTCTGATAAACAGAGCCTGTTTAGCATCTATTGGCAATTGGATGTCGGGAAATTGCCTGAAGCTTAATGGAGAGAACAGAGAGAAGACGGATTTCTGGAATACCGACTTCTGGTCCAAGGTCTTTGGCCCGTGCCTGACATCAAGTGTCTCGGTCAAGGGCCTGGGTGTGAAACTGTTACCCACGGGTTCTAGAGAAGTGCAGATTGCCAATGTCATCAATTCTGGTTTTCTCCAACTTCTAAGTAAGATTCTGCCTTTCCTTCCTTAGCATCTGCGTTGTGCAGTGGTCACAGCCTCAACTACGGGTTCCCTGGATTACTGCAATGGTATCTATTTCGGACAAGGAGATTTGATCCACCGCCTTCAGGTTTTGCAAAATTCTGCTGCCTATTTAGCCCCTAGCACCTTTTACCACGTTTAGCACCTAGGCTTGCACATACAATCTCTTTACTTTGCCAGCTGCACTGGCTTCTGATTAAAAGACAAATTGACTAAGATCTTGTGTATTTTGCACCACGCAGTTCAACAATCTGGTCCATCCTTTCTTCGACTTCAACGTTATGCACCCTCTATAGCCCTACGTTCTTGCTCGCAAATCTAGTATGAAATTCCAAGATTTCACAGAGGCTAAGCTGGTGGTTGCTCCTTTTCAGTTCTTGCTCTGAAGTTGTGGAATTCTCTCCCCCGAGACATCTGATCTTTGCTTTCCTAAACCTTTAAAAAAAAATGTTCTTTCATTGGTGTCACTGGCATGAATTCTTTCTGCAATTCATCTGTTGTTTGTGTATGTGTTACACAGCACCCTCAGTGCAGTAACACAGGGGTGTCATAGTGACCCCCAAACAGACTCCATACCCTGGGACTGACTACTGTCTACCAGGGCATGTAAAGTCACCATTGCCTTTTCTAGTCTCAAATTATGAACATAACCAGTACAAACCATCATATTGTGGAAGTACTGGAAGGGGTTAATTATATTGCCCCTGGGCCTGTTTTCAAGGGGGCCCTGTCCAGTCACCCCTTGTCGAGTTTCTGGCTGGTGGCAGTGGTTACTACCCGAAATATTCCACCGGAATATTCTCTATGGGATTTTCCCATTGATTTTAAACGCACCACTTTTTGGTGCTATGTTAAAGATACCGCCGGTTTATTTATTTAATATTAAATTCACGGTTGGGTCTTTTTGACAGAACTCTTTTCTAAAATGGCGTTTGTGTCCGTCTCTGTAACTCTGACCAAGGTCGAGTCCTTTGTTCCACTTTTTGGCGGGCTTCTCCACAGAAGCCCTCCAAATGGTGCCACTCTGTCTGGGCTCCACAGGATGGGTGGGGAGGGGAATTGGCACCCTGGACTGCGTTGCCTTAGCAACGCATGTCGCACTCCGTTCCGATTGGCCCAGTGGTGAGCCGCCCGGCTCACCACTTAGCATGTTTGAGTGACAGATAGGCTTTTGAATGGGGGTTTTTCTGCATAAAAGCAGGGCCTTTGGGATTTGAACTTCAGAAGTCGCCACAGGACCAAAGAATCCGAAGAGGGAAGAAGCTGAGCCATCTGCAACAACACCACCGGTGAAGCCCTGCTGCAACTACCTCACCACTTTCCCGACGACAAGAGAAGATCTTCTGCTGGACGAGTCTTCTTCCTCTGAGCTGGTTTGACCAACCAGTTCGCCCTTTTTTTCGCCTGTTAGGCAGAAACCTGTGCAGTTCCCTTAGGGACCACTGCAAAAAGTTTAAGACTACAGGTGTTAGCAGTAAACCCAATTGGTAGCAGCCTGCACCACCCAGATTTACCTGGTAGCTGTGGCTGAGCAGTCAGACTTCTCTCAAGAAGAGAGAGGCAGTACATAGAGTATACACAATAGGGCTAAAAATCCAGTAACACAAGCAAACACTGACCAGAGCTTTGGTATAAAAGTATATAATTATTTATTTAAAAACACACTTGTAAAAATATACTGGCACTAATATGTCAAGCAAGTTCAAACACAGTCACTAGAAATATATACACCTCCCTAATTAATTATTTGACAAGTCTAGGTTAAGACACCACTTATTTAGCAAAACAGAGGTGAGCGCGTAACCATAGATGGCACTCTGGTCGAAACGACGAACTGAAACCACTGCCAGGAACAACTGCCACCGCTGGAGCTTCCTCTCTGTTTAAGGTACTGTGTCCTGCCTGGCCTCCCTTTCTTCGGTGTGCCCAAGGTGACCCTTAAATCCTTGGCTTGCCAACTGGGTGGGCCCCAGACCTTCTTACTTTACCTTCTTGAATCACCCCAACCTCTTTTGAACATTCTGCAAAGACTTTCAGTGCATTTTAAACCGTGAGATCCTGGGCACATTTTGCTTTGCTCCCTTTAAAGTGGGCCTGGCCTATGAACTTTGGCTCTACAGTCTATACTGCCTTTATTCCCTTGCTGAGAACTCCAAAAAAATGTGGGGACCTGTTTTATTTCTATGCTCTGCCTTTTTCTCTCCCTTTAACTGAACTACTGGAGTGCCATCAGGTTATGCGCTCACATCTGTTTAACAAATCGTGGTGTTTTAATTCTGACTGCTCTAATAGTTATTAAGGGAGGTGTGTATACTCTACCTGACTGTGTTTTAACTTGCTTTTGATTTAGAGTGCTAGTATATTGCCAAAAGTGTGTTTTAAATATTTATATACTTTTTATACAAAGCTCTGGTCAGTGTTTGTTTGCTCTACTGTGTTTTTAGCCCTATTGAGTATACTCTATATACTGCCCTACTCTCTTTGAGAGGTCTGACTGCTCAGCCACAGCTACCAGGTAAATCAGGGTGGTGCAGACTGCTACCAATTGCTTACCCCTGTAGTCTTAATCTTTTGCCAGTGTTCCCTAGGGAACTGCACAGGATTCTGCCTAACATCCATCTGGCCTGCAAGTCTTTTTCCTGGCTCCAACAGCTCCGTAGATGCAGCTGTATGCTCATCTTGAGCCTAGTGAAGGGGACATCCAACAAGCAGGCCCCCATGATGCCCAAATGGTGTTGGAACCACCAGGAGGTTGTTGATGTCCTGCCGAAAAAATGACCCACCTCAGCTTTCATGGCACTGACTCTCCCAGAAGACCAATGGCTGCTAGGGGCGATTAGCGCTGGTTGTTCAAAAACCGCAGCTCGTACAGAATGTGCATAAGCCATTGCGCTGTAAACCGCACTGCCGCTGGAGACGTAGCTCTGATCAGCCAGTCGCCCAGGACCGGATAGTTGTGGCATCCCTTGGCCCGGACGATCGAGCACACCAAGTTCATTAGCCTGGTAAAGACTCTGGGGGCTGAGTCCAAACCGAACGGGAGCACTCTGCACTGGAAGGCTGCCACAGTGGGACGTGCAGGCAAGCATCCTTGAGGTCCAGGGAGCACATCCAATCTCCCCTCCACATGGCAAAGATCCTGGAGTAGAAGCCGGATCACATCTGAGAAGAAGGAACCACCTCCACTACTCTCATTGACCAGAGCCGCAATCTCCACCAGGAGACTTTGATTAAATCTATAGAAGGGAAGGCGAGGTCGGAGGGACGGGAAGACAGAAGCCAGTCGAGACCAGAGGGATGATCAACGGGTTTGAAAAATGGCGATGCCAGAACAGAGTGAGATGCAAACCCCCTCCCCCCCAAACTGGAGAACTGTGGACCTGGATGGCAGTCATGGTTTTTTTCTCCTCCGACGACCCGTTCCGTTGCCGCTTTAGGCTCTGCACTCCTAAAACCCCCAGAATCTGCTAAATGCTCTGGTTCTGTGTTTCGACCTGCCCTGGGGTTCACCAAAAGTTATTTGCCAGTTTGCCCGGGATTTAGCTGTCAGGGAGCTCACCTTTTTGTTGATTTCCTCTGTGGAGGAGTGGAACAAATCCATCCCTTCGAACTGAAGGTCAAGAATCAGTTTCTGGACATCTGCATTGAAGTTTGTGGCCCTCATCGAGGCCATACACCGCAGGTCAGTGACTATAAAAATGCTGCGCTGCGGCGATATGGGCAGCTGCCGACTCCATTATGTCTTGAGCAACAATTTTAGCTTCAGCCAGCACCGGCTTGAAGGAGGCCTGTCTGTGGAACAGAAGATCTGGAAGGAAGTCTAACATTTCTCAGACCTTTTGATTGGCGGCAGCCAACATGGCATTCGCGTTGGCTCGCCTTAGACGCAGGTCAGCAAAAAGATCGATTATTTTCCCAACGGTCTTGAGCGTTCCATCCTCCTTTGCAAGTTGAGACATTGTGGTAGCTGAGGCAATCGAAGATTACGGCTTGGAGAACACAGACACTGCCGCAGTAACAGATGAATACGGTTGGGGATGCGTGGACAGCAGAATGGCTTCGCCCTCTGCCTGCCTATATTTTGCCTCCAACCTTTTATTAGTTGGCTGAGTGGAGTGAGGCTTGTTCGAGATTTTTTTAACCAGCGCCTCTAGGTCCTTTTGCAAAGGTATGCCCGGCATGCTTGATTCCCTCAGCTTGAGCACCTCTGCTAGCATCCCTGCTATTACCCCTGCCTCTGGCTGTTCGTGCTGAGGCTGTGGTACCCCCAAAAACTCTGCCAGGTCCATCAACCTTTCATAGAAGGCCTTGGCTGACAGATGCCTCTGCGTCTTCCTCCAATTAAGCTTCCGGAGGGTCACCCCCTGATTGGTTGGGACCCTGCCCTTGTATTCCCATTGTTTGCTCGTACCCCTCCCCTCCTGTGCTCGGCTCTGCTGCGACAGGCTGAGGTGAGTCAGGGGCACCCTATGGCACTAGCATGTGGTGACGTTTGCAGCGGTACTTGCTGGAGCCCTCATGAGGGTCATGAATTTATCACAAAAGCGTCCCTCGCATGCTGGTGATGCCCACCCTGCATCCGTGGTCATGTTTGCGGCAGGCGGGGGGCCTGCTGGGCCCTTGTCTGAGCCAAGTATAGCTTGCTTCTGTATATTTTACCAACAACGAAGGCACTGGATATGCTGTACACCAGGTGATTTGCGATGTATTCATCGGCGACCACCCAACCCAAGGGGAGAAAATAATGCCTGGGCACATGAGGCGAGAAGCCCTGTGAGCCTTCAGGCTGAGAGCGGCAGGTCCCCTGATGTCCTGCCATTTTGCCTTCTGAAATCACCATTTTGTTTGCCCCAACAGGAATGCACAGGGAACTAGGGTCCTGTGATGATCCTGCATGAGTAGCACCCTCCTCCCCTCCTCCCCTCCCCCCCATTATCCTTGAGCTGTTGCTTGGTACTAGTCTTCACCTCAGGTACCGACCCGGCAGGTTTGGCACAGTTGGGCTTGCACCCAGTAGTGCCTGTGCATGAAGGGGCCCCCTTGGGCCTAGACCCGGTGTGAGCGTTGCACTCCCAGGAATACTCCCACAGCCAAAACCTTGTGGCCCCTCAGTCAGGGACCTTGACTGGTGTAAGGATCAACACAATCCCCTGTCCCCCCCATAAAGGGGACTCCCAGGAAAGGAATCCCCCCCCCCCGCCTCTCTCCAGCCCTCTTGCGGGATGCCTTCTACCTTAGCACACAAATTCCTTCCGCTGCTCCGGCGTTGACCTGGAAAAAAAAAGCTGCCTCCACCTGGCCAGACTATTTTTAAGTGACTGCGGAGTAAGCACGTCACAAGCTGAGCAGCCTTCCCAGCGATGATCCGCTCCCAGGCACTGAAGACAGAGCACCAACCAAAATCTGCCTGGACCGACATGCGCCAGGGAGGCAAGGCACCAGAGGCGGTGAATTAAAAAAAAACAGAGGAAATCATTCCTAGGGGAATGCGGGTATGTGAAATACAGGCGAAAAGGCCTTTACCACTAGGCCCAGTGAAGTAGGTCCACTCACATCAACGCGGAAAAGGGAACTGAGATGTGGGGCTTACAGAGGGAACAAACACATGGCCGTGCCTTCGCGTGCGTTTACGTTTTAAGGGGAAAATGCTTTTTTAATTGAAAACCGGTTCGATTTCCATCCCTAGCGAGGGATCCTCATGCAGTACAGAGGAAAGGGGACGGGACGTAGGAGAATGGTTAGATAGTGGCAGCAACAGCCAACAGTAGTGATAGTTAAAAAACGAGTCTGGAAGTTCTTTTAAAGACCAAAACAGCATCCTACACCCCTTCATATTGCCGATCTAAAGCCCCTACTAGGCCAAAGCGTGCACAAAATACAGGAGGTTGGACAGATCAAACGGCCCAAACTCTGCTCCATGGACCAAGCCGAAAACTAAGCCACCTGCATACACAGTGGCAGCTCTCCTGGTAGAAAGAATTACACCCATCACACTCTGACAAGTGTCACTCTTTAAATTTCAGCCTCTCGGCAACCAAACACGAAGGTTGAGACTTCCGAGGCTCTGCCCCACCTAATTGGAAGAGCAGGTTATCCCTGTGTTTCTGATGGATACATACATAAAGCTAGGTGTCATGAAGGTAAATGGTAACAGCCAGTTCTGGAAAATCTGGGCCATGTCGTGTCATCTTGAATTTGTCCTTCCGTGGTACAAACTCAAAAGCCACAGATTCATAATGGGATAAAGACCTAGGACACCGAAAAACTGAGGGCTATGAACAAAAGGAAGAATGTGTGCCCGCAATATTTCTTGGGTGGAGAGAGTCCAACACCACTCCTTCAGGAACATACAATTTATCACTGGAGACTAGACCGCACCAAAATTAAAAGTGTTTTGGATAAGGGGGAGCTGAGGCCTGTTCCGGACGGCACTTAAACCTACTGTGGTGGGAAAAAGAGGGGAAGGAAGGAACACTCCCTTCCAGATAAAGGCAGAAATCTGTTGGACAGTTAAACCTAGGGATTTAGCAGAGACTCGACTTGGAAGGCCCGAACTTCCAAAAGGACTCATCCGCCTTTGTTTCAATCCTGTCACCACCCAATAGTATGTCAGATTGGCTGCAAACCCAGAGATCTTTGTCCAGGGGTGACTGCATAGGACTGATCCATTGCCCATCGCACAGGCAACAGTCTGCTGTGTCAAGTGCAGATAGAAATGTGGATCATGTCATCTAGTCTTCCACCAGAGTTGAATTAATCTTTCATCTTTGGGTCTACTGCGAAGATCACAACCCATAAAGCGTTTGTGAACTTGCCCAAAGAACAGGTGGTATTAATAGCGCTCATTGCCAGGGTGCCCATAGTACAAACTTGATGACACCGCAAATCAGGCATAGGAGTGGACATGCTGCACAACTGGGGGCCACAGCATGGTTGAAAGGAAGCAAGGTTTCTTTTTGATGGCCTCATCCGAAAACATCCATCTGCTCAAACTGGACCACCGGTGGGTCTCAAGGGTGCAGACAGACCCATAGAATCGATCACCTTGGAAATAGTCATCTGGAAGAAACCATGCAAACTAATTCCAGCACTGGGGAGGCATCTAAACCAGAAGCCAGAACAGTGTCCTTGTTGTAAAAACACAACAGGAAAAGCTTGTTCTTCACTGGAATCCAGAGGCTCAAACTCATAAAAGGATGGTGTTTCCTTCCTCATGGAAGATCAAACCAAACTTTGAAACTAATTCACTCTGAAGCCAGAGTATCCCATTGAGGTGCTGAGGTTTTCATGCCAAAAGAGGATCAGAGCGCTGCAGTCTCAGACGTGGCCTGAACCAAGCAAGCAGGTCTGCAGTGGTGTCAAGGAAGTGCCTCTGCTGGCTCCAATGCTGGGGGACTAAACTCTAGCACTGTTACCAAGGCTGCAGTCAGCACCTTGGTGAAAAGGTCAAGAATCTGGAACCCAAACTCTTCCCAGATTTTGGTGATGCTTTAGCAAGGAAAGATAACTGGTTAAATGAGAACTCCAGGTCTCTTCAGTGTCGCAGGAGTGACAACTCAATTTACTGATGGAAGGGGAGCAATGGAATAGTCTCAGGGGGGCCTCTTTACAGTCTTTCACCAGAGGTGAATCTCATGGAATAACAGCGATGTCTGAATCCACTGGAAGATTGGACCTCTTCCTGGGTTTGACCTTCACCAATGGAGGCCATTCCTCCAAAATCTGCAAGGGGGCAGGCAGACTTCTAAGAGGGATCCAACACGGGTGACTTAGACAGCGTCCTCTTACCACACTGGTGCTAAGTGAAGCGTTGTGGGGCACTAGGTGTTATGGATGGGTAGGATCTGCAATTTGTGTTGTGATCCTCCCCAAGGTAATAATGGGCCACTTTGGGGAGATCCAGCACAGAAACTTGTTTATCACAATCCATGCAGGGTTTTTCACAGTCATAGGTTTTTGGAACATGACTGAAATAAAGGGTAAATAAAAGCAACAGCAAGAGGAGTTCAAAGCAGCATAATTTTTTTTAATTATTTATTGTTTGGCTGTATAGAACAACCTTTCAACAATTACAAAATAGATAAAAACATATCGAAAACATATTGCAATTCAATTCATCTATATATAACACATTTTTTAAATTTTGCACCTGACACCCAATATATAAAAGATTTTTATAGCAGCAGCATTTTTTTTTTTTTTTTTTTCCCCCTTTATCTCTCATTTATTTTTTTTTCCTTTCTTTCTTTCCCTTCTATCACCATTCTCTCATGACAGCATTCACAATCACCTTGGATATACTTCATTTAAAAAGCCCGTTGTAGCTAATCTAATTGACATTCTCTTTGTACCAAAAATCAATAGCCATAATTCTTCCATATCAGTTACAGTTTGCGTTGTAAAGCAATGGAAATAGTATTTACAACGTATGACATATAATGCAGGACAGTAGACAATAACATGTTTCAGCGTTTCTGCGTTTGCAGGATCCATACAAAAACGGCAGATGTTCTCGCTGGCATCAATTTGTTTTCGCCTAAATAAAATATCCCTTGTGTGCCACAAATTTAGACGAAAACGAATATAGTCATCTCTGAATTTTGGAGATGGGTATTTTAAAATGTATGGTTCCGCAACTCTAAATTTTTTATGGCCAAACTGGGCAGTGTTCCAATCTTTAGAGTGGGAACATTTTTCTAAGGTATGTATCCAGTCTTGCCGATATAATTTAGTTTTAGCCTGCGTTGGATTATGAATTAAAATATCTACGGAGATGTCCGCATCTGAGAGGATATTTATAGCTGTGTTTAACCAGCATTTTGGGTATTGATGATCGGAGTACAGTAAATATTTACCCAAGATACCGGATATGTCTAGACATTGTAATGACAGAATGCATTTTCTCAGCAAGGCTATCAATTTCCATGCAATAGTACTGTATAGCGATAGCAGCCCTAATTCGAAACGAATCATTGCAATGGGGACACAGGCAGGCAAATTAAAAATTGAGCGCCAATATTTTCCTTCTAATCGATCCCACACTAAACGGGGCAGCATCGATGCAGCTTCAGAGCCATACGAGATAATGGGTTTTACTTTCATGGAATAGAATGTTATTATATGATTGCATGTAAACTTTCCAAATTTATATAAGATGGCCTTAGATTGGGAAATTAGGGTTTGCAGTTTCAGTTCAAGTTCTTTTTTGATCACCTTATCATTGTTACCCTGGGTGATCATAATGCCCAAGTATTTATATGTTGAGGTTAGAAGAATCGGCTCTTTTTTTATATACCACTTATATTGAAAGTGTTTTGTCATTTTACGATTTTGGCATATCATAATTTGAGTTTTCGTTAAGTTTACAGTCATAGCATTTTCTACAGTATACTCCGATAATCCATTAATCAAACGTTGCAAACCTGCAGGAGTTTTTGATAATAGAACAAGATCGTCTGCATAAAGGATCCATGGTATCTGTTCTTGGTCCAATTTAGGAGCATCAGAGTTAACGTTCTGAAACTTTTCACCCATATCAAGGATAAATAAGTTAAACAATGTAGCTGCCAGGATGCATCCCTGTTTTAGTCCTCGATATGTTAAAATGGGGCGGGTTAATATCCCGTCACGGGTAAGACGAATATGAAATGATGTATTTTCATGAAAGATAGATATTGACTTAACCAAAGAATAGGGGCAGCACAATAGTAGCAATTTTTGCAGCATTAGATTGCGATCTATAGAATCGAAAGCTTCCTTGAAATCTACAAAGGCAATGAATAGCGATTGTTTTTGATGAAAACAAAGTGCCTTGATTGCAGTCAAGGAGACGATATTTATAGCCGTTCCCTTACCAGCTACAAATCCTGTTTGAAACCTATCTCTCATATTTGATGAATTAATCCATTGTTGAAGATCTCTTAGAATTAATGAGGCAAAGATTTTCCCAGGAGCATCTAACAGGGCAATTGGCCTATAGTTTGCGGGGTTTTGTCTGTCGCCTTTTTTATAAATGGGTACAATCAATGAAGTACACCATGATTTGGGGATCTTTTGGGTAATTACAACTTGAGAGAAGATTTCAAACAGGATGGGGGCCCATAGGTTCGGAAATTCTTTTAGCATGGCATTAGAAAGGCCATCGGGGCCTGGAGCACGGGATCTACTTGCTTTGTGGATAAGATTAAGAATATCATCTATTGTGAAATCTATTGAGAAGGATCCCTCAAGTTTTACAGGAGGTACGCAGTTAGTAGAAGGGAGAAGAGCATAGAGATCAGTAAAATGGGAGATCCATGTGGTAGAGGCAACGTCATTAGTCTGCATCTGACATTGAGTGGTGTTATTTGTGTCTGATATTAATGTCCAACATCCTGCAGTGTTTTTAGTCAACATTTTAGCTAACATTGCCTCACCATCTTTCTGGTATAATAAAGAACGATAAGTTCTTCTCCAGTTCCTATGTTTGGTTTTAATTGCTTTAAGAACGGCCAAGCGCTGATCCACTGGTAGAGATTGAATCGCTTTCTTATTTTTTCGAAATAGAGCTTTCGCTTTCTGCATATCTTGGTTATAAGAGTGTGCTGCAACCGAAGATCTTGTTATCTTAGTAGAACTGGCAAATTGATACATTAGTTTTGTATAATCAATATCAGAATTACAGTGGTTTAGCGAGGTTTCGCTTGATATTTTAAGAGAATCTGTGAAATGTAATAGTTTCGTACTGGTCCATCGTAGGCGATTTCGACCAAGATTCGCTTCAATAGTTCCTTCCATTGTTATAGGTGTCATAGGTGGAGCAGTGCTTTGAACAGTACAGTTCGGTGGCCAGTGAAGATGTAACATATTGTGGTCACTGGCGGAAGATGGCAGAACCTGAAACCCTTTTAGGAGATAGAACAAGGAGCGGCTGACATAAATGAAATCTATAATAGCCACGGAATGAATGCGTGGAAAATGTCCTTGATGTTACGTCTGGCGTATGGGAACACAACTGTGCACCCTGGTGGCTGAAGGTTTCCAAGAACAGCTGGTGTGGGAGAAGATATGTCTAAGAGGAAACTGTGGGGAATGAAGGAATTAATTAGAATGTTGACTCCCATCCAGTCCCACCGTCCTTCATACTCCTGGGAAATTTAAAAACAATCCCAGAGGGAAGAGGGGACATAGCTGATCAAGCCAAATAAGTTTTGCAGTACTTCGTAGCCAAACCGATAATTGGCACAGAGCCAGCTCTCATCTACGCAGTAAAGCCTACAGAAAAAGACGATGCCAAAGTGGCAGTCCTGGTGATGACCTCCAAGTGCACTAGGAACTGAAACAGAAGCCACCTTGGCCATTACACCATGTGCACGGAGACCTTTTGAAACTTTCAGATTCTGATATTGGTAACTTCTTGAAAAGCAGCAAACTATCTGGCTAGGTTAGTCTTGGAAGCCAGATGTCCGTTGCAGGAACCTCTTTCACAAGCCAAAAGTGTCTGAAGAATAAAACAGACTAGTCCCATCGAGACAGAACATGAGGACCGTGCATAAGTCTACAGCATGGAGAACCCTCTTCACATGACCCTGTGTGAAGAGCAATTTCTTGATTGATGAGGAAATCTGAAACAACGTTGGGGGATGCATGAGGATTTTGTGCACAGCACAGTTTTATCACTATCGATGACCATGCATGTTTCTGCAAAACACGGCATGCAAATTAGCTACCCCCCTAGGGAAGATAAGATGCCAGAAAGGCCTTCCAGGAGACTAAGCTAATTGGCTCAGATTAATTGTGCAATTGAGCTTTGAACAGCACTTCCAAATCACAGGTTGTGTGAGGGACCCTCACAGGAGGATAAAGTCTGCACAAGCTTTTAAAGTGTTTCCCCATGAGATTGGAGAGCGAGAATGAAGCTGGTTTCAAATTCATGTATCTGGTGTGACGAATACAGGGAATTCCTGCCTTCTCCCCAAGGGGGTGCCACCCTCTTTGGGACTAGGGACGTGAGCCAGCTATGCAAAGCACTCCCTAGGGTACAGAGGAAGCGGGATCTCAATGGGGGTGATCACCCAAAGGCATAGCCCAAGCAGAGATGCTTCCATACCTCCCATTTATGTTGACTCACAAATGCTTGGAAAAAATATAACAGTTGAACAGTGAAATAATATGCAAGGCGATTTAAAGGGGATGGACTTGCTTTGCAACCTTAGTCTGTCAACGCCCCTTCCTGAAGCCAAAGACCAATGGCGTCTTCTCTTATTCCAGGAACGAACTGAAAAGGCTCGAGCCCATGCAGAAGCAGAAAGCACCAACAAGTTGCTGAAGCCCAGCAGCCCATCAGAACGCAGAGGGACTGTATCCTTTGCAGCAATCTGGAGACAGGGCCAAGTTGGAGGCATGGTGGTCGGAGAGCCTGTGGAATGGGCAGAGTTCAGGAATAAGGCAGAGAGCCTAGAGCCACTTGACTGAAGAAGCAACCAAACACTGCCAGAGTGGCTTGCCGTCGTCCAGCCAACCAGATGCCAAAGTCCTGTCCATGGCAGACAGGTGGAACAGAGGAGAAGATTCAACCTTGAAAACTTGGCTGCACTTCTGCTGCACATGAAGTAGTCTCCCCCAACATGCACTGCTGCAGGAACACAGGTACACAGCCAGCAAAAGGAAGGAGGATGGCAGAGCGAGAGACTAAGCCAGTGAGGGGCCCATATCAAGAATATCCAGCGATGGGTCCAAACCAAGCCAGGAAGCCCAAGGCCTCAAAGGCCAGTAAACGCACAGGGGCTGACACAAAATATTTCCCATGGGGTGAAAGAAAAACCAGTGGCCTGAAGTGCCAGATGTCTCAACATGGGATACGAAAAATAAGGACATTATCAAATTGGACCATAGTGAACCAGAGACAAGTAACTACATTTCCAGAGCAAAAACCACTTTGGAGCAGTAAGGAATTTATTTTAACTATTAAGACAATTTACATGGGGTTCACGAGTAACATTCTCCAGGAGGAAGAAAAGACTCAGAGACCCAACTTTCAACATTGTCATTAGGCCAGGGTTGAGCGAGTGAAAACCGAAGACAGAATGGGATGGGGGTCAGAATCGAATCACCCGAAGCCTGAGAGCAGTGAAAACCACTTACTCGGGACAAGTTAAATTGTTTGGTTTTAGTCGTCGGGCAAGTGTGGGCTATACCAAATTTGACAGAATTTGTGTGCGACATCCTGACGAGCAACTGTTGGTTATTTTCACTGAAGCAGGGGCATCTTCATCGTAGACCTAGGGCTAGGGCTAGTTGAGGTTTCCTTGAAGTAAACACCCTTGAAAAAGGTCTTCTTGTCAGTCTCATATGTCTGGACTGACATTAATCAATAGGCATGCCACATTTTGCAAGATCTAAGAATAGAGAAAGTATTGAATCTTGAGGATATGTTCAAGAATAAATAAAATGCTGCTCATACACCAATAAAAAAAAAAAGCGGAAACACTTACTCCTGCATTGCGGGCAGGTGGAATGTCTTCTCACTGCCATATGAAGATTTTCCCCAGACAAACCGAGCAGCCTAGCATGAGACACTCTGGAACAAGGCAGACAAGCCTAGATGAGCAGGACAGAGGCTCTTCCCGCAACCCCCGTCAACAACCCCAGCGACGTGCGACAATGTCCTGCCACAGAGGCAGCAGGAGGTACTGTGTTCATGCCTTCCGAGGTCTAAAACCATAATCTGGACATCCACCAAGGCACTACCGGGACCATTCTGCAGGAACCCAAGACCTTCCAAGAACTTGCTGATCTTGGGAATGAGCAGGGGTTGGCAGATGAGGGGAGGAGGGGCTCATTGTTGATGAAGACAAGGGGACCGTCCACAGGACATGCCTAGACACAAATGGATAGCACTTGGGAGATCAGATGAGTCGCAAAATCTTCAGGAGTCCTATTGCACCAGCTGGAGGAGGGCTCCTGTGCCAGTGACTGGCAGAGTTGCACTTGCGGCTCAAAGTCTGCAGTCTATTGAGAGCACCCGCATGCAAGATTTGTTAGAAGCTTTTTTCCCCCCACTTCAACAGGATGCATGCATAAGCGTTCAAATAGTTATTTAAGTCTTTTACTGTGTAACCCATACACTCTGGTCTTTGGGCTAATCCAAACTGCACAAAAAACGTTACTATTGCCAACCACAACGGAGACTAAAAGCACGAAGTGTGCCAATCACTACATTATGGCAATCCCTGACAGTGCAAACCATAACACGGTCGCATGGACAAGCCAACTAGGGACATTACAGACCCAGTCTGGCTCCTCAAGGTGGCTACTAGCCAGCCCCACAGGAGTGCTCTGCTCAAGGCATTTTGCTCACCTCTACTTATTTACATTAGGATATTGTAACTCACATAGCAGACAATGCGCAATAGGAACTATAAACCATGAGTCCAAGCTCCATAGAGACATAGACCCTACGTTAGGGAAGCAAGTGAATAGCTTCAGACCCAAATCACCACTTATGGTAACCTAGGACAAAATCTAGAATCGTAAAATATGCTTACGGTTCTTTTCTTTTTTTTACAGATGCACATTAAAATAGGACAGCAGCCCCTTTCATTCATACAAGGTTAATTGTGAAGTAATTTAATCCTTTTAACTACTAAGGCTTCTTTATATGGTGAAAACAAAGATATGTACTAAGGATTCCAGCTGCCTTTCTCTAAACGTTTCAGCATTGAACACCATTGGAAGAGTTTCCTAATCAGCCATACTTCAAATCAAATTGCATGCAATTCCTGTGGTCAAAAGCCAAAGTACCAGGATTCAAAAGCTTCTCACTGGTATGTGTGTGCCAATGTTAGCAGCTTTCAGCCAGTTATACTTGTCGCTAGAGCATTTAGCAAGCAGCTGTTCTTTGCCTAGAGGTCAGTCTGGACTATGACTGACAGGCGAAGGTTAAACCATTTCTCCAGGCATGGTAAAACATCTCTAAACTAATAAGGTAATACGCCACGCTCAATACGAAGTAGAGTACAATGTGCACAGATGGGGAGTTTACTTAAATGTACAACTCAAGTCAGACAGAATGCAGAAGCTTGTGATTGGGCTTTAAACATGCATGTAACCATTTAATGGCCATGAATGATAAAAGGAGAACAAATGCCTTTGACAATTTATTTCAGATACTAAATATCCTTCATCAGGGCATCTGATGTATGAGGAGCAATGCAGAAAACCAGAATGCACCACCAGGTAGACTAATACACGCAGAAAGGTTATAGCTAACTAATGTGCCCATACTGTATGGGTATCCCTCGCTAGAGACAGGAGACTGAATCTTTTTGACCAGAAAAAACCTTCCCTTTAAATTTAGGAGGCACGGCCCTGGGAGCATGTGCACCCCTGCCTCCGCCCACCGGCACCACACAGTCCTCACTCATTGACGCGTCGACAATATTACCATTGCCTAATGACACAGGTTTTATTAGGGGGGGGGGAGCATGGTGGGACGTATGGAGGAAAGGGGACTGTGGACAAGTAGTAGGTCACTACGGTCAGTAACTTATTATAACTCCTACTTCCCGTCCCCTTTCCTACATACTGTATGGGAATTACAACTGAAAGTAGTCCCAGGGTGGAGAGGTGACCCTTCTTAAGAAAAAGTGCCTTAATACTGCCAGCCCGAATGCCGGATCTGACCTGGAGCCAGCATTCAAACATTAGTGCTTGCAGAAGGAGTGGCCCACATGGCCGCGCTGCTGATGACCTGCCATAGTACTTGCCTCTGGAACGAAACTGACGTGGCCTTGGCTCTAACCATGTGGGCATGCATATTTGCTGGAAGTGGTTTGGGCTGCCCTTCATAGGCCTCCTTGATGGCCAAAATCATCCACCTTGCTATAGAGGCCTTGGATCCCTGATAACCTGCCCATGACCGCCCCCACCGCCCACAAAGGTAACAAAGAGCATATGACTTGCGGAAGCTCTTGGTCCTGTCCAGATAGTATTTCAGAGTGCCCCCGACATCCAGTCATTGCAAGACACTTTGATCATCGTCCTTAGGATTCGCAGAGAAAGTAGGTAACACTATCTCATCGTTTAGATGGAAAGAGACCACTTTAGGAAAGAAGAACAAGTTACTTCTTACCTTGTAACGTTCTTTCGACGGGATGTTCCTCCGACGTTTTCTTTATCTTTGATAATACGTTTCCAGCTTGCTGGACTCGGAAATTTTTTCTGTAGAGGGCGCTGCGGGTCGACTTCCGCCGAGTCGATGTCCCTCGACGGCCACCGTATCGGCGCCGACGTCACCATGCCCATAAATAGCCACGCACTGGGTCCGTTGCTCAGTTCCGTTTTGTAGCATAAGAAAAGTCATGCCTGAATTGGTTATTGACCTTGAATGAGCGTAAACTGCATCCACAAGGGAAGTCTCACTGCGGGGATGGATGGGAGGGGCGATAAGGAATACGTCAGAGGAACATCCCGTTGAAAGAACATTACAAGGTAAGAAGTAACTTGTTCTTCGAAGGGATTGTGTCCTCCGACGTATTCCTCATCTTTGGTAGACTCCCATAGCAGTGGCATGTAATTGGAGGTGGGAGTGAGAATGTTATGTATCCCTTTAGGGATGGACCGAATGTAATACGGCCTTGCCAAATCTGGTCTCTTGACTAGTGGAGGAATCCAGATTGTAAAATTTTTTGAATGTATGTGCGGACTACCATGTGGCAGCCGCACATATGTCTTGGACCGGTACCCCTCTTTGGAGAGCCGAAGAGGCTGCAATACCCTTGTTTGAATGAGCCCTGAGATTTTGGGGTGGCTCTTTCCCTGCCAGATTGTAACATTCCAGAATGGGCAAAATAATCCACCTGGAGATGGTCTTTGTTATGGGTAGTCCCAACTTGTGACCTGAGTATCCTGCAAACAGTTGGTCTGCTTGCCTGATCCTAGCCATTCTGCTGATGTAAAAGCTGAGCGCTCGCCTTGGGTCCAGCCTATGTAGCCTTTCTTCCTCTTTCCCCGGATGGGGAGGAGGGTAGAACGAAGGTAAGATAATTTTCTGAGTAATATGAAATTCAGAAACCACCTTTGGGAGGAAATTAGGCTTCACCTGTAGGACAACTTTGTCCTTGTGGAAAATTGTATGTGGGGGTTTACAGGAGAGAGCTTGTAGCTCGCTCACCCTCCTAGCAGTTGTTAGTGCTACCAATAGGACAGTTTTAAGCGCGAGAAATCTCAGCGAAGTAGAGTGAAGTGGTTCGAATGGAGTGCCCGTTAGGAAGTTTAAGACTAAATTTAAGTCCCATAAGGGAACCTGGAATGGTTTTGGAGGATAAACATTAGTTAATCCCTTGACAAATTATATCATTAGAGGAAGTTTGAAATACAATGGTTCCTCCGCAGTGCGCTTGAAGATAGAAAGCGCTGCGAGATAGCCTTTTACAGTGCCAACTTGAAGGCTTGAGTTTGCCAAATAGTGTAGAAACGATAACACCGTTGGTGTACCACATGAAAAAGGGTTGATATTCTCTTCCCTACACAAGCTGCAAAATTTGTTCCAACGGCAGCGGTATAAAGACTTTGTTGCTGGCCTTCTGGCAGAAAGCATGACGTCATCAGGGAGATCCCAATCCTTGTACCTCACCCTTTCAGAAGCCAAGCGTGAAGGTTGAGGGTTCTGGTGTCTGGATGGAGAACCTGACCTCCCTTCTGCGAGAGAAGATTCTCTTGGAGTGGAAGACTGAGTGGAGGACAGATGGACATCTCTAGAAGGTCCGGGTACCACGTACTCCTGGCCCAATCCGGGGCAATTAGGATTATGGTTTTCTGGAATCGTCTCAACCTCCTGATCATTTGAGGAATAACAGGGACTGGTGGGAACGCGTAAAGGAGTGGAAACTCCCAGTCCACTACGAACGCGTCTCCTAGAGCTCCTCTCGGGGGAAATTCCCTTGAACAGAACAGATCGCACTTCCTGTTGGTGTGTAACGCTCACCTGGTTCCCACAGAGGCGCGGCGTAGAAGGCGCAGAACTCTGAAGATGGACAGGAAGGGCCCCTCTATTCTGGCTTCCCTGGCTCGTTGGATACCCTCCTGTGCATGAAAAGGGAGTATTACCAACTGTGGAACAATGCTCGAGCCTCCCACTCCCTTCCAACCCTCCACGATACCTCCTCCACGATTCCCCGTGAAGCCTCACCTTAGGGTTTGGAAGGATGAGCTCTCCATCCTGCTTCTGATGCAGGGGCGCATTGAAACCCAGTTACTTCACTGGATTGAGGAGAGTTCAGGTAAGCTTGACTGTTCAGGTAAGGCGCTGTAAAAGTTCTGTTCAAAAGTTCAAGCTTAATAATGTTTGTTGTCTAATTGCAGCAAGCGCTAATGCTTATGTCTTTTTCCCCTTAGGGGCCGGGGTTCGGAGTGCCGGAGATATGGCGCCGACCCGAAGTGAAACAGTTCTGGATGAGCGCTCAGGTAATGTCTTTGCATTCGCTCATTCAATGTCTTTGTCTTTTTTCCCCATAGGGGCCGGGGTCTGGAGATGCCAGGAAGCGGCAGGACCCGAAATGCAGTGGGAATAATCCAACAGGTAAGACTTAAAAAGGAAACTGAGCTTTCCTTATTCCTTTTCTCCCTCTCACCTTTGTTCTTGTCTTTTTTCCTCTAGGCGCCGGGGCGTAGCTGAATCCGGAAGATCGCTGCTGAAGATGGAAGCGCCTTGCAAAGGTGAGTAAAATGCAGCACTGCAGCGATCAAAATGAAATGCCTTTAAAATGATGTCTTCCTTTTCAGGGCCGTTGGAGAAATGACTCCGGGATGCAGATTTAGCAGGTAAGGACTTTTCTTCTCCTATTCTCTTCCTTTCTCCCCTTGCAGGTGTTCAAGGGCGCTGGCAGGCGTGGCTGAAGTCAGGATGCAGGAGCTGACACGGTGAGCGTCCAGCTGCTAGGTGCAGAACAACGCGAAGCATGTGTGGCTGTTCGGGTGGGGTTTAAATAGCCTTGGAAGAAGTTCCTGGTATGTATCCTTCCACCAATCAGGTATGTATCCTTCCCCGACCACACCCGGGTGGTGAAGTAGTCCTACAGGTTAAGTAGTCTCATTCAGGCCTCAAGAGGGCCTGGATGAAGCAGCAAGGTCTGCATCAGGTAAGTGTGCACCCAGGCACTTAAACACATATCCTCTTCTATGAGCCTGGCGCCTAAGGCGCCAGGACTGGGGTCCGCTATGAGCCTGGCGCCTAAGGCGCCAGGACTTGAGTCCAAAGGGCCCCGACTTGGGCCCGCTGAGACTTCCCTGGGGAAAATGATGTCTGCCTCTCGGGTTGCTGGGCCCAGCCTGGCTCCTTAGAGGTAGGCATCATGACATGGTGCTTGTGGCGAACAGATCCACTTGAGGGGTTCCCCAAAGGGCGAAGATCTCTTGAAGGACTTCCTGAGCTAGCTCCCACTCGTGGGAGACTGATCTGCCTGCTCAGAGCGTCCGCTGTCAAGTTCTTCTCTCCGGCGAGGTGGACTGCCGATAGAGAGATTCCTTCTTGGATTGCCCAAAACCAGAGCTGCATCGCTTCTCTGAACAGTGGCAGTGATCCTACGCCTCCTCTTTTGTTGAGGTAGTGCATGGCCATCGTGTTGTCCGTCATTATCAGGACAGTTCTCCCCTGTACTGATGGCAGGAAAGCTTTCAGCGCTAGTCTGATCGCTCTCAGCTCCAATAGGTTGATGTGTAGTCTGTACTCCGATGGAGACCAACGACCGCTGATGGTCAAGTCCTTGGCATGGGCTCCCCACCCCGTGAGTGAGGCGTCTGTGACTACTGTTATCTCCGGCCATGGTTGCCAAAACTGTTCTCCTTTCAAGATGTTCTCTGGATAGGCCCACCATTGAAGGTCGCGGGCTACCTTGTCCGTAATTCGGAGGAGATCTGTCATTCTCCCTAAGAATTGCGACCACTGACTTCTCAGTGCCCACTGAAGAGATCTCATTCTCAGGCGAGCATCTGGCACAAGGAAGATGCAGGATGCCATGAGGCCTAGCAACCTCAAAAAGTCGAAGGCTGGTAGACGTTGGGCATTTTGAAACTTGGTGACCATCTGTAGAATATCTTGAGCCCTCACCTCAGGTGGCGAGGCTTTTCCCAGGGAAGTGTCCAGGACCGCTCCAATGAACTGGAGTCTCTGTGATGGTATCATCTGTGACTTCTTTAAATTGAGGGAGAAGCCCAGTTTGTGAAGGAAGTGGCAGACATAATCTAGCTGGGCCTGGGCTTGTTTTCGAAGATACAGCCCTGATCAGCCAATCGTCCAGGTAGGGGTAGACGTGGATCCCTTCCCTCCTTAGACTCGCAGCCACTACCGAAATTAGCTTGGTGAAGACCCTCGGGGCGGAGGTCAGCCCAAATGGCAGAACTCGAAATTGATCATGAGAGTCGCCAATTGCGAACCTCAGGTATTTCCTGTGTTTGAGATGGATTGGCACATGGAAATAAGCATCCTGAAGGTCCAGAGATACCAGCCAGTCCTGGAGCTGGAGGGCCTGAAGGATCTGAGAGAGAGTTACCATCTTGAACTTGTCCTTCCTGAGGAACTTGTTCAATTCTCGTAAGTCCAGGATGGGTCTCAGTCCTCCGTCTTTCTTTGATATGAGAAAGTAGGGGGGAGTACAAGCCCTTGCTCCTGTCCGCTACAGGTACCGGTTCTATGGCACCTTTCTCTAGCAGGTCTATAATTTCCTGCAAGAGGAGCGGATCTGGAAGTTTTAGAGAGCTGTTCCCCGGTGGATGACTGAGGGATGTGTAGAAAGGGTAGGCAGTAACCCTGGGCAACTGTCTCCAATGCCCAAGCATCTGACGTTATAGCCTGACATTCCGACAGATGGTGAGTTAACCTGTCCCCTACAGGTGTATTGTGTGGAAAGGCCCCAGAGTGGTTTGGGGGCTGCTGATGCAGATGCCGAGGGTAAAGAGGCACCTGCTGCTGCTGCGGCCTTAGTACCTTTGACCCGTCCACCTCGGGTGGGTCTCCTTTGGCCTCTGAGCCGGCTGTCCTCTGCCTTTACCGAATGCAGAATAATAGCGAAAGGACTTTCCTCTCCCAGAGGTTCCTGAGGGGCGAAAAGGAGTTTGGCAGATAGCAGCTCTTAAAGATTTTGCTGCTGCTTTAGAAGTCTGCAACTTTTCCAGACGGTCATCAGCCTTTTTTCCAAATAGTGAAGAGCCGTCAAAGGGCATATTCAAAAGTCTGGCCTGTACATCTGGAGCAAAGCCAGACTTTCGCAACCACGCATGCCTGCAGATTGTTGTACTTGCCGCCATGGCCCTGCTGATACTGTCAGCGGAATCGATGCCAGTTTGAAGTGATTCGCACATGGCATCTTTGCCATCTTTAATAATGTTAAGGAAGGCTTCCTTTTCCTCTCCTTCGGGTATGCAGTCAGCCGCTGATGAAGCACACTCCCACAGTGTGCGACTGAACCTGGCGAGCGTACAGGTGGCGTTGGACTTCAATGCCATACTACAAGCAGAGAAGACATTCTTCGCCATAGAATCATGCCTCTTGTCATCTATATCCTGTGGGACAGTAGGGTAAGCGGTCCTACTGCTAGATGAAGTTGCCGCTTGAACCACCAGGCTCTCTGGAGTCGGGTGTTTTGATAAGTATTCAGGGTCAGCAGCCGCTACCCTATACTTGGCTGACAATCTTTTATTGACCGCAGGGATAACTTCAGGAGTTTCCCAATAAGATTTAAATTTCCTTTGTAAGGCTGCATGGAAGAGGACCACAGGGTCCTCCTGTGGACCTTTATCTAATATTTCTGTTAGGTCATCCTGTTGAAAAACAGGCAAAGGCGCAGACCAACCCATAAATTCAATAATTCTTGCCATAAGGGTTCTATAGGGTGTTTCGGTATGTTCCCCTGGGTCTGTCTTAACAAATTCCACTTCTGTGGAAGTGTCCAGCCCACTTGCCTCCTTCAACCTTCTTTCCTCAAAGGTGAAATCCTCTGAAATAGGCAGTGTGGTCCTCTGTAACCCAAATGTTTCCTGGTCAGAATCTTCCCCCTCTTCATAAACTGAAGATAGTCCAGGGTACTCTGACCTCTGAAATGGTGTAAAACCCATCTCTAAGGCAGAAGGAGCCAAACTCGTCATTATTGGGCGAGAAGATGTCGTCGACGCCGATGTGACAGGCTTCGAAGGCGCCGAGAACGGCGTCGAGAAAACTGGAAGAGGTCTTGAAGAACTCAAGAGGATCGGGATCCTACTCGAGGACATCGACGACACTCTCGGAGTCGTGCCGGAGGCCCTTGGAATCACCGTTGGCTGTGGAGTAGCCTTGGTCTTCTCTTTCATCGGCATCGACGATGGCGTCGAGTCGATGGACCGATGCGTCGAGGAACCCTTCGACAACGGTGTCGATAGCGCCGATCCATGCGTCGAAGGAATCTTCGACGACCACGAAGATGTGCCTTCTTACCCGATGGCTCGTGGTGCTCTCGGGTGGAATCTTTCGCCGGGTGCTGCGACTCGCAGCATTTTGATTTTTTGGGTTTTTCACCCAGGGTATCACCCTCCGCTGTCTTCGAGGGGGTCGAGGCCGCTTTCTCGAAGACACTTAACATTTTCTTTCTGAATTCCTCCCACTCAGCCAGAGAGCTGTATTTTGTGGGACAGGAGACCCTTTCAGGGGAAACAGAGGACGACGAGGAATGGGATCTTCAACGTCTCTTTTTTGAGTGTTTTGATCTCGACGAATGGTGGGAGCTACTTCGCGATCTAGAATGGTAATGTTTGACGGCAAGGAGATGAATGCCTTGACTCAGCCGAAGAAACCTTCGAGGAGGTTTTGACTGATTTACCTCTCTCGAGCTTCCCCTTGCGCTCCTTCAAGGCTTTCACCGTCATGGACATGCAGTCCTCACACTCCGAACAATGGTGCTCGGCTCCCAAGCACCGAAAGCAGATCCTGTGTGGATCCGTTATCGACATTTTTTTACCGCAGCCTCGACATTTCTTGAAGTCGGATTGCGGCGTCATGGGTTCCGATGAAGATGCCATCGAGAACGAGTAGGTATTTATTCGATGTAGATATAGGTTATCCTGACTGAACTGAGCAACGATGTTCCGAGGCCCCACGAAGCACGGAAAAAAGGAACTGAGCAACGGACGCAGCGCATGGCTATTTATGGGCATGGTGATGTCGGCGCCGATACGGTGGCCGTCAAGGGACATCGACTCGGCAGACATCGACACGCAGCGCCCTCTACAGAAAAAATTTCCGAGGCCAGCAAGCTGGAAACGTATTATCAAAGATAAGGAATACGTCAGAGGACACAATCCCTTCGAAGAAGAAGTTACTTCTTACCTGGTAACGTTCTTTCGATGGGATGTTCCTCTGATGTATTCCTTATCTTGATAATAGATCATCTCCAGGTTGCTGGCCTCAGAATTTTTTTTTCATTAGAGGGCACTGCGCGTCGACGTCCCTCGACAGCCTACGTATTGGCGCCGACGTCATCATGCGTATAGACTCGCGCAGCGTCCGTTGCTCAGTTCCGTTTTGACGTTAACAGTTGCTTTACATTAATTGGTTATTGACCCTGAAGGAGCGTAAGCTGTAACCACAAGGGAAGTTTTACTGTGGGGATGGATGGGAGGGGCGATAAGGAAGACGTCGGAGGAACATCTCATCGAAAGAACGTTACCAGGTAAGAAGTAACTTGTTCTTCGAAGGGATTGTGTCCTCCGACGTATTCCTTATCTTGATAGACTCCCATAGCAGTGGTGTGTAACTGGAGGTGGGAGTAAAATTGCCATGTTTCCCTTCAAGAATGAACAGAGTACAACAAAGCTTTGCCAAATCTAGTCTCTAGGCTAGAGGAGGAATCCTGGTTGTAAAATCTTGTGAAGGTATGTGCAGACGACCATGTGGCAGCCGCACATATGTCTCGAATCGGTACCCCTCTTTGGAGGGCCGAAGAGGCTGCGATACCCCTGGTTGAAGGAGCGCTAAGATTTTGAGGAGGCTCTTTCACTGCCAGTTTGTAACATTCCAGAATGGCCAAAATAATCTCTCTGGAAATGGTCTGTTTTGTTATAAGTAATCCCAATTTGTGCCCTGAGTAACCTACGAACAGTTGGTCTGCTTGCCTAATCCTAACAAGTCTGCTGATGTAAAAGCTCAAAGCCCGGCCTTGGGTCCAGCCTATGTAGCCTTTCTTCCTCTTTCCCTGGATGGGGAGGGGGATAGAATGAAGGTAAGGTAATCTTCTGAGTGATGTGGAATTCAGAGACCACCTTTGGGAGGAAATGAGGCTTCAATTGTAGGACAACTTTGTCTTTATGAAAAATTGTATGAGGGGGTTTACAAGATAGAGCTTGTAATTCGCTCACCCTCCTAGCAGATGTCAATGCCACTAATAAGACAGTTTTAAGGGTGAGAAACCTTAGCGAACAAGAGTGGAGTGGTTCAAAGGGAATACCCATCAGGAAATTTAAGACTAAATTTAAGTCCCATAAGGGAACTTGGAATGGTCTTGGAGGATAGACATTGGTTAATCCCTTCAGAAGAACAAGTTACTCTCTTATCTGGTAGCGTTCTTTCGATGGGACGGTCCAACGACGTATTCCATATCTATGACAGGTAATGTCCACAGCTGTGCTGCTTTGGAAAATTTTCGGCATCTGCGTCCTGCGTCGATGCGCCGTCCCCGAGGACCTCCTCCGACAACCGACGTCACCCGATGTGATAAGTAGGGCGCACGACGCCCGTAGCCTCAAATGTAGTTTTTTCCCCAGAACGTGCGACACCAGTTTTCTGCCAGTCAGACACACAAGGCCTTGCGGAACGCAAGCTGTAATCGCATAAGAAATTCTGCAGCGGGGAAGGTAGGGAAGGAGCGATATGGAATACGTCGTCGGGCCATCCCATCGAAAGAACGTTACCAGATGAGAGTAATTTGTTCTTCGAGGGGATTGGTTCCTCCGACGTATTCCATATCTATGACAGACTCCCAAAGCAGTACCAAGCAAGGAGGTGGGAAAAGAATTTAGAACACAAATTTAGCATGCCCAATCAAATTGAAGAATAAAGGACTGCCTTGCCAGATCCTGCCCTCGGATGGAATCGAGGGAGTATTGATGTACAAAAGTATGTACCGAAGCCCAGGTGGCTGCATCACAGATGTGAAAATAGGAACACCCCTCTGCAGGGCAGTAGACGCAGCCACTCCCCTGTTAGAATGGGCCCGCAAGCCAACTGGAGGGTCGTTACCCGCCAAGAGGTAACACTCGGAGATAGCTAAAATAATCCAACGAGAAAGTCTGTTTCGTCACAGCTTGTCCCAAACGCTTTCCAGCGTAAGCAATGAAAAGTTGATCGTCCACTCTGACCCTGGACAAGCGCGAAATATAAAAGCTCAACGCTCTCCTAGGATCAAGCCTATGGAGCCTCTCCTCTTCCTTACCAGGATGTGGAGGAGGAGAGAACGCCGGAAGAACAACCTTCTGGCCCAAATGAAATTCCAAAACCACCTTCGGAAGAAAGGAAGGACGAACCCTAAGGACAACCCTGTCCTTATGAAACACAGTGAAGGGTGGCTTAACTGAAAGTGCCTGTAACTCACTCACTCTGCGAGCGGAAGTAACCGCAACCAAAAACATAGTTTTCAGAGTTAACAGTCTCAAAGGGCAAGAATGCAAAGGCTCAAACGGAGCACCCATAAGAAACTTAAGAACAAGGTTCAAATCCCAACCAGGCACCAGAAAAATTGACGGAGGGAACACATTAGTGAGCCCTTCCAAAAACTGAGAAATTAAAGGAATCTTAAAATAGGAACATTCTTCAGACAAGCGCTTGAATATGGACAGCGCCACCAGGTAACCTTTAATGGTCCCCACTTGCAAGCCTCTGTGGGCCAAGGAATGCAAAAAAGACAGAACCATGGGAATGTCACACTCAAAAGTATCCACATTCTTAACTCTGCACCAGTCGCAGAACTTACGCCAACGGTACAGAGACTTTGTTGCCGGCCGCCTGGCCGACAGCAACACCTCCAACACGTCTTCAGGGAGGTCCCAATCCTTATACCTCAACCTTTCAGAAGCCAAGCGTGAAGGTTGAGGGATCTGACCTCTGGATGGAGAACCTGACCCCCCTCCCGTAAGAGCAGATCGTCTTGGTAGGGAAGACTACGTGGAGAGCAGATGGACAAGTCGAGAAGGTCTGGGTACCACGTCCTCCGGGGCCCACGGCGGAGCAATGAGGATCATCCGGGAACCGAACCTCCGTAACCTTCGCAGTACTTGTGGGATGACGGGGACTGGAGGAAACGCGTACAGCAGTGGGAATGACCACTCCACCACGAACGAGTCTCCTAAGGCTCCTTTTGGAGGAAATTCCTGCGAGCAGAACCTTTCACACTTCCGGTTGACACTGGAGGCGAAGAGATCCACTTGAGGGGTCCCCCAAAGGGCGAAGATCTCCAGGAGAATCTCCCGAGCCAGCTCCCACTCGTGAGAGATCGTGCTCTGCCTGCTCAGAGCGTCCGTCGTCTCGTTGTCGTCTCCGGCCAGATGAACAGCTGAGATCGAAACTTCCTGCTGGATGTCCCAGAACTCGAGCTGCATCGCCTCCCTGCACAGAGGAAGTGACCCTGCCACCCCCTTTTTGTTGAGGTAGTGCATGGCCACTGTGTTGTCCGTTAGAATCAGGACACTCTTTCCTCGCATAGTCGGCAGAAAAGCCTTCATGGCTAGCCTGACGGCCCTCAGCTCCAACAGATTGATTTGGAATCTGGACTCCGACAGAGACAAACGATTGCTGACTGCCAACTCGTTGGCATGAGCTGCCCATCCCGTGAGGGATGCGTCCGTCACGATCGTCACCTCCGGCCAGGGCAGCCAAAATGGGGCCCCTTCATCAGATTGCCTTTGACGGCCCACCACAGAAGGTCCTGGGCGACCGAGGGCGGCACCAGGGTCCGACATCCTGCCAGAGGACTGAGACCACTGAAGCTTGAGTGCCCATTGCAAAGATCTCATCCGCAACCTGGCCTCTGGCACCAGAAGAATGCAGGATGCCATGAGGCCGAGCAGTCTCAAGAACTCGGACGCTGGGAGAGTCTGGGCAAGTTGAAACTTGTGCACCATCTGCTGAATGTGAAGAGCCCTCACCTGGGGAGGAAAACACAGCCCCAGGGATGTGTCGAGCACTGCTCCAATGGACTGGAGCCGCTGTGTTGGCGTCAAATGGGACTTCTTTAAATTGAGGGAGAAGCCCAGCCTGTGAAGGGAGTGGCAGGTGATGGACAGATGATCCAGGACTCGCTCGGGAGAGCTCCCCCTGATCAACCAATCGTCCAGGTAGGGGTAGACCTGAATCCCCCTTTCCTGAGATGCGCTGCCACCACCACCATGAGCTTGGTGAAAAACCCTCGGGCGGATGTCAATCCGAACGGCAGGACCCGAAACTGAAAGTGCAAGGCGCCAACCGCGAACCTCAGGTACTTGTGTTTGGGATGGATCGGCACATGGAAGTAAGCGTCCTTGAGGTCGAGAGACACCAACCAGTCCTGAAGTTGAAGGGCCTGGAGGACTTGAGAGAGAGTAACCATCTTGAACTTGTCCTTTGTCCTTCCTGAGGAGTCTTTTCAAACCGTGCAAGTCCATGATGGTTCTCAATCCCCCGTCTTTCTTCGAAATCAAAAAATAAGGGGAATACCATCCCTTGTTCCTCTACGCTACAGGCACCAGTTCTATGGCGCCTTTCTCCAGCAGGGCTTGAATTTCCTGCGCAAGGAGCGGATCAGGACTCTTCAAAGAGGTTCCCAGGTGGATTGTCGCGAGGCCTCTGCCGAAAGGGAAGACAGTAGCCTTGGGTTATGATCTCCAGAACCCACACATCTGAAGTAATGGCACGCCACTCTACAAGATGCTGCGCCAGCCTTCCTCAACCGGCGAACCCTAGGACCTGGCCTCATGACTGAGTGGTAGCGGCTGCGGCGTTCCCTGAGGGCAAAGAGGCAACTGCCCGAGCGGCCTTGGCACCTCAAGTACCCAGTTTTCCACCTCTGGCACTCTTACGGTGGCCTCTTTGACAAACAGCTCCTCTCGCTTTACTGAAGGACGAGTAATAGCGAAAGGAACCACCCCTCCATTGTTGGTCCCTAGGACGAAAAGGCTGAGGTTGTCGAACTGCAGCGCCCAACGACTTCGCTGCAGCTTTGGAGGTCTGCAACCTCAAGGCCCTCGTCAGCCTTGCTGTCAAAAAGATGTTCACCGTCAAAGGGCATGTTGAGGAGCCAGGACTGCACATCAGGAGGGGTGTGTGTGTATATGTATATATATATGTGTGTGTATATATATGTGTGTATATATATGTGTGTATATATATGTGTGTATATATATGTGTGTATATATATGTGTGTATATATATGTGTGTATATATATGTGTGTATATATATATATGTGTGTATATATATATGTGTATATATATATGTGTGTATATATATGTGTGTATATATATGTGTGTATATATATGTGTGTATATATATATGTGTATATATATATGTGTATGTGTATGTGTATGTGTATGTGTATGTGTATGTGTGTGTATGTGTGTGTGTGTGTGTGTGTGTGTGTGTGTGTGTGTGTGTGTGTGTGTGTGTGTGCGCGCGTGCGTGCGTGCGTGCGTGCGTGCGTGCGTGCGTGCGTGCGTGCGTGCGTGTGTGTAGACAAGGCAGATACGGAGTTGGCCGCATGAAGCACCATACCCCCTGAAGAAAACACTTTCTTTGCCCAGCCATCAAAACGTTTGTCGTCCCTATCCGGAGGGATGGTAGGATACGACACCTGCTTTGCCGGGGCCATAGCCGCCTGCACCACCAAACTCTCCGGACAAGTAGCAGGGGTCGCTACTGGCTGGACGGTATTTTCGCAACAAAGACTTGCCCATTGCCGGGAGACTCTCCGGAGCAGTCCAAGTTGCCGTCATCCTTCTCTGCAGAGCCATATGAAACGGCAGTACCGGGTAAGTGGGGGACCAAGATCAAGGATGTCCGTGAGATCATCCTGAACAAACTCCCCTGGGGGAGCCGACCATCCCAAGTACTCGGTGACCCGAGACATAAGGCGCCAGTACGAAGAATCGGCATAAGTGCCAGGTTCCGGCCTACAAAACTCCACCTCCGGAGAGGTGTCGAGTCCACTGGCATCATGCAGTGACTGCCTCAGGTCATCAAATTGGCTATGACGCGAGAGAAGCTCATCAGGCACTGTAACCGGAACCAAGCCCTCATCAGAGCCCTCATCACCCTCTGAAATGTACTCCAGGTGGTGCGAGGAAGAAACCTGGGGACCAAAGCTATGCCTGACCTTAGCCAGAGCCTTTCTAGGGGCTACCCCCGTGCCACAGGGCACCTCTGACACCACCGTCTCGAAAGGCATTGAGGGTGCCGAACGAGTCGGCACCGAGAGAATCGACGTCAGCGGCAGCGCCACCAGCAGCGTCGACACAGGCCTCAAAGCCAGGGCTCCGAGCGTGTCCTTCGACGACCTAGGTGCCGACAGCGTCGACGACCCCCTCGAAAACGGAGCCTCGAGAGAGAGGTCGACGACTACCTCGGCGCCACAGGCATCAACGTCTTCCTTGAAGACAGCACAGGATCACGCGGTCTCGAGCGCGTCAAGGACCGGGACCTGGAACGGGCATGGCAAGAACGGTTAGCCTTGTCCGAGCGGGACCTCTCCCGCGAACTGTGCCGACCACCCGAGCCCAAAGGCGTGCGAGTGTCTCTCGACTGATCACGACCGACCCCACTCGGAGGCGCGGACGAACCGGTGCCCTGCGATTCAAGAATCGCCAACATCTTCTTCCCGAAGGAAGCCCATTCCTCCGGTGTCGCTTGCATGGTGGGATAAGCGACCCGCCGACGGGCGGAGTCCTCGGAAGAGGACGGGGAAGGCGACCGATGCCGGCGCTTCCGGTAATGCCTCTAAGAGGCAGAGGAGTGGCGAGACCGACTCCTGGAAGGAGACCCACTGGACCGCCGACTATGACGCGGAGAGTCGCCTCTCGAATCATCCGTCGAAAGCCCTGCAGACCGACTTCCTGGGCTTAGACACCCTACCTACTGACGACTTCTTCTTGCGCTCCCGCAAGGCCTTGGCCGTGAGTGACTGGCAGTCGACACAGTCGTCCGTGTCGTGGGCCTCCCTGAGGCACCAGAGGCAGGCGTCGTGCGAGTCCGTTACCAACATCTTGGACCCACAGTCCCTGCATTTCTTGAAGCCCGGACGCGGGGTTGAAAACGAGGTAGACATCGTCACGAACAGGTTTTCACGAAAACCGAACAGGTTCAAAGAACCAAGAAGAATACAACAAACTCCAAAGAGTTGAGGCGTACCGAGATTCACGAAGCGAACATGTTCGCGGAAAAAACGGAACTGAGGCAACGGGCGTCGTGCGTCCTACTTATCACATCGGGTGACGTTGGCCGTCGTCCTCGGGGACAGCGCATCGACGTCATCGACGCAGGACACAGATGCCGAAAAATTTTCCGAAGCAGCACAGCTGTGGACATTACCGGTCATAGATATGGAATACGTCGGAGGACCCAATCCCCTCGAAATTGTATTACTAAGGGTAACTTGAAATACAATGGTTCCTCTGCAGTGCGCTTGAAGATCGATAGCGCTGCCAGATAGCTCTTGATAGTGCCAACCTGAAGGCCCAAATTTGCCAAATAGAGTAAAAAAGATAACACTGTTGGTGTACCACATGAAAAGGGGTCGATCTTATTTTCTCTACACCAGCTGCAAAATTTGTTCCAACGGCAGCGGTATAAAGACTTTGTTGCTGGCCTTCTTGCCGAAAGCAACACCTCCGTGACGTCATCTGGGAGGTCCCAATCCTTGTATCTCGACCTTTCAGATACCAAGCGTGAAGGTTGAGGGTTCTGATGTCTGGATGGAGAACCTGACCTTCTGCGAGAGAAGATTCTCCTTGAGTGGAAGACGAATTGGAGGGCAGCTGGACATGACCAGAAGGTCCGGGTACCACGTTCTCCTGGCCCAGTCCGGTGCAATTAGGATCATGGCTTTTCGGAACCTTCTCAACCTCCTGATCATTTGAGGAATGACAGGGACTGGAGGAAACGCATACAGAAGTGGAAACTCCCACTCCACTACGAACGAGTCTCCTAGAGCTCCTCTCGGGGGAAATTTACTTCAACAAAACTGACCGCACTTCCTTTTGATGCTGGTGGCGAACAGATCCACTTGAGGGGTTCCCCATAGGTTGAAGATCTGTTGAAGGACTTCCTGAGCTAGTTCCCACTCGTGGGAGACTGTACTCTGCCTGCTCAGAGCGTCCACCGTCAAGTTTCTCTCCTTCTAAGTGAACTGCCAATAGAGAGATTCCTTCTTGGATTGCCCAAAACCAGAGCTGCATCGCCTCTCTGCACAGAGGCAGTGATCCTACGTCTCCTCTTTTGTTGAGGTAGTGCATGGCCACTGTGTTGTCCGTCATTAGCAGGACATTTTTCCCCCTGTACAGATGGTAGAAAAGCCTTCAGCGCTAGTCTGATTGCTCTCAGCTCTAACAGGTTGATGTGCAGTCTGGACTCCGATGGAGACCAACGACCGCTGATGGTCAAGTCGTTGGCATGGGCTCCCCACCCCGTGAGTGAGGCATCTGTGACTACTGTTAACTCCGGCCATTGTTGCCAAAACAGTTCTCCTTTCAAAATGTTCTCCTGACAGGCCCACCACTGAAGGTCTCGAGCCACCTTGTCCGGAACCTGAAGGAGATCTGTCATTCTCCCTGAGAATTGCGACCACTGAGTTCTCAGTGCCCACTGAAGAGATCTCATTCTCAGGCAAGCCTCTGGCACAAGGAAGATGCAGGATGCCATGAGGCCTAGCAACCTCAAAAAGTCGAAGGCTGGGAGACGTTGGGCATTTTGAAACTTGGTGACCATCTGCAGAATATCTTGAGCCCTCACCTCTGGTGGCGAGGCTTTTCCTAGGGAAGTGTCCAGGACCGCTCCAATGAACTGGAGTCTCTGTGATGGTATCATCTGTGACTTCTTTAAATTGAGGGAGAAGCCCAGTGTGTGAAGGAAGTGGCAGACAATCTAGCTGGATCTGAGCTTGTTCCGGAGACACAGCTCTGATCAGCCAATCATGCAGGTCGGGGTAGACGTGAATCCCTTCCCTCCTTAGACTTGCAGCCACTACCGGCATTAGCTTGGTGAAGACCCTCGGGGCGGAGGTCAGCCCAAATGGCAGAACTCGAAATTGATAATGAGAGCCGCCAATTGCGAACCTCAGGTATTTCCTGTGTTTGAGATGGATTGGCACATGGAAATGAGCATCCTGAAGGTCCAGAGATACCAGCCAGTCCTGGAGCTGGAGGGCCTGAAGGATCTGAGAGAGAGTTACCATCTTGAACTCGTCCTTCCTGAGGAACTTGTTCAATTTTCATAAATCCAGGATAGGTCTCAGTCCTCCGTCCTTCTTCGGTATTAGGAAGTAGGGGGGAGTACCAGCCCTTGTTCCTCTCCGCTACAAGTACCGGTTCTATGGCACCATTCTCCAGCAGGTCTACAATTTCCTGCAAGAGGAGCGGATCTGGAACTTTCCGAGAGCTGTTCCCCGGTGGATGACTGAGGAATGCGTAGAAAAGGCAGGCAGTAACCTTGGGCAACTGTCTCCAATGCCCAAGCATCTGAAGAAATAGCCTGCCATTCCGTCAGATGTTGAGTTAGCCTGCCCCCTACTGGTGTCTTGTGAGGAGAGTCGTCAGAGTGATTTAGAGGCGGCTGATGCAGATGCCGAGGTTAAAGAGGCACCTGCTGCTGCAGCTTTTGTATTTTTACCCCGTCCACCTCGGGTGAATCTTTTTTGACCTCTTTGAACAGACTGTCCTCTGCCTTTTCCGAATGCAGAATAAAAGCGAAAGGACTTACCTCTCCAAGAGGTTCCTGAGGGGCGATATGGCGTTTGACGGATTGCAGCTCCCAGGGATTTTGCTGCTGCTTTGGATGTCTAACTTTTCTAGGCTGTCATCCGCCTTCTTACCAAACAAAGAAGAGCCGTCAAAGGGCATATTTAAAAGTCTGGCTTGTACATCTGAAGCAAACCCAGACTTTCGCAACCACGCAAATCTGCGGGTTGTAGTACTTGCCGCCATGGCCCTACTGATACGGTCAGCAGAATCAATGCCAGTTTGAAGGGATTCGCACATTGCGTCTTTACCATCCTTATGATGTTTAGAAACGCTTCCCTTTCTTCTCCTTCTGGGAGGCAGTCAGCCGCTGATGAAGCACACTCCCAAAGTGTATTGCTGAACCTTGCGAGTGTACAAGTAGCGTTAATAGATTTCAACACCATGCTACATGCAGAAAAGACTTTCTTAGCCATAGTCTCGTATCTTTTGTCATCCCTGTCCTGTGGAACAGTAGGGTATGCCGATCTACTGCCTGATGCAGTTGCTGCTTGAACAACCAGACTCTCTGGAGTTGGATGTTTAGACAAAAATTCAGGCTCAGTAGCAGATACCCTATATTTGACTGATAACTTCTTGTTAACCGCCGGGATAACCTCAGGAGTTTCCCAGTTAGCCAATATTTTTCTTTGTAATGCAGCGTGAAATGGAACCACAGGATACTCCTGTGGGCCTTTAACTAAAATGTCTGTAAGGTCATCCTGTTGGAATTCAGGTGAAGGTGTAGACCAACCCATTAATTCTATAATTCTTGCCATTAAAATTCTGTAAGGGGTCTCGGCATGTTCCCCTGGGTATGGTTTTGCAAATTCTATTTCTGGGGAAGTATCTAACCCACTTGCCTCATGTAAGGATTCTCGAAGATCCTTTAACCTATTTTCCTCAGAGATAAATTCCTCGGGTTCAGGTGTTGCAGATCTCTGCAACCCAAAGGGTCTTTCTTGATCAGAATCCTCCCCTTCATCATAAATTGAAGACAAAGGTCTGAAATGATCAGACCTTGGAAATGGCTTAAATCCCATTTCCAGAGCAGAAGGGCCTAATTTGTCATTATAGGTTGAGAAAACGTCGACGTCTTTGACATGGACGTTAAAGGCTTCGAAAACACTGAAAAAGGCGTTGAGAAGAGGCCTCGAAGAACTAGAGAGGATCGGAATCCTACTCGAGGTTGTCGATGACATTCTCAAAGTCGTGTTAAAGGCCCTTGGTATGACCACTGGCTGTGAGGTAGTGATGGCCGTGGGTTCGTTCTTTTTCGGCGTCGAAGGCGGCGTCGATTCGATCGACCTATGCGTCGATGAGCCCTTCAATAATGGCGTTGATGACGCAGATTTATGCGAAGAGACTTTCGACGATGGCGTCAATGGCACAGTGCCTTTGCTCGAGGGTTTGTGACGCTCTCGAGTAGTTTTTGTCGGGTGCAACGTCTCGCGGCGTTTCGATTTTTCGGGTCTTTCACCTAGGGTATCACCCTCAGCTGTCTTCGAGGGGGTTGAGGCCGCTTTCTCGAAGACGCCAAGCATCCTTTTGCGGAATTCCTCCCACTCAGCCTGAGAGCTATGTTTTGTGGGGCAGGTGACTCTTTCCGGAGAACCAGAAGACGAGGAAGGGGATCTTCGACGTCTCTTACTTGAATGCTTGGATCTCGAAGAGTGGTGGGAACTGCTTCGAGACATAGAACGAGAATGTTTCCTGTGTCGGCGAGGAGACGAATGTCTCGACTCTGCCGAGGAAACTTTCGAAGGAGTTTTAACTGTCTTACCTCTCTCAAGCTTCCACTTACACTCCTTCAAGGCTTTTGCCGTCATGGACATGCATTCCTCGCACTCCGAACATTGGTGCTCCGATCCCAGGCACCACAAACAAATCCTGTGAGGATCTGTCAACAACATTTTCTTTCCACAGTCTCGACATTTTTTGAAGCCGGACCGTGGAGATGTCGGTTCAGATGAGGAAGCCATCGAGTAACAGTTGGTATTCGAGGAATAATGAATATATCTGACTAATGAACTGAGCAACGCGGTTCTGAGGCCCACGAAGCACAGAAAAACGGAACCGAGCAACGGACGCTGCTCAAGTATTTATACGCATGATGACGTCGGCGCCGATAGGGAGGCTGTCGAGGGACATCGGCTCGAGGGACTCTACTGAAATTTTCTTTCCGAGGCCAGCAAGCTGGAGATCTATTATCAAGATAAGGAATAGGTTGGAGGACAATCCCTTCGAATGAGGGATGCGTTTTCAGGACCACCTTATCTCTGTGAAAAGTAATTTACGGTTCTGACACCACTAGTGACTGGATTTCGCTAACTCTACGTGTGGACGCAAGACCCCACCAAGAGAGCTGTTTTAATGGTGACCAGCCTGAAGTCCGCAGATGCCATTGGTTCGAAAGGTTTGTGCACCAGGGCACCCAACACTAGTTTGAGGTCCCACACTGGGTGTGGCTTCTTGATAGGCGGGTAGCCCGGTAAGGCCTGCCAGATGTCGCTTAACCACCGGCTTGGAGGAAGAGAAAACCACCTCCTCCGAGTACCGGTAGATTCCTATGGCCACCAGGTAGGTACGGCATGTGTGTTTGCACTCCTGAGTGTGCAAGGTGTAAAGGACAGTACATTGTGCAAGTAAGCAGGTCAATCTCCTTTGATTCCACCCAGTGGCAAAACCTAGTCCATTTGCTTTTGTACTGGCTCCTAGTAGCATTGCTCCTAGCACCCTGAATGTCTAGGTTAGCCTGTGACATCCCTAGGTCCTTTAGTGTGACCGCTGTGAGGGCTAGCTTCTGTGGGGTGGGTGACCATGCCCCCCCCTGCTGCGATATAAGGTGAGCTGGGCCCAATGGCTGGTAAATGGGAGGCTTGTCCGAGAGGTTGAGCAGCTCCAAGAACCATGGTCTTGCTGGCCACCACGGAGCTATCGGAATGATGCTGAGGTGACATGATTCTCTTATCTTGTAGATCACCCTGTGAACCAGGGGGTTGGGGGAGAGGGGGCGGGAAGAAATGCATATGCGGTCATGCTGTTCCACTCTATCTGGAAAGCATCTGCCAGGGACCTGTGGTCCTGCCCCTGTCAAGACGCGGACTGAGGGCACTTCTTGTTGTGCCAGGTAGCAAAAAGATTCACCCGAGGATGGCCCCATATCCTGAAGATCCCCAGCAGGACCTGATCGTTCAACTGCCATTTGTAATTGTCTGCTTCCAGTCTGCTGAGCCTGTCCGCCTCCAGTTGGACTCCCCCGGGAGGTGGATTGAACTAAAGTAGATTTGGTTCTCCAGAGCCGACGCCCACATGCTGACCGCTAGGCTGCACAGAGGGGGGGTGGGTGGGGACCTGGTGCCACCCTACTTGTTGAGGTACTACATGCTAGTGGAATTGTCAGTTTGAATGATGATAGTCTTGCCCCCGATATGCAGCAGAAAGGCTTTGAGAGTGAGCCAGATAGCCTTCAGCTCCAGCCAATTGATATGGGCCTCCTGCTCCTGGAGGGACCAGACTCCATGGACGCTGCGTTTGTCCAGCATAGTTCCCCACCCCTTCAGGGAGGAATCAGTGGTGATCGTGACCTGCAGTGCTGCTAGCCGGAAGGGTCTGCCTGTCCGCAGGTTGCAGTCCGCGGACCACCAGACGAGGTCCTGGTGGAGAAAGGGAGGAATGCGGACAGGAGACCCACTCCATTTTTAAGGAGGCTGCGAAGTGCAGCTGCAATCTCCTCATCTTGAGCCTCGTGGGAGGTACTACCAGTAGGAAAGCCGCCATGATACCCAATAGATGCTGGTACCACCAGGCTGAGGTCACACCTCTGCTGAGAAAATTACCTGTGGCCCTCTTGATGGCCATGGTTTTGTCATCCATGGGGAAAAACTATCGGAGCTTGTGTCCCAGATGAGGCCCAGAAAAGTCAGGCTCTGCGTAGGCTGCAGCTGAGACTTCTTGAGATTGATGGAAAATACCAGTTCCCCCTAGTGTGTTCATAAGGGCGGAGGAGGTGTGGAGAACTGCCTCCGGGGATCTCACCCTGATGAGCCAGTCGTCCAGGAGGTACGGGCAGATCTGGTGACCTTGGGCCCTGAGGAGGGCTGCCACTGCATTCATAAGTCTAGTAAAGACCCGTGGAGGCCGAAGGGTTGGACCTTGTATTAGAAATGGAAGCTCAGGATCCTGAACTGTAGAAAGGACCCATGAGGCTGTCAAATTGGGACGCGTAGATGCGCGTCCTTCAGATCCAGGGAGCACATCCAGTCTCCCCTGCAGTGTCTCCAAAATCAGCGCTGGTGTACCATCTTGAATTTTTGAAGAGAGATTCAGGGTGGAAAGGTACAACACAACTCTCAGGCCAGCCTGGTTCTTTTGTATGGCGAACATCCAGGAGTAGAAGCCCAAGCCTTACTGAGTGGCTGGAACTTCTTTCACTGCCTGGCTCTCGACGAGTGATCGAATTTCCGCCAACAGAGTTGTTGTCCCAATCTGTGGGAGTGGAGGAGAGGGAGGAATCGGTAGACTGTAACCCGTGGACACTACTGATAGGATCCTGGGGTTCGCGAAACTTTGACGGCAGGACTGTGTGTGAAGGGCAAGCCTGCCCCCCACCGGAGACACGTGGATCTGAAGGGGTGCATCATGCCTTCTTTACCTCCGAGGCTTGGGCAGAGGAGAGGGGTCTGAAAGAAGCGCTTGCTCCCCCCCCACCCCTTCTGCCTTTTGAGGCGGTGCTGGCTCGGAGAACGGTCAGGCTGACTACCTCAGTTCCTGGAAGCTTTGAAACCTGCCAAAGGCCGACCCCTTGTCACAGCTTTGGTGCGACTGGATGTAGGGCCTTGGGCGTGGCCTTCATGAGGATCGCTAACGACTTCGCAGTTTGGGAACTGTTTTTCTTATCTAGCTCTTCATCAATGGTGGAATGAGAGGTCACCACCCTCGAATGGAAGGTCCAATATGCGTTCCTCGACATCCGGGTTGAACTCGGTAGCCCCATAAACAGGCAGTCCTTTTCATGTCCATGGTGATGCAGATAGCACAGCCTCAGGTGTCAATGTGTGCCACTGTGGACTCCATGATGTCCTGAGCTACCATTTTAGCTTCTGCCAGCCCGCCTTGAAACGTGCCTGGCTCTGCACCGGATGTTCTGGAAGGATGTCAGCTATTTCCCGCCAAAGCCAGCAACGCGTCTGTTGGATTGACGACGGTACAGTGAGGCATTGGAATAAACCTTTCCATAAGCCTCCAGGATCTTCTTCTCCTTGCCTAGAAGCGCCAAAGACGAGGTGTCCCAGGACGACTGAGGCTTGGAGTAGAATCACGCTGCAGTGATCACCAAAGAGTGCGGTTGAGGGTCTCCCCTCCAATTGCCTATACTTGGCGTCAAGGCGCCTATTAACAGGGTGGGCCGAATGGGGTTCAGGCCATCCCTTTTTGCTAAAGGCGACAACATCCTTCTGCATCTGGATCCCCGTTCTAGCCGTGGGGCATAGAGTGAGGACCTTGGCCAAACCTGAGAGCCGGTCATAAAAGGCCTTGGCTGAAGATGGCGTCTCGAGGTCCACCGGGTTGGTGTCCACCAGGGTGTCCGGCTGCTCCGGTGCAGGAGGAGGAGTGCTGGGCGCCAAAGACTGCGGTGTAGGACCCAGAGTGTGGAGGCTGGTGAGGAACCGCCTGAACTGTGGGAGGCAGGGAAGCCTGAATTGAAGGACCCAGGGTGGGCAGCAGGGGCTGCACAGGGGACTGAGGCACTGGAGCCATGGGAGGAATGACTATAGGCACCAGCGGTGGGACCGGCGGGAGCATGTTCCTGCTCACATCCCGAAGGATGGACCCCATCTGAGGAGACCTCATGAGCATGAACCTGTCCTCAAAGGCTGGTGGGGTGGTAGGTGGGCGGCTGCTGTAGCCTGTGCGTACTCTGCCTTGCTGGTTGCTGGATCAATCTGTCCTGCAACGCTAATAGATAAGCTGTAGGCCACGTACCTGGTGGAGACCAGTCCCACCTTGAAACTTGTTCTCCCACCTGCTCCGCACCGGGGGCGGTATCTGATGAGCAGCCATCTTGTCTGGCGCGGGAGCCATTTTGTCAGGCTGCATGCAACGTGCCAAGTTGTGATGCTGGTCTCGCTGGGCCTGGCCTCCTCCAGTACTCTTGGCTGTGGAGCATGAGACCTACCCTGCACCTCAGGACAGGGCCTGGTAGGTGTGTTGCCCTCGGCTGATTCACCAGTAGTGCTTTGGAGGCAACTTAAAGAGCTCCCTCCACCGAGCTACCTGTTCTTCAGAGCACTTTGTGTAAGCGCGTCACACGCGGTACAATCCTCCCAGCTGTGATCGGGCCAAAGCAGCCGGAGGCAAAGAGTGGGGGTCCGACGTAGGGAAGAGCCCTTCGCAGGCTGGACACCTGCTGAAGCCTGCTGACTTCAATATGCGCCATGGAGGACCGTGGCGCCAGAGGACTGAGTACCTGATTAAGACCAAAAAACAATACAGAAGAAAGTATCCCAGGAACGGCGTGTGGAATTACAAGGCCGAAGTCAAACCCAGGAGTGCTGGTGAAAGCGGTCCTTTCCCCATCGATGCAGAAAAGGGGACTGGGGAGTGGCGCCGGTGGGCAGAGTCAGTGAAGTGCATGCTCCCAGGGCCACTCCTCTAAATCTAAAGGTGAAGCAGGTTTTTCTGGTGAAAAAGGTTCTGTATCCAGTCCCCAGAGAGCATAGTTGGGTAGGGGTGGCCAGCTGCTTTGAAGTTGACTAGAGAATGTGAGTGTAGCAGAACTCGTGTCCACCCTGATTCAAATGTCGCGGGGGATAGCTGCAGTCTAATGGCAGAGGTGTTGTGCGATAGGTCATTGGGAGTGGTGTATGGTTGCAAATTTGTGTAGGTGGGTGGCCTTGCCTTTGGTTACCTTCCATGAGCATAGAGTGCGATACATACCCATGTCCTCTGGCTGGCTTTTTGGTTTTTTGTATGTGTGGCATGGGCTCACTAAATTAACGAGCAGTGGTTAACTCAAGTGTCCAGCTAAATTCAGAAGAAAAGCTGCATTTCAAAAATAAAAAAAAGCGATTGGGGTGCTCCTGTCCCTCGCCCACCTGGCGCAGGACGAAACCATCCCCTTCCCTGAGGAGCTTGTAAACTATCTGCAATGCCATAAGTTTGGCTTCAGTAGTTTCGTCTTTCAAACTTTTCATGTAAGTGTTGGGCAGCTGATAAAACCTCTACCAAACCTTATCCTTCCCTTCCTATTAACACTGCATTAATTCCTTCCGATAGGTCAAACCTATAACAAACAGGGCCACCACGGCTTGTGGCGCTATTAGGGCTGCATCGACGACCATAGAATATTGCACAAAACATGGTTTCAAACATTTGAGATTTTCTGCAGGATTTTCCGCCATGGCTTGCTTGCATGCATGCATGCATGCATTTTAGACATATCAGTCTTTTGAGGGCAAATTTCAGTAATAGTTTGCACCAGCCTATCTGTAAAAAATGTTGGATCCCTAGCAGTGTCAGGTTTTTCAGCTGGCCAGTTGACACGCACTTTCAGGAGGGTAAAGATATCTGTGGTCCGCACTGCTCGCAACATTTTATTCAAGTCAATACAAGCAGAGTGATAATTATTAAAACCTGGAGCTCTTCTTGAAATGTAACGGTATCTTCTTGTAGCTTTGGGAATCCCCGAATGTTATTAAAACAAAATCAGTAGCGCTCCAGGGGGGCATGTACAGTAATGAGCGTATCACTGCCTCCAGTTTACTGAGCATGACTGCACCAGTACTGTTAAATTAAGGAACCCTTCAAATGTAGAGGAGGATGAAAAGTTAAGATATCTGAGCTTCTATTACAGTGGTAAACAGGCTGACCATTGGGTTTATTGGAGTAGACTAGTGATGGGTTGCTGGTTGGGTAGAGTATGGGCAAGCCAATTGATGCTCGGGTACAACTTTTAAAATAGCCTGGTTACAAGTGTCCAGAATATCTTCTGGACTTTTCTTTAATTGTGGCTCCCCCATTGATTAGGGGGCACAAGCAACAATTTACTTACCTGCAACTCTTGTTCTCCAGCATGGGTCTTGCATGGGTATACGTGTTATGAATATTCCCTGTTGTCAGACTGGGAATCCTCTGTAAAATAAAGCAGTTTTAAGCTAAAAACTGCATTGTCGCTTGCATACCCTATTTCTGCCACGTTGGGTCATACTGCCCCACCAATCGCACTGGTCCTCCTTAGCGCCACCCTTGGTGGCCATATTCAGATTTTTTTCTGCACATTTTCTTGTTGGGAGTCCTCGAGTTTTACTCATGGACTTGCGAGTATTTTTTCCTACTTTGATAGTTTATTCTTCCAAATTTCTTCAATCAGTCACCGTTATGACTTGTCGGCAGCGGGGTCTCTATCCCACCCTTTGTCGGATTGTTACGTCGTGTGAGGCGACAAACGAGTTTTGGGGCTAGTTCATGTGCCGTGTTTGGGGCCAAGAAGAGCTGCCTGTTCAAGATGCGGTCAGAAGGTGGTCTTCATCGAAGACCGCCACCAGAAGTGCAGTTACTGCCTGCGCCCGGACCACAATGTGGAGGGATGGACAACTATGTTGAGGGATGCCCCATCTGCATGTGTTTCCCCACTACAACGAGGAAGGATAGCCATTGGAGACTGGTCTCATGGCTAAAGGAAGCCAAGTCCTCTGACTCAGCGTCTGTGCGCAGTCATGCCCCTGCCAGGCTAGCAGACCCAAATAGCATACTCCCTCTGGCGAGAGGATGCTTCCAAAAGTTAGGTACCCAAAAAGGCAATCCTGCTGCATGCTCCCACTTAGTCGACGAACACTGCAGCATCTGTCTGGAGCAGCAACAGGCACCAAGGGAACCCAATCTTTGGATGGCTGAAGATTGTGCACATTGTCGCCGTCAAACCTGTAGTCTAAACATTGTTTGTCGACAACACAGAAGACTTCATCGTCGACACCAAGACCTTTGTTGAAATTGACAGTTGATGACACCGTCCGCCAGGCTGGCGGTACCGGGTTTTGTCTTCGACAGGCTAGTCAACTATCTCAATGGTCATGATGGCTACCTCAAAAAGGTAGAATTGCCTCAAAGGCATCCGTGTGCCCCGACTGGGTCTGTTCCGACTGCACTACCTTCCAGGTGCGCCTCTACAACTAGTTCTACACCAGCAGCCACAAAAACAGGTTGTCTGCCTTTCTGAGTTATGAAAACAGGCAGTTTGCTTGTAGGGCGGCAGCCAGGCCATTCTTTACACGTTGGCGACTCACGGGGAGGTTCCCATGGAGACGACTTGCATTCCACAGACACCATACATTCCATCCGGACGTTGTTGCTGTCTCGTGATAGGTTGCATCGCTCAGACGTTTTTTAAACCTGATCAAACAGCTGTTTGGTGCTTCTGATTAGGTTTTCACCCAAAGCTCTGTCCGTTTGTGCTTTATTAAGTTCTTGCTACTCTGTTTCACGTGGACCTTGTGGCTTCTATTCCAGCCTGAGCCTCCGCCCACGGCTGTCTGCTTTCGCGGTACCGGACCACAGCCTGCTAAACGGAATACTAGTATTAAAGATTGCTTCCTGGTCTGTCATACGGATTGTTTCCATACTCAGCCGTGCCTCGTCAGTATCAAGGCTGGCTTTGTTGTTTTGCTTTCAATCACGTTAAGGGCACAGCAGTTATAACGGTGGTTCAAGACTGAACTTGTTCCTGTTATGTTCTGGTGTTATATTCGCACGCATAGCAATTTGTGAACTAAGGCGCTACCATTGTCATTTGTTTCATCCACACTGAGGAATCACCAATCGAGCTGACTTTACCTTCCTACTTCCATTACGATACATGCAGTGGATATTACTGAACGCTACCCAGAGGAGTTACTTGCACCATCCTGACTCTAGTGCGTCCCTCGTGCCGTGCGGGTGCTAGCTCCCTACTAACACCTTCCCCTTCCTCGTGTTTTTTCTCATTTTATTTGTTGCTTCTCGGATCAGATTGGACTGCCTTGTACTTTGTGTTGAGAATATAAAAGTTTCTCCGAAATTACCTAGAGGTCTGGAGTCTTTACTCTCGTTAGTCTGGTTCATTCGGGGCTACTCTTTTGAGCTTCAATAAGGGCATACTGAAGAGTTCCTCCTTGTCTTCCAGCCTGGTGACCTACTACATTTTGTGTGTTCTGTGCCCTTTCCATCGATTCACTCCTCTAGCTGTGGTTCTAATATCAGCTAGTGAGGTACATCCTTAGGAAGGTCTTCGTGCTACTCCTAGAGTTCAGACACCAGAACATAGGGAGTGTCAATACCATCCTGTATACTTATTCTGCATCTCTGGTGAGTTGGTTACCTCGGTATTTACAGTGGTGATTAAGTTTGACAACTAGGCACCTTGCTGAGAGGTTCCAGCAGAGAGGGAAGCACCTCCAGATCTCTTTCTGCCAAAGCCCACAAGGGCACCTCAACTTACGAAAATAAGCAAATGTGAAACTGCCTACCACGTCCCTTGTGAGGCGTCCCAGTGTCATGTCTACACCCCTAGTCAGAGGGGGAAGAAGCCTTTGAAGATGTCGGCTCACACACTATGGAGGGTGGTTTTGGTCTGCTTCAACAACCTGCCCCGCAGCCTGCACAACACCAAACATCGACAGCGTCCTGCTCCGCTCCACATTTTAGGAGTGCTTAAGGTTGCTTCGTAGCTTTGTGTTTTGGTGGAAGGGTCATTAGGCAGTAGTGGTCACTCAGCGCTTCTGCAACGCTCCATGCAACTTCCCAGTACGAATCCGGAGCTTGCGTACCATAAAATAAATGTATAACTTTTAAACAAGACATATACAGTAACTGTTTTAACAGTGATACAGCAAAATGTTTAGCAAAAAAGGCAAATCCACTTAGAACTCCCAGACAACCTACTTCCAAGGGCGCAGTGTGATCCCATGTGATTTCAAGAAAATAAGTGACAAAATTGACAATGAATGTGAAAAGTTTGCTTGCGTATTCAGCCTGCATGCACTACATCCTGTGGGTGCCCTATAAGCAAGCTCCACAAGACTAATTTGTTTTTATATGAACTTATATGATTTTATTGGATTGGTTTTTGACAGAATTTCGATTGGACTACCAGTGTTGTTGGGAGGGGCCTATGTTGCACATGACATTGAATAAGTGAACACTACACCACAGTGCTTTTTGTCATTCATCCCTTTTAAAGAAGGCCTTTAGGAAAACTGATAACTTGTAAAAAAATAAAGAAATAAAAAGGGGGGAAAAAAAAGCAAACACGACTAGAACCCAACCGGTGCACCAAATGGCATCTTGTTTACATAGTAAGATTAGGGGCCTTTGTTGGAGTTGGGAGAAAGTGGTTGCCTGGAGCGGCAAGAGGTGGTAAATAAACAGTCTCCAGAGGTGGCAATATCATGAGACTAAGTTGAAGGGTGTGCTGCATTTAATACTGGTGGCATTTTAAACTGCCCAAGTGCACCAGCCTATGTCATCTTCTATTGTGAAGCAATTGTGCTCTCCTCTATTGAGTAAACAATTGAGGTTCCACGCAACTCAGCCACTTGCCTCTACACTAACATTAACACAGCCAAAGTGTGTGAATATTTCTACATCAACTCCCACAGCTCTGATGAACCAGCTGAAGGGAAAACTTATTAATTGGAGCCCTGGGGTGAAGGAGGCTCTAAAGAAAGTTTTTCTGGGCGACAGCATGATGGGCGAGGAAACGGCCAGACTGATGGGGAGGACTCATTTCATGATCTGATCGAGCAACCGCTGGTTAAAGAAAATTACAGAAACGTTTCAGTCAACTTGACTAAAAATTGGTTATGCAGGGATAAACCCCTCTCCACCACCTCCACTACAATAAATATTCTGAGCAGGACAAAATTGTGGATTTCATCCTGGACGAAAATAGGGTGCCAATGGTCCAGCCACCCAGACTATGCATTACAAGAGGTGTAAATATCCCTGGTGTTGACCTCTCTGGTGGCAACAAACCCTAGAATGGCATCACAGAGGGTCACAGGGGAAACACTCAGAATGGTCAATGGGAGTGATGCTGTTAGAGGCCTCCGAATTAGCACCAGACTGGTTGGTTCATTCACCTAGGGCAGGTCAAGAGGTGGCAGTTCCACCCAATAGTATTGTGGCACTAGCGGTAAAAGGGGTGCCAGAAAGTACGGAAAGGGGGTGCTCATCTGTATAGGAAAGTTGTATAACAAATGTAGCACAATGCAACAGTGTATGCCATCCAAAACCAATCTTTTTTCCATTCTTCTCCACCACCCAGTGGCATTGCCCCAAAAGGCATTTATATTTCCTAATAAAACAAACCCACCGTTTCTTTGGGGGACACCGGTAGTGTCTACTGGTGGCCTGATGAAAAGGAGTAACATTTACACTCTGACTAGTTGTGCTGAATTCAAGAGGCTATTGGTAGCAGTGACTTCGCAAACTGATTTTTGTGCGGCAAAGAGAATGAAGGCATTGCAAAGTATTAATGATCAAACTGCTGAATCAAACATATTAAAATGTAGTTCAGTAGGAGGGACAGGGACTCTGTGCTAGGGAGTTGTTGGCCTACATGGGAAATACAAGTAAATCCCTGGAACTGGCACGCATAGCACTGCTAAGTTTGCATGAAAAGTTCTGTGATTGCAACCGAAACAGATGAATTGCGGTCTGTTAAGGGGATGATTTGGGATTTGAATAAAGGAGCTCACTGTGGTTATATGGGAAAGGAAATTACCACACAAAAGGATACCATACTAGACATAGTGAACTTCGTAATTTTGGGGGACGAAGAAATGGGGACTATGCATCTTGTAGTCTCTTTCGATCAACCAGTTGACTCGACTGAGGAAAGACACAAGGGCACACTGCCCCGGTCATTGCCAAGCCAAAATATTGTGCGAGTGGCAGTATAATTGCTGGAAGAGAACTAGGAGTACAGTGTAGCAGAAGTACAAGAGCAGATATAGTACCTGAAGCACTACATTTTGAAATCTTCCACCAGTAAAGGTAAAAAATAAATAAATAAAAAGAAATTGGCCTGGGGGGCAGGGGGGTTTGGGAATGGGAAGGGGGGGGAGGAGAGTAGGGGGTATTGGGCCCTACAAGTAACCCGCAGTAAAAAAGAAAAATGTGAAAAAGAATGTGACACGAGATTCTCCAAATAACAAGGGTTCAGTAAACAGAGAAGTTCAATTATTATCGTACATCTCTATCTCGTGAAGATAGTGTGAAGTTACTAGAAGTCTATGTGTTATGGTTACAGGAGACTTGGCCGTTAACAACTCCTACGGTGGATGGGTACACCCAGTTTCTATCTCACGCATACAAATGTGTAGTGGGACGGCGCTCGGCGGGGTCTTTGGTGGGGATGAACAATCTGACGAATGAAAGTGCGACAGTTTTTGCACAACCTAATGCGTTTATCCAAGCTATAGTGCTGAAATGGGATACCTTGATTTAGTCAGGGATGGTACCAACATTGTTGGTGAACCTATACTGGAACCTAGTAAAGATTTCACTGAAGGATTTCTTGACCGGATGTGAAAAACATAAGTCGCAGAGAAGCAGGTAGGGAAAAGAGGAAGTGCTTGGATATCATTTATTGAAGCATGGCGGTGAGCATCCTAAATGGTAATGTTAAAGGGGACGAAATTCCCGACGATAACAGGGTGAGAGGGAAGAAACAAGTTACTTCCCTATAACTATTATTCTCCAGCATGTGTCTGGCATGGATTCACATGCTCATGAATATTCCCAGCCAGGCCGGGAATCCATGGTAAAAGAAAAAACGTTCACTTTTACAAACTGCATTTCTCCTCTATGCCAATCACTTGGCTCTGGGCCATACTGCCCCCAGCCAATGACTGCCCTCTCCCTAAGCCCCTCCTCTGGCAGCCATCTTCAGATTTGGTAGCACAGAAAGTGGCAGTATGACCAAGAAGAGCCGCAGTGGGGCAGGAGGGAGGGTTCGCATGTGAATCCATGCCAGACCCATGCTGGAGAACAATAGTTACAGGTAAGTAATGTGTTCCTTCTCCAGCATGGGGTCTGACATGGATTCACAAGCTCATGAATAAAGAATACATAGCAGTACACCATTACACAACGATGGAAGGAGGCAAGGCTCCGCAGAAGCAATTACTCTTAGCTCCGGAACAGGCTCACCTTAAAGAGAACATGTTGCGTAGCACTGCTTGGGCGACCATGGACTTTAGCCCTAGAATCCCTGTCGAAGTATCTTGTGAAGGTGTGCATCAATCTACACGTAGCAGCCCTGCAGATGTCCAGCAGGGGCACACCAGAAAGGAACGTCATCGTCGTAGCGATAGGTCTGGTGGGATGGGCTCTCGCACAGCCGGGAAGCACTCGGTTTGCAAACTGATGAGTGTGTGATACAGCCGGAGAGCCACCTGGAGATGGAAATCTTGGACGAGGCCTTCCCATGCTTCACACGACCAAAGTTCACGAATAGTTGACGTTTTCCAGAAACCCTGTGTGCCACATAGAACATCAGCATACAAGCCACATCCAGTGAGTGCAAAGCCCTTTCAGCCAGCGACAAAGGTTTTGGAACAAACACAGGCAACACCAAAGGCTTGTTGAGGTGGAATTCGGACAGAATCTTTGGCATGAAGGAGGTGTGCGTCCGCAGCACCACCTTTGTGTTGTGAAAAGTCAGATAAGGCTGTTTGCAAGGTAGGGTCTGGATCTCACCTACCTTCCTGGCAGAGGTGATGGCCACGAGGAAAGCCATTTTCCATGAGAGGGGCCTGGTGCATAGGCTCGAAGGGAGGCCCCATGAGCCTCGTCAGTACCACGTTGTGGTCCCACGTCGGGGCAGTAGCCTTCACCGACGGGAACAATCTACGCAGTCCTTTGAGGAACTCCTTGATGATATGGTGCGAACAAAGAGAAGACCGTCCTTGAGACCTGGTGTAGCAGGAAAAAGCCACCAGATCCACTTTGATAGAGGCGTGCGCCAGCCCTGCCTTGGCCAAGAAATTATCAGTTACTCACCGTAGTGACTAACTTACTCTTATTCCATAGTCCCCTTTCCTCAATACTGCATGGGCATCCCTTCCAAGGGATGGGAGACGGAACCTTTTTCACCAGAAAAAAACCTCCTTTAAACTAAGGCGTGCTGGGGCGCGGCCCAGGGAGCATGCCCTGCCCCGACTGCGCCCTCCGGCGCCACACCTCAGTCCCCATGGACGAGTCGACAATAGATTTTACATTGCCTAATGGCACCAGTATTAGGGGGGCGGGGGATGGTGGGACGTATGGAGGAAAGGGGACTATGGACTAAGAGTACGTTAGTCACTATGGGAGTAAATTATCATTTCTATTACGTCCCGTTCCCTTTCCTCCATACCGCATGGGAGATTACAACTGAATGTAGCCCGAGGGTGGAGAGGAGACCCTCCTTAAGCAAATAGGATCCTGAGAACCGCCTGTCCGAAAGCTGAGTCAGATCTAGAGCTGGCATCCAAACAGTAATGCTTGCAGAAAGCCGAGTGGCCCAAGTGGCCACCCTGCTTATGACTTGCCAAGGGACATGGTGCTGGAATGCGATGGCTGTTGCCTTGGCCCCGTCTGCGTGGGCATGCATGTTGGCCGGCAGAGCTTGTGCTGGTCCTCATATGCTTCTTTGATGGCAGAGGCCATCCAGCGGAATATGGCGGCCTTGGAGGCCTGATATCCTATCTTGAGCCTACGAAAGTGACAAACAGGGCGTCCGATTTGCGGAAGCCCTTGGTCCTGTCCAAGTAGAATTTCAGGGCACACTGGACATCCAGGCAGTGCAGCACCCGCTGTGCTTCATCCTTAGGATCAGCAACAAACGTAGGAAGGACTATTTCCTCGTTCAAGTGGAAAGCAGACAGCACCTTGGGCAGAAATGCTGGGTGTGTCTGCAGAACTACTTTGTCCCAGTTAAAGGTAGTATATGGTTCCCAGGCGACCAGCGCCTGCATTTCATGGACTCTACGAGCCGAGGTAAGGCTGTCTTGATGCTGACCAGCCTGAGGTCCGGGCACTCCATTTGCTTGAACGGTTTGTGCGCCAGGGCGCCCAAGACTAAGTTGAGGTCCCACATCGGGTGCAGCCTCTTGACGGGTGGGTAGAGCTTCGCAAGTCACGTCAGATGTTTACAATAGGATTGGAGGAGGAGAAGGATCCCCCCCCCCCCTCAGAGTTCCTGTAAGCTCCAATGGCTGCGAGATATGTACTGCAAGTGTCAACCTGCATGCCAGAGTGGGCGAGGTGCACTTGGAGAAGGAGAGCACGTCGTCCAAAGTACACGCCAGAGGATCGATTCTGTTGATCTACTGAATAACGAGGTTAAGCTGCCACTTGTAATTGTCCGCTCCCAGCCTGTTGAGCCTGTCCGCCTCCAGGTTGGATTCCCCCGGGCGGTGGACTGCCGTGAGTTAGATGTCGTTTTCCAGGGCCCACTCCCACATGCTGATTGCCAGTCTGCACAGAGGTGGGGGGGGGGATCTGGTGCCTCCCTGCTTGTTCACATAGTACATGCTGGTCGAGTTGTCCGTCTGGATGAGGACAACCTTGCACCTGAGAAGTTGTAGGAACGCCCTGCGCATTAGCCAGATGGCGTTCAGCTCTAGCCAATTGATGTGGTAATCCTGTTCCTGTCGAGTCCAGGTGCCATGGACCGAGAGATCATCCAAGGTGGCTCCCCAGCCCTCGAGCGAGGAATCAGTGGTGATGGTGGCCTGCACGGTGGGCGGACGGAAGGGCTGGCCCGTCCATAGGTTGCAGTCCCTGGACCACCATGTTAGGTCCGGGTGGAGAGATGGAGGAACGTTGATCATCTTGGATTGAGAACCCCGCTCTTGGTTCCATGAGGCCGCCAAGTGCAGCTGAATCCTCCTCATCCTTAATCTCGAGGTCGGAACGGCTAATAGGACCGCTGCCAATAGACCCAGGAGTTGTTGGTACCACCATGCCGAGGTCACCTCTCTGCTGAGGAAATGGTTGGTGGCCGTCTTGATGGGCGAGCTCTTGTCCTCTGACAGAAATACCTTCTCGGAGCACGTGACCCAGATGAGGCCAAATAATATCAGACTGTGTGGGATGCAGCTGAGACTTCTTGAGATTGAGCGAGAAGCCCAGATCGTGCAGAGTGTTCATAAGGGCATGGGAAGAGTGGTGAACCGCTTCCGGAGATGCAGTCCCGATAAGCCAGTAGTCGTGTGGAGGCCCTGCGCTCTGAAGAGGGCCGCCACTGCAATCATGAGCCTGGTAAAGAGCCTGGGGGCCGAGATGAGTCCAAAAGGAAGGACATTGTTTGAAAGTGGTAGCCTTTGATCCTGAACCAGAGGAAAGAACGATGGGGCTGCCAATTCGGGACGTGTAGGTTTGCGTCCTTCAGATCTAGGGAGCACATCCAGTCTCCCTTGCACAATGTCTCCGCTATAAAAGCTGGCGTAACCATCTTTGTTTTTTGCAGGGGTAAGGAGAGGTTGAGGGTGGAAAGGTCCAGCACAACTCTCAGGCCTGCCTGGTGGTTCTTCTGAATGGCGAAAATTCTGGAGAAAAAACCCAAGCCTTTGCTAGGAGGCTGGGACTTCCTCCACTGCCTGGCACTCTACGAGCGACTGGATCTCGCCAAAAGAGTTGCTGTCCCAACCTGTGGGAGTGGAGGGGGAGGAGGGAGGAGAGGCTGTGATAGGGAGGCGGTACCCCGTGGATACTATGGAGAGGATCCAGGGGTCAGTGAAATTCTGGCACCAGAAATGTGCTTGGAGAGCTAGCCTGCCCCCCACCGGAGACACGTGGACCCGAAGGGGCGTGTCATGCCTTCTTTCCCTCGGAGGCTGTTGCAGAGAAGGGGGGACTGGAAAAAGCCCCCTCACCCGCTTTTTGGTGATTGTGCCGGTTCTGAGACGGCGAGCGGTCCGGCTGCCTGGGTCTCAGTTCCTGGAAGCGGTGGAACCCTCCGTATGTATGACCCCTGTCGGAGCACTGCTGAGATTGGGTGTACGATTTGGGTGTGGTCTTAGTTAGGATGAAGCGAGTGGGTCCCCCCCTCCTTCGAACGGTAGATCTAATAGGAGTTACTGGACATTCGGGTTGAATTTTGTTGCCCATAGCCAGGCTGTCCTTCTCATGTCCGTAGCAATACAGATGTCGATATGGTCACATGCAGTCATGCGCCATCAGCTTGGCATCGGCCAGCCCCACCTTAAAGCATGATTGGCTCCGAGTAGGGAGTTCCGGGAGGAAGTCCGGAATTTCCCACCATAATCTTTGGTTGGCGGCAGCCAGCATGCGTTGGCCTGACGAAGATGCAAGGATGCGTAGCAATAGAGCTTCTTCCCGTGCACTTCCAAGCTCTTCTGCTTGCCTAGCAGCGCCGCAGAGGAGGAGGCTGATGACGACTGAGGCTTTGAGTATAGTGATGCCGCAGCGATCACCGGGGAGTGTGGCTGAGGATGGGCTGAGAGCAAGAGTGTATCCCCCTCCATCTGCCTGTACTTGCCGTTCAGGCATCGATTGACCGGTTGGGCCCAGTGGGGCTTGAGCCAGCCCTTCTTGGCCAGGGAGACTACATCGGTTTGCAGTGCAAGCCCCGTTTTTGGCAGAGGGGCGTATCGTAAGGACTTCAGCCCAAACCCCCTCTGCAAGCTGCTCGACCTGGGGTTGGGGTAGGCCCAGATAATCCGCCAGCCCAGCAAGACGTTCATGGAAGGTCCTGGCCGAGGACGGTGTGACCGGATTCTCCTCCTCAACCGTATCCTGTGGGTCAGGAGGATCCTGTGGAGGAGTAGTTGGCGCCGGAGGCTGGGGTAGAGGGACAATGTCCGGAGGCTGATTTGACTGGTACAGAACCACCCGAGGCATCGGCTGGGGAGCTGGAGGTAGTGGCTGCGCTTGTGGTGCCGCTAGCATTGCCGGGAGGACTTCCCTGATGGCGTCCTTGAGGATAACCCCCAATCGAGGTGACTTCATGAGGCCGAGGAACCTCTCAAAGAACCCCTCATTGGTCGAAGAAGCAGCAGTGGGTGCTGACGGGGTAGCTGGGAGCTGCTAGAGTCGCTGCGTACCCTGCCCATATGGACGCAGTGGGAAGCTGCCCTGCGCAAAAGAGGGATAGGCCGTAGGCCGAGTACCTGGTTGAGGCCAGTCCCACCTTGACACTCGTTCTTCGCTGAATTCCTGGAATGGCGTTGGACGGGTGCCTCTGTCTGGCGCGGCAGCCGTCTTGTCGAGCTGCCTGCCACGTGCATGCGACGTGTTGCTCGGCCTGCTGGGCCTGGCCTTGTCCAAGACTCTTGCGTGTGAATCACGAGGCCTACCCTGCTCCTCGGGCCTATGCCTGGTAGGTGTGACACCCTCGACCACAGGGTCCATAGAGCTTGTTTAGGCACCCCCTGGGACATATTGCTGGTACAAGGGCGGAGCCCCTCGAATGACAATCCGGTACAAGAACCTAACTGTCCCTCAACACTACCACCGGGAGGATCCCTCGGCCTGAAGGCCGGTAGCAGCAACAGCCTTGCACATGCTGGTAAAAGGACCTGACCGGTCCAACCCACATTGGGAGAGTCCCTGGAAAGAAGTCTCCTTTGCTGGGTGCAATGGAGAATATCGGCCATACCTTGGGCTTGGGTCAATGTTTCACGAAGTTCTTGAGGTCCTCTGGAGGAGACTACTGGAAGAGCTCCCCTCCACCTGGCTAGTCTGTTCTTTCGAGGATAGCTAGGCGCACTGTGTACAAGCTTGCCAACCGGGGTCTGGGCCAATGCAACGTAGGCAGAGGGCGTGGGAGTCTGAAGGTGGAAGAGCCAGTTGCAGGATGGACACCTGCTGAGCCCTGTGAAAGTCAGCATGCGCCGGGGAGGAGCGCGACGCCTGAAGGCCGAGTACCTGAATGATAAAAAGACAAAAAAAAGAGAAGTATCCGCGCGTGGAATTACATGACCGAAGCCAAACCCAGGAGTGCTGGTGAATTCGGCCCGTTCCAGTCAACACGGAAAAGGGGACTGAGGTGTGGCGCCGGGGCAGCACATGCTCCCTGGGCCGTGCCCCAGCGATCCTCTAAATTTAAAGGGGAAGGTGGTTTGTTCTGGTGAAAAAAGTTCCGTTTCCCGTCCCTTGACGGGACATAACAGTACAATAAGAAAGTCAGAATCTGCAGGGCCGTGCCGCTCAGAGAATTGATCTTCTGTGACCGGCACCACGTGGCGAAACACTTCAACTTGTGGCCGTAGAACTTAAGAGTCGCTGACGCTCTGGCAAGGACCTCCCAGCAGTCCGCCGGCAGCTCATACCCTCCAAACTGTAGGAGCCAAGCCTTCAGGTTCAGCAACCCTGGGACGTGATGTAGGATTGAACCGGGGTGACGTTAACAGGCTAAGAAGATCCGGGTACCAAATTTGCCTCAACCATGCTGGGGCAACGAGGATCATCTTGCATCAGCACTGTTTCAGTTGATTGATGACTCGCAGCAGGAGAGGGAACGCGTACGGGAAGAAGCCTTCCCATGTGAAGGAAAACACGTCCATGCTTCCTCGGCTGGTGGAACATGCTGGGGAATTTCTGGCATTTGGAATTCGTCGCCGTCGCAAACAGATCGATCTGGGGTCTGCCCCATTTGAGGAAGAGGCAGTCCACTTGATCCTGTCGAAGTTCCCACTTGTGGCAGTCAGCGATGGTGTTGACTCCCGCCAGGTGAAAAGGGATGAGCAACATATCTTGGGCGACGGCCCAGTGCCACAAGTCCTGCACCTCCCTGGAGAGCACTGGGGATATGGTGCCCCCCTGCTTCCTGATGTAGAACATTGTGGTGGTATTGTCCGTGAAGACCCTCACCACTTTGCCCTTAAGGGACTTAAGGAACGGCTTGAGGGCCCAAAATACTGCCCGCAGTTCCATGACCTTGATGTGGAGATCCCTCTCCTCCGGCAGCCACAGGCCTCTGGCTGGAGACGTCCGGTGTACGCTCCCCAGCTCTCCAGGGAAGTGTCCGTGGTGACCATCTCCTGGTATGAGGGGCTCTGGAAAGCTGTGCCCCCGGTGATGGAGCGCACGCCACACCACCTTATCGCTCAACTGAACTGCTAGTCGAGAGAAATCTTGTCTGTGAAGCTTCCAGACACCTGGTTCCATCAAGCGTCCAGGAAATCCTGAAGGGGTCGCATCTGCAACCTGCAGAGCCGGATCAAGTAGATTTATGACATCACACCGAGCAGCAACTTGATGGTCCGCACCGTGGCGGTCTTCAGTGCCAACAGTTGTTGCACCTTGCCCAGGATGGCCGCCACCCTATCCTCAGAGGGGCCCATCAGGCAGACCCCCATGTTGAGCATGGCCCCCAGGGCCAGTCCTTTCTGCGATGGTACCAAGCTGGACTTTGGATAGTTGACAGAGAACCCCAGATCCGTCAGCAGCCGGACTGTCCTCTACGTGTGTTAGACCACTAGTGCCCTTTACTTGGCCCGGATGAGCCAGCGGCAGACACATTTCCCCTGTAGATGCAGATGGGTCGCCACTAGTGCCAGGCACTTCGTAAACACCCTGGGCACCGACTTCAGTACGAAAGGGAGGACCTTGAATTGATACTGCCTTCCTTGGACTACGAAGCGCAGGAACTTCCGATGCTTCACGTGGATGGTGACGTGGAAGTATGGCGGTACAAAGCGGACCCTCTGCCGAAACCTTTTGACGATCTGCTAGACTTCCCACCGGAGGCACAAAAGGAAGGGCTGTGTTGCTGAAGAGTTCCCAAGGCACAGGCATGCAATGACTTGTCATTCCCAAAGAGGTTGCCCCTGAAAGGCAAGTCCAGCACCCTCCTATGAACATCCTGACGGAAGTTGGTGGCTTTCAGCCAGCCACGACGACAGCGGCAGACACCGTTCCCCCATCTGCTGGAACCCTGTGTCCATGACGTCCAGGGCCACCGTGATGGCATGGTCCGATGCCACCTCCCCCTCCAGGAGGATGGAAAGCGCCTCAACCCGCTTGTCGTTGGGTAGAAAATCCAGCAGCGGGGCCACCTTATACCACAGCTCCCCGTCGTGTCTGGCCAGGATTGTAAGTGCATTAGCCGCCTTGACTGGTAGCCGCCGAGTAGATCACCTTTCTTCCCTGTAACGCTCACCTGGCTCCCACGGAGGCGCTGGTCTGGACTGCTGTGGCCTCTTTAAGCGTGATGCGCAGAATTCGGACCACCGATTGAACAGGACCCCCAAATCTTGCTTGTCTGGCCCGTAGGAATATCCTTCTGCAGATGAGAAAGGGGATTAACTGTCTGCTGAATAATGTGCTTGCTCCCCTCTTCCCCCCTTCGTTCTCCTCTGACTTCCTCCAAAACCCCCGGTTTAAGCTCACCTTATGGTTTGGAAGGATGAACTCTACATCCTGCTTCTGGTGCAGGGGCGCGTGTTCGTCCAGTTACTTCACTGGTTTTCAGAATGGCGCTGGCAAATCCACTTGACTTTACTGAGCGGTACGCCGTAAGTATGAAGATGCAAAAGTTCAAGTGTGAGCCTCCTTTTATGTTGTCTTTTTCTGTCCTTTATTTCAGGTTCAGAACAAAGGCGATGCGTTGAGGGGTTAAATTGCCGGGGTAAAATCAGGTGAGTTAGTGATGAGGGCGACCCCTCTAAATGTCTTTATAATTCCCCAGTAATGTCTTTGTCCTTTCCCCATAGGGGCCGGGGTGCGGTACCTGCCAGAGATGTGGCGCCGACCCGAGATGTGGAATGGTTCACCAAAAATAGCCAGTAAGTAATATGGCTCAAAATTCGGCTTTCCTCTTGTGTTCCCTTGCTCACCTTTTGTCTCTTCTTCTTCTCCTCCTCCTTAGGTGCGGTGCAGAGATGTGGCGACCGGCACTGAGAGCCGCGATGGAGCTGGGTGGCGTCTCGGGAACAGGTGAGTGAAGCGCGGCGCTGCAGTGAGCAACGCGGTGCTTTTAAATGGAAGTCTTCCTTCAGGAATGCTGGCGTGAAGATTCCGGATGCAGGCAAGAAGGTTGAAATAGTTCTTGGTTTTCACCTTTCTCTTCTCTTATTCCCTTACAGGTGTTCCAGGTTCGAGGCGGGCATGGCTGGAGTCCAGGTGCAGGAGCAGACACGGTGAGCGTTTAGCTGCTGGCATGCAGAACAACGCGAAGCACGTGTGGCTGTCCGGGTGTGGCTTGAATAGCCTTGGAAGAAGTTCCAGGTGAGTATTCTTCCACAGCCCCACCCAAGTAACAAAATAGTTCCTTCAGAAAAATAGTCCCTCTTAAGCCTCATTTGGCTTGGTTCTTCATGCAGCATGGTCTGCATCAGGTGAGTGTGCAGCATGGTCTGCTTCAGGCAAGTGCACCAAACACTTCCCCTTATGAGCCTGGCGCCAACGGCGCCAGGCCAGAGTCCAAAGAGCCCCTATAAAGGGCCGCTGGGCTTTTACCCGGGGGCGTGATGCCTGCTCCCGGGGGTGCTGGGCCGGGCCTGGTGCTCCGGGGGTAGGCATCATGACATTCCCATGGCATCTAACTTCTTCCCTTCGCTATCTGGCGGAACGGAGAATGAAGACTTGGTGTAAGATTACTTCTCTCTCATGGCTGGCGAGACCACCACTTTTTCTGTAGCCTATCCCTCTTGGGCGGGGCTGTGGCAGAGTTACTCATCAAAGCCAGGGACCGTTGCCAGTGTTCCCGTCGCAGTCGTCCCCCTCAGCGTTTCTGCCGTCGCCCCCCCCCATGTCGTCCTGTACCGTGTGGACAGGCACCTGGTCCTCCTCGTCACGTCAGAGGAAGAAATATCCATGCCCTGGAGTACGGTTGAGGCCTTCGCCCCCCCCCTTTTTTTTGCATCCTGAGGGGTTGGTTTTGGGCTTACGGATGGGACCCTCTTCTCTGGTATCTTCTCCTTCGGCTTGGCCGAGGCTTCCCGCCTCGGGGGCGGGGATACTCTGGGCACCACAGCTACCTTGATTGGGCCAGCCCCTTTGGCCTTTGAGAGGGCCGCCACCAGCTCGATCGAAGGATGACTTCGCTGGGGCCACCTGGGCCTTCTGGGGAAGGTTGGTCACCTTTTCCTGTACATTCGTCTTCTCTGGCTTTTCTTGCAGCTTCGCCGGGTTTGCTGATTTCCTCTGAGGACGAGCTGGAGATGGAGGCAGATGATAAAGATTAGCGCACCCTGCCCCTCGCACAGCGCCCAGGACGGAAACAGACTTGCAGTGCTTGGCTTTGTCTTGGGCCCCCACGGATGGAGCGCACTCAAAGGACTTCGAAGCCCGCTCTTCGGACCGGCCGTTCATGGGTGAAGCATGCCCCTGCTTCCCTACTGGGACATTCCTTCACGATTCATTTGGATTACCTGAGGCAGATTTTGCATACTGGCTTCCTTGTGATCCAGATGAAGACAGTAGAGGCACGGGAGGTGTTTGTCCTGTACAAACACATTCCGCAGATGGAGCATAGCTTGAAAAGGGAGATTCCCTCCTCCTCCTCCTCCATGGTCCAGAGTGTGGAGTAGGCCTGATGGCCTTCTAGAATCTTCGATGAAAACTTCAATGACTCTCGCCCTTGAGGGGCATTGAAATTCACAGACAGACAGGTCCCTGCTTGCTGGCCTATGTAGAAAAAGAGCACACAGGCTGTATTTGCAAAATTCAAACTTATCGAAAAAAGCACCAAAAGCAGATAAGCTCAGAGCAAAACACGAGGACTCCCAACACTTGAACATGCGGTAAAAATCTGAAGATGGCTGCCAGAGGAGGGGCTTAGGGAGAGGGCTTTCATTGTCTGGGGGCAGTATGACCGAGAACTCAGTGAATGGTTTAGAGGAGAAATGCAGTTTGAAAGTGAAACTGTTTTCTTTTACTGAGGATTCACAGCCTGACTGAGGGGTGCTATTTGGACAGTAAAGAAATTACTATTTATCCGACGGATGTTAGTAACCACCTACCATTGTCAGTAACATGGATTGTAAAACAATGCAACTCGGAACAAAGTTTTCCACAATGAGTTGGTTGTACATATTAGTAAAATCCCAGTGGGTTTGCAACAAGTAAAATATAGATCATTGTTTTATTATGTTAATAATGTACCGGACCTGTCCTATTTGAGAGGTTGAAAACCTCAGGATACTAAAAGATATTGGAAGAAGTGTACCATCAAATGGGGAACCAAATAGTACAAGAGTATTGCCAAATACCAAATTCTTTAATGTGATACAGTGTGAAATAATTTCAAACTTTACACATATAATTTACATATTACAATTAGATATAGTACAAATATTAAAACATATTCCATTTAACCGTGAACACATATATATTAAAGAGTATTGCATAAACACCCATACGAAAAAAAAACTTAAATCTAAGAAGAAAAAAAAAGAAAACTGCAGAAAGTATTAAAAAAAAAATCAAAGTGTGACTGATGAAACGGCACCTACATAAGTAATAAGAACTGGCTATCCCCGTATAAATATCAGCTCTTCGTAACAGATGCTCAAAATATTCTTAAGACCCTGGAAGGATAAAACACTTGAGATTTCTGGGCCATAATATATATTCTGATGAGCCACCATCAGGCGAACGCCCAAATCAACCCAATTTTTGAAGAAAAATGCAAAGCCCATTTTGACACCATCTATACATACAGTGCGGCGGATAGTCCAGGGAGTAAATATAACACCTTGATTTGGGACTCGACATGGGACACGGGGTCTAATGGTTCAGATTTCTAAAGGTAAGAACCCAAGGGCCCCAGGTTCTGATCGGTCCTGAAGGGAGATTTATAATTGTGGGCCTATTTTTTTGGATCTCATATTTGGTTCAGTAAGGAAAAAAACCCCAAAAAAGAGACGCATTTTGGGTTTAAATTCAATTATAAACCCAATTTATTAAAAAAAGGCCCTAGAATAGACCCTGTAAATTAAAGACCAATCTCATTACTGGAGATCCCCTCAAAGGTTTTCGCGGGATTGGTGCTACAAGATCTGCAGACCTGGGCAAGGGAGACTGGAAGACTGGATATATGCCAGACAGGTTTTCGAAAGGGGGTGGGAACCACAGCAAATGGTTTCATTCTCAGCTTCCCGAGAAAGGAGGCCATGGAGAGGTCTAGAGCAATCTCGGTTGCTTTTATAGACTTCTCCATGGTCTTGGATAGTGTCTCGAGAAGTTGTGGACAAAGCTAGAAACATGCGGTTGCCCTGCTCACTCACTCATCATCCTTACAGCCTTACATACTAATGCGTCTGTGCAAGTGGACAAACAAGGATGCATGAAACAAGCATGCCTTTTCACACCGCTTTTATTTAATCTTTTCATTTCAGATATTAGTAGTGCCTTTGCAAATACACACGCATTCCCACCCAACATACAGAATTCCTGTCAATTATTTATTATATGCATATGACATGATGTTGATGTGCCATACGCCTATAGGGCTCCAACGGCAGTTGTTGGCCCTAGTAAACTACACAAAGGTGAATGACCCAACAATTAATGTGAGAAAAATGAAGATTGACATGTCTGGCTGGTAAGAAAAGACCTTATGGGAATTTTGTATGGTACACAAATAAAACTCCTCTCAAAAGGGTGAACAACTTAGTTTACTTGGGTTTCCATTTCTTTGGGACAAAAAGTAATGTTGAATTTCTTAAGAGAAAGAAAGCAAACATTACTGTTATGGCAGCCCAAACCACACTTTTTTTTTAAAAACGTATTTATTTAGCTTGGAGACACGAGAACAGGCAGGTACATACAGGGCATATACAATCAGAGCATTGCAGGAATTACAATCATGCTGAGCGAATACAAGAACCGATGCACACACAAGGGGCTTATCCGAGGCCAGAGTGGGACTGGGAGAGAGACGACTCAGGAGGAGGGATCGGAATGATGGGGGAGAGTGCTGGGGATACAGGAACTGAAGCAGTGGCGATGAGAGACATGAATGAGCGAAACTTTAGCCAGATATCCCTAGGTCTTGAGTGGGCTGGTTGTTGTACCGCCCAGGATTCTTCAGTGTCTGAAGCCCACGTGACGGCCCTGAGCCACTGTGCATGAGTAGGTGTGGCAGGCCGGAGCCAGCAGAGCAAGATGGAACGAGCTGCAAGTAACACACATATACCAGCCAGTTTCCTGGAGTTCCGAGTAAGTTCGGGGAGGTCATGGAAGAGACATCTCATTGGGGATGGAATGATAGGTTGTTCGAGGATGTCCGACATAGTGGAGCATACTGCGCCCCAGAATTGGGTAAGACAGGGGCAGGACCAGATCATGTGGATGTAGCCAGCATCATTATATCTGCACCTGGGGCACCTCGGGGAGAGATCACTCGAAATGTGGTGCAGTTTGTTCGGAGTGTAGTAGTACCTCTGGAGTATCTTGAATTGAATAAGTTTGAAGTAGGAATTAAAAGACACCCCATGAGTAAGTGCGCACATATGGGCCCACCGTTCGTCAGTGATCTCCAGTCCAAGGTCGTCCTCCCAAGTACATCTTAATCTGGTAGAGGGGCCGCTCTGGCTTGTACCAGGGAGTAGAGTCTGGAGATTTTGCCCCTCATAGGGGTGTGGGGGGGGGGGGGGGACGATAGTTCCGTAACTATGGGCTCATCGGGCGGTATCGCGGGAAAGCTGGGGTATTTATATTTGAGGATTTCCCTAAGAGATGAGTATTGAAGCCAGACGGATGGACTCCGTCTCAAAGAGGGTGGGAGATCCGGCCACACTATGAAATTGCCCTGGTCAAAAACGTCTCAGAGTAGTTCAAATCCGGCCTCAGCCCACCGGCGCACGATAAGAGCAGATACGTGTGGGACCCCTGGGAGAAAGTTCCAGATCGGTAGGTTACCATGGAAGGGATGGCCGACGCCCAGCAGTTGCCATGTTTTAAATAGGGCCAGAGACGTGCAGGCCGCCGGGTCGAGAGAATCCAGTACCACCGGCATGGGGGCGATCAGGGAGAGAACATCTCGGTCGCTCACAGATAGCCTCTCGAGTCTAACATGGGGAGGAGGGTCCAATGTGTTAAACCAATATGACGTATATTGGAGTTGTGAGACCAACTAGCATTGAGGAAATCCGGAGCCCCAAAGCCACCAGCCTCCACTGGGGCGGCCAGGATCTTGAGTTTGAGCCGGACCGCGCCTGAGCGCCAAAGGAAGGTGTTAATGGTGCGCGTCAATGCCTGGAAGAACCCGCTACCCGGCCACTGGGGGATATTGGCGAACCTGTAGAGGAGCTGGGGTAGCACTACCATCTTCAGAATCCCTCTGCTGCCCGCAAGTGAAATCGGAAGTTTGCTCCAGCCGGTTGACTTTACTATAAGGTTAGTGAGGTAGTTCTGGTAGTTCTCCTCAAAGACCCGTTCGGTGTGGCGAGACACCACAATGTCCAGGTAGATAGAGTGCGATTGAGCCCATGTGAATCCAAGCGTGTCGGGGGCAGAGGGTGTTACAGCAGTGAGCGGGAAAAGAGTGGACTTAGAACAGTTCACTTTGAGATCAGAAATACGGCCAAAGAGTATGATATCTTCCAATATCGGAGCCAAATTGATGCCAGGGGAACGGATGAAAACGAGGGCATCATCGGCATACAAAGATACTATATCTGAGGAACCGGCAGTACGCGACCCCCTGTGCGAATGATTATGGCGAAGCATGTCCGCAAAAGGTTCCATCACTATTGCGAAGATTAGGGGCGAGAAGGGCGCACCAGTCTTCTGTGCGGACCCTGGCCACTGGACTCGAGTAAAGCAGTCTGACCCAGGAAAGGAAGCAAGGACCGAACTTGCATTTTTCAAGTACACGCCAGAGATATTTCCACAAGACCGAATCGAAAGCTTTCTGCATATCGAGTGTCGCTGCTACCGCGCGGACATTCAGGTTAACCCTGCTTATGATGGTAAAGAGGCGGAGCATCCCGGGATAAATCCCGCTTGATCAGGGTGAATAATGTGTGGCATATAGGGGGCAAGACGTAGGGCTAACAGTTTGGCGTAGATCTTGATGTCCCCATTAATGAGTGAAAGCGGGCGGTAGGCACCGCAGTTAGTTGGGGGTTTACCAGGTTTTAGTAAAACAGTTATTGTGGCTTCCCGAAGCGAAGGGGGAAACTGACCAGTTTCCACTGATTCCTCCAAAAGGGCCATTAAGCGAGGGAGAGAAGAGATTTCAAGTGTTTGTAGAATTCAACAGGAATACCATCTGAGCCTTGGATGTTTCAGAGGAGAGTGAATCTATAGTGTCTGAGAATTCCTAGGGGGTAAATGGGTTTGAGGAAGCCGATCGTCTCAGGGGAGAGGATTGAGAGGGAGTTTATCCAAGAAGGAATCAATCTCCGATGTAGGGGCACCGTCCGCATTAGCATACAGGGATTCATAGAAGGAAAGTAATTCAGAGTTAATATCTTGCTGTGACGTGGCTAGGGTACCAGCAGGTCTTTGTATTCCAGGAATGGGCGGGACGCCAAGCTCACGGCGGAGGAGCCTGGCCAGAAGGCGGCCTGGGCGTTCACCCTCCCCATATTTCCTCGCAAGGCCCAGGTTGTCCAAAAACCTCAGTTCACGGGTCGCAAGAGAGCGGAAGGTGTTTAGTTCCATACCAATTGATGCTAGGATTTCAGAGGTTTGATGTAACGAATATTGGGCTTCCAATGCGGACAACGCAGCCTCACTCTCGGCAATGTCTTTGCGAATGGTCTTAGGTATACCATTTTCTTTGGACAGGGCAATTCCTCTAATATAGGCTTTGAAGGACTCCCAGAGGATGGCCTGCGAGGACACTGTTAGTGTTAAATTCAAAGAATTCCTCGATTGCCATCTCCAGCTCAGAGCTGAAGACAGGGTCGAGAAGGGAGTGAGGTTTCATTCTCCAGTGTCTGGTTCGGTCGCGATCCAGGCCCCAGCACAGAGTAATAGTCACCGGTGAATGATCATAGAGGGTTCTGGGCAGAATCATTAAACAGGATATATTCCTTATGAGAATGTCAGACACTAGCCATCTGTCAATTTGAGAATGGGAGTCGTGCACCGAAGAGTAGAAAGAGTAGGAGCGAGAGTCGGGGTTGAGAAGTCTCCATGCGTCCACCAGGGCCAGTCAGGGGAGAGATAATCGAGTAGTGTAGGCCGCCTTGGTTAGCTGGCCGGGTCTGGTGCCGGATCTGTCCAAGTCAACGTCAAAGATTGTATTAAAATCCCCTCCCCAAAGGATAGGCAACAACGGGAAACTGTCAAGGAGGGACGGAAGGCGTAAATAGAACTTTGGATCGTCGATATTAGGGCCATAGATATTTAACAGGACCACCTCCCTATTCAGTAAGGTACCATGGAGTAGCACATATCTACCCTGGGGGTCGATCAGTGTTGCTACAGGATTGAACTTCAGGCTACTATGAATCAAAGTCATAACCCCGCAGCTTTGGGTGGAGTAATTGGTGTAATACCTTTGAGGACCCCACATTTTGGCAAATTTTTCACAGAACTCAGTGCAGGCATGTGTTTCTTGCAAAAACAAAATGTTGGTCCAGTGTCGTTCGGCATGAAGCTGTAGTAGTCCCATTTTCTTATAGTTTCCTAGGCCACGCACATTCCAGCTCATTAATGTCTGTGTCCTGCGACAGCAGATTAGGGGCGTTTGTTAGGGGTTGCGGATACATAGGGTGGTAACCCCCGTGGTGGGTTCATCGGATGACTAAACCTGCAACAGTGCCGGATCCTCACTGCCACGTGCGCCACCAGTTCCGTGAACACCAATCCTTTAACATAAAACCCAACAGAGCCCGCCCCCTCCCACATACCTCCCCCAAACAGAGGGATGATAACCCCATACCCAAACAACCAAATCCACACCAGTGGCATCAAAGCCTGGGGGGGCCTGTGAACTGGCCTGACGCCGATGCTCCGAACCGGAAGGCAATGTGAGGATAAACACGGTGCCTAGTGATAGTGTCGGGCGCCACCCGGGCAGAGCCCTACCCAGGTGGGCGAAGCCCAGTCGCACAACAGCAACAGTTTAGTTAAGACTGGGAGGAGCAGCCTCCCAAACAAACGGGTCATGACAGTATACAGGTTTAACACCACGTATTAATGGGACATTAGAAAAGTGAATGAGCACTGGAGAGGGGAGTTAGACTAGGGAGAGCTCAGAAGCGGGTCCAGGGGACCATCCCAAGGTCGAGAGGACAAGTGTTAGTTTGTTGATCGTACATCTCTTGGGCCACAGAGACTCATAGGTCAAACACAATCTGTCTGGGCCACCACCATGGCTATAAGGACCCCAACCAAACAGTAGCTGTTTCTAGAAATAACTTGAGGGATACCCTACCCGTATTAGGTGAGCACCACTGAGGGGGGGGATCTAATTGGAGAAGCGTCCGGAGTCAAGACCGAGAGGCTCCCCTAGGGCTTAAGGGCAGACCGAGGGCCAGGACATATCTGTCAGGGCGAACCAGAACACACAGGTAAGGAGTGGTCTCCTCCAGCACTCATTCAACTACTAAGGGCTGCAATAATGAGGTGCAGTCCCATAACAGAAACAATTAAGGATTGTGGTGGTAACAATAAGTGTCACAGACAAGATTCAGCCAGGGAAGTGTTCATCAAGGAATCTGGAGGCCTCCTCTGGGATAGTAAAAAATTACACCTGGTTCGAATGTTCGATCCTCAATTTGGCGGGGTACAACATGGCATATTTGACCTGTAGGACTCGCAACCTCTTCACCGCCAGGAAGGTTTTACGTTCCCGTTGGACCGCCACCGAGAAGTCTGGGTATAGGTGGATCCTGGCAGCACCCAAAAGTAGTTCTCCCTTGACCCTTGACTCGTCGCTCTAAGGAGGGTGTCCCGATCGCGAAAATTTAGGACTCTAGCTATAATGGGTCTTGGTGGTGCACCCGGTCTGGATTTTGCCATGAGAGCTCGGTGGGCAATTGCAAACTGAGGAGAAAGCTTTGGAGAGTCCAGCAATTGTGATAGCATTCGCTCAACATAGTCCTCCATTGGTTCCTGTATGCCATCCTCGGGTACTCCAATAATGCGGAGGTTGTTACGCCTCGAACGAGACTCGAGGTCCTCGTTATTTGTCTCAACCTCGGCGACTCGGTCTGGGAGTGTGGAGACCTCTGCTCTGAGGGAGCTCAGATTGACCTCAGCGGTGCCCATTCATGTCTCGATCTTGGCAACACGGCCGTCTGTCTTTTCTATGTGGGCCTTGGAGGATATAGTGCCGTTCATATCATTAAGCTTGCTGTGGAGTGTGGTGAACCCCTCCCGGATGTATTCCATAATTTTTTTGAGACTCCGGCAGGTCTGACGTTGGCGGACTGGATGGCTCCTGACCAGCAGCCTCCCACCCCGGCCCTGCCGAGGACTTTGTGAACATGTTGATCGAACTTTGCTTCTTACCAGTACCCTTGGTCATGTTGCTAGTGAAGGGATGGGCCCGGGGCCCCCGGGAGATGGTAAGGGCGTCGGGACCGACCGGAGGGGAGGCCAAAATGGAGGATCCGGTGTTGTATGCACACAGAGGACCGCAGTATCCGAGTGGAATGGAGCATTGTGGCCGTCAACGGGATTTCTGGTCACCACGGTCTGCAGGATCAAGGACCAGAAGGGGGTCACGAAGTAGCAGATGAGCGGGCCCACCAGCGTAGGTCCCACTAGCAATCCCGAGCGAGGGCCAGAGGTCAGTGCACCGTTGACTGGGTGGAGAAAGTAGTGTCTGTGGGCTCCACAGCAATTGAGCGACTTTGGGAGGGGCGGTGGGGGACACCTCTAGTGACTGAAGACAGAACGGCCCATTCACTCCTGTACAGTGGACGTGTGACTCAGAAGGCGACCAGGGCGCCCAAGGCCCGGCGGTATAGAAGCAGGCGAAGCAGAGGATTTCCAGATCCTGGGGCGCCCAAGTAGAATGAAAGAACCAGCCGGCCGACACCACTGTAGAAGGGTCCAGCATAGAGTGCCTCCCACCGCTGACCAACCAAGCCAGGGGCCCGGAAAAGTAGGTGGAGGGTGTGAGCATAGCTGCGGTAGGCGTAGCCGAGTAAGGCCAATGCGCCGATGACTGGTCTAAGGATAGAAGGGACAGTGCATGAGAGGGGGGCCCCGCAAGGAGCCAGCAGCTGATGCTGTGTGGCGGTGGTGAGGGCCCAAAGGGACACCGTGGCCCAGTGCCCATAGATGCAGCGACGTCACTTCAGCGTCCACCAGGCTGCCCCAGGGGATCAGGGCGCAGGGCGACGGGGAGAGTGGAGGGGCCGTAGAGCGCGGCTCCAGCCGCAGTGAATAAGGGTGCTAACGCGCCCAGGCACCGCTCCCGCTCTCGGGAGGAGAGGAGACGTAAAACGGTACCAGCACTGCTTCAGGATGGGAGCGGGGGGCGGGCAGGGGCTCCAGAACACTCACCGGTGCCTAGGAGAGCAGAGATGAACCCCGAGCCGGCCCCCAGGTAGAGAATCCGACAGTCCCGCTGGGATTCCAAACAGCACACCGCCACAGGAGGGCAGCAGAGCAGACGGCTCCGGGATCCAATGTGGCCCCCACGTCCAGACAGGGGGCTGGTGTCCTCAGGTGGGCCGGCAGGTGACAGTGCAGGGTATGGGATAGGGCTGCGCCGAGCCATGCCACTGAGTTCCCCTCCCCCACAGCAGGCCCGTATTCTCGGAGCCCCAGGCGTTCAGTCCTGGAGCCAGGAGGCGGGACGGAGCAGCGCCAGCTCCCGTCCCGATTTCGGGACACCGAATCTCTGCTGCAGCGCCGAGATAAAAGGCGGCGTTCGAAAAGCACACGCCCGAGGCACCCAGCAGAAGGATCGGGCAGCTGGAGAAAAGTTTAACAGGGCACCCAAGCAGAAATTAGTGTAGGAAGCCACCTCAATGGACGGAGCACAACATTAGGCGGCCATCTTCAGAGCTCAACAGCGCCCCCCCAGCCCAAACCACACATTAACAAGAAATATGGGTATTTTACTTAGCGGGCTGAAACACTTCAATTTGACTTGGAAAAACACTGGTTAAAGTTTGAGGGATTATTCTTAAGAAAAGTCCTTAATCTTCCACACGGAGTGCAATCTGCCGTTATAAGATATGAATTAGGACTCATTTCACTCAGCACAATAGTTACTTGTTAATATTCTTTTGGCAGAGATGGGGACTCATCAGGTGGCTTTTGAGACAAGTTCAGAGCAGTGGTAGCAATGGCCCTATGAATATGTTGGTCTCACAAATATTGTATTGAATATTGTGATCCATCCAAGTCTCGACATGTTAATGGCACCCGATCAAGCTAAATGAAAATTAAACAAGTACCCATGCAGTACAGGAATACAGATTATATTCAGAAATCCCAATTGATGCAAGACCTTATGGTAGACTACCACAATACCTGCACAAATTTCCAAATCAATACTGGTGCTCAAAAAGTTTACGTGTGCCTAAATCTCATCCCAATGAAAAAGAAATAACAGGAGCCAGAGAGGGGATAGAACAGCTTTTGAGGACCTGTATATTCTGTTATGTAGAGAGAACCCTTGAAACAATTTATCATCTGCCGATAGAATGCCCACGCTAATCCATTGTCATGATTTGCAGTTCAAGCACTTTTACTGGACTCTAGGGTAATTTTCCCCCATTCTAATTTGGCAATATAGAATTACTAGCAGATCGAATGCGTGGAGACTAGTGGCATTGCAACTCTTAAAAGCGCTCTTCCCGAATGCGGTTAAACAATGGCAAAATGGTATCCAGAAGAACTGTAACTAAACGACAAGATTTCATTAGAATTACCATTCACATCCAGGTAGCCAAAATGTGTGTGTTATCTGCATTCAGCTAAAATACAAGACCACACTTTTCTTTTAGTGGTCACATACAGACATTGAAAATGAGCGGAAAGGAGAGGGCCGAGTCTTGAGGGACACATGCAAGATGGCTGCTTGATGAAAGAAACCTCCCCACCTGCACCCTCTTCTTGCTATCCCTTAGGTAGAATCCCAATCAGGCTAAGTCAGAGCCAGTGATCTTTAACGCTAAATTAAGATGCTGAGATAAAAGGCTGTGTTCCACAGTGGCAAACGCTGCCAATAAATCCAAAAGGATAGGCGCAGAAAGGTCACACCTCTACGTGTAATAACTTTTCCCCAAATAGTACTGTTGTTTCTATGTAAACGGTGAAAACCAGATTGAGAACTATAGACAAAAACTGCTCTTTTGGAAGTGTTTCAATAGTTGGAATGTTGCCTCCTTGCATAATTCTACTCCTGAAGGAGGTTAAATATTGGTCTGAAATGTGCAGGCTAGTCTGGATCTAAGTGTGCCTCTTTCCAATGGTGGGGAAACTTGAGTTTTTTTTCAACTATGAAGGAAATGTACCCCTAAGAAAGAAAGCATTTATAAAATTAGCTAGATCCTCAGCGAGCAACAAAAGGTGATCTTTTACAAGTCTAGGCGGAAAGAGGGTGAATGATCTCTGCACCATTATATCAATACTTGACAGGAGATCCAAACGCTTAAATCCGGAAAGTCTTTGTATAGGAACGATATGTGGCACAACCAGCATTATAGATTCAGCCACAATTGCTTCTTGCAGAACAGTTATTTTAAACAAGCAAAAAAATGAATGCTATATCAGAAAGTTATTTGTTTAGGGAGAATGTGGTTACCTGCATCTATCGATCTATTTGAGTTGGCAGCTGAAAGTCTCTCAGAACAGCAAAGTTACTTTGTTGGAAAGCCTTTTTTAAAAAAGAAAATGTACACAATGTTGACTGCATGCTTGTTTGTCAGAGAAAGAGTGCGTAGAGCATCTCTCCAAATGACGGCCTAGTCTTTATAATTGCACAGGTATAGACAAGTGATTTTTTTTAAATGAGCATTAGTCTTCCAGCGTTGCTCGGTTACAAACATTATAAAATGAAGCCATCATAAGACCTTGTAATAGAAATATGTAAATGACACATCTGGGGCGTAACTAAATCATAACCATTATCAGAGAAATATAAAACCTGTAATTCATAAGACTATCTTATACAATGGACAGAACGCTTCATTGTTCTACATTTGTTTTGCAATGTTGGGAAAGTTGCGAGCTTTCAACCTAGACCACAATAAATGAAATATATGATCTGATCAGGATACTGGAAAAATGGGTACACCAACATGTGAAATTTTAAAAACTCAATTCTAAGTCAAGGAAAGGGCCGATGGAACATGTCCTGCAGCGTATGGACTAAAAACAAGAATATTTGTGAAGTTAGTAAAATATTGGACAACAGTGCATCCTTGTTATCTAAATGCATATTAAAATCACAGAAGCTTCTTACCCGATAATGACTGGAATTCTTCACAGAGACATTGAAAGTTATCTAAAAACTATTTGCCATATTTAGGTGGTCGACGAAAGACTTATACTGAGAAATCCATCCCTGCGGTCATCTTTTTGGCAAAAAGTTCAAATGAAGGCCTGTACCTTTAAATAGTTTAAAGGGGCAGCAATTCCATCATGCAGAATTTCATTAAACATAATAGGACAGTCCTGTACTAACCATGTCCCATTAACTGTTAGCAGTTGCAAGCCTTAATTCACGAACAGCCAAAATGAATTTCAACAGCATGCTTAAACATCTGGACTAACATTTAAAAGTAAAATCTCAAACTTTGCATGGGTGTCATGTATATTTTATATCTTCCTCTTCAGTACTATTTTTTTCTTCAAAACTTTATTTAGGTTTTCATAGGGGTGAACCTTGACTTGCATACAACATTAAAATAGAAAACTCATCAACCCCCAGCTTTTATCTCCCCTCTCCCATCCCCCAAATCATAATGGTCCAGTTCTGCATTGAGCGTCTCTGTGGCGCTTGTACGATGTTGCTATGTCAGATTGTGAATTAAGGCGCTACCTCTCTATCTGCTCGCCGTCTTGCACTCTGATGTCCAAGTCAAGAGGGCCCTTCGAAGTGTTGGTCTGAAGTGTTGGGCCTCTCTGTCTTTGACGTACTCTATGAAGGGGTCCCATGTTGCCAGAAATATCTGGTATTTCCCTTCCTTTAGCGCTCCCACTTTTTCCATAGGCAGTATATTCCATGTCTTAGCCCACCAGCATGCTGTTATGGAGCCTTCCGAGTTTTTCCAGCTTTGCGCTAGGGTCAGTCTTGCCGCCATCAGTAATTGCGTGATGAGGGTGGCCGTCTTTCCGGATGCTGGATAGATCCCTTCTACCACTGCTCCCAATAGGATCACTTTTGGGTCTTGTGGGAGTTGTCGCCCCGTTATTTCTTTGCCCCAGGACTTCCTTCCAGTATACCTTTTCTCTGGGGCATTCCCACCACATGTGATATAAGTCCCCTCTGTGTCCGCATTACCTCCAACATGTGGGGGATAGAGTTCATTTTATGTAGCCTGTAGGGCGATAGATAACACCTGTAGCATAGTTTGTAAGCGGTTTGACAGTGGTACACACCGACAATACCTGCGCTCTCCACCAGATTTGTCCCCATTCCTCTGTGATGGGAATACCAAAGTCCCGCTCCCAATTACTCTTGTATGGTAGATGGTCCTCCATTTGAGCGTTGTCCAATAGTCTGTATATTTTGGAGAGCACCCTCGCCATTTCCCCCTCCTGCAGAGTCGGCTGCAGCCCCACCGGATTTCTAGTTGCCACCTCTTCACTTCCTTCTGCGATACCCAGTGCCTAATCCGTATATAAATGTAACAGTCCCACTCGCACACTTCGAATGTCCGTTTACATTTCTCAAACGTGAGGGGGTTACCCGCGGAATAGAAGTCTCTCAAGCAGAGCGACTGTGGCTGTCCCCAGTTACCCCAAAATCTATTTTCTTTCCCGGAAGTAAAGCCTTGGTTGTGCGCCATCGGGGTGAACGGGCCAAGGCCCGGAGCAATTTGTCATTGAGAGATGGCTCCCAGCCCCTCAGTGCCACCCGGGTGGCTTCGAGGAGCTGTCCCTCGGCTTCTCTGGCCCGCGGACGTAGTGCATATAGTGTGCCCAAGGGGATGTCTGTTGTACTTTGCTCAATGCCCGCCCTACCCTGTAGTTCATTTCCCCCTTTCCATTTCAACATCGGTGCCACCTGAGCCACTAATATGTACCTCTCCACCTCCGGAACTCCCAACTCCCCCCAATAGTGGTGGTCTGGTTAAGATCCTTTTTTGCAATCTAGGTTTTTTCCCATGCCATATGCAGTTCACTATCTCTCTCTGTAAGGACCTAGCCATTCCAGGAGGGATTTCCACCGGGAGGGAGCTTACTACATATAGGAGTCGGGGGCAGTAGCTTCATCTTAACCGCAGCTATGGGGGCGAACCATGATAGCTCCTGTATGTCCTATCTGTGGAGATCTTCTTTCAGTTGTTTCCAAAGAGTCTTGTGGGTTGTTAGCTGGATACCCAAATATTCTATTACGTCAGCTTCCCAGAATAGGGGGTACCGGGTACTCAATGTTTCTATCACCCCAGTGTCTTCTGAAATGTTCAGAGCCTTGGATTTGGCCAAATTTATCGCAAAGCCTGAGATCTCTGCAAAGGCGTACAGTTCGTCTGGGGCCCTGGGGAGTGATCTGTCACTGTCCCTAAGGAACAACAAGATGTCACCCGCGTATAGCGCTATCTTGTGTGTAGAGACTCCCCAATCACTCCCTTCATCTCCGGGTCTTGCCTAATAATTTCCGCTATTGGTTCTATTGCCATCGCAAAGATAAGGGGTGACAATGGACAACCCTGCCATGTGCCCCTCCGTATTTCGATTTTTGCAGTGGTGCCTTTGTTAATTCTGAAGGTTGTGGAGGGGAGTTGAAAATTAGCCCAGGAACATCCTACTAAAGATGGGGTCCCCACCAAACTTCAGCAGGGCCAATGACAGATATGTCCAGTCTAGGCTGTCGAAGGCCCGACACGCGTCTAGCGCTGCTATAGAAAACTTTTGCCCGGTTCTGTTGCCCAGGTCAATTATGTCAACTGTCCTTCTGACGTTATCTTGAGTGTGTCAACCCACTATAAACCCTGCCTGGTGCCCATGGATAATTTTAGGTAATACTCTCGACAATCTATTAGCTAGGATTTTGGCATATAGTTTTTTGTCAGTATTTAGGAGGGCTATCGGGCGGTAGCTGGCGCACTCCATGGGGTCCTTGCCTGGTGTTAAGGCTAGAATCGTAGACAACCTCCCCATTTCAGGTGTGACTGTGCCACTCTCTCGGATGTGGTTAGAGAGTCTGGTCAGTGGCCTCACCAGTTGATTTCTGAACGTTTTATAAATATCCATTCCCAGACCATCCAGACCCGGGGACTTATTTGGGGGAAGATGTGTTAAGGCATCCCCTACTTCCTCTGCGGTTCTGGGGACTTGCAACATGAGATTATCCCTTTCCGAGATTTGTGGGAGGGCTATTCTCGACATGTGTTTATTTTGCGCTTGTTGGGGTAGGTCCTCCTTTTGTAGGAGGTCCCGATGGAACTTTTCCACTATTTCCACTTTATCTTTCTCTAGCACACATAACTCAGCCATATGATTTAAAAGCCATACAATGTGATTGCGGACACTTTGCTTCTTCAATTTGGCAGCCAAGAACCTGTTGGCTTTACCCCCATGGGCATAGTGTGATTATTTGGTGCCTAACAGGGCTTGTGCTGTACGGTCTGCAACGTGGGCTTCTAATTTGGCCCTTATTTTTCAAAGGGTTCTCAGCGCTTTCATGGTATGTCTGGCCTTCAGCTTGTTTCTGCCACCTGAACTTCTGCCTCCAATCTCTTCCTTATGAGCTCCCTCTCACGCATGTATGCTGCTGTTTGTGAATTAAGTTCCTCCCCTGACCAGTGCCTTCCCCACATTCCATATCACCCCCCAATCTGTTTCCCCATTATCATTTTCCCGCAAATAGTTAGCGAGAAATTCATGTGTGTGCCCCGAGTGCAATGTCTTAGTATTACATGATTAAGTCTCCACTGCTTTCGGGTCATAGGTGTATGCCTCTCTCGCACCATCTGTATGCGGAGAGGGGCATGATCGGAGAGGTACATGGGCTCTATTTGCACCTTATTAATTTGGGGGATTAGTGTGGCTGAAACTAAGACCATATCAATTCTCGAATATCCCCTGTAGACTGCTGAATAGCGAGTATATTAATTCTCCTGTTCATAAAAGAATCTCCAAGATTCTATCACCCCTAATTCCCAGAAGAGCCTCCCCAGGGCCTGTCTATTCCTGTTCTCCGCTTGGGTGGGTGGGAGCGTCTTATCCAAGACTGGGTCCATCACACAGTTAAAGTCTGCCCCTATCACAATTTGACCCTCACACCAGTCTCCCAGGCCTCACAAGGTATCTCCCAAGAATAGGTCTTGTTTGGGGCATAAATCGCCATTAAGGTATATATTTGGTTGTCTAGCGTGCCCTTGAGAAGCAGATATCTGCCCTCTGCATCCCTGTGCACAGCCCGTGTTTTAAATGTGACATTTAGCGTCTAGTAGGATAGCTACCCTTTGGTTTTCTCCCCCCCCGCCCCCCCTGATGCGGATAATTGTTTGGAAAAGGCCTTATGGGCCATTCTCTTCTCATCCTCCGGCAGTAAATGGGATTCCTGCAGGAAGACTATTGCAGCCTGTAGTTCCATGAGTCTTGTTAAGATAGCCCTTCGTTTAGTCATAGCATTCAAGCCCTGTACGTTCAGGGTAATCAGATTCAGTTCAGCCATACCCTCCATCCGGAACCACCCTCTACAGAAGCTCTATGAGACCTCTTCCCCCGTATGAGTGGTCTCTTTCCTGTGCGCCTTAGATTACTTATGCGCTGGACCTTAACCACCCCCTCCCCTCTCTTCTGCCCCCTAGCCCCTGCCCCCAACTTTGTACCGAGACACCGTCGTGTCTCTCCCAGGTTCCGCCCAGGTCCCCTCGGAACAAGGGTCCCTAGGTGAGTCTTCGGTACTTTCCTTCCAGGGCATCAGTGTGTCTTGTATTGCAATTCCAATATGTCCGCCACTTCTCACCCAGTCAAGATTCGGGTCCACTTACTTGTTTGCCCCACTCCACTCTTCACTTTACTCTGGGTCCTTGCAGGGTGGTGTTTCTGCCCAGTCTTTTCTTGGGCACCGCTGACCATTCCCACTGCTTCTGTCTACCTCCCTGTTGATTGTGTGACTCCTCTCTCTGTTGCTTGTGTCTTCCTCCTCTATTCTAAGGAGGGCCAGTCCCTCCTCGCATGTGGAAATACACTGCTGCTTTCCCTCCCACATGAAGGTCAGGCCAAATGGGTACGTCCATCTGTAGGCAATTCTCCTTGCTATCAAGGATTTGGTTACTGGTTGCATCAATCTCCTCTTATGGAGAGTAGATGGAGTGAGGTCCTGGAATAGCTTGACTTGCATTCCGTTGATCGTAACAGACTGCTGCTTTCTTGCTGCCCGTAGGATCTCCTCTTTCACTGTGAAGGAGGTAATTGCTAGCAGCACGTCTCCGTTTCCCTCCAGGATCACCTTTCTTAGGGCCGACTATGTACTCTATGAGCACTTCACCCGGCTGTGTACCTGGGAGGAGGCTGCTGAAGTAGTGTTGCATTCTCTCGCGGAGATCTTTATCCTCTATTGATTCATCCAGGCCTTTAACCCTAATCTATCTACAAGACCCATTTTCCAGGTCCTCCGCCTGGAGCTCAAAGTTATGTGAAGCTCTGGCGAGTTGCTCTAAGCGGATGCAGTTCTGTTTCATATCTTCCATGATCTCTGAGATGCCCTCCTCTTCAGTGTCTACTCTCTCTCAGAGCTCTGTAATTTCCTTGCTCACCTCCTGCAAGGAGGTTCGTAGATCTTCTCTGATAGAACTCAGTTAGGTCTGTATGGAGTCCATCCTACTTTCCATGCTTCTCAGGCATTCTTGGAGTTCTGCTTTACTGAGCGCCATGTTCCCTGTTTCCACCCCTTGTTACTCGGTTTCTTCTTGCTCTACTGTGTCTGGGGTCTGATGTGTCTTCAATCTAAATTGTCTCCAACAGTGCTCTAGTTGTCCTGGGCATGCTTTGGATATAGACTTTGGTCTAAGCAGGGTATTCTTGAATCTGTTTGGCATCTGTATCCTTTGTCCTGTTCTTTCGCTGTTGGATTCCGTTTGCTCTGGTAATACCGCCTCCAGACCTCCTCAGCAAGAATTCTGTGGTGGGTCTGCTCAAGCAGTGGGCTTTCAATGATAGCCTCAGATTTACTGTAATCTCCTTTTGATAGCAGGCCTCCTAGAGATGGACGGGCGCGCCGGGAGCCACTTCACAGGCCAGTAATGTCCGCTTCTGCGCCTGCTCTCTTTATTTGCGCCGACTGCCTCACCCACCCGCGGGTGCTCAATTTACCCCGCTGGTCAGTCCACTGCGCCATGCGTCCGTATTGCCAGACCTCTCCTAGGTCTACTCAGTCCATGATGGACCCAGTTTGTCTTTAGTCACCTCTGGGTAGGGTGTCCTCTGCCGATAGTAGGGCACCAGGGACCAATTCAGCGGCCAGCAATATCTACTTTGTGCCTGCGCCCTTTATCTGCGCTGGCTGCCATACCCGTCTGGTAGTGATCACTTAAATGCACTGACTGCTCCACTGCGCCGAGCGACCACGTTGTAAGATCTCTCCTGGGACCCTGGGTATCAGATCTGCACTCGGCCCCCTCCCGGCCTTTACCCACCCCTCTGTTTTATCTTCCATTCACCCAGCTGTGGGGGGTGCTGCAAAAAAGTTAGTGCAGGCTCCTTTCTAGCCCCCAAGTCGGGGACCAATCCTTTGTGCGGCCTGTGGACAGGGCTGAGGGCCTGCCAGCCTGTCAGTGTGCTATTATTGCTGGATTCTATGCCAGGCATTGTTCTGCTCGTTCTATTTCAGGGGCCCGTGGGTTACTCCCCATTACAGTGTCTGCTACCACCTGATTCCTTCCTGGGCTTGAGTCCTACCGGTGTGCAGTGGGCGGGTCTGGGGGTATCCCCAGCCTACCGACAGGCGCTGCCGACGCCAACCCCTGGCTCGGGACACCTACTGTGGGATCCCCTGCAATTGGGCACAGAGACCCCGCCGGGCCGTCCACCAATGCTGCAGCCGTCTGCAAGTTCTTTACCTTTAGACTTCAGGTGGAACTAGGTTACCTGTGCTGCTCCTCTTCCTCCAGCTGCTCTGGGCACTGCTGCAAAGTTCCAGGGGTGGGTGGGGGGGAGAGGGGGGACTCACCGGACCTCAACTCAATCCGGGCACTCCTCTGCTGCTTCCGCCGCTGTCTGCACCGCTGTCCCGGCTGCTCCCCCATTCACTTGCCTCTCCTCTAGACCAGCGACGCTTGTACTTCCCTCCTTACATTCACTGGGGTTTGCCGCTCCACTGGACCCCCCCCCCCAGGGCCTCCTGCCACCACCTCTCCAGCAGTGCGCGGTCTGCAGGGTCCCATCACCTCCCCGACCGTAGCATCCTGCGCCTTCACAGAGTTTCCTGCTGGCTGGCCCTGGTGGCAATGTTGTTGCTTCGTTCGTTCTGGTGTTTCCTCAATCAGGCAGGGGAACCGCTCCTTTAGCCTACCAGGTGTCTGCCATTGGGCTGGCACCACCGGAGAAATCAGTGCTGTCCTCTTCACTGTGGATGTCGGGTGGATCCACTTCGCGTCCCGGCTGGCTCACTCTTCACTAAAGTTCTGCCTCCTTGCAACTTCGAGCTCGTACGCCGGGCTGACTGGTCGCTCGAGTGCCTGCTCTGGCTTACCTGGCACTCCCGCTTTCATGGGGGTTCGTTCCCACCACCAGGGGTACAACTTCAGAGGTCCCCAAGATTGGGAAATTGCAATTTACACCTTTAAGTTTACCCGCCGAACGGAGCACCGAGAGAGTGCGTCCTCAGCAGGTGGCGGCCATCTTGGAATCTACAGTAGCATGCTTAAGTAGGTGATGATAGATCAGCCACTTCAAAAGTTTGCACACTCGCGGCATAAGAAAGCTTAACAGGTTGCTGGAGACAAGGCTTATGAAAGTAAATCACCACCGAAAAGGGTCACCAACTAAAACAGGCTAAAACAAGCACAGAGAACCACAGTGCCTTTGTAAAACCGCCCGGCTAAAACATCTTTAAGGTAAACTGAAATTGATTGGTGTAAAATGTGATTAGTCATGTGACCACCCTTCCACCGGAGATCCTCCTGCTGATGACATCCACATGAGGGGTCTCAAGGTCTAAGCAGGCTGCTTAAGATTAAACAAAACGAGCCAGCTGGAGTGGGGTCTGCACAGGGGCGGACTGCCACAAGCTCCCACACCATTATAGTTCAGGGAAAGAATTAGTCACATGTTTAATGATGCACCAATGCTAAGAGTTAAAGGAGGAAGTATGTATTTTAACTTTATATTATGTCTGCGATTGTAGGAAAATGTATCTAAACCAAAGTTGCATACAGGTCATCTTCGGTTCCAGTCTACTGCCGCAGCCCTTTCAACATCTACATGACCTTACTCATGGAAATCCTCATCAACTTGGGTCCCAGCTGCTCCAAATATGTGGACTCAACCGGAATTGTAAAGAAACATACCAAAGCCTCAACACACCAACCAGGACTTGTCTAAAGCCTATTATTAATATGATGGCAACCAGATTAAAACTTCTCAACAAAAACAGTAATCATGAGTTACATGAAAACATTGCACCCATTTACAATTATTACATGGATGGAAGCAGTCGTTGAAGCGCAAAAACAAAGTAGTGGAACAGTTTATTTTTTTTATTCTTTATTTAGTGCATATGGTATAACAAAACCTTTAGAGTTTTATAAACCTAAAGAAAAAACACACGAGGAATAATTTAGCAACGTTTTGCCGATCATTAAAAGTTGTCATTTAAACTAATGTATACAATATTAAAAGCGATATCAAAAAATGTCAATTTAAGATTCAATACCTATAGATTCTAAAAATCTAAGCGCATCTAAAATTAGGGAGACACGTGCCCCCTCTGTAAATCATTTCCCAGACAACTGGGGGCAGGGTCCATACATTCTTTAAAATGTTTTTTCAAAAATATATTCCTTGGGTTGATTCGTTTTAGGCATTTCAACAGTAGATTTTTCAATTTCTACATAACAAAACCGGCACAGATTCGATGTTCCTTGCTTTCACTTCCGAATTGCTACTACTTCATTTGTGGCCCATAGTTTCCGTTTGCAAGGGAAATATTCAAAGTATGTCAGGAGTACATTCCATGCTTTCGGGTGATTCCTGTAAGTACACAACATTTTTATGCCTCTGGCATTCATCAATTGTCTTACACCAATCAGCTCTCCAGAAATAAATTTTACTGTGTCTGTCTATTTGCTAATTCTTCACAAGATGCACCAACTTAATCCAACCAGATCATAAATTGCATCTTCCGTTTAATCAGCCGGGTGGAACCAGGGTCGTCGCATGCAGCTGCCAAGATACCCAGGATCGAATTCTGGGGATCAATCATAATTTTACTCCAAAAAGATAGGGCCTTCCATTTAAAAAAAAAGATTGTGATGAAAGTAGCCCAAGTTCAAATCTTAGGGTCTGTATCGGAGTACTATGTGGAACGCCCAATACCCTTTTCCAAAAAAGGCTTTCTATTGTGTTCCAATCAATCGTATCTCCTGCCAACTTGCCTTCCAATCCATATGCAAGTGTTGGCACTACCTTCTGTTTATAGATTAACAAAATTGGTAGACAAGAGAAAGTGCCATATTTTTTATGCAGGAACAAGGCCTGTGACACAGCCATTTTGGCTTTATTCCTTAGGTTCTCTCTGTAGGCCAGGTCAGATCCCGTCGCATTTATTAGGAGACCCAAATAACTGTACTCGGGTGTCACTATAAAAGATATATTGTGGATCTTCCAGGATAGTCTGATCAGTTTTCTACATCTTGGACACAATCATAATATCTGATTTCTGAGTATAAATTATGAGATTATTCAATTTACAATAGTCACCCAACATATTTGTTGTTGCAGACCAATGGGTGTTTGGTCAATAAGGACCAGGTCGTCTGTGTATAATAGCCATTGGGCAGCAGTCCTACTTTTGGAGGGAATGATTGGGCAGTAGGAGTTTATCGCCCACATCTCTTATGAATAAATTGAATAAAATTGCTGCCAAGACAAATCCTTGTTTTAATACGCGAGTTGTCTATCTGGCGAGTTAGATGTCCTGGTTTAGTCAATTTTGGATCGTGGTCTCAGAGTAAAGAAACGTTATTTTTTTTTATTGACCTTAGTTTAGTAAAAGAAAACAAACTTTTTAGTCATTCTGTTCCATTAGGTCATTAATCTTCCCACAACCCCTCCTTTAACATAAAAGAACAGCGCATACAATCGATTGAAATTCAAATCCTCGGTTCCAGCCTTCAAAATAAACTACATGCACATGTCCACCTACATGGTTACAGGACAATTCACGAAGTACTTAGTAAAATCATGTCTACAAAATTAATGACAGCACAAGTTAGATGGACGTTTGTCCCCGAGATTAAATAGCGCCACCACTCGAGCAGGTTTCCATTTTTTGGGGCATAGCGTGCTAAATGAAGAGATCGCTGCTCTAAAATTTTCAGACACTCAATTACCAAGTGTTTAATTGATTCCACCTCTGTCAGACAAAATCGACAAATGTCACTCTTAATCGCTGGGTCTTTTATTCTAATCAATCTCTCGTGAGTGTTATAAAGATTTAACCGTAGTCTTAAAAACGGATTCCGATAAGGCGAAGGGAATTAGAAAAGGTACTTCGGCAGTTAACCTACTTTTTGCGCCGAAGTACCCAAGTCAATTCCCGCCGGCAATACGGTACGTTTGTCCATATTAATTATCCAGTTCCACTGCTGGAATTTTTCATTCGCCACTTGAGGAATTTGCAGCACAAGAGACATTTACATCCGCTGCATGCAGAATTGACATCAATTTCTCCTCCCAACTATTTAGCAGGGAGGCAGACCAGTCTTTACTTTTGTTGTTCAAAATCAGATAAGGTTTTGTTACCCGTGTTAGCCTCATTTTATCGAAGGGCTATTCTAGATTTCCAAAAAACAAGTGAATGTAAAGAGGCAAGCCCCAGCTAATGTCTAATTGCCACCATTGAAACACACTGAGGTAATTTGAGCACCTTTCACCAAAATATCCCCTCGAGTTGAGGCCAAAAGTTAGCGTTGTTTTTCCACCCTGCTTCACTACCGAAGCATACCACAGGAGTCACTTTTTGACGGTAAAAAGTTATTAAAGGCAGTAAGGTGAATTTACCATATTTTGCGTGCAGTTTTGCACCCTGCAGAGCGAAGATCCTCATACGAGATAAAACTTCGTTGGTCCAACTCCACTCTCTTATTGAGATGTTGAATGAGACTCCCAAATAGCGAATTGCATCTATTTTGGTCAATGGCTCCTTATACACTTTCCAAATGAAAACGTCTTCCTTTCTTTTAGTCTTCAAACGCAAGGCAACAACTTGCGACTTCTTTACATTTATAGCCAACTGGTTAGCCGTTCGGTATCCTTGCAGTGCTGACAGCAGTCTTTGGAGTTCTATTTCGGTACCATCTAATAGAACCACATCTGCATAAATTATGTGGCTTAAATGTTTCCCCTTCACTTTAGGAGGAAATTACCTTGTTTGTATGAGTGCTGCTGGGATATCGGATATAAAAACTTTAAATAACAGGGTCAATAAAGGACAGCCATGTTTCACTGCTTTTGTGGTTTTCATTTCTTCTGATATTCGCCTTCTGCGTTGAAACGCACTCGTATGCTGGTATTTGTGTATAAAGCCATCAACGGAGACAGTAGTTGGTTAGGACAGCCCCAGGTCTTTAATTTTGTCCACAAGAGCTGGCGATTAATACTATCGAACGCCTGTTTTAAAATCAACAAACGCTAAGAACAGCCTTTTCTTGTGTTTTAGGGCATTTAGTTTGGCCAAGTTTAGGAGCATCAGATTTAATTCCACTCCTACACCTTTTGTGAACCCGGTTTGCCTTTCATCAAGTTGGCGCCTTCTGCCCACATGGACATTTTTTGGGGGAGAAAGGTGGCAAATATTTTCCCCATTGTGTCCAACAGCGCTATGGGGCGGTAGTTCTCCGGGTCATCCTTTTTGAACACCGGAACTACCACCGAGGTAGTCCAAGATTCAGGAATCATCGACATAAAGGCTATATGATCAAATAACACTTTGATAAATTGCGCCCAATTTTGTTTGCTTTTAACATGGAATTTGAAATGCCATCCAGTCCGGCGGCCCTCAAGGTTTTCAGATTTTGAATTGCAATTTCAATATATTCTACCACTTCAATGACATTCCATTCACAGGCCTCTAATATTCGGTTGGGAAGTTTGTCCGCATCTTGGTTGTTGAAGACTTCCTTATAGTGCTTCACCCAACCAGCGTCATTCACACAACTTGATAAAGTGAAAATCAGCTTTAAAATGACCAGAATTTATAATTTGCCAGATGTTTCGGCTGTCCTTTTGAATTATTAGGCGAAGCATTAATTCAGCTTGTTCTTGGAACCGCTTGGTGTTGAATGACTAACCAATTTCAATAGCGTTGACGTCTCCTGACAACCAAAAATTTTAAGTTTTTCCCACCTGCATTCTTTAGCAATTTCAGATCTTTTTGTAGCTTTTTCTTTGCTTCACTTAGTTCCGGACTGAAAGGATACTTGTTATTTATTATCCTCGACTTACTTTTGTGAGCACAAACGGTATATTGTTTCAGTAAGGACACATAAAACACTTCCTGGCCCAGTATATATGTGCGGGTAAAGTCAGCTGTCAAATTATCAATCTGCTTGCTGTTTATCCGCAGTCGATTTTGAGCACTGTTAATGCTTAAAGATGTTGGATAACTAGGCTGCCATTTTGTATATACATTTTCCCAGGATAGCACTAAGGCATAATGGTCACTTTTTGCTGATTTCGTTATTGATAACTGAGATATGAGGGTGTACATTTTCTGAAACACAAATGTAAGTTTTATTTCTCCTCGGTGCCAGGTGTCGGCTGCAGAGATGTTGCCCCGGTGCAACCGTTCAGCATCACACAGTGTCGCAGGGTTAATTTGTACTCCCGTTTAGTGCCGCGGTCAGCAAATTCAGTTGGCTTTTTCAGCATATCTGTAACGCTCACCTGGCTCCCACGGAGGCGCGGGTGTGGCTGGGACTGCTGTGACCTCTTCTGCAGAGATGCGTAAGACCCGGAAGATGGACTGGACTGGATTCCACAACCTGGCTTTTCTGGCTCAGAGGAATATCTGTGTGTGAAAAGGAAGGGTTAATAGTCTGCGGGTGATGTTCCGACCTCCCACTTCCCTTCTCTCCCTCCGTGAAACCCTTTTGGGATTCCCTGCAAAGACTCACCTTAGGGACCAAAATGACGAGCTCTCCATCCTGCTTCTGATGCAGGGGCGCGTTGTGATTCCAGTTACTTCACTGGATTGATGAGTTTAAACTAGTTTGTCCATTCCCGTCGTACCGCAAATGTTTTTGGCAAGTTTGGGTTTATATTCACTCATCTGTTCTTTTTTTTCGCAGGTGCTGGAGAAGATTCCGGGCTGCAGGCGATTTGGATGAAGCCAAATTCTGGTAAGAATTCCGATGAGAGATTCCTTTGCAGTTTTAAGTATCTCCTTTAATGTCCAATGTCTTTTTCCCCATAGGGGCCGGGGTACGGCAATGCCGGAGGTAAGGCGCCGACCCGAAAAGAGCTGCTGTGTCTCTCTTGCAAATGGTTAAGTCTTGAGTGAGCGTATTGCTAATGTTCTCACATGCTCTCACTAATACAATGTCTGTTTCTTTTCCCCTTAGGTGCCGGGGTGCTGAGATGCCGAAGGTATGGCACAAACCCGAAGGCAGAGAGGGAATTGAACCACAGGTAAGTTCTACTTCGATTCGCGTTTCCCTTCTCACCTCTCTTTCTCCTTCCTTCCAATAGGTGCTGGATGGCGGTGGAAGCTCCGGATGGACGTCGCAGGACTCGAAAACGGCACGTGCAGGTGAGTGAAATGCAGCGTGCTGCGCGTTTAAAATGTTTGCCTTCTTTGCAGGATCGTCAGCGTGCAGAATCCGGAGTGCAGATGTATCAGGTAAGGTTCTTGTTTTCACCTGTTCTCTTCCCTTTTCTTCTTTAGGTGTTTCCAGGATGCTGGCAGGCGTGATGGAGGACCAAGGCAGGAGCAGGCACGGTGAGCGTCCAGCTGCTAAGTGCAAAACAACGCGAAGCGTGGTCTGCTGCTTGGGTGTGGCTTAAATAGCCTTTCAAGTAGGTCCAGGTATGTATTCCTCCACCGGTCACACCCTGCAATTAGTCAAGTAGTCCCTAGAAAAATAGTTCCTTCCAGTCTTGGAAGTTGCAGCATGGTCTGCACAGGTAAGTTTACACCAAGCGCTACTCCCAACCTACTTCTGTATGAGCCTGGCGCCGATGGCGCCAGGACTGATGTCCCCTATGAGCCTGACGCCAAAGGGACCCCATCTGGGGCTGCTGGGACTTCCCTTGAATGCATGGTGTCTGTCTCTGAGGGTGCCGGGCCTGGTTTGGCTCCTTGGAGGCAGGCATCATGACAATATCACAGGTATTGCGCACTTTTGTGTAGTTTAGATAGAGTTTGAGATGTTATTGCAGCTAAATAAACCGACTCCGAAATCATGGCCGGGTTCCAATAGGCGTTTATAATCAGCAATTGTTTTTGTGCATTTTCCAGCGGGTCATCTCTGAATGATTGAAGAGTTAATGCTTGGACAAACCGGTTCGGATTTGAAGTGCTTAACACTTCTCAACCTGAAGAGTTCTTTATCATTGTAAGAAGGCCAGAAAAAGGACATCCAAATAAATTTGTGCCAGCCGCATTTAAGAATAGTGAATAACCATCACATGCGGGCATCTCGCAAAGCCACGTTTCTTTTAAACAAATTATAGTGCTTTTAATCTTCTGGGAACAACCTTCCTGAAATAAATGGGAAAATCCTCGCGCATTTTGACCCCATGTTGTCCTAGACCTTCTTGTCTAGATTTTTTGTATCAGATGGACGGGCGGACTGTTTAAGTTGTTTCCACAGCACATCTCTTTTGGCATTGTTGGACGATGGATTCCAACTTTTATCATTTGTGGAATTTTGATAGGACTGCTGCTCTTCACACACTGAAAGATCAAAACCGAAGAACAGCAAGTCTTCTTTGGCATGCAGCAATGGTCGTGCTACCTTATTTGACTTCATTTGTAGAATTACCCAATCGGATCTTAATTCTGATTTGTATTGTACAATTGCTATGTCATCCGATCTAATATTTTGTAGCGCTGGAACATAATGAAGCAACCTCATGACATTAGCTCCATTTAGGTTTACTTAATTTTTTTCTTCCAATAGGTTTTCCAATTCGAGTTTCGACCAACCTGAATTTACAGAGTCGGATGGCAGGATTCTCTCGCTGACTCTTTGCTGCTTTTGTTTTTATGATTGTGCTGCTGTATATTTCGGGTTGAGCTTCGATAAAGTGTTAGCAGAAGGGTCAAGTGTTTTACTTCTTGCACAGTGTGGATCATCGGAAATGGCCAACTGTCCGTTGTCTCTCAATGATGGACGAGTTCCAGGTGGCCCCTGCTCCTTGAGACAGCATCGCGCAAACTTTCTTGTGACTGCTTTTACTGGTTTCTCAGCACTGTTCATTCCTTGGTCCTCACCTTCGTGTGCTCTACTTTCTAAGTCGTCATCTTGGTCGATTGTATATGTTGAGAGATCGCATAGATCCATCGAGTCATTTGCAGAAGAATCATCAGATGAAGTAGAATCATCCCGATTTCGTTTTGGTGCCATTTGTGAGGTAGTCACTATCGCTTTGGGACAATCTTTATTGATGATCTGCTTTTCGGGCCGAATTGCCATTGGGCAATTTCTGGCAGCTTCTAAACGTGGTGGAGTTGTCCAATTTCTAATGAACTTCTTTGCATCGTTTGTACGAGGGCGTTTCAGCGCAGGACCTTTAGTAATCGCTTTCACTGCTTTTGATTTCTTAACCTTTAACAGTGCGGGTTTATCAGTTGTAGATTTTATCGATTTGGCCGGACCAGAACAAATACCAAATGAGGCTTTTTGTTCGGCTACTGTCGCAAATCCCATTTGTGTCTTCTGGGATTTAGGCTCTACTTCACTGCACACATTGTTACATTGCACTGTAGGTAGTTCCGTGATCACCAAGTCTGTAGTTTGCGAGACAGCAGGAATATTACAAATCGCCACTGTTGCCGCGTCATCGACTATCTGTTCATGGAGATTCTTCAACTTCTGCTTTCTTGTTATTTTTGGTTCTCGATTTGGTGTCATTCGTGTTTGTGTCACAATCTTTTTGCGAGACTACTTCAATTAGCAAAACAGAAGTAGAAAGATGCCCCGAAGGGACATCGCATTGACTAGCTGTTATCAAGTTATTACAGAGTTGCTTACAGTCAGATATTTCTCATTTGGCAACAAAGAGGCTGCACTGCGACATTAGGCCTAATCCACTTTGTGCATTCAACAATCGCCTCAGTAAGGTCAACTTTTTCGTGTGCTTCACATTTAGTTATTTCGTTGAAGCGGGAATGCCATTGACATGAGGATGCTGCTTCCAAATCTAGTCGGTTGACTAGATGCTCATTAAATTTTTCCAAAGCTGTTAATTTGCTGTTCACCGTAGATAATACAGATTTTTGTCACGCACAGCGTCATTCAGAGACTCCTACAGTTTCATAAATGGCATTAAGGCAATGGAGGTAGCGGCCAAAACGTTATGAATCTGGATTCCTGCTGCAATTGAAATATTTCCTTTGATGTTTGAAAGGTCATCTGATTGATTACTTGGTAGCACTTGGGATGAGCGAAAACAGAGTGTCCTTTTCAACCAACAAGATTGATTCTTCTTCAATGTGGAAGCTGTCCATGTTTGCCAATGCCCATTGCCTGACTGCCCTCAGATGAATCCAAATGAATAGGTCTCACCACAAGCGTCGAGTCATGTGGATTTGTTGGGAGAGTGAGTAGGGTCTTTCATCAAAGTGCTTACTTTTCTAACGTTTGCAAGTCTGTTGTCTTGTTTGTTAATAAAACTTTCGTTGAGGCACTCGCGCATTAAAATGTAATCGGCTTTTAAGCGTTCAGTCAGCCGGGCTTCGCGAGCAACAACATCATAGTTCGTGGAGGTACCTGCGGTGTTCACTTGAACAGGTTCTTTTGCCAACAGTCTGTCGTCCATTTTTGAAGTTTCAACGGGCCCTGCAACTTTTCCATCTACAATTTCTATTCTTGCTTTACAGGCAGGTTTTTTCGTGACCCAGACTTCCTTCACTTTATGATTATTTTGCTGTAGATTTTCATCCTGGTCTGCCTGAACAGGCTCAGTAAGTCAGCGCCTGTTATATCAAATGTAAAGATGTAAAGATTGTGTCCGATGCATCCAAGTACACCGAGGGGGGCGGCGTACATTTAGAGGTTTGACTTTCAGCTAGAGTACGAGTTTGGACATTGTTCAAAAGCCGCTCAGCTACAACTTTATGCGATGAAACAGTCAATTTATCTGAAGCTGACATCCTCGTTTCTTCAGCCTCAACGAACTCGCCGTTTACACTCTCTGCTGTCAGTAGAGCTGAAACTGACACAGACGCGGAGGTCATTACAGTCCGCTCCGCGGGATCTGCATTTGATAACACAGGCTGTTAGAGGCTCTATGGGGTTGAAATTAGGCGATGGCTCGCTAGGTGTTATAAACAGCTAGCTTACCTTTGATTTGGCAGTCTTAGAAGGCTGCCGCCGAAGCTGCAGCAAACGATTGCGAATGTGCGGGCCAACGCTCGTCAACGCAGCATCAAAGTCACTAGATGGCAGCTCCATCGGCTCCATCAGCCGCCCTTTGCGCGTTCTGAGGTGGACTGGGCTGACTGGAACTCAGCACCGAACTCTGCGCCGGAAGTTCTTTTTTAAAGGCAATCCACAAAAATTAAAGGGACAGTCTCCAAAACAGTCTCTCAAGTCGCTGCAGCTCCTCACTGGAAAAGTAGGTCTGCACAGTAACAGACTGGGCTGACTGGAACTCAGCACCAAACTCTGCCTTTATAATCTCCAACAAATGGGGCAGGCATCGCCACAGTTTCATGTTTTACCATAAGATATTTCGGTCCACAGCATCGAAAGCTAGTTTAAGATCAATGAATGTAAGACAATGTAACGCTCACCTGATTCCCGCAGAGGCGCCGGTCTTGACTGGGTGAATGCCGTATCTTCAAAGGTGATGTGTAACACACGGTTGGCTCTTTGGGCTGGACCTCTGTGCACTGTATGTCTGACTCGAAGAGTAAGATGTCTGCAGATAGAAAATATGGGATTAATGAACTGGGTTTATTGGGTGCCTCTCTCCTCTTCCCTTTCTCTTCTCCTGTAGAACCCCAAAGGTTAACACCCTCACCTTAGGTAAGTGAACGCCGAGCTCTCCATCTGCCTCGGGGCAGGGTGCCGTAACCAGTTTCTTCACTGGATAAGGGTGCAGGCCTCTTGACCTCAGAGGACTGCTGTCCGTCGTTAACTGCACGAACGGTAAGTTCTGGGCACTTCAAATGTCTTAAAAGTCTTTTGTAATGATATCTCTTGTTTTGCAGGGTTCCGGCGATGGCGGATGGCGGGCTGATGAGAGTTGAGGATCGAACCCGCGTGAGGAATAGAAGCGCCTGGAAGCACGTAAGTAAGCGCTTGTAGCCTGCTTCACGATGCGCACTAACTGTCCCTTTTATCTTGCAGGTACAAGTTTGGAGCATTAGAGAAGCTGAAGGGTGCTGGAATACCCACTGGATTCGGCGTGGGAAGGAGTAATGGCACGTGAGTAATAAAGTTGCCCAATGTCTTTAAACGCACCTTCTTTTGTCTTTCAGATGCGGGATGCAGCGCCGAAGGCCTCCGGAGCGTGCGAAGAGCTGGTAAGCTTTTGTCTTTCAGATGCCGGAATGCAGCGCGAGGCGTTGGTGACAGCCGATGGACCAGGTAAGAGATGCGCTGCCACTGAAGACCGTAGTGCTAACCTGTTCTTTCTTTGTCTTTACAGGTGCTGCTGAAGACTGGATTCCAGGATGGTAAGCCTTTGTTCCCTTAGGCCCAGGATCAGAAGCAGAAGACACGATGAGCGTTCTGCTGCAGAGAATGCAGAATAACGCAAAGCAAGATTCATCCATCGGGTGTGGTTTAAATAGCCTCCTGTAGTGCTTAGGTGTCTCCTTTCACAGCCACGCCTAGGTAAGAAAAGAGTTCCTGCTTTCCAGAAGAGTTCCAGTGTTCTGAACCTAGGGAGTGGCTCCTGCCCCACCCAACAGGAAAAGTAGTCCCAAACAGAAGAGGATCAGGGGTTCAACTGGCAGGTAAGTAAGCAGCATGGTCTGCTGCAGGTAAGTCCACCCAAGCATTATGAGCCCGGCGCTTCCAGCGCTGGGACTGGGTATCTTTATGAGCCTGGTGCCACTGGCGCCAGGACAGGGTCCAAAAGGTCCCAATTGGGACTGGCTGGCACTCGGAACCGGGGTTATGGGTCTGCTTCCAAGGGAGTCGGGCAAGTCCTGATCTTTTGGAAGCAGAGATCATGACAGACAATCGGTTGGCCAGAGGTCAGTGCTATATCCTTTATTACTGCTAAAGTCATTATATTCAGGGCAATTCCCAGGTCAGCACAAAATCCCAACTGGAAGACATCGGTTATTTCTTCTTCTCTCATCCATTTCTGAAGATCTCTAAATGCCAATCTTGCAAGTACCTTGCCAGCAACATCCAGCAGAGCTATTGGTCGGTATTTGGCAGGGTTATGGCGATCTCCTTTTTGGATATTGGGACAACTCTGGATTGTTTCCAGGATCTCAGTATTTGTTGGAACTGTAATATATAATTGAAAAGTGTAGTGAGTATTTCGACCCACAGCCCCAGGTGGCGTTTTAACATTCTATTCAATATCCCATTGGGTCCAACAGCTTGCGAGTTGGATAGCCTTTTTATAATTTATTGAAGACCATCAGAGTAAAAATCCAATTTATAGGTTAAGGTTGATCGTATTGGGCTGAGACATTTTGCCTGAGGGGGAGGAAATAAATAATGTTTCAAAGTAATTGACCCAACTAACGTCTCAAATAGTTTTGACTTGTAGAGCTATCTGGGGTGAAGTAGTGATACTCTTCAGCAGTGTCCATATCCCTGCACTATTTTTGGGGATCAGCATAACAAGCTTCTCCTCTGCTTATTTCTGGAGCATAGTTATCTTGTGGGCCTCAAGCCGATTTGTTTGACTGCTTAATTTCCCATAGACAATCAGCTTCTTGATTTTTCTTTAAAATACTCATGTCCATCTTCATTGGTTTCTTTTTATTCACTACTTCTCTATCAAAGCTATACTTGTGTCTTAGGGGCTGTTGGCCACGAAGGTGATAAGTAATTATAAATTGGTACAATATCGTGGGATACTCCTTTGCTTGCTATGGATTCATCCTCAGATGTTTATTCGCACACAATGAGGCATTAGTACAGCTGAGGCGATTCCCCACTGTTGACACTTCAACCTGATCAATTTATCGCTCAGGTCTTTTCTGGTTGATGGTAACTTCCACATAGTAGTGACTAGATGATCACGATTTGGTTGTGGGATAACCATCAAATTTTCAATGCACCAAAATAGTTATCTTGAGACAAAGAAATAAGGGTAGCCTGTTGCGTACCTATAACCATGTAGGTGGTGCTGGTAGGTCCATTGGTAATGAACTGATAATGAACCATTAACCAATATTAAATTACTCATGTTCATCAATTCTAACCAAGCACTTTTCCTAGATAATGAGTTACCATAGGGCCCTATGCATGAAATACCATGATGATCACACCCAACAGATTTTAAATCGAGAGTACGTGTCCAAAACAGTTTACATCTGCCAAAAATGTAGAGGTCATTATTCCCACAGGGTTCCAATATAAGTTTAACAGCCCCATTGTTCCCCAAGGGTTACTACCGTGCATAGGCCACAGTAATTTAGTCAGCTATGAGAAAGGATTTGGCGATTTCCACATTGTTAGTTCAAGGCCAAGGGCATTTCGGCTATCTATCATTAGACCAGTTTTCGGGCATCCTCCAACTCCTTTAGACGCCCACAAGTGACTAGATGTGTAGCAGTCGATGATGGGCGCTGTTAATAACCAGGTCTCTAGTAGAAAAAAAACATCCAAACCCATCAAGGGGTTATGGGGTTATGTTTTTGTAAAATATGCTTATAACCTCTGGTATTCTAGCTTCTGATTCGTAGAGGTGTTGCCTCAAGTTCTTTAGTTTGCTAATTATTTTCTCTGTACATTAACAAGGAGCCTGGGAGCCAGGCCCAATCTTGACTCTGCCTATGCTCTCTTTCGGATTGCTGGAGTTCTATATGTCGGATAGTCTGCTGGTGTTACCATGACCAAGTTATTCTTAATGGGGTACAATCATCTGAAAGAGCCTTGTTCACAGTTTGCGTAATCTGGGTGTTACTTTGCACATAGATTTTCAGTCACTGTTGAATACAGTTGGAGGTGGTCACTTGCTGCATTTCCCAGTTGGAGACCTCAAACATAATCTAGCACAGAGAACGAAGAGCTGAACTAGCGTTCATGATTGACTGTTACCAGGTTTGAGGCAATATGAAGAAACACCCGGTCCGGCTCATAGGGCGTTATGAATTCTATAGCAGGATATCTCAGCATGATATTTGGTTTAAAGCAGGGATCATATTTAATAAGGCCAGGATATTCAATCTATTTAGATTTTTCAAATGTGAGTTAATATCTGATCTTTCAAGTAGTAGTAATCGTGTCGGTTGTAGTTTTCATATTTCCCTTCCTGTTCGACGTTTCTCTGATGTTCTGCACCTTTTCACTTTGATATTTTGTAGTTATTCTCAGTTGAACCTAGTGTCGGTAAAAAAAATACAGATGGTCGTAGAAACTAGAATTTTCCACTCCTTTGGTTGGAGAAGGGTCAATAGTAGGTGGTCTCATTTCTACCTGTTGAGCTAGCACTCGTAGTTGTCTAGTCTCCAATGTTGAGGAGGAGTTAGCTAGGCAGATCAGGGGAAGCACTGGTAACTGCAGACCGGTCAATGGTAAGGATGGAATTACAGGGAGTTCTTCTCCCATCCGAGTAGACCAATAGTTTTGCTAAATCAAGTTTATAATCAAATTTTGCAGTAATTGAGTCAGAGGCAACATAGCAATTCTCTTCTGTTTTCACAGAGGGCATAGATCTTATAATGTTGTTCTTTCTTAGACATTTTTGCTTCACCATAGTTTTATTCTGAGTCATACGAGGGATACCCACATTGCGAACAACATTTTGACACATGACAGCGTTTATTTTATTATATGTAGAGCGCACCTAACTCTGAGGTATCTGGATGCTTAAAAAAAATAGGACATTGCATAGGAAATTACAAGTGCATACATAGAGGCAATAGAGGCTTGGCTTGTTGACAGTGGTTACAGGTTGAGCAACATGCCAACAAACATAGGAGGTTACATGGGGAATTACAGGTGCATACATAAAGCACTAGAGGCTTGGCTTGTTGATGGAGGTTACAGATTGAGAAACATGCCAGCATCTGGAGAGCATGCAGAGTACAAAATACCGAAGTGCTAAAAGTAGCTGGGATCAAATCACAGAAATCCATAGATCAGGGTGAACGGTGGGCTTTAGTGTTGCTTGGCGAAGAGCCAGTCTTTCACTCTAGATGTGAAGGCTGAGAAAGAAGGTTCAGCTCAGATAACTGGGGGAGAGCATCCAACATTTGGCTGCTAGCACAGGGAAGCTGGATCCACCTGCGGTTTTAAGTTTGAACTTCGGGATATTGAGACGATGAGAGTATAAGGATCTGGTGGGTCTAGATGAGGTGTTTCTGGTGAATTCATCAGCGAAGTATTTGGGGGCTGAGTTTACCAGGCATTTGTGTGTAATAACTAGAGTACGCAGTGAGATTCCGTCACGCACTGGGAGCCAATGTGTATCCCTTCTGATGTCCGATATGTGATTGGAACGAGGGATGTTTAGGGCGGATCGGAGGGCGTTCTGGAGAACTTTTAGTTTATTAAGATTGTATTTGTTAGAACCCAGAATAGGGTGTTGCAGTATATCCAGTTTGGATATCAGTGCCCTGGCTAGCGTGAGGCAGCTACTGGTAGACAGATAGGGTTTTGCAGGCATTGATCACCTTATTGGTATAAGCAGTCGAATAGACTTTAGCGTTGACTTGCTTTTTGAGGGACAGAGTACAGTCCAAGTAGACGCCTAAAGTTTTGACCTCATTGGCCACTCTGATAATGTTACCATCGATACTGAAGGTTTTGTAGTGTGTGTCTAGTTTGTTTAGACAAGCTTGAGATCCAATGATCAAAAGCTCTGTCTTGTCGTTGTTAAGACATAGGCTGTGTGCAGCCATCCACACCTGAATTTCAAGGTAAAGTTCATTGAGCAGTTTGGAGTCCATCATAGCAGCCAGTGAGTGTTATGAGGACCTGGGTATCATCTGCGTAGTTCGTATAAGTGACACCCATGTCATCAAGATGATCAAAGATGTTATAGAGCGCGGGTGAAACGCAAGAGCCCTGAGGGACACCGCAGTAGATTGGGACAGAATCTGCTGCTGTTGTGGGTGCAAAGACCCTAGTGGTTCTATTCGAAAGAAATGACTGGATCCAGCTGGCGGCATTCTGGGAGAATGCAGCTGCTGCAGTGATCTGATGGTCAACGAGACCGAACGCTGCCGAGAGGTCCAATAGGAGGAGGACAGCCAGCTTTTCTTCATCATTGGCTTCGTCCATTTGGATTTTAAAATCCAGTAGGGTGGTCTCCGTGCCATGCCTGGGTCTGAAGCCCGATTGGCGCAGGGCTGAAAGATAATCTTCCAGGTGTTTTTGAATTTGAAGATAGGCAGCTTTATCTAGAATTTTTAGGAGGAAGAGGACTGTAGTTATTGGCCTATATTGGTTGGTATGCTGGGGTTGAGATTCTGTTTTTTGAGCAGGGGCATAACTGAGGAGTCCTTAAGGTTATTTGGGACTGTGCTAGATTTGAAGGATGAATTAATCAGGGCGGCAATGAATGGAGCTAAGTGTTGGCTCCTTCCTTGATAACAGATGCTGGGCAGATGTCTGACACTTTGAGGATTTTAATCTGGCAATGATATTTTCCACTTCTTTAGGGGAGACCGGGGAGAATTAGAAGGGATGGCAAGGAGGGAGTTGGGAAGTGGGGGGGGGGGGGGGGGGCAGTCGGGAAATATGCAGAGGTTCGAGTTAGATGTTAGGCTGATTTTTTTACTCAATATTGGATTGTAATCATGTTATTTTATCAGATAAGGCCTTGGATATTGGGGCACCAAGCCGCATCTTTGGTGCAGTCTTCTGTGGGGGGAGCAGGGGATTCTAGTTCCCTTACTATATTAAAGAGCTCTTTCATGCCAGACTTTGCATTTAGAATTCTGACATTGTAAATCTCTTTTTTGGTGTTGTGAATGGCTGTTTTGTAGGTAGTCGCAGCTGAGGTGAATATTGCCTTATTGGGAGTTGAAGGTGTCTTTCTCCAGGTGGCTTCAGCAGCTCTTTTGGCATTATGCAGGGTTTTTAGTTCAGCTGAGAACTATTTGTTTACATGTGCTACTGGTTTAGCCTTTCGTAGTTTAATAGGGGCGATGTTTAGTGCTTGTTCTAGTGTACCGTTGTACAGGTCAACCAGAGACGATGGCTCCAGGTAGGAATTTTTTGGCAGATCAATGATGGGTTCAAGTAAGGGTAGTAAGTTGTCTGTTATATTCATAAGGTTTCTGGAGCGGTGTTGAGGTGAGTGCACTCTTGCATAGTGAAAGTGATAGTGGTGGTCAGACCAGGCACAGGGCTCGTTGTTGAGGATTGTAGTTGTGCAATTTAGGTCAGCCAACCAATTCAGAGTTCTGCCCTTAGTATGGGTGGGATCGTTGATATGGTGTTGGAAGTCAATCTGTGTCATGGAGCTTTCAATGGTGGTGGAGTTGGTATCCTTGGAGTCATGAAGGCCCAAGTTAAGGTCTCCACAAGCAGTATGATTTGGGAGCCAGGTATAGTGTTTTGGGTTAAGAGGAGGGTGGTGTCATCCTCAAAGTAGGAGATCGGGCCAGGTGGCCGGTATAACAGGTGGAGTAGAATGGTGCAGGTAGCTGAGAAAGGACATTTAAACGAAAGGAGTTCAATTGAGGGAAATCCCGCATTGATGACTTCTCCAAGGCCAAGGTGTGTTTTGGCTATGAAAACCACTCCCCCACCTTTGCCAGAGCCTCTGTTAGCTTGGATGATCGTGTAATCGTCTGGGAGAGAGACACGAGGCTGGTCCTGCTGCAGGATGTAGCCATGTTTCGGTAATAGCAAGGAAGTCTAGTTGTTTGGTGGTGAGGAGATCAGCGATCTCAGGGGCATGAATTACCACAGATCGAGCATGGATAAGGGCTCCTTGAATTGCAGGTGTGGTTTGGGATGGCGATCCAGGAAATGGCAAAGTAGCCACAATAGGGAAGCGGCTTATGTTGGAATTTGTGGGCAACCTAGGCTTGTTGGTGGTCAATGGGGCGTGGGGCTTACTTGTGGGTTAATTGCAGAGAAAGCGAGAGCCCAGTCTCGCATTCCTTGAACTTACTGGACAGGGGACCAGTGGTGTGGGTGGGGAGGCGAAGAGAAGGATCCATTCAGCAGGGCTGAAGGGACAGTGTTCCTCATTGTTAAGAGTGGAAATTAGGTTGGTGCAGGGTGCCAGAGGCTGTGTGGGGGTGGGGGGCTGTAGGATCTTGGTTGGTGGCATCATATGGAACAAAGGTAAGAGGGTGGCCATGGTGAGCGTTACTCTCTGTAGGGAGGCCATGTGAACGAGAGCAGGGTGGTCTGAGGATACAAAGCTTGGTTGATTGTAATCGTACCGTGGGATGTACCGAGTCATGTAGGTCCTAGGGCTGGGAAGGAATCAGAATGGTATGCAGATATACAAGTGCTTAATTGACCCTAGGTTAGATTAAATACAATGCAGTACAAAGTGATAACTAGTGCATAGTACGGTTCAACTTTGGATAAATGCAGTACACTGCGGTCAACAACATGATATTAGGTATCATAGGTTGAAGGCTAAGTACTAGGATGGCCAGTATAATGCTATAAAATGTATGCAGTACAGTGAAATAGGTAATACACTAGGGAGGGAAGTAGCCTGCTAGGCTCACCATAGGTTAGTTGCGGTACGATATGAAGAACACTACGAGGATGGTACCGTGTGGGGACCACAGTGTGAGGTTCACCATAGGTTAAAATGCAGTACACAGCATAGCACACAGCAGCAGTACACAGCACAGTTCACAGAGTAAGGTTTGCCATAAGTAAATGAAGTACACAAAATAGGCAGTACAGTGAATGGGAATATAGCGCAATGCTGGCAACACTGAAGAAAGGTGGCTATGCACTGAGATGGGCAGTAAAAGCTAGGTTCACCGTGGATTAGCTATGTTGAATTTTGAAACAATACAGGGCTAGGGTCAATTTAGGCTAGAAGTGGTGCAATGTGGGGGCCAGTACAGTGAAGACCCGGTGTGTGGTTCACCACAGGTTGGATACAGTGCACAACAGCAATACAGCAGCAGCAATACATTGTACGGGCAGGCAGTGCGACGTAACAACCTACGTTAAGGCTATGCATTAAAGTGGGCAGTAAGAGGCTATGTTCGCCATGCCTCTCAAACATTTCAATTTCTTTATAATTTTCTGCCGGCCCGGCTTCTGTTTCTTCTGAAATATTTCAAACAAACAGGCAGGCTGTTCATGGACAGCTATAGCAGCTCTTCATTCAGGCTAGGGTTTACATCAGGATCATTAGAACCTTCAGAAGTAAGTTGCGAGCTATGTATAGATGGTGATGAGAGGGGTGATGAAATTAAAATCACTTCTCCCAATGGCCGTATCTCATTTAAGCCCTCATGATCGCTCCTTGGTAGTTTTAGATTACAGCTTGTTTGGTGGTCATCGCTTATACCTATAAACAGATGTTTGAGGTTGATTTTAACAATGTTCTTCAATGACACTTTTTGCATCAGCACTATAAGCAGATCTGTTTGGGCTGTAATTTTAAGATTATAAAGACCATATAGTTTCAGCAACATAGTAAGTGATGTGTTTATTGCAGCAAGTGTTGAATCAATAGGTGTAGCGGTTGGATTAATCAACCCGAATAAGCGTCTTGGGGCCAGCAGAGCAAACTAGATTTACTATGATAAATCCAACAGATCCAGAGAATTTTGATGGAAAGTTGGGAGATGCAGATAATTTTGCACTTCAGTCTAAATAATCAGGGGAGTGCACTAGCTCTTTCACAGATTCCTCTTGTTCATAAAGTAGTTGACTAGATGCCAGTGACGTTGGCAGCTGAGATGTTCAATACTGACCACTATTGGGCTATTTAATACAACTTCCTGAGAGTCTGATGTAGATCGCTGTATTTGGGTATGAAGTATAAGCTGGTTCTTTACTTCATGAACTTGTTCCTTGTACAGGGAATCGTTTGCTTGTTCCGGCATCAGACTACCAGTAACCGGAACCTCCAGGTTATCAGTTAATTGCACAAGGGCCGAATCTGTGATCTCAACAAAAGAAATCAGTTGGTCAACAGGGCAGGAAATCATGCTTGAGGTTGAGCAGTTAGAGTGCCTAGTTGTTAAATCATCTTGTTTCTCTTGGGGATAGTGCTGGAAGAGACTTCTTGGGGCTCAAATATAATCTGATGTCCTTCCTTTGATTTGAATGGGAACAGGTGCAGCCCCTTTTATAGCAGGTTGCAATGTCGGGGATGGGGGGTCTACTAGCAACCGAGCTCTTGATTGTAAAGAAAGGCAAAGCTTTGATTATTTTTGGCAAAGTTGACTTCAGTGTATATGTGCGAGACATTTATTGGTCACAGACAATGGTGTGAAGCAAACATAAAAGCTTAGCAGTAATGTTTTAAACTGTCAAAATAGCTGTTGTCTATGCAGCAGTAGTAGTTAAACTGGCCACTAAGGGGAATAAAACAGTTTGCCAGGTTATCAGCCTAAGAGTAAAGAAGGTTGAGCAGATGGGTAGACTCCCCTACCACTTCTCCCCAGGCTGCAGTGAGTCGCTCTCTACTTGCCCTAATGACCAAACTACTAACCAATAGTGCAGGAGGAGTTGGAGGTTGGAGCGCTACAAAGGATCCACAGGTCCCAGAAGGCAAACTCCTCGGTACGTCGTGAGCTCCAAAATCAACTCCACCAACACTATGGGCAGCATGCAGTATTATTGTAGTGGGAGTAAGGGTCATTTGGAACACATCAGCTGTTTGTAGTCAGATATATCATACTACAAAGTCTCACCGAGTAGGGCGGTCAGTTGTTAATGGGCAGAATGCAGAGCCACCGGCACTCGCCGATAAACCGTCAAGGCTGTCTTCGCCAATACAAAGTACCACAACTTTTAAGGCCAAATACTTAAAAGGTGAGGGCAAACAGTCAGTTGCAATAGGATCGATACAAAGTTTTTTGTTTTCCGCTCCTTAAAAACACAAGACACAGTCAGCTAAGGTATTCATGCAGTTTGTGCCGGAAGGCAGGGTGGATTGGGGGGAGGAGGGGGTTGTCTATGGAATTGCTCAAAGAACCCACACTCCCCTTACTTCCTCTAAATAAATTAAGCAAATCTAATAGCTCTTCAATTAAGTGTTGATTATTGTTCAGCCTATCCGCCGCGGATGGTCCTGAGCATAAGTAACCATCAAGTTCAACAGTGGGAGCTTTGGGTTGCCTCACAGAGCGAGTCATGGGAAAGGCATCAGGCACGGAAATCGTAATTGTAAACAATTCACCTTGAGAGTCTTGTTTTCTGACCCAGCATTGCGAACACTCCTGTGTGGTGTAAGCCGAAGCTGTTCACTGGGTGTCTCCCTACACACAACACCAAAACACTTTCCACACTTCGCAGCAGGATTTCTTGCTCCCTGGTGTGGTTAAAGGGCCAGGCACGCAGATGCAGATTTCCTAGTTCCAGCAAGGTATAAGAGTTCCAAGGGTCCACGCCAGACACCAAACACTGAAACACTTTCCACACTTCCAACTGGAACAGTTTAATTTGTTGAACAATTTACCAGGTTGTAGAGGGTGTGGCTAGAGTATGCAGAAATGTCTTTCTGAAGTTGTTTTTAGCCTGTTGGTTACTTAGAACTACTATAAGAAATCTGGAGGTAATCGCCCAATACATATTTAGCAATTAAGGCTTAATTTTGCATTTTAATGAATGCCCTGCTACATAGAAAACATAGGTCTAAACGCAAATCATATACTTAAGTGGGTAGATTTCCACATAATTACTGTACATAAACCATGAATACAATACTCTGGCCAAATGAATACAAATAGATCTGGGAAGGAACGCAAAACCCAGTAAGATAATGAGACTAGGGACCTGGAAGAAATGGTTCCAGCCAATTAGGATCCTTTCCTTGAGCCGCTGAAAGCGGATCTTAGAAGGTAGGACCCCTAAACAAAGCATCCATATAAAATCAATAATTAAGAAACACTGGCAGGTATTGTCTTGTGACCAGAGGACCGAAGAACTATTCAAAGAACAACCCACGTTTGCCTACCAACGCAGTAAAAACTTTAGAGACCGTTTGGTAAAGACACGCCAACCCAGAAAACAATTGGACACCAAACGCAGCACAACTTTTCCGTGTTTACAATGCAGCAACTGCAGTTATGTGCATAAAGGAAATGTCATCAATCATCCTCACACTGGCAAAATCTTTCGCAACATGCGACACATCCAATATTATCTATGCAATCAAGTGTCCATGTGGACAATACTATGTTGGACAGTCACAAAGAAAAGCTAAACTTTGTTGGAACGAACACCGCTCCTGTATATGAAACAAAAACTTGAATTCAGCCGTTGCAAGACACTGGCTCAATAAGAGACAATTTGGCACAAATTCGTTTTCTAATACTGGAGGTGGTTCAGAAAAATGAGCCACATGAAAACATCCAGATTAAACTCGACAGAAGGGAATGTTTTTGGATCGAACATTTGGGGAGTTTGACTCCCCGAGGATTGAATGAAGAGATCAATTGGGCATGCTTCTTTTAACATATCCATCCAAATTTTCCCAGACATGATTGTTGATTATTTACAAGATTAATGTATCACCCAGTTTATTACTCTCCACATCATCTGACACGTGACATTAGACATTACATTTTTGCAGCGGCATCCAGCTCTTGATGGATTTACCAGTTACCTTGATTCTACACGAGTGGTTTGAGATATGCTCCCCCACCGCATAGTGTGTAATTTTTGAAATGCATATTAATACAGGGTTGATAACACTGTTACATTGTATGTTAATATATATGTGTACAGATGCATTAGCAACTTGATGAATTTACCCATTACCTGGATTCTACACGAGTGGTTTGAGACATGCGCTCCCACATCATAGTGTGAAATTCTTGAAATTACATTGATGTAGGGTTTACACTAAGTTAAAATGTATATTTCGTACATTTTTACAGCTGCACCAGCAACTCGAGGGATCTACCCCCCACCTTGACTCTACATGAGCAGTTTGGGACGAGCTCTCCCTTCGCCCAGTGATTAATCCTCGAACTATAGATGCTAATGTAGGGTACATAAGTTTCTCCACACCAAACACTCATTAAGATACAAATAACACATATTATCAGGCTTTATCTTATAGATCTTATATCTATAAGATCTCAAATCTTCACATAGTTACAAGCGATTTCATTTCCGCATTTTACCATTTATGATCATTTTGTTACTTGCATTTATTATCCAGCATTTATTATCCAGCCGTTCCATTACGCCATGCTGGGTTGCCAAGAGAACCGAAAACAACAAAACTACCTCCATTTCTGCAGCGCACGCATACACTAACCAATGTTCTCCTTGCTGTCACGGTTTGCAGCACGTATCGTTAAGTCTTTACCCGTTCATTAATTGCACTTGCTAATCTCAACAACAATGACCACACTAAGACTACATTACTTTATCTCTCGTAGCACAGCGATTCAAGAAAGAAACGCATCGGAAATCCTTGACTCTATCGCTAATTGTACCCGATTTAACTTGCAAGCACCACACAGGCTATGACCATACTAAGCCCACATCACTCGTTCTTTCACAGCACAGCTATTCGAGAGACGTTTTCTTATGGAAGCAGTGTAAAACTCCATGGAGAATTATTAAAGGTACTTTGAATAAATTAGAGCAATGTTGCACATGGTGCATGGAACAAGGATAGCTTAATTGGCTTATAGTGTACAATACCAACCGAATATTCGTTCTGTTTTCTCTTTTCATTCTTTTCTTTCATTTGAAACTTCAAAAACAGAAAATTCCATTCACAATGGGTAAGTACACACTCGCTTACCATTTATTATCATACGACGGCTCGTTTTACTTACGTTAACCTGTAAACCTTCATAACTTATATGTATCATGTGCCTAATGATGTATTTCATTTGATATGTTTTCCTATATGTAATTTACGATATTCCTGGTATGTTCACCTGTATATATTTTGAATACGAAAGTGTGGTTAACGCCCTGATTAAGGAGTTCCACTCCGAAATGCATTGGCATTAAATTAACTGCACACCAACCTTAACAGTTTGCTTCTTGGTTTTTCACCTAACAGACTGCCAACCACAAATTCTAAACGTACCTTAATCTGAATACAACTAAAGAAGTTTTTGGAAACTTTTGTAACTTAACAAGCTTCAACAGAACTATCATAGCTCATCACAAGCCTTACTGAGAGCGCCAGACCTAGTTGGATAGTTTTATCAAACCTTGTTTTGTACATTGTGTGGACACAGGTTCCTGCTGTCAGAGGACCCCATAACAGTCTGGCGGCTCCAGAAGTGTAACTACTTAACTAATAGAAAAACCTTTTTGATCAACTGAAGGTGGTGCCCTCTCTCTCTCCCCCCGGGACCCCTAACACTAACTTTGTATGGATAAAGATCTCCATAAAGATGAATGTGCTCCCCCGCCTGCTGTACTCATTTGCAGCTATCCCAAAGCAGCTCCTGGAGAAGTTATCCTACACCTGACAGGATAACTCCTTAGGTTTGTTTGGTGTAACAAGACAGAGGGTGGAAATGATGACATTAATGCTTCCGAGGGAAAGAGGAGCGTTTGGGTTCCCTGATGTTCGATTATATTGCAACGCTGCAGAGCTGAGGGTGATGCTTAAACACATGAGTGATGACCTGCCGACTTCCTGGACCTACTTGGAGGATTTGAAGGCCCACACATGAAGGTGAGGGACTACTTTTGGTCCTGCTCAAGTCCATTTCTGAACAACTTAAGGCCCACACCACTCTGGAGGTGTTCTGGTCCGTCTGGCACGACAGTGAGGTGTTCTGGTCCGTCTGGCACGACAGTGAGGTTAACCGGAAGTTCTCATCATGGCCCTCCCCAATGTACTCTGTGTGGGGGGCCCTATTCGATTTAGCTTTCCAGGGGCTGGCTTTCTCACAGAAATGTTCAGACAAGGGTCTTGGAAAGGGTGGGACAATTTACAGATTTGTTTTTTTATATCTGGGAAGTAGTGGGGAGGGGCTCAGTCTCTGTGTTGAAATATCTCCGCATCAAGGGCATATTGACTGACCCAGAGTGGGAAGGATTAATGGCTAGGAAGTCAACTACTGTTGAGAAGGTTATTTACATATCAATCACGAGAAGGGGTATTCGGTCAAAAATATACAAGGACATGAATGAGGCATGCCTGACTAGAAGACCGGCATTTCAGAGGTCCTGGGTGTATTTGGTGGGGGACATTCTGGAGAAAGACTGGGTGAGAATCTATAAAGTTTCCTTTCTTGGCAATCTGTTCACATTCACAATAGCACATAACTTCAAAATTCTGATGGTTTGGCATATGGATGACCTGAGATTATCAAGGATGTTCACAGGGGACTCTTCTCTTTGACCCAGGGATGCAACCAATTGGGATCTCTTGCCCACATGTAGTGGCGGTGCCGCAGGGTACGGATGTTTTGGACGGCAGTGTTGAGCTGGATAAAAAAAAATCACAGGAGTTCAGTTAGGCTTAGACCCGCTGCAGATGCTTTTGTGGGTTCCAGTGAGGTTCAGGGAGGAATATAGGCTCCCCAGGATGTTGGAAGCCATGCTGAGAGCGGGGCGAGTGGCCATAGCCCAGGGATGGAAAAATAAGACTCCATCGAAAGAAGTTTGGGAGGGGAAGTGCATAGCATGATGGATAAATTAATGGCTGTAATGCACGATGGGAGGAGTGCATTCAATGGGGAGTGGAGTGCGCCATTACTTCGATGGGGGTTGGAAGAAGGGAACCAAGTAAGCCCTACAGGCACGTGGGTAATTGGTGGGGTCAGAGAGCTTGGAGGGAGCCGATGTAAGGTAGTCGAGTTATGAAGACGATAGAGCTTCCGAGATCTGGGAGATGGAGAACCTGCACACTCGGACATGTTATTGAGAAGTTAAGTTGGAAGGAAGGGAGGGAGGGAGGGTAAGAGGTTGGCGGGTCTAACGAGAAGGGTTATAGATGTTTGTTGAATATCATGGTTGGGTACAAGAGGTGGGGGAGGGATGGGAAGGGGCAGGGACTTAGACTGTTTTTGAAGATGTGATACTATGTTGTAGGTACTTTTCAATGTCTTGTTCCCTTCATAAATGTTAATAAAAATGAAGTTTAAAGAAATGTTCCAAGTGTTTGCATGTGTGCCTCTGTGTGTGAGTGCATGCATGAAAGGGCACATTCACTTATTAGTCACAGCAGAGCGAGCATGTAATGGCTGAACACGTGGTCTGAATGTTACTTTTACAACCCCACCGTCGCCTGAGCAGGTATAATTCATACGTATAGAGGGTGAAAACCTACCAACAATTATTTGATGGATTTTATATAGTTTTAATGGGACATTAGCAGCTTTCCCCCACCAGGACAAGCTATTTTTTTTTTCAAATGAGACCAGGTCAATACTTCCCAGGGGGTTTTCCAGGACAGGGGAGGGAGCCACCACAGTGCTGGACCTGCAGGCATTTATGACATGTTTCAAGAACCTGTCATTTTGGGGCAGGAGCACAGCAACATTGAGGGTGGGGAGGGGGGAAAAATCAGGGACAACAACAGTATGCAGGGGCACAGGGAGAATAGTATGCCCATGGCCAGCAGCAACAAAGGCAGATGCAGGGCTCATACCAGCTGACACCACAAGCGCAAACACACAGGCACCAACACTATAGATACAGACCTCACAAATGATAGCACCACTAGCTTAGTAGCTACAAGCCTCAACACAGATGGAATGCACAACAGTTAGCACAAATACAGAAGACAGACACATCGGAGCCCATGGACACCATAGCAACTGTACCGGTTAGGCAACTGGGAGGGGTTACCACGGTGGGTGGGGGGAGGGGGAACAACCCCTTCACAGGAAATGGATTGTCATTATATCGTTAATAGGACAGCCCACAGACGAACTTGATGTGTTCCATCCGGTCAGTAACTCCCAATCCTACGGAGGAACCTCGCGTAGGGGTGGCGTTGGGTGACAAAACGCTTTCCTTTCTGGTTGACAGTGGGGCGACTAGGTCATGCTTCGGGGAAGGGACATTTGTGACATGAGTAGACTGAACTGTCATGACCATTTCATTCACACAATTTGCTCAATACCAGGCATTCGCATGTTGAATAAAAGACAGCTTGTTCAGGGATATTGTTGGAGCACAGTACAGAGGGGGTGCCTGAAGAAAGTGTGTTGGAAGACAGTAAACAGCTACATTCTTGGCAGATGTCCACCAACCAGAGGATTGGGCTCATGACTGCAAGAACAGAGCAATTCAGTGAGACACGCAAGGTGGAGGAAGATGCACTTAATGGGGTTGGGGGACGTGCTTTACATTGACAGTTCACAAACTATTGATCAGGTTGATGGGTCAGGAAGATAGGAACTGCTATAGTGAGATTGAGGAAAGACGGGGGAAAAATGAGGTGGTTGTGAGTGCACGATTGCCATCTCATTATTAAGCACACAGCAAAACGAGTTGCTCTCACAATGGCACTAGAACACAGCGCAGACAACTGAGAGACATAACACCCTCGGAGGAGTGAGGAACATGGTGATGAGGGAAGGGTACAGCCATCTGCTAGAGAAACAAATAATGGAATTGCAGGGAGCAGCACCACCAGAAGAGAGCGAACACTTGTAAACAGGATGTTCCATATCCTCTACAGATGCCTTTGGTGACAGAATAACACCTGGAAAGTAGTCATGCCACTAGCGCTTTTGAACACAGCACTGGCACAAATGCATTAGCCAACACACACAGGGAAAGCGGTCATTGCTGCTAGAATTGGAGAATCTTGATTCTGTCCAGAATTTGAATGAAAATGTAGCAAATTTCTTTAGTACCTGTTTAGCGCGCCAGCAGTTTATTGCTGAGCACACCCGGAGAGTTGAGAAGAGCCATACAAAGATCTGAAGGCTGACGTCTACAGCTTCACGTAAATTAAGTGCATAGGATTCAAATGTGTTAAGGATACAGCTACAGTATAGTGGTTGTTTGCCCATTTTCCAGGTGGATTTTGAATTGTGCAACATGCTAGGGTCCAACCACTATTTAACGCCCCACAAGGTGGTGACAGGACGGTGCATGAATTTACCCTTGGCTCCTCCCACTAGGGCACTCAGTCTCAAGCGCTTTTTCATCTCTCGCCAGATACAAAGGACCCAGGGCAGGCCTGAAGACAACAGGAAAGTACATTCTAATTTCTAACTAGAGACTGCACCAGAATTTAGTGCAAGTTGGAGATTTGACTCCAACAGACTTTTAGATGCTTAAGACGTCAAGCCCTAGAAAGCAGTGGCCACCATGGCAACGAGGGAGTAACAATCGACAGGACCAACGCAACAGATTTCAATGAATTGCAAGAGCGCACAGACATTTCTGAGTTAGGGAAACCTGGCCACACTGCGGTCCGACGCTCCCAAGCAGCCAGACTAGGGACAGACACACGTGTGTGCATCAACAGCTTTAACACTGTTTTGTTCTCTCTCTTTTCCTTGCACAATCAGGTTGTTGTGTGTGTTTGAATTGTGTAGGGGATTCCCTTGATGTTACCTCCCATTAATTACCCCAGAGCATTTTCCAACCAGCTGTCCACTATCATAAAACCCAAATGCTTTGGAGAACTATTCCCAGAAGTATATTTCCTTGCTTTCATTGAACACCTAGCCCACATTTTTCGCCAACTTGAATACAGTGCATACCCTGTGCTACCCACATTGAGAAACCCCCCAATAAGACAGGCATGGGGGTAGGTTTTTATTTTCACCCTTAGTGATTTAGTTCATGGAGCTTGAGGGTACTGGCAAGTACTAACTTATTAACGGCTTTCTTGTGATTTTCGGGCAGGCAACTTTATCATCTCATCAGCTACAAGGATCCAGCAGCGTAAGTGGTTATGGGTGGGTTAATAAAAACGTATCATCGTGGGGGAATTATTCCTCCTCAATGGAACAATGGGGACGGTCCATTGGAAATTATTTGTAATGATAAGCATTACCGCTGTACCCCCTACTAACATTTTCCCAACCAAAGCGAGAAGGCCTACTGTGTCAGAGGGAAAGGGAGACACTGCTGCCAAGGTAAGGAGAGGTAAAGGCAGTTTTGATGCAAACATGGAGGGAGTAAACACAGACACAGCATGAGGAACCAACAACATGTGGGATACACACATGTACAATGTTGGTAAGGACATCACCAGGGAGACCGGTTATGTCTGCTCTTTAATCCCCTATGCCTTGAGTGCCTCGAGAACATTAATTGCAACTGAAATACCTGCAGCAAAAGCATGATGCTAATGTATCTCACAACATTCCAAACGCGTGGAAGATTCCAAGGGAAGAGAGCAACATTGTGATGGATGTCAAAAGGGACGTTCCCCTATGAAGATAATTACAGCAAGACATTAGCCATGATGAACAATTACTGGCAGCTCAATGAAGGACTACAGTATGTAACAGAGGGGCCAGAGACGGGAGTAACAGACTATCACACTGAAGGCGTTACCATGCCCATGGACAAGAGTAAAGGAGATAGGAGAACATGGTTGCTGGGAACAACACCAGATATCGATCTATGGACGTGTACCCACTAATGATGGCTGGGAAGATGGAGTGGTAGGAAGCAAAAGCACTGACCCTAGCGAATGCACGAATGAGCAAGATGCAAGAAGAAAATGACAAGTACCTAAAGAAGTGGGACAGGAGTGCGAAGTTAGTGACTTGGTTGGAGAATGAAGCTGGACATATGCCAATTCCCCTGAAGACAACGGCCTTATGTTATCAGCACAACAGCGATTAAGAAGTTGGCGAAAATGTAAGATCATTCCAGCAATGGGAGCAGGGAAAGCAGTGGACCACCATTGGGCATGCGTATCTAAAGCAGATGAGAAACTGCCACCGAATTGCGGAGGAGTATGTTCATTGGTGCATATCAACATGCCTCCATTCATTGTGCCCAAGAAGGACGAGAAGCCTGACCACTTCCAAGATGGAAAAAAGAAGGAAGAGCAGATCACTGAATATAGCACCAACAGCTTAACAAAAGAAGAGGAGAAACAGACAGCACTGAGAGGAATGAAAAGGGGGGTAGGGGAGGAGGACTACCTCAAGCAAATGAGAAGCAGAATTGGATGAAGTACCTGCACACAGACTGTTTAGCAGGACACAGATGTTTTCTTCATTGCAAAATGCAAGGAAGCAGCAGAAGAAGCGTTATGCAAATACTGATGGATGTGAGCATAGAAGGAGCGATGAATGACGTAAAAGGAAGAGACACTAAGGGAGACGATATAGATGTCACCTGGTTCCAGCAGTAATAAAGATGGCCAATCCCTGTGATCCGAGAAGTACGAAGGGAAGTGAGCTTGGCGCAAACCGGAAGGAGCATACACCTACATGTACTGGTCCTCGATGATCATGTGAACTATTATGGACACCTCAGAGGAGTGACAAAGATATGGCGACCAAAAGATGATGAATGGTTGTTTGGTGGTGTGGAAGTCGACCAGAGGGGGTACTGAAGAGGGGAGGCCGAAATCTTCTCCTGCCCTCCTTCCCCCAGACGCATGAACAGGAAGAGCAGAATAATGAGCACACTCACCATTTGTGCACCAGTCCCCAGCGCGCCCATGGGTGACAAATATCCTGAAAGATAACCACTTCACCAACCCTGAACCCTAGAAGAAACAGAAACCTTGCCCAGAGTGGATGAAGAGCATCTGGCTGCAAGATGACACTTCAATTGACAGTCTTGACTAAAAGTCCTAAAAAGACATGCTCAGAGCCATTATGGCCCTCATGACAGCCACACGAAAAACATGTGCTATCCGCACAGTGAACCACTCAAACACGTGTTTACATGAACAACAAGTAAGCGCAGTTCTGTAGTTAGACAGATAAATGTACACTTTGTCACTGTTTATTATGTTTGTTCATTAGCTTAACTGCAGCACTGCTGGGACCTGCAAAATACAAGCGTTCCTGTTTAAAAGCTTGCAGATGCTTACATGAATTAACCCTATGGAAAAGCAGAAATATTTGGACCACCTCACAGTGCTATAACCAAGTAATTCATGCATTATAAAATGGCACAGTGGAAGCCATGCCTGGCTTCAGGACATTACAGCCAAATACACTTGTCTCAATGAAGTCCAGTAGCGCTGGGACAGTGTGAACAATGGAATGCACCTCGCAAGTCCAGGCACTCAGCCAAGGTTGTGTGTGACAGATAAAATTCCTTTCTCTGAACGAATGTGAACTCAAGTGCAGACAGCAATATTCATTCTCATAAAATACAGCTAATTCAGAGGTGGAAAAGCCCATAGCATGAAGACCGAACACGTGACTCAGTGGACCTGATAGCAAGCCAAATACCCTTCTCTGGTAACGAAGGACAATTTCGCAAAGCCCAGACATGAATTGCAACACAGTATAACTAGAACACCTAAGTGTTGCTTTTAGAAGCGAGCTCACTCAACGCAGTGGTGATTCACACATAATGACGCAGAAAGAAAACAGTTACCTTTACTTGGGAAGATGCATTCATGCTGAGAGCAAATTCTGTCTCAGGCCTGGGGTATCTGCTAAACTGATGGGAAGACATTCAGAATGCAACATTTTAGAACTAGGTAATTGGGAAACAGCCAGGTCAGACCTCCAACGTAGGACCAATGATAATTATTTCTATAAGGGAACTATGTGACCCATCACGCAGCACCCACAGGGCGAGATAGGTTTCTAGGAACTGCCCCAACCTCTGATATCAGCAGGACTCCGTCTTAGAAAAGAGCCTGCAGCCAGGTTCAATTAGAGCGTTTGGATTTTCTTTCCCTGTGTATTTCTCGCCAGAATAAATCAGTTTCAGTTTCTGTTTGTTTGGATATCTGTTCCTGTTTAGGCAAAGGGAAGGTGTTGGGCCTTCCACAAGTTCTGGTTTCAAGGAACTCCCAGCAGCCCCATTCCACTTGGAAGTTCACTTTAACCCAACAGAACAGAGAAAGTAATGGAAAGGAAGGCGTGCCAGAGTAATATATTGCGAGAGAAAACAGAGGAATTAACATGAGCGAGAAGCATTGGAGTTACAGCAATTGAGACAGCAAGACAGAGGAAAACGCAATAATAATATTCAGAGACAGGATATGCAGAGCGATACAGAGCAAGAGACCACAACAATAGGCATGGAAACACTCAATGGTGAAAGGTAGAGCAAAAAAGTGGGAGGCAGGGAAACAAAGTAGCAACAGGAAGAGTACAGCCAAAACATGAGGAAGAGGCCATAAAACATAGGTAAAGAGGCAGCAACAGTCAGAGGGCAAGGCATAATAGTGATGATGGTCGAGAAAGGGACTATTTATGAATACCCAATTCATTGGTATATGGTTCTGTAGCTATAGTAAATTCTTAAGAGGTTCTGTGTCCTAATGTCTTGAAGATGCAGCTGGATAGCACATACCTACAAGTTAGTGCGTGAAAGAGCATTTTCCACAAGTTTAACACATTATTTGACGCCAGATCAAATGAAATCCGACCATGCTGTTCCGAGTATTTTCCAATCTTTAACTTTATACACTCATGGATGGATGTCCAATACAGTTTACTCTTGCAAAGGTCAAAACTATTTTTAATCTCTTGAATTTGGATTTACTCATCATATCGCAAAACATGGAGCAAAATACTCCCACCTCAAAATCCTATCTGGAGCACTGGCTATCATAATATCTTAAAGATGTCATGGCGGTCTCGCAACATAACCATGAGGGATGTCTATGAGGCAAGAGTTGAAATTACTCAAGGGCGCAATCGGTTAAAGATTAACTCTATGAAGAAAAGCAGGTTACATCAAAAACATCTGGTAGGAATAAGGGAATTCAGAGGCTGAAAATTGCATTACTCTATTGAGTATGGGAAGAGTGAAGTGTCTAACAGAGGCAATAAGGAGGACTTCACCCATAAGCACTCATACAACAAAGTGTCATGGTGCGTGCTCCAAAACCCCTGGAGCTGTTGGGCACGTCCCAGTCCCCGCCAACCAGAAGGACTTGGCAGACCCCAAGGAAGTGCCCCAGAGTCTCATGGACTCAGTCCTGGCGCCGCTGGCTCCAGGCTCATGAAATGGGCTGAACTTATGGAACTACTTAATCTGCCTGTGAGGCTGAGCCTTCCGTTTAATCCAGGGTGTGGCAGAGGGACTATTTTTCCTGAGTGACAGGGTGTGGTAAAGGGACTACTTTACCTGGAACTACTTACGAGGCTATATAAGCCACACCATGCAAGCAGAACACGCTTTGCGTTATTTTGCACTCCTGCAGCGTAACGCTCACTGTGTCTGCTCTGCCCTTGAGCTGATTCAGCCACGCCCGTTGGTGCTTTCCATCCATCGGTGCCTGGAACAAGATAAGGAGAAGAACAGGAGTTACTACAGCGACAAGCCCTTACCTGCAATTCCGGCCATCAGTCTCATCTCCGGCTGGTTCTCCGATCGCCACCCCTGTTGGAAAAAGACTCCCACGCAGATTCCCGATACTCACCTGGGATTCTGCATCCTCTGGGTTTCTTCTGAGCGGTTCTTCCATTCTTCATCTTGGGGCCACGACGCGCCTGCAAAAGGGAACAGAACACAGCAGGTTAGTCGCGCACCATAGAAACGAACATTTACTCTGTCATCCAGCGCCACTCATTCGCACCTATACTCACCTGGAGGCAACCAGTTCAGCATCCGAGGAGGGCCGAACCTTCTCCCGGACGACGCACGAAACTGCATCTGCAAGAAAGACAAACACGTTTAAAGCCTTGGGACAATATGAGCATCTATACCAAGCTGTTATTGAGATAGAGACTCACCTGATTATCCAAGCATTCCGAAAAAGCAGCAACACCACTCTGAAACAGTGAAGTAACTGCGCCCAGAGAAAGACAGCCTACTGCACCCCTGTTGAAGGTCAAGCAGGACGGAGCGCCAACCTCACCAAATTTATAGGCGAGCAGGAGATGAGTCGGGCACCAGGAGGTGGCAGGTAGTGGGGCCAATCCAACCCACTCCTAGCTAACTTCTTGTTTCAACATTACAGGCTAACGCCTTCTGGGGAGATAACAAGGGAGAGGACACCGCTATACCATCAAAACTACACCAGTGCAGTTCCCGGTCATACGACTACGTGCTACGCCCCGTGGAGACCAGGTGAGCGTGACACAAAGATTGCGTACTGGAAAAAAGAAAGCAGAGATCTGAATTAAGGAAAATAAAGTCTGAATTTGCCAGCCTAACTAAAAAGTATAAACAAACATAAAAACTGGGTCAGATTTCATAAGGGGTCATGATGTTCAAAATTACGCTGAAAACAGGTCTAAAATCTGCAAAAAGAATGCCAAAGAAATTTGCCAACTAAATAATTCTATAGGAACTCCTCAATCTGTCTTACAACTTAATGCTGTCAGAGGAACTATGGGAGAAGCACTTCACTGCCTAATTTGACACACAAGATGAAAGCCAGTGGAGTGATAACCTATGTCTAGCAACTGAATGGGTCATGGCATTTGAAAAAGGATACAATTAACTTGATTCACAAGCAATTCCAGAGCAGCCAGTCCAGATGGGCTCTCAATCATCATGCTAAAGGCCGATCCCGTTTTATGGGCGGATTTTGTCTTGGACCTATTTGGCCAGATTGTGAAGTTGAGAGATCCCCCTCGTGGAAATGGACAGTGGTTCCAATCTTCGAGAAGGGGGATGGGGTGGAGCCTAAGAACTACAGTCCTAACACCCTTCTTATGTGGTTGGAAAGCGGTTTGCTTCCCACCTTTTGGAGAGGCTGTCTGGTTGTGTGACTGTGTCCCGACAGGTTGACATGTTTCAAACCGGCTTTGTTAAGGAGGTGGGCAGGAGTCTGAATGTTTTTTTACTCAATGTGTTGAAGGCTAGGGCAATAATGAACAAGGGTAAAACATACCTAGCATTCGATTTAGAACAAGCCTTCGACTCAGTGGACAGGGAACTCCTATGGGCGAAGTTGATGAGATGGGGGAGGGGAGGGGGGAGATCTCTTCTTGAGCTGGTGCAGGTTATGCAAGCTCTCTACTCAAATACTTCCCTAGGGTAAGGCTGGATGGGGCAGCGCGCTTGTCCCAACATATTGAGACTAGGAGGGTTCTGAAACGGGGTTGTCCTCTTGTCCCGCGCCCCTTTTCAACTTATTTATATCAGATATGGTGGAAATTTAGGGGACAGGTCAAGAGGCTTCCGGCCAAGAATAAACTGAAGGGTCATCTCCTATACTCCGATTACCTTATCCTTCTGGAAAAGACCCCTATAGGGTTACATGGGCAATTGGACGCCTTGCAGTCGTATGTGGTGCAAACAAGCCAAGGATAAACGTGACAAAATCACCAGCATTGACACTAAAAACAGCCACTGGGAGGCACCTAAATCGTGAGCCCCTTAAAAGCGTGGAGCTGTGTTTTATTAGGGTATGTTGCTGAATATCAGACTGAATGACGACACAAGAGTCGCCCAATTGAGGCTAAAGCTAACAAATCTGGTGTCCCAGGGGTTGCTCTAATAAATGTTTGGGAGGTTCTCTATGGTTCCTCTAGTCTTTTACAGTTTAAAAGTGGAATCTATTCTGACCTATGGTGCAGCCACCTGACATAATACATGCACAGTTGGAGGACCCGTTTTGGAGAAAGGCCCGGAAAATTGCACAAGGGTTTCCCATCCAACTAGTAAGATATGAGTTAAGTCTCACTTCGATGAAAGCCATTTTAAAATGGAAATCATGGTCACTATAAAGGAAATGTATAGCAGAGACTCCTGTGAGAGGCTTCACAGTAATCCAGGAGGCCTTGAACAATCACAGTGACCCAATCCTTGAATTGTGGAGATAGGCATGTCATCTGATAATTGAGGCATCAAATATCTCTAAAGAGATGCTGCTCTTAACCCTGGAGAATGGACTGGTCAGAAACAAATATCGCAATTCAAGTTATACCAGAACTTTTGTGAGGAATCGCAGCTCTATAATACCCTTCCTAAGTATTTAGTGAAATGTCCACGTTTCCTCTGTAGATCCCCAATTCCTGAGGTTATATTTCAATCTATATCCTACTAAAAACATGAATTTCTAGGAGCCTGTGGAGGGGCGAGGACTTGTCATGCAGGTTTTGTAGTAATGAGAATAGTAGCGAAACACCAACATATTTTGCTCTTTTGTATAGGCTTCATCGGGAAAATAAGTCTATAAAGCACTTTCATGGGGAAAATTGGTTTCGGTTACACCAGATGAATGGTTGACTGTGTACAGTTGTGGGGAAAATGTGTCAATGATAGCACTGATAACGGTTTTAAGGAGCTGGAGACCTAGATTGAAGCCAATTAACCTTCTGACAGGTTTTAACATGATCGTATGGACAGAGTAATGAACATGACTAGGATGTGTTTTTTTTATTTTTCTGGATTTAGAACTATGAAATGTGTTTTTATATATTGATGTATCTTTTCCCCCCTTATAACTGTAATTGAAATTTCAAGTTATATATGTGATTGTTTTATTTCTTTTGATATGGGTGAAAGGTTTATTGTAAGCCAAACACCAATAAAAATTTGAATTCAAGAAAAATTTAAAACATTTATCCTACTAATCTATATTGCATATTGACTGCTTTTTTAGAGTGTTGCATTTTTGCCCTCATGTTTTACAATGCCATATGAATTACTGAGTATAAAGCAACCCCGCAGATCAGCTTCAAAGGAGTGGGGGTGGGGGAATCCTAGTGTAGGATCTCACTGCGACCAGTGGTCGAAGTGAGCGGGAACAGGGGCGGGAGGAGCAGTGTTCCACTACTTTTATTTTTTTTGTCTGTTAACAGCTCCACTACTCTTTACAACAATTTTCACCATTACCGAACTGTTCTTTACTTTACCACCGGATGTCAGTTACAGCTAAACTTGCATATATTTCAACTCAATTGGCTGTCAACTAGCAAATGTGTTGCATGTGTTGCGTGTTGCATGTTGCACCTTTCCTTCATACTCTGTCCCCCTGCCGGAATCACAGTTCCACAACTTTTTTGGTACACTTCTATCACTGACTGCTACAATAAGATAAAATCACCTGCTGCATCCAATTCAAGTACACTGACTAGAAATACATCTACAGTTTTAAATGTTTTGGTTCATATGTGGCATCATTGCCACAGGAGAACTTGCATGCTTGAATCTACAGTTGACCACCAAAATGCTCCATATAACCTTGTGACTGCATAAACCCTAAGGTGTACACAACACACTAGGTGCAATACTGCAGATGGGAATAGTTTCTTACCTGTAACTCCATTTCTCCAGCATTGGTATCTTTCATGGATTCACATGCTTAGAATATTCCCCGTCGTCAGACTGGGACCCCTTGGTACACATATATAGCCTTTTCCAATAGGAAAACTTCTGACACTTTTGTGTCCAATCTACGTCCTTTTAGGACACGCCTACGCATGCTCCGTAGGCCGTCCCAGTATAAGAGGCCCGCCCCCGCGGCTCCCCTTCAAATTTCGGCCCCTCCAAAGTAGGAAGGGTTAAACTTATTAATCAAATACATTACATTCCGGGGAGGTTGGCAGGCGCATGTAAATCCATGAAAGATACCAATGCTGGAGAAATGGAGTTACAGGTAAGAAACTATTCCCTTCTCCAGCATTGGATCTTTCATGGATTCACATGCTTAGAAAAGATTGTATAGCAGTAACACCTGAGACGGCGGTGAGAATGTAATGTAATATACCCTCACCACACTACACAATGCATATGTACAGTAGGAATAAGTTAACTCATATAACCTTACACATATAAATTATACTGTCATTAAAAGGTAGACAACAGATTCTCCACAGCGTGGAGCTTACCTTACTGAAACAGATGGCGCAGGACAGCTCTTCCCATCTGCACCTCGTCCGCATGCTGCCTGGCAAGGCAGTAGTGGCGGGTAAACATGTGGGGCACTGACCATGCCGCAGCTTGGCATATGTCTGTCAGCGGAATTCCTGCCCATAAAGCTGTTGAGGAGGACATCGATCTTGTAGAATGGGCTCTAGGATGTCCTTGCAGTGGCCTTCCGGCCTTGGAGTGACAAAATGCAATCGTCGATGAAACCCATCGAGCCAATCCTTGTTTAGAGATTGCTTTTCCTCTCGTTGACGGACCATATGCGACGAACAGTTGAGTAGACCGGAGTTCCTGTGTACGATGTAGGTAAAATTTCAGAGCCCTCTTAACGTCCAGGGTATGAAGAGCTTTTTCTGCTGCCGATGATGGTGTGGCGAAGAAAGTAGGGAGAACAATGGACGAGTGTTTGTGATACACTGTCGGAACTTTTGGGACGAACATAGGATTAGTTGCCAGGACTACATTGTCCTTAAAGAATCTTAGGTATGCCGGGTCTACGACCAGCGCTTGCAGTTCCGAGATTCTTCTAGCTGATGTGATAGCAATCAAGAATGCCAACTTCCACGAAATGAATTTTATGTCGGACGTGGCCGTAGGTTCAAAAGGCGGTTTCATTAAGCCTGCCAACACTGTGTTGAGACTCCAAGTCGGGGGGAAATGTTTTACCGGGGGAAAAACTCGAAATAAATCCCTCATGAAGTGTTTTACAAGTCTGTCGCTAAATAGAGGAGACGACTGCCTCTTCCTTGTGAACCTCGAGATGGCCGCCAGGTGCACCTTTATCGATGCAAAGGATAATCCCCTCTCCGCCAAGAGGAGCAGGTAAGGTAGAACTTTGTTCCGGCGTCACCAACAACGGTTGTAGGCCCTGTTGTCCTCTACACCATTCACAGAACCTCCGCCACTTATAGGAGTAAGATTTGTTTGTAGAAGGGGCTCTAGCCGCCTGCAGAATTTTTTGACAATCCTCCGAAATGTCTAAAGCACCGAACTCCGAAAAGTCAGGAGCCAGGCTGTAAGGTTGAGACTGTCCGGGTCGTGATGCCACACCGTGCCTTTGTCCCGGGATAGTAGGTTCGGGACTTTCGGAAAGGCTATGGGATGTTCCAGCGACAGGTGAAGCAGGTCAGAGAACCACGGTTGCCTTGGCCAGTATGGTGTCACTAGAATTACCCAGCAATTGTATCTGCGTATCCACTGTATTGTCCTCCGTATGAGGGGGGAACGGGGGAAAAGCATAGAGGAACATGTCCGTCCATGGGAAGGAGAATACCTCCCCCATGGAACCCTCTTGAGGCCATCTGCTTGCGAATTGCTCGCATTTCTTGTTGTCTTTGGTCGCGAAGGCGTCCAGAGGGGGGTGACCCCATTTCTGGAACACTCATCAGGTGAACTGTGTCCATTTCCCACTCGTGTATCTGGGCCATGCTTCTGCTGAGGGAGTCTGCTTGGGAGTTCCTCACTCCTGGGAGGTGATGAGCCACGATGGAAATTTCGTGCTTTCATGCCCAATGCCATGTTTTCTGGGCTTCTATGGAAAGAGTTCTTGATCGCGTCCCTCTGTTTCCTCAGATAAAACATTGCTGTTGTATTGTCGGTCAGTACTCGTACTCGCAAACCCTTGATGTGTGGTAGGAATGCCTTCAAGGCCCATCGTACTGCTCTGAGCTCTAACACGTTCATGTGTAGGAGTGACTCCGTTGGAGACCAGCGACCTTGCGTTTGGAGAGCACCCATGTGAGCTCCCCATCCGGTTAGGGACGCATCCGTGACTATGGTTCGCTGAAACTCCGGCTCCTGTAGGGGTACACCGTTGTTCAGATTGTGGAAACTCTGCCACCACTGAAGGGTCCGAAGCAGCTTGTCGACGTCGATGGTTATCTTGTCTGACCACGATCCTTGGGCCTGCGTCCATCGGTCCGCGAGGAATTCCTGGACTGGCCTCATGAATAGGCAACAGTTTTCCACCAGATGGATGCAGGATGCCATGGCCCCTAGCACCGAAACCTATTTTCGCACTGAGATCTTGGTGTTTCGCCGTAGTCGGCACGCTTGTCGATTGAGTCTTGAGGTTCTGTCGAGAGAAGGTTTCACTAGCCCTAACTGGGTCTCGAACTGTGCCCCCAGGAATACCAGCGTTCTCGATGGCCGCAGAGGATTTTTCGAAGTTTATGGCGAATCCCAGCTGTTGTAGAAGCTGCATGGTGGCTTGTAAACTTGTGTTGGTCGACGCTGGGGAGGATCCCCTTACCAGCCAGTCGTCGAGGTATGGGTATACATGGTGGCCTTGCTTCCTCAGCCAGGCCGCTACTGGAGCCAGGCATTTCGTGAACGTTCTGGGTGAGGTCTTGAGCCCAAAAGGAAGAACCGTGAATTCGTAGTGAGACCGCCCTATTACAAATCTTAGGAATTTCCTGTGTTTCCGACACATTGGAATATGGAAATACGTGTCCTGTAAATCCAGGGACGCTAGAAAATCCCCTTCTTGAACGGCGTGGATCACTTCCTGCAGAGTGAGCATCTTGAATTTTAGGCTCTTTAAAGACTTGTTGAGATCGTGTAAGTCTAAAATGGGACGCCATTTGCCGTTTGGCTTTTTTACGACGAAATATCTTGAGTAGACTCCTTGACCTCTCTGTGATGTTGGAACTAATTCTATCACGCCCTTTGCTAACATGAGTGTTACCTCCTTTTGCAGTATCTTCAGATGGGAATGAGCGGTGAACGCAGGTGGAATTTGCGGAGGGCTGTGTTTGAATTGTAGAGAGTGTCCGTTTCTTATAGTATCCAGCACCCATTGATCCGTCGTTATTCGTTCCCATTCGTCGACATATGCTGAAACTCTTCCCCCCAGAACGGTGTGTTGTATGTCACTGCTGATCTTTATTTTACTCGTCTCTCGACGACGACGGATATGATGGTCTTTTCCTGGAAGTCTGGAAGTTGCGGCGACGGTTTGCCGTTTGGGAGGCACGTCTATATCCCTGGGAGGGGTAAGGCGATCTGCCAAAGGATCTGTCTCCAGACGCAGAGAATCTTGAGTTACCTGAAGCCCCTCTAAAGGGACGAAAAGACTTGTAGCTTCTGCCACTCTGGAGGGCACCCAATGAACGTGCCGTGTCCGAGTCCTCTTTCATTCCCTTTAGGGCTTCGTCCACCTTCTCACCAAAAAGAAGGTCTCCCTCAAAGGGCATATCTAAAACTTTGTATTGTACTTCTGGCCTGAAGTAAGTACACTTAAGCCATGACTGTCGACGTAATACGACCCCATTATTGACTTGCTTGAAGCCTGACTCAGCCAGGTCCACCGCGATGTTTATTGCGTGATTTGAGGCTTCCTCACCCTCTCGAACCAGTAACATCGCTGCCTTCCTATGCTCCTCCGGAAGATGATCAAGCAACGGAGCTAGCCTGTGCCACATCTCCCTATCGTATCTAGCTACAATTGCCAGAGGGTTTGCGGCCTTTACTGTGGTCGCTCCCACGGATAGCACTTTTTTGCCAAAGGCATCCTGGCGTCTCGCTTCGTTTTCAGGCGAAGTCGTGCACTTGTGCTGGGCCTTCGCCTTCCTCGCCGCTGCCGCCGACACCACCGAGTCTGGCGTTGGTTGGGAGGATAAACACTTGGGGGTAGACTCTGGAGCCTTAAACTTTTTTTCCAGGCGTCCTTTCACTGCCGGCTCTGAAAACGGGTGACGCATTGTCTGCAACCCCTCCTTCCACACATGGTTTAGTATTGGTATCGAGAATACAGACCTTCTCTTACCCATGTGGTCGAACAAAAAACAGTCCTTTTTCTGTTCTTCCTGGGACAAACCAAATTCTTTGCATGCCTTCTCCATCACAGAATGGAATGACGCAATGTCGTCCGGAGGGGACGGGTGAGCTGGGTTTCTAGGGGTTTCCAACTCCGCCTGACTCCCAGGTTGGATCCCTGGAGGGGGATGATGAGATATCCGACATGGCTCCCCCGTCAGACTCCGAATCTGGCAGCTCACCTTCCTCTTGTGCCAGTGCTGAGATTGGCGTGCGTAGGTGCGTCGGTTGACGGGACGGGCCCAGCTCGTCGACGGGTGACTGTGGCAGGTTTGCCTGAGGTAGTCTCTGGTCCAACGACTGTAACAAAGACTGAAGCGTGGACAGAATTTCCAACGACAAAACAGATTGAGGATTGAGAAGAGGGGCAGATACCGGTATAACGGATCCCCTAGTCGACGACTTGTCAGCCACTCATAGCCCTAGGTCTGCTGGGCCAGCTATTCTCTCGTTCTCGTCCTCCGAGGACAGCAACACAGCCTGTTCTTGTAGTAAAGTATCGGGGTGGATCGGATCAAAAACTTCAGGCCTCCAGGCCTCTTGTAGGACCCCCGTCGACGAGGCCATCGTCGATGCCGTTGTCGGTGGGACGGTGGATGCCACCTGCGTAAGTGGCAGGGTGGAGGACGATGACTTGACCGCCGTCGACGATGGTGACTTAGCAGGTGGTTTTGGCGGTCCCGCCTTTTCCACACCTGGCTTGCTTTTACTCGACTCGTGGTCGATCTATGATGATCGCCCGAGGAGGATTTCCTTTCCTTTTCATGCTTTTTTGATAAAGATGATTTCTTTGACGAGGAGTCTCTAGTTGAGTGACTTCCAGACGACTCTTTTTCCGTCGGTCGAGATTTCTTCGCCGGTGGTTCCGACGAGGTAGCGCGGCGTGATGTTTTCACCGATTGTGTGGAGCCTACTTCCAAAGGGGGGTATGCCCCCACTCCCTCATTCAGCCATGCCACCAGTCGTCGACTCCGGTCTTTGAGGGTGTTTTGAGAAAACCCTTTGCATATGTCGCAGTTATCCGCCGAATGATGAGGTTGGAGGCAATATATACAATCCATATGTCCGTCCCCCTCGTAAACTTTTTTCAAGCCGCACGTCGCGCATGGACGGAACAGCGCTTTTCCGGACACGGAGGACATTTTCTTTACTCAAATTCCAGTAATGCAACCTTGTACAAAATAGTAAGACAACGCAAGGAGATCCCACTACTTTGGAGACGGTTGAAATCTGAAGGGGAGCCGCGGGGGCGTGCCTCTTATACTGGGACGGCCTACGTAGCATGCGTAGGCGGGTCCTAAAAGGACGTAGATTGGACACAAAAGTGTCAGAAGTTTTCCTATTGGAAAAGGCTATATATGTGTACCGAGGGGTCCCAGTCTGACGACGGGGAATATTCTAAGCATGTGAATCCATGAAAGATCCAATGCTGGAGAAATCATAAAACCTTTCTATATACTTTTAATTACACAGCTATTATGATTTGCAGATAATTTATGAGAATTAACAATAAGCAGGGAACAAAAAGCAGTTAAATGAATCATTCAGCTCATCTAAAATATGTTCATAAATTCAAGGGTCATAGCTTTTCTAAACAACTGAATAGTTCGTATCAGTCCTATTATACGTTTTCTCAACCTTTAGAATAAGACTGCTGCCTATTTAAAACGAAAGGAAAGAGCGAGGATATTAAGTTTAATTGGTTTATATACAATGAAGAGGGATGGGGAAGCCTATCATCCCCTACCCCCTCCTACTAAATTCATGTCAAGGAAGTAGCCCAGAAAACACTGCAATCACTCATTCTATTTCAGACAAATTCCCAATGGACCCATGATTGACAAGTATGTCGAGAGGTATGCCCTCAGCCAGCCATACCGATCGAGGGATATACAGATCTTTCCATGTGTGGGTGAAGAGCCACAGGTCATGAATATGGACACCTTTATGAACAGTTTGGACTAAACATCAAGAAGCCATGTTACTGACATTGTTGGACACCACGACACAGCATTAGACATGAAGCACACATGCCATCCGCACTTCGGGACACAAACAAGCACTTGAATACATGAAGAATACAAGCGTACAGTTCTATAGTTAGAGGACAGATACATACTGTGATTGCTTTTATTATTTTGTCATTAGCCAAAGGCAGCACGCAGAAACCGCAAGGGACGAGATCCTGATCAAAGCTCGCAGATGCTTACATGCGAATAACCCATTGGAACTACAGGAGCACCTCTGAGACCTGACCGAACCAAGTGTGACTAACCTATGGAAATGTAGCCTAGTATGGACACTGTAGAAACTGCATTATAAGGTTTAGTAAAAATACAGCAGGCCTCACAGCAAGAGACGAGGTGAGCTGAGCTGATTCAGGCTGGACATCTAGCAAGACGTGTGAGACAGAACCCGCAGCGAAAGCCAAGAGGTACGGATGACATTCCAACCCCCAGACGACAAAGGGACCAGCTGCAGAAAATACTAATAAATCCTCATAATTTGGGGCTGCACAGCTCAAATTCGTGGTCTCTGAACAAGTGACATGGCCGAAGCAGACAATGGACAGCGATCCGTGGCGGAAAAGGAAGGCCGGTTCCAGGCCACCAGACACAGACAGCGACAAGTATGCAACAAGTGTTGCGCCAATCATGAGCTAAGGTGGGACACACAAGTTACAATGCAGACAGTCATTCTTATTACCTTGAAGAGGTACACAATGAGCTGAGAATGTTTGCAGATCCCAGGCGTGGGGACGTCCGCTCTTTCCAATCACAGTTTAGTTTGTTTATTCACATTTTATGCGCACCAGACACATGGGTAACCGGGCACAATAGGAAGATGCAAGGCTTCCAATGTTGAGAAATGTACAAAGTATATAAAATAAATGTTTACATAATTACAAAATATACAGATTATGCAAAATAAGGGCTCTCATAGTTACAAAATATACGAATTATACATTATAAAGTCAGATATTTACACCAAATATGTAGTGTGCAGATATACAATTTACAGATGTCACAGTTTATGACTGGGAGAGTAAGGCGAATGGGAGTAAATTGGTCAGATACGGTATGGGTTGAAGGGTAGGAGATGATGTGTTTGTCATTTTTTCTGAAGTGTAGGTAGGGTTGTCTGCGCTACTATCAAGTGGCAGTGAGTTCCATAATTTGGCAGCCTTCACAGGGAAACTATTGCCACCAATTGTGGTAAGCCTATATCTGGGTATGGCCAGGCAGTTGAGATTGCCAGCTCTGGTGGGTCTAAGAGAGATTCTTTTGTGAAGTTTGTTAGGTAGCTAGGGGCCGCATTGTTTAGCGCTTTGTGGGTCAGTGATACCGTCTTAAGCTGACTTCTGTTACTAGTAGACAGCCATTTATGTTGGCGTCTAATAGAGGAGATATGGGTTCTTTTGTTTATGCCAAGTGCTGATCTTAAGGCATTATTTTGTAATGTTTAGAGCCTTCGGATAGTAATTTTGTTGGCACCAATGTATAGGGCATTACAGCAGTTAATTCTGGATAGTATGAGTACCTTAGGGGTGGATAGCAAAGGGCAAGAACCAGCGGTAAGTCCACCACACTACAACAATTTTATAGTTAGTGACTTCGGGATGGAACAGGTCAACCACCTGACATGCGAGGACCAGTAGAACAACATCTATAGTGTCCACTATAGGCAGTAGAATACTCAATACCCAATCATTTGGCCCAATAGGTTTTCTGGAGAAAGGCCCAAGTTGTGACGACATGCAGTAGTAAAACCGGCCTGCGAGTCGAGGAAGAGCGAGATGTGCATGGATTTTTCCTGTTGGTTTTGCCTGTAATAAACCACAATTTGAACTTTCTGTTGACAGAGTACGCTGTGTATCCTAGGGGAGGGAGTTGGGCCCTCCAACTCTGCCGACTTGCAGTGTCCTTCTGGCATAACTGGGGGCCCTCCCCAACAACAAGTAACCATTAATGCATCACCAATAAGTTCTGAGGGTCATCCGACAACAAGGACCAGAGGGAGGAAGGGCGCGCATTCATGGAAGCTAAACCATACATTTGCGGGGAGAATGTTCAGAAATCCTTAAGATGGAATATCAGGCAAACATCCATTCAGGTTTGAAGCCCTCCCCCGCCCCCCAATGATATTTCCATTACCAATAATGAATGGCATCAATTATGAATAAACACTAAAGTTTAATATATACAAAATAAACTTTAATATCTCCCCTCTTCTCTGAACCCAGAGGCACTGTTTGCCTCCACCTGTCTCCCTTTGATGGTATTCTTTGAGTACTCAAGTTTTTCTTTAGGCACCTTGGATTTAGCCTTTCGCTGAGCTTGACTGCCTCTGAATCTTGTTCTACTTTCAGAGTGTCTCAAACCTTGTATCCAATGGTCTTGCAACCTTACTTGTACAAAGGTTAATGGTTCTGCCGCAGTATTGCTAAGTGGTCTCTCGTTTCTGGAGGGGATCTGAACAAAAAATATCCTTTAACTAGACTTCTGTTCTCTGCATAGGTCAGACTAACTTGGATTGAATAGGCAGAATACAAATTCAAAGGATATTGGTTTCAGAGAAGACATTTGTTCAGAGCATGCATCAATCTCAACTATCACATTTCGCTCTGGGCCCTAGATAAGATTTCTATTCCTAACATGTACTTGGGATTTCTCTTAAAGACTTGGCCTTGGAAATATAGATATTTCCAACTTCAATAAATTGTTCAATCCTCCCAAGGCACTGTTGGTTACAGGGTTACACCAAGAACCCTTGTCCAAACATGAATCAAACTTGGGAATTGAGCCTATTTGCCCAGCGTCAAAGTAGTATTCATGTCTTAGTATACCTTCTACTGTGCCCTTGTATTTGCACTACATATATAACATTCACTTTTTCTCAAATCATGGCTGTACACGTCTTCTGGCCACCTGTCTCTGGTTGAGTTTTGCTTCCACCACTGTTGCTCTCTCCAGTTACTCTCCTTGCCAACTTTCTTCAGCCTTCACTCTCTGCCCCTCCCCACGTTTCTCCTCACAGTTCTCAGTGGCGACGTTCCCAGAGTCTTTCCTTCTCCGGATACACTTAGTAATCAGAGCTGCTCTGGGTTTTTCTGTCTGTGTAGTTAATCTCTCTCATTTCCTTTTTTACCAGGTTGCAAGGCTTAGCATGTGTCGACTCCACTGCAGAGTAAAGGTCCAGCTAACTCTTACCACCTCTCCAGCGCCCCAGCAGCAGTACTTTGCAGCACTAGTAGACAAACTCAGGTATTTTCAAGTGCACATTGCCAGGATGATGTTAATCTTCATCGAGGCCAGTTAGCTCCCATTATTCCACTCAACTATATCCTAGCATAGTCTGCCGATAACCATCTTCCTGGATGCTCCACTCTTAACCAGCATCTCTAGCACAAACATTAACTTCAGCTCAACCACCAACAGTCACCATTTGTCCTCTGGTGAGTTTGGAGGGCTCGATCACAGATTAAGCACCTCCCAAATGGCTTCTCAGAAGAGAATGGCATGCTACACCTCCCAACTTACGAATGTCCGATGTGCATTAATTACTCAAGTTAAAACGGTAAGCCAGTAAGGTCCTGGCCAACATGCAATGGCATTTCAATACTGTAAATGTGTTCAAAAAGCTAACTGACCACATAGTACCAGTCCTAACATTTATTACAGTCTGGACAAAATTAAGCAATCTATAGTGCAAAAGTGAGGGCACCAAAGTTTTGACCAGAGCGTGCTCAATGGGCAAGAGACGGAAAGCCCTGCACATTTCCCCATGCTGGAAAATATTTTTTGTAAGTTTGCATGGGTTTCACTTTTCTACTCCAACAGCGTGTTGAATGCATCTGCCTGGTAGCTAGATCAAGCACTATCTGTTAATCAACAACACAACACAGTGGTTCTTTGGCCTTAAGCACCCAAATGTGAGGGGAATAGGAGACCGCAGATGATTCCTGGAAAAGGGGTGATAACAGGTAAGCTATTGAAGACACAACAGGAGGAGGGTGTCCAATAGAGAAAGGCAAGTCCAGAGAATGGGGATAAGTACAAAGAAGGTATAAGCAAAGTAGTTAACGAAAATAAATTGAAAATAGTAAGCAGAGTAGGACTAGATGAGCATAAAAGTCTAACAAAGTTGCAAGAGAAGTGTGGTGGAATGAAAGCAAGGCCTGCAAATGGAAATGCACTTCAGACAATAAAAAGAGCCTTGAACCACACTACTAAGATCTAATGAAGTTTTGCTATTTAAGAGCAAGTATAGGTGGCCAGTGGGAGTCCAAAAACAAGGTAGGAAGCAGTTTGAGGATTGGAAACTTGAATAAGGTACGAGGGAAGGAAAGGGTAACTGGAGGATTGAAGTTTTGACTTGGTGAGATCGAGGTGGCAGAGATAAGTCTGGTGAGAGAAAGGAAGACTTGACAAAGAAGGTATAGATGGAAACTACAGGAGAAAGAAAATTGTTTTGCAGGAATTATCATCAGGGAGAATGTTATGTCAAACGTGACCACAAGATACTTGATAACGGAGACCAGAGACTGCCCCAGAACAATAGAAGAGGGCTACAAAAGGGTCCTCCAAGCATGACCAAGACTACAATTACTTTTATAGGGTTAGCGAATTTGACACCAAACCAAAGGCAATGCCCCGCAAAGTGCCAAACTAGGAATTCAGGTCTCTTGTGGGCTGTACATAAAGATTAAAAAAGAAGATATGCCTGCATGTTTGTCAGGGGAGGAGAAGAAAGGCAGCAGAGGTTAATCTGAGTGGTCGGGAAAAAAAGCAGAGTAGCAGGAGAGTGCTGCCTCCGATACAGAAATTGCTGGGAGACACGTTGTTTGCAGCTGACTAAGACATAGGAGATACTAAGCATTACAATGCCTATGACAGCACTAGTTTCAGTGGCTCTGGAGTTCAGATGCTGCTGGGAAAATAAATTCAAAACCTTGACCAGGGGAAAAATCCACCTGGAGGATGCAAAATATAGGTGCTATCAGTTTAACTTGTTGTCAATATGACAGCATAAATGTACAGCAACCTATCCAACAACATTTTATGGTAAGACTAGATCAAAAAGCAACTAGCTACTAATACGAATTCTGTGAGGTCAATTTAACCTGGCTCTTGAATCCAAACCTTACACGCGAATGTCAAGAAAACTTTAAAGTATTTGAGCAATAGGATAGCAGAATAGTCACCATAAAGATCAGGAATTCCTTTGTTAGGAATGCCCTTCCTATAATTAATAAAGAGCAACTCTGAGTATTTAGGGAGGTCCAGCAAGCTTAATGATTGCAATCTGATAACTCGCCCGACAAAGCATTGCCACGGTCTACAATGTAAGATAAATGGAAAGGTAAGGAACAAAGTTAGTGCATATGATTCATTGCTTGGGAGACTGGAGCAAACTGAAGGAGATTTACATGAATATATGATTGGCATTTGAACATCACACATGAATACCCTCCCATAAGCAGGACTACATTTTTGGGGAAACATTATCCAGATGCTTGGCTTGTTTCAATGCTTAGTGGCAGCAAACTAGTATTTGTGTAAATGGGATGAATAAGTTACTTACCAACTGGTAGCGTTCTTTTGACTGGATGTTCCTGCAACATATTCCACATCTTTGGCATGTAATGTGCACACACTGGAACTTTAATAATTTCACATACATTTACGTGCTCAAAAAGGGGTAATAAAAGGATCCATGTATCGGATTATTTGTTTTACAGTGATGTCCAATGAGGGGGGACATGTAGAGCTGTATGCGTTGAATTGACTATAGGATTGTCTAGAACCTTTGATGCAGGTGATTATTTTGTAGTGGTTTCACTAATAACCTGGGTTTCATCACTTCATTAGTCCAACTACCAACACAGGTTAGAACCCGGGCTACCCCTATTTTGTGGAAGTTGTGTCATTTTTCCACCATAAGGTACACATTCACTGATCCTTTGATGACTTTTGAAATTGAGGGTTCAAACTGAAACTTTGTTTTATATGTGTTGTGGTTTATTAATACCTCACACAACACAAACATCACACAATACACATTAACATGTCACACAAATTACAATATTTTAGTACAGACAATTGTAAACAATTTAACCTCAATAAAAGCTTTTCCAGCATTTCACATTTAAATAATAGTCAATTTACCAATATCTAGAAATACATTGTCTAAAAATCTAATAGCTGCCTCTTTCCATGAGGTAGAGTAAGTATCTATTTGAGACGACAGTGCTTCTGAGGACCTATTTCTAAAATGAATAAACAAAATATTGGAGTCTTAATTTATTTAGCAAGGACACTCAACCAGCAGATGAGTTTCCACTACGCCTGGAACTCGGCATAATTTACACAACCAATTTTCCCACATAATGGGACGAGCACCCAGAATGTCATTAGTAGGCATCTATTTAAGGTGAAGTCTTAAAAATCGAATCCTCCATTTAGTGTTGGGAAAATATTCTAAATAAGACGGCAAAACGTTAAGCTTTTTCTTCTACTTGGGCTATTTGAAGATCTAATTTATTTTTTTTGGTATCAGGAATAGTCTTGACCCAATCCACATTCCACATTTTGGACTTAACCACTAGGGGGTTTGTTACTAGCGATTCCCTCATAGTATTAGGCATTTCTAGCACTGAGTCAGAAAAGGTAATCCATGCATTGAAACCAGTTCAATAGCCTTCTGTAGCACATTTTTTAAGCTGGCCCACAGAAAGCGATTGGCAGCCATAATTATTTTCCTATAGAGGGACAAAATCTTCCATTTCACAATGGCTTCAAAGAATATCAAACCTAATTCAAACCATATGACTTGTATGGGAGTTCCCATTGGGAGGTTTAAAACTATTTTCTGAAAAGGGGCCTCCATTTCTGGCCAGTGTTTAAGATCAATTTGTATCCCCACTTCCGAACCATAAGTCAACGTCGGGACCACCTTAGATTTATAAAAATGTCTAAACTTGAGAAAGCGAGAACTGATCATATTTTTGGTTCATTATTTTTTGCTCATGAAATTATGGTTGTTTTTTGCTTTAAGGTACCGATCCTCACTACATTTGATTGAAAACTATTAAACACAAAGCCCAAGTATATCAAATCCAATAACACTTCCAATATTTCATGATTCAGAAACCATTTACAGCATTTTTTTTCTTTGTGTGCTTGTTTTTAAAACTAAGGATTTTAGTCTTAATTATATTAATGTGAAGACCATTTCTTGCCACAAAGCTCTGAAGCGCCCCCATCTTTCTTTACAGCCCTATAGGAGTTTGGTCAAGGAGGATTCATTTGTCTGCATTTGAAATTTGACCTATTTCAACGAACCCAATTTTGGCTGAAATTATTTTTACTTTTGTCAAGGAATTCTCCCACATCAGATATGAATAAATAAAATAGGGGCTACTATACAACCTTGTTTTAATCCCTGTTGCGTTATAAAAGGGGATAAAATATGGCGGTCACTATTTAGGGGAATAGAAATAGTGGCATTACAATACATTTTCTGAATCATGTCAATTAAATCAGTGGGATAGTTCCAAGATCTCAATTTGGAGCACAAAAGATTGCGGTCGATACTGTCAAACGACATAGTAATATAATAATTGTTATTGTGATTTAGTCCAAATTAGGACTTTACACATAAAACAAATGAAACGTATAAAACATAACGCATATAGCATAAGACATATAAAATACAAAGTACAATGCAATATAAAGAGCAATATTATACAGTACAATACTCTTAGTTTCATATTTCCCGGTGGAATTTCGTGTAACTGCAAATGTCTAGATTTATGTGGACCCAAAACCATCCATTGCGGGCCTCTAATTTCCTGTGCTAACGACCATCCAGTCTGATTTGTGTCGAGGGTCATAAAACCCTCTATTATTGATGCACGCTCTCCTTAATAAAATACAGAATACAACCATTAAGAGTAGTACCAGAAGAGGGCCTAAATCCTGTTTGTAGCTGGTGAAGTTTGGATGACTGAATTTCCCAAGAGAATACATGTTGTACTAACTGCTTAGCAATCAGTTTCCCTAGGACATCAAGAAGGGCAACAGGGAGATGGTTTGCTGGATTCTCCCCATTGCCCTTCTTGTTGAATCGGGACAATGACCGAAGTAGCCAACGAACCAGGGATAGGACAGGTGGCTATGACGTGATAAAAAATATACTAATATTGTGGCTCACATTAATGGGTTTCCTTTTAATGTAATACTGGACAGCCCATCAGGAGTTTTTGCTTTGCCTTATTTCATATACAAGATCAGTATTGTAACATTACGGTATATTTTCATTTGTATCCATAATCTCGTCCAAAGGCGAGTCCCCAGGATTTTTTGCAGGAATTATGGATTTTGTTCAGTTCTGCTGAGTGGGAACCATTTTCCGCACTCGCTCATTCTTTTACACTATATTTATGGGATACTTTACATTTCTTTTTGTAACTGTCTTGGGGAAATACTTTCCTCCAATTTTTATGGCATCTGTCTTGACTTTTGCTACACACAGGACCCTCTGTGCAGTGTGGCTGGGAGCCGCTTGGGCTTCACTTTTTATATTCTGCTATTTTTCTTGTGAGAGCTTATGTTCCCACAGGCAGGGAGATATTTAGTATCCCTCCTAACTTTTATATTGTGAAAAAAGCATGCCAGCCCTTACATGGAGTGCTGAGGGGGTTACACAGTATCCCCTTTCTCACTGCTCCTATAACTTTTTGGTTACAGTGACAGGCAACTCTGAATGACTGGTGGTAGTGTTTTTATTCTACCTACGTTCATGCATTTCTTACTCCCAGGCTGTACACAGGTCGCGGTAGTGCACCGAAGGGTCATCATTGACCCAAAATGGTCCCTTTTGCTGGTCCCTTCTTGATCCCTCTGCCGTGCTAGCTGGAGGTGGTCCTGGTTTGACTTTGGTCTTCGGCAGGAATCCTTTGTGAAGCACGCCAACGCTCCAGCATGCCAGGACAGGAAACAGGGTGAGGAGTCTGGTGTGACTGCCTGAAACCAGTTCCAACTATGTGGGCTCTCTCACCTGAAAGGCTGGGTTTCTGGATAAAGGCTGGGATCCTGAAGCTGAAGACAAGCTGACCACTTGAACAGAAGAAACAATGAGGAAAATGAGGGATGCCCGCAGCCACTGCCAGACAACCAGAGATGCCTTCTGTGCAGCTACTGCTGTGCGATCCCTCCTGCCAAATGCCAGGAGAACATTCTAAGAGGGCAACTCTCTACCTTAGACTGGTGGGACCAACCAGTCTTCAGACAACCTGCATTTTGAGTCATCCCACGACAAGCTTTGATCTTCATGGTCTGCAAACCTCCAATATCCTGGGACCTGCGACAATTGGGCAGTGCATAGTCTTCTGAAGATCGAATCCTCCCGAAACTTTGGTGGACTCCTTCCGGACCTCCAGAGGCAAGGTTCCACACCTTAAAGTCCCCTCACCTGGGTGCTGGACCGAGAAAGCAAGTTGAATTGATCGGGCGAGAACCGTTCTTCATCTGGTATCCTGAAAACCACAGAGCCGCAAGAAGAAATTAAGAATCCTTTGCTGTAAGAGTCTTCCCATAACTGCCGCTGCAAGATCCACTCCACTGTCCCTTCTTTCATCTGCCTGACCAGGAATCCAGTGGCCGGATCTATTGCTGCTGTATCGTAGAGACATTGAGCTGGAACATCTTCACTCAAAGGTACTGTGAGTCTCATGGTAGAACTTAACTAAAGTCGCTTTGCTGCTCCTGTGTTGCTGGAGTGCTAATGTGTGGCATACACGTTAGTCTAGTCCAAACACCTGTGTGCCTACAGGGAGTCTTTGACAAAGTCCCTGACCCTTTTCCCAACAAAAACAATTGCTACAGAAGACTTCCTCTGGAACTTTTGAACTTTCTACAGCTTGTGCTTACCTCTTTTGCCCTCCAATCTGACTCGGACACTCGTAACTAGATAGGGATAGACTTAGTGCTACACCCTAATATTGCAAAGTATATACTTACCTTGTGTTGGTTTTGTTTAATTTATTTTACCTGAAACAGTTATTCCAAAAGTAATTACTTAACTTTTGAATTAAAATATTACAAACTAGTGTGGTAGCCACTGTACTGAGAATGAACATGGGTCAAATACCCTAGTCTATAGAATTTCTTCCACTCAGGAGGGTCTACAACCACATTTTAGCTCACTACACTTTTCAGAGGAGAAATATCCATTTGCATGTCAGTCTGTCTTTCCCCCGACCCCACAAGGGCAGTCCAGCACCGAAGTGCTACATTATTCAACTCTGAACAAGAGATGGGCAACACCAGACACGGTTCGGCCATGTTGGGCCTCCTCAGTGAGGTGAAGCTGAGCCTCTCTAAGGTACATACTGCCATTCTCAAAGTATGCAAAAAAGTGTTACCTACTGTGAACACTGCCTTGATTTTTCTATGTGCTTATTGAATGTTATAGTACTTCCTTTTTACCTTAGTGCATCTATAGAATAAACCATTATTTGTATATAACTTTAGTGTGACAGTGTTTCTTTGGGCCTATGTGTATACTTCTAAGTTATTTGAACAACCTACAGCCCTGTTCTCCCTCTTAAAATAAGCATGTGCTGCTCAGCCATTGCTACCAACATACTTGTGTGGATTATGCCTATACTAAGAGTTGTAGCCCTGTGCCCAAGTGAGCGTCTTCTAAAGTCCTACATGAGGTGGACTTTTGCAAAATTCCCTAACACTCAACCTTTTTGAGCTAATCAGACAGTTCTCTGCAGGCGTTTGGGGGCAAGAAATGGCATATCTTTTTTCTAATGGAATAACCAGGTTTCCTCCGAGATGGGATTAATAAGCGCTTGATGCTGGTCATCCTTTAGAGGGTTTATCAGTCTCCAAAAATCTAAAGAATTGGTATTCAATAGAGCAGAAAGCATTATAATGGATCAAGAGTAAGACTCGGGCACAGAGCATGTTACATGATTGTTATATAGACTTATTGCCAGGAAATAAAAATCAGAAATGGTGGGGAAGTCCTTTCTATTCCTAATCCTAAAAGGGGTTTACCTGTCGCAACAAAACTAAGGAATGTCTGTCAGGATGTGAAATAAAAGCGCGTCCTCCGTCCTGTATCCAAGAATCCTAAACTGATTACCCTCTACACAACATGCACAAGGGGTTTATGGTTAACCATGTACTTTTAGCTTGCTTCGGACGTTCTCAACATAAAGGTTTAAGCTGCAGAACAGAAAAGTAAAAGTACTGCCAGGAATGGGGTTTGCCTTCCCCTAGACTCCTTCCCGGCAGTTCAAAAAGGTTTTTTCGTTATGGTTTAAACTAGATTAAAAAGGGCATGATTCTTCTGCTTAATTTCCTTCTACCATGTTCAATTTCGCACGCTTTATCCACTTTCCACCCTTGGTGTACTTCTCCTGCCAGGGTATGTTGTGATTTTCTTTCCAGTCCATAAAGGGTAGGAGTCTTCCTTTTTGTATCCACTACTTCAGATGCATTTGTCTTCACGCTACTGATTTACTCCGTTGGCAGGATATCACTTTACTTCTCTTCTCACTCCTGATTCTTTCTCCTACCAGAAGACTATACTGATCCTGTTTGCCTGGTGCACTAACCTGCCAGGGCTTTTCCTCTATTCATTCGCTCTTATCCACTTAATCACAATACTCCAAAGTTGGGTCACTGACCCCTTCTTGTCAAAGTTTGCATCAATATTATTTCCCTCGTTCAAGTATTGGGTCCTCAACCCTTTCCCAGAAGTCTTTGTATGCATTGGAGTTCTTCCTCTCACTGGTTGGGCTTCTAACCCTCTTTCAGCCTTATCGATATGTTTGTCAATTTCTCCTTTTAATGTCTTCAAGTGGGTTTAGCAACTTAACCATAACTACACCCAGGACGACAGACTGAATGGGCAAAAACTTTGCGCATGGCTACAGCCCGAACAGCTGGACGGATTTGCACCAAATCTGCGGCAGGAGCGGGGGCTAGGGTCAGAAAGCATGCTTTTGTGCGTTTGGTGGGAATCCGACCAGTACTTTTGTTGCAAACTGAAATGTACGTCTCTAAAAATTAGGGATTCTGGGTCTGCTAAGCGGACCTATTTCCCTGTTCACTCCGCGGACAGAAGTGTCATTGTCCTACGGTACAGCGTGCTGTTGGAGAACTTTGGACGTGGCCGGTGGTTGGCTGGAGAGTAGCGTGCTGTGCGTCAACATTTTTTGGCCAATGCCGCCATGGTGAATCGGAGGACAGTGCGCCGGTGGAAGGTTCAAGAAAATATACTGTATGCCATGTGTTGGCGGCAAGAAGGGAGGGAAAGTGTGGGGGAGTGAGAAGGGGTTCATGTGACATATGTAAATAGATGGAAGAAGACTGAGGAGTGTCTGCAGTATTCGTGCGTACTGTGCCAATTTGTGGGTACCTAGACAGGCAACTACTTTGGGTGGTGATTGAAGGCAGCTGTCGTAACTGCCACATAGCTTCTGCCATGACCTGTTTGCGGCAACCTCTTTCCGTGGAGCGTGGTGGCAGGTGAATTTCAGAAGGGGAGTGAACTGCACATGACATATGTTGGGTGGGAGCGCAGGTGGCTGTGCTCTGCTGATGGATTGCGGTAGTTGGGCACATGGTGGCATGGATGGGTGCATAAAGTTGCGGTGGGTCTGTTGAAGGATTAGACTATTGGGTGCATGGCCACTGCAGCAATGCATGTAGGACTCTGCATCTGGTAGAGGGTGGTGCTTGCATAATGTGGTGTTTACAGATTGGTTGGAGTAGGGCCATTGTTGCTAACAGTATGTGGGTAGGTTGGCAGTGACAATACTTTGTGAAAGGAAGTGGGTAGGTCCACAGTATGTAAATGAAAGTGCACAAGGGTGCAGGAGACCGTGTTTTTTTTCTACATTATGGTAACTTACATTTTTGTGCTGCACAGCTCCATGGCGGTTCACCGGTTGGTTAGGAGTGCTGGTGGCGGTGGTGTGTATTTGGATTGTCGTAGTTGGTGAGAGGGTGGCGTTACATTTTGGTGGGTGTGTTCAAGGCCTAGACTATTGGGTGCATGGCCGTAGGGCTTGAGCACACCCACGGCAGTAATGCATTGTTGACTATGCATCAGTTAAAGGGTGGCGACTTGTACGGAATTGTTGTGGAGCACATTTCAGACGGAACAGAGCAGCTGAAGTGAGCTGCCATGTGTGTATGTTTGGTTTTGCAGGTGAGGTCACTGTTTGAACATGGTAAAGTCTTTCGTGTGTGATTGGAGATGGTGCAGTGAAAAGTCACGCAGTGTGGGCACTGGGTGCAGTGTTTGCATGCTGTCAGTATGGAAGAGGGTACACTGATTGGAGTAGGGGCAATGTTGTGAACATTTTGTGGTTAGGTTGGCACTGATGCAATACTTTGAGTGGAAGTGGGTAAGACCATAGTATGTGAATGAAAGGCGTAGGGGAGCGGGAGACAGTGTAATGTTTGCAGAGTATGGTGACTGTTGCATTTTACGATGTAAAGCTCCATTGCGGTGCAGAGGTTGGGTAGGAGTGCTGGTGCCAGTGGTGCATATGTGCATAGTGGTAGTTGGATGCCATGCTGATATGCATGGTTGCATTACGGTGTAGTGAATGTGTGCAAGGAACACACCTACTGCAGCAATGCAGGTTTGACAGTGCATCAGGCACAGGGCGGTGATCTTTGGAGAATGGGTGTGGAGCACATTGTAGACTTGAGTTGAAAAGAGTGTATTGTGCGTTCCAACGTTGTGGTGATCGTTGCAACATGCTACAGTATGTGTTATATGGCAGGAGATGGTGCAATGAGAAGTTGAGCAGTGTGGCCACAGGGTGCAGTGTTTCTATACTGTGAGTATGGAAGAGGCTATGGTTGATGTGCAGCTTATATGTGCTTGGTTACTCTGCTGTGTGCAGATTTATTGAAGTAGGTCCAATTTTGTGAAAATGTTGTGCTTAGGTTGCCTGTGACAAATCTTTGCGAATGGCAGTGGGTAGGGGTGGTGCAGGCTGTGGTACATTTGTGGAGTCTGCTAATTGTGACATGTTTTCGTGAACTGGTGTTTTATGGGGTGCGGGAATTGGGTAGAAGTGCCGCTACGTGTTACGTTTGTACATAATGTTAGCTGCTCACATGGTCGCATGCATGGATCCATAGTGTTGTGGTGGGTGTGGGCAAGGGCTGCACTGTTGTGTGCATGGACAACAGTGTGCTGGGTGTGCCTCAGGATCTTTGTGGATGCTGCAAACGTGCATTCTTTAGCAGGAGTTTCTGGTGGAGTGGCTTAGGAATCAACCGGAACGTCCACTGAGAGTGTTTAACAGTAAATATAGAGTACAGAAATGGTAGTGTGCAATGCTGAGGTTTTGTATGCGATTGCTGCATGCGCGTTTGAAAATTTCACAGCACCCAATGTAGGAGTGCTGCAAAAATGCCAGTGCAAAGGGAAGAAGTATTGTGTCTGCTTTACTGGGCCATGGCCCTCACTGTAGATGGGAAAGTGCACGTACCACATCTGCCATTATGAGCATGGTGGCCATGGAAATGGAATTGTGGAAAATTGGCAATTAGGTATTTTGGGTGTGGTTGACAGGAAGGGGCGTTACCACATTAACGGACATACACATGGATGTCTAAATCCTTCTCATTTACTGTTTCACCTATTACCACCAGTCACCACATAAGCGCAGAGGGTAAAGTTGGACGCGAGCGACCTCACCTCCGGGAGGGCTGCAACCGTGCCCCCACGCCTCCGCAGAGACCAGGTGATCGTAACAGCTGTCCATGGGTCCAGACCATGTCACCTAAATAAGGGCACACGTGCAGAGTAGGTGCGGTCGCATGGTGATTTTGCCACTGCTCTCCTTTCGAACTGCTGTGCGTTTTGGGTAGAATAAGTTGTGCGCATGTGCATACCCATTGCCACTTCTGTACTGAATAATAGGGCGCCATACGTGTGCCGAGCCTTTTGGGAAATACAGCTGTTTATAGGGTATAGCAGGTGGGATGTTTATCTGTATATGTACCTGTATGCCATGGGTGGGTGCTGCAATCTAATTAACGTTTGTTCGCAAATGCTGGGCAGTGGCAGTGTTACCAGGACACAGAGGAACAGATATACATTTGTGTACTTGCAGAACGACCAAATGTCCCTCCCACACGTAATCATAGGTGGAGGACAAGATGCGGATATGGGGAGCGTGCTGGTGTTGTACGGATGCCTCCATTGTCATTGTGGATAGGCCAGGCAACTGTGGTGGCCATAGGACACCTACTGTTTACCTCAATTGCGGTCATTCCAACAAGGACTGTGCCGTTGAGTGAGAACGGCAGTTCAACAAAAAATGATATCACATACACTCAACAACCTTTCACTTAACATTTACTTGTACACATTCATACACACCATTAGGTAGGGTAGCATAAGTGGATACTTATTGGGGGGAATAGGGGATTTCCTCAAGGTGGTTGTGAGGGGAGGAAGACATTCAGGTATCACCATAACGTCTCCCATCACACGGATTTTGAGGGGATGGCGCCCTTTGCCATGGGGAAGGGGTACAAGTGCAGGTCTGCTAGTGCTGTTTCATTTTGTCAATACACCCTTGTATGCAACCTTTCAAGCGGCACAATTGTGCACCAATTTTTCCACTTTGGCTTCCATCCTGTCCTTTTTGCTATGCACAGAGTTTTTCCTTTGCTATGGCTGTATGCTGTTGTGGAAGGGTTCCTGCTTGTGCTGCTTGGCTTCCCTTTCCAATATGTTCTCTCACAGAAAAGAAAATGTGTTTGGTGTACATATAGCAATATATATTACAGAATGCATGCTTCACAGTACTATGCGTACCAACGGGATTAGTAGTGCAAGTCATTGCGTCATGAGGGGAATTTTCTTCCAGCCACTCTAAGGTGCTTGCCATTGCTCCGTAATAAATGAAACATTATGCTTCTCTACACTATTGTTTAGTGCGGCACATATGCAGTCAGTAGACAAACGTCAGTGTGCATATTACATTGTAGTGACGTTATGATCTTGGTACTTTCCAGTCCGTACTCTAAAAACCTGTTAAAAAGGGACGTTATGGTTAAGTTACGCGACTAAAAAACTATCACCTTTACTGAAAGCACTATGCCAAAGCAGCATTGTGGATAAAGTGCCCTACTTAAAACCAATGACATTCACTAACAAAAACGTTAAAGGGACGTTATGGTTAAGTTTCACTAGCAAAATCCAATGAAATTCAAAGGAAAAACGTTCTAACAGGAACGTTATGGTTACAGGTAAAACCGAAACCGCCAGTTATGGTAATCTAAGCAACCATAAATTCACACCACCAGTGTGCACTGCAAGGACTAACACCCATGACATCAAAGATGCCATCACAAATCTCACTGATGACACCACATGTGTGGCTTCCTCTTTTTTGTTCTTTGACATAAGTAGGCCAGGTGCTTTTCTTCACTAACAGTCAGGAACTAACAATTCAAAAAGTTTCCATCTGTGTACGGCACCCTTCTCATATGTTCTTGCACTAGTTACTTAGGGTTCACGCACATCATATGATACATATAGATGAAGAAAGTGTACAACACAGCAATCATTTCTCTGCATGGAGACAATCAGTTATGTTATGAACAGTCTGTTCATGCTGCTCCTTTTTTGCTTACTTTAGTTTCCTTGTATATGCTCATATTTGTATGCATTGTGGTGTCTGTTTTTTGTGCAGTAGTGCAATTATGTAGTTAAGGCAATGGTAGCTACTTCTTACATGTTTCACAGTACCCAAAACTCTAAAACAAAAGCATTCATGATTTCGCTATGTAACGTGCGAAGATTTTGAAGATTACACTTCTATGGGGCATGGTGCAGACAATGCCTACAGTTCCACATGAGTTGGTTCATGTACTGCAAAGAAGTCTAATACAATGGTGTGTATAGCAAGGCATTGCTCAATGAACTACTTATCTCATGCAGAAACGTAGGCATTGTCTGTACCATACCCCATAGAAGTGTAATCTTCAAAATCCTGTAATCATTACGTCCCTGTAACAACGTTTTTGCATTGAACTTCATAGGTTTTTGCTAGTACAACTTAACCATAACGCCCCTTTTACAACTTTTTTTGTTAGTGAATATATATATTTATTCTCCTTGTTTAACACATTGGGTCGCCGACTCGTCTTTCATAAAGTTCTCATTTGTATCCGTTTTATTAATATTCACACTTGATGTCTAGTACTTTGTCAATTCGACTCTGCAAGCATTTGCAGACTCTGGTAACCCATTAATTCTCATGGGTTTACCGGGTGGCTCTGGCAGACGTAGCGTCTCCCTTTCGACATCTCTGCTGGTCCACAGACTAGGCGTGCATCCTGTCAGCTGCTCCACGTTTCCTTCTCTCTGGGCGCCTTCCACGGTTGCCGGTCACCAGGCTGCTTTTGGCATGGTCTCTTCCATCTCTTTCCTCTTACCTCTGTGCTGCTGCTTACAGTTCGCTTGTCTCTAGCGTCTCGTTCAGTGTTTACAAGCCACCGACAGCCTTACTCTGTCACTCACCAAGCCGCCTCTCTCAGCTGCTTCTCTTTCTTGCTTGTCAGCTATGTTAAGTTTAAACTTCCCGCATTGTCAAGATTACTCCACAGACTAAGGCCTGGAGTCTGCTTCCCGCTTCAAACGATCTTCATTACTTCAGTCCTTTTCCCCGTCTCAGTGATGTTAAGCAGAGGGAAATGCAAATAAGGATGGTGTTTGGAGATTTTACCTTTACATTACAATATATTATACCAGAGCGTTGAAAAGGCAAATGGGTATTACTAAGATACAGGTGAAGGGTTATTCAGACCGAATGCTTTTGTTCTGTCCCTATGGAGTTTGTCCTCTACTACATGGTGCTCCCGCAGATAGCCACCCACAGGGTCAGAGTCAGGTAGCTTCTGGCTTTCCCTGGCCATGTAATGGACTTCCCTCGACAGAATCAGTATGATAGTGCAAGATTCGTCACAGAATATACTCAAACTCTTTGAAGGAGAAGGAATTTATGTGGTTTAGCCCAATTTCTATACTACCATTTTAAGCGCCCCACAAGGAGTGTACCCTCTCTCGGCCAACTTGGCACAGCTCAGCGCGAAAAACTTGTTTCCTATCTTTGACCTCCTTATCAAAAATGCGGGTCATAATCTGATTTGGTGGTCGATTTCAATGAACCCGATTAAGTAACTGGGTATCGTCATAACTACAAAGACATTTAAATTCAATTGTGTTAATGTAGAACTAATCAGCCCATTAAATGTACAAACATTCCAACCATTCGACACTTTTCTATTCCTGCTATTTAATCTAATCATTGCAGTATTATATTGAGTTCTAAAATTCTTAGGGTAGAAATTCCAGGACAGAATAAACCTACAGTGATCATGAGTGTGATTACAAGGGATGCACAACACAAAAAAATATCTGGAGAGGCAAAAACCATAGTCAGTCCTTGTAATAGAGGTATTTTGCTTCCAAGTAAAATCCAAAGGCATGTCGCCAGCAACATTCCCATTCAGTCTGATCAGATCCTATTCCTCCATAAAGTGAGTCCATGACAATCCTCTCTCTCAGGAAAGCTCTTCGAGCATTAACTACGCATTTACACCGAGAGCCCTCCATACAAACAGAATTCAAATCCCCACACACCATGATGCTATTTGAAACACGAAATGTCTGTCAACTGTCCAAAATATGTTCTAGCTTGCCAAGCATGGTCATTAAAAATTTTGTCTGGGTTAAAATAGACATTAACAATAAGGGAAAACAAAGCTTTGGGATAATAAACTGTATCACATGCTAATTCAACAGCTTGAATGTACGGTATAGATTGATCCCAAAGAGTGCCTGCAAAACGGATGTCATTTCTAATGCCAAATAATAGACCAGCTGCTGCGCGACCTTTATCCCCCTTGGTTGCAGAATTTAAAAACCATGTGAAGCAATCGGCATAAGAGATAGCCACACCAAAGAGGTCCAAAGTTTGTAGAGATACGGTTCCTATTTTTCGGACAAGTGGGAGAAGTCTCTAGTTTTCCAAGACAACATACTTAATGAGAAAAATGAATCTCCGTTTATTAGCTACCGAGTAGATTTGACATTGGGCTGGATATTACGAGGTAGCCATGACGAGTTTTCACTTTCAAACAAGGACCTTCTAACAAGTGTTCCCCGTAACAAAGTTTCTAGTTTGAGAGACGCTGTTAAAGCATGTAATATGGAGATTAGTTTTCCTCCTTGTAGGTAGTGTACTCCTTGCTGTTATGCTCACCTGGTCTCTGCTGAGGCGTTGGGGCACGGTTGCAGCCCTCGCAGGGGTGGGGTTGTTCGCGTCCGACTTCGCCCTCTGCGCTTATGTGGTTACTGGTGGAAACAGGTGATGCTGCTTGGGACTGCTCCTGCGTGGAGAATTGGGGGCATGAGTATGCAAGCTTGTGCGCCTGATTCCCCCTCCCAGACCCCTTCTCCCAAACCGTGGTACCCGTGTGATGCGCTGTCCCTAGAAAGCTCACCTGTTCATTAGTTTTGGCGAGCACTCCATTCTGCTGCTTCTGGCAGGGGCACTTGTATGATCTGGACCGAGTTCCTTCACTGGTCCCTTGCAAGTGGTAGTCCAGTCATGCTGCGAATAAGCCACTATACTTCAGTTAAGTGTTCCCGTTAGCCTTTCTTTCCTCGTCTGTTTTTGTTGTATTGTAAAGTGTGTCGTCTTGTATTGCTGTCTGTTCCACTTTTGGTGTTTACTCTTCTGCTTTCTTCCCTTGCAGGTGATGTTGCCGGCCCGGCAGAAGCAGCGGCGCTCGTGGCGACAGCCGAGGGAATGAGGAACGAAGCTGCAGCGGTACAGTAGCTGGTAAGTTAAATAGCGGGCGCGTGGGGTTCAAATGCAGCACGGCCAAAGGACGGATGTTCCAACCTTGTCTTTCTTCTTCACAGGCTTCGAGTTCGTGGATGCGAAGTGCGGTGCTGCGGCGTCGGGATCAAAAACACTGGATGTCAGGAGAGGAGTCTGCAGATGAAGCACCGGTTTCCTGGAGGGGAGTATGCAGGAGAACACCTGGCTTCAAAAGGTAAGTAAACTGGTCCAAGCGGCGGTGAGCGTCACGTTGCACGTGAGTGCACAGTAATGCAAAGCACTGGCTTTCAGGATGGAGCAGCTTATATAGCCGAGCTTCAGAAGCCACGCCCACCAGGTTCAGCCTGCCTGCCACACCCGATGAGTCAGCACATGAGGATGTTCTCTGGAATAAAGGCTTTCAGCTCCAGGAAAGCTCTTGTAAATTAAAAGCACTCCTGCACTGAAATAAAGTGTTCCTGCTCACATCTCTATATGAGCCTGCCGCCAAGGGCGCCAGGACGGAGCCCAGCCAGGGCCCCTGTGTTTATAGGTCCCAAAGGGACATAAGTGAATCAAGTAACCCATTGCCCCCCCATCACTAGATGGTGTGGTTTTTGTGTTCTGGGGCCTGTGGCCATGACACTTGCTTGCTGTTTTATCAGACAATATGGTCAAATTATAACCACAAGGATGTATCTCTTCTACTGCCCTTAAAATAGCATTAAATAACAATGTGCTAAACCACCCAGGCCCAACGCTAAATCATTTAGAAACTCCATCTGATCTATATTCTTAAATCTAATCCCCTTCAAATACTCAATTGAATTAAATAATATTAAAACATGTGATCTGTTAAGAATCATGCAAGCATTTGAAATGGGAATTTTTATAGTAGCAAACAATTTGTCTGGATCGGAACTTTACACTGTCAATCTTGTGAAGATGCTTTATATTCCTGTACTGAAAGTGCACTTTGGACCAGCACATGCTTTCACTTTCGTGTGATAGTGGACGGCTTTGATGAGGCAGTCATTGCACCTGAGGTTTTAATTTGCATCAGGCTCCTTCTCTTCAAGAGTCCTGAACAGCACCTATTTCTACTTATTGAGCTTGCCTGGTGTTACATGGTTTGCTGTAATTGTTTGAGGAGCCACAAAACCAGTAGCCCCATTTCCAAAGCCGATAGGATGTCCCAGCACAGACATAACACCAAGTTGAGGTTTAGCCACCTTCTCCACAGATTCAAAAGACTATGTGGATATATTCAACAATTCATCAGAAATATCAGACTGCTTGCATTGTTGTGCGACATATGTGGTTTCTGATACAATTATGAGTCTGTATAGTGTTCCCCCGGTTAGGGAGAATTCTCTGTTTAGGCTGAATTTCCTAACCTAGTGAGTCCCCCAGCAGCTTTGCTGGATTTTTGGGGTTTATTTTTTTCTCCTGCCAAGAGTGAGACTCGTTTACCCTCACTCTTGGGCATGATTTGAGTGTGTTTCTTTGAATCTAGATGTGTTTAATGGGCTATGGGGTCTTTTACTCCATAGGGCTTCATGTGTTTTTGTGATGTGTGTTACACAGCACCCTCAGTGCAGTGACACAGGGGTGTCATAGTGACCCCCAGTATAGACTCCATACCCTGGGACTGACTACTGTCTCCCAGGGCATGTAAAGTCACCATTGACTTTACTAGTCTTAAATTCTGAACAGAACCAGTACAAACCATCATATTGTGGACGTACTGGCTAGGGCAATTCAATTGCCACGAGGTCTGTAAGTCGATGGGGCACTGTCTCCGTCCCCCCTGATCGAGTTTTGGCGTGTGGCAGTGGAAACTACTTTTTATATTCTACCACGAATATTTTCCTATGGGATTTCCCATTGTTTTAGGCTACTACCTTTATTTAATTATTTACGGTAGCCTCGAACATACCGCCTGTTTATTTAATTAATATTAATTCTCCGGTTGGTATTTTTTGCCAAAACTTGATTCTAAAATGGCGTTTGTGTGCTCTTCTGTGACTCCAACCCAAGTCGAGCCCTTTGTTCCACTTTTTGGCGGGCTTCTCCACAGAAGCCCTCCAAAGTGGTGCCACTCTGTCTGGGGTACTTAGGAGGGGTGGAGGGAAATTTAGGCACCCTGGACTGAGTTGCCTAGGCAACTCAAGTCGCACTCCATCCTGATTGGCCCAAGTGGTGAGCCGGCCGACTCACCAATTAGCATGTTTGAGTGACAGCTAGGCTGAGTGAATGGGGGTTTGCTGCATACAAGCAGGGCTTTGGGGACTGGAACTTCAGAAGTCGCCACAGGACCTAAGAATCCGACGAGAGAGAAGCTGAGCCGACCTGCCACGACACCACCACCGGTGGAGCCCTGCTGGACTGCCTCACCACTTTTCCCAATAACAGAGGAGATCTCCCGCCGGAGGCTCTTCTTCCTTTGACTGGTGGGGATAACCAGTTTCACCGTCTTTTCGCTTTCCCGACGTACCTCGTGGCTGCCTTGCCCGTGCCAAGCACCCCGGCAACCGGGATAGCACGTTTTACCACGACCGTGAAACAAAGGTACGACCTTTAACCGGAAAACTCTGAGGCTGGTTTCTTCCCTGGTAGTGCAACGACCTTCATCTTTCCTCCAAGTCGAGATCTTCTCTTCCCCTGGACGAAGACGAAACTTGCACCCACTACCAGGAACAACTGCCACCACTGGAGGATCCTTCCCACTTAAGGTACCGTGTCCCGCCTGGCTTCCCTTGCTACCGACTGTACGGGGTAGATTTAGCCCCGGGCTTTCGAACCTGGGTTAGTCTGGGACACCCTGGCTAAACTTCCCTAAAGCCTCTCTAAACTTTTTGAACCGTCTGAAAGACTTTCTAAGCCTAGTGTAACTGTGTGATCTTGGGCGCATTTGTGCTCTGCTCTCTGAAAGAGTGGGCCCAACGTTTGGACTTTGGCTCACCAGTGACTTTTGCTCTTCTGCCTTGCTTACAGTGTTCCTGAATCTTAGAGTGGTGTACCTTTCGATATTCTGTCTTTTTCCCTCCCTTTTTCACAAACTTATTGGAGTGCAATCTAGTTAAGCGCTCACCTCTGTATGAGAATAAGTGGTGTTTTACTGTGACTTATCTGATAAGGATAAATAGTAACTGTGTTTAGAATATTTTACAATAAGAGTGCTGGAGTGTTTCAACTGCGTTTTTAAATAAATAATTATATATATATACTTTGATACCAAAGCTCTGGTCAGTGTTTGCTTGTATTATTGTATCTGAGTGCCTATTGTGTATGCTTTGCATACTGCCTAACTCTTCTTGAGGGAAGTCTGACTGCTCAGCCACAGCTACCAGGTACATCTGGGTGGTGCAGACTGCTACCAAGTGGGTTTACTGCCAACACCTGTAGTCTTAAATCTTTTGCAGTGGTCCCTAAGGGAACTGCACAGGGTTCTGCCTAACACCCCCGCACTACTCCAGATTCCTCTTGACTCAAATATTTGTCCTTTTTTTCCTTGCATCAGGAGCCTCTGGCAACACCCTCAAGTTTGAGGAATTTACACGAACCGCGACTTAGCCACAACAGAAGAACAAGTTACTCTCTTACCTGGTAACGTTCTTTTGATGGGATGGTCTGACGACGTATTCCTTATCTAGGACATGTAATCACCACAGCTGTGCTGCTTCGGAAAACCTTCTGCGTCCTGCGTCGATGTCGATACGCCGCCCTCGAGGACCTCCTCCGACTGCCGACGTCACTGGATGTTATAAGTAGGACGCACGACGCCCGTAGCCTCAGTTGTAGTTTTTTCCCCAGAACGTGTGGCACCAGTCTTCTGCCAGTCTGACATACAAAGCCTTGCGGAAACGAAAGCTGCAATCGCATAAGAAATTCTGTAGCGGGGAAGGCAGGGAGGGAGCGATATGGAATACGTTGTCGGATCATCCCATCAAAAGAATGTTACCAGGTAAGAATAACTTGTTCTTCGAGGGGATTGGGTCCTCCGACGTATTCCATATCTATGACAGACTCCCAAAGCAGTACCAATGCAAGGAGGTGGGAAAATAATTTAGGAAACAGAAATATAGAATGCCCAATCAAATTGCGGAGTAAAGGACCGCCTTGCCAAAGGCCAGATCCTGCCCCCGGATGGAATCGAGGGAGTAGTGACGTACAAAAGTATGTACCGAAGCCCAGGTGGCTGCATCACAGATGTTACGAATAGGAACACCCCTCTGTAGGGCAGTAGAGGCAAATATATCGAAAAAAGGCAGCCATACTCCTGGTAGAATAGGTCCGCAAGCCAACCGGTGGGTCCTTACCCGCCAAGCGGTAACACTCAGATAGCCAAAACAATCCAGCAAGACAGTCTGTTTCGTCAGAGCTTGACCCAAACGCTTTCCAGCTTAACCAATGAAGAGTTGATCGTCCACTCTGACCCGGGACATGCATGAAATATAAAAGCTTAACGCTCTCCTAGGATCAAACATATGGAGCCTCTCCTCTTCCTTACCCGGATGTGGAGGAGGATAAAACGCCGGAAGAACAACCTTCTGGCCCAAATGAAATTCCGACACCACCTTCGGAAGAAAGGAAGAACGAACTCTAAGGACAACCATGTCCTTATGAAACACAGTGAAAGGTGGCTTAACTGAAAGTGCCTGTAACTCACTCACTCACTCTGAGAGCGGAAGTAACCGCAACCAAAAATACAGTTTTAAGAGTTAACAGTCTCAAAGGGCATGAATGCAAAGGCTCAAACGGCGCACCCATCAGAAACTTGAGAACAAGGTTCAAATCCCAACCAGGCACCTGGAAAGGCAACGAAGGGAACACATTAGTGAGCCCTTTCAGAAACAGAGAAATTAAAGGAATTTTAAAATAGGAACACTTCAGACGAGCGCTTAAATAAGGACAGGGCCGCCAGGTAACCTTTAACGGTACCCACTTGCAAGCCCCTGTGGGCTAAAGAAAGCAAAAAAGACAGAACCATGGGAATATCGCATGCAAAAGGATCCACATTCTTAACCCTGCACCAGTCGCAGAACTTACGCCAACGGTACAGGGACTTTGTTGCTGGCCGTCTGGCCGAGAGCAACACCTCCATCACGACTTCAGGGAGGTCCCAATCCTTATACCTCAACCTTTCAGAAACCAAGCGTGAAGGTTGAGGGATCTGACCTCTGGATGGAGAACCTGACACCCCCCCCCCCCCTCCCATGAGAGTAGATCGTCTCGGTAGGGAAGACATGGAGGGCAGATGGACAAGTCAAGAATGTCCGGGTACCACGTCCTCCAGGCCCACGCCGGAGCAATGAGGATCATACGGGAACCGAACCTCCATAGCCTCTGCAGGATGACGGGGACTGGAGGAAACGCGTACAGCAGTGCGAACAACCACTCCACCACGAACGCATCTCCTAAGGCTCCTTTTGGAGGAAATTCCCGCGAGCAGAACCTCTCGCACTTCCGGTTGACACTGGAGGCGAAGAGATCCACTTGAGGGGTCCCCAAAGGGCGAAGATCTCCAAGAGAATCTCCGGAGCCAACTCCCACTCGTGAGAGATCGCGCTCTGCCTGCTCAGAACATCCGCCGTCTCGTTTTTGTCTCCTGCCAGATGAACTGCCGAGATCGAAACTTCCTGCTGGATTGCCCAGAACCAGAGCTGCATCGCCTCCCTGCACAGAGGAAGTGAACCTGCCCCCCCCCCCCCCCCCCCCCAGGATCAGGACATTCTTCCCTCGCACAGTCGGCAGAAAAGCCTTCAGGGATAGCCCGACGGCCTTCAGCTCCAACAGAATGATATGGAGTCTGGACTCCGACGGAGACCAACGACCGCTGACTGTCAACTCGTTGGCATGAGCTCCCCATCCCGTCACCTCCGGCCAGGGTAGCCAAAATGTAGTCCCCTTCATCAGATTGTCTTCGACAGCCCACCACAGAAGGTCGGCACCTGAACAGGGTCCGACATCCTGCCGGAGGACTGAGACCACTGGAGCTTGAGTGCCCATTGCAAAGATCTCATCCGCAACCTGGCCTCTGGCACCAGAAGAATGCAGGATGCCATGAGGCCGAGCAATCTCAAGAACTCAAACGCTGGGAGACTCTGGGCAAGCTGAAACTTGTGCACCATCTGCTGAATGTGATGAGCCCTCACCTGGGGAGGAAAACACTGACCCACAGACGTGTCGAGCACTGCTCCGATGTACTGGAGCCTCTGAGTTGGTGTCAAATGGGACTTCAAGTTGAGGGAGAAGCCCAGCTTGTGGAGGGAGTGGCAGGTGACTGACCGATGATCCAGGACTTGCTCGGGAGAGCGCGCCCTGATCAACCAATCATCCAGGTAGGGATAGAATTTAATCCCCCCCTTTCCTGAGGTGCGCTGCCACCACTACCATGAGCTTGATGAAGAACCTCGGGGCGGAGGTCAATCTGAACGGCAGGACCCGAAACTGAAAGTGCGAGTCGCCAACCGCGAAACTCAGGTACTTCTTGTGCTTTGGATGTATCGGCACATGGAAATAAGCGTCCTTGAGGTCGAGAGACACCAACCAGTCCTGAAGTTGAAGGGCCTGGAGGACTTAAGAGTAACCATCTTGAACTTGTCCTTCCTGAGGAGTCTTTTCAAACCGCGCAAGTCCATGACGGGTCTCAATCCCCAGTCTTTCTTGGAAATAATAAAATAAGGGGAATACCATCCCTTGTTCCTCTCCACTACAGGCACCAGTTCCATGGCGCCTTTCTCCAGCAGGGATTGAATTTCCTGCGCAAGGAGCGGATCAGGACTCTTCAAAGAGGTTCCCCGGTGGATTGTCTTGAGGCCTCTGCCGGAAAGGAAGACAGTAGCCGTGGGTTATGATCTCCAGAACCCACACATCTGAAGTAATGGCGCGCCACTCTGCAAGATGCTGCGCCAGCCTTCCCCCAACCGGCGAACCATGGGACATGGCCTCATGACTGAGCTGAAGCGGCGTTTCCTGAGGGCAAAGAGGCAACAGCCGGAGCGGCCTTGGCACCTTGAGTACCTTGTTTACCACCTCTGGCACTCCTACGGTGGCCCCTCTGACTGGCAGCTCCTCTCGCTTTACCAAAGGATGAGTAATAACAAAAGTAACCTCCCCTCCATTGCTGTCCCCTATGACGAAAAAGCGGAGGGTGGCCAACTGCAGCGCCCAACGACTTTGCTGCAGCTTTGGAGGTCTGCAACCTCTCAAGGCTCTCGTCAGTCTTGCTGACAAAAAGATGTTCCCCGTCAAAGGGCATGTTGAGGAGCTGGGCCTGCACATCAGGAGCAAACCCAGACTTCCGCAACCACGCAAACCTGCGTATCACAGTGCTCACTGCCAAGGACCGGCTGACGCAATCTGCCATGTCCAAACCTGACTGAACGGCCTCACACATGGCATCCTGCCATCCTGAACCATGGCGAGGAAATCATCCCGTTTGTCCCCTTCGGGAATATGTTCAGCTGCTAAGGAAACAGTTCCACAGAGTGTGTGAAACGTGACAAGGCACCTACGAGTTGGCCGCCTGAAGCGCCATACCCCCTGAAGAAAACACCTTCACCCAGCCGTCAAAACGCTTGACGTCCCTATCATGAGGGATGGTAGGATACAACGCCTGCTTTGTCGGGGCCGTAGCCGCCTGCACCACCAAACTCTCCGGAGTGGGGTGCTTGGTCAAGTAGCAGGGGTCGCTACTGGCTGGGCGGTATTTTCGCAGCAAAGACTTGGCCACTGCTGGGAGACTCTCCGGAGCAGTCCAAGCCGCCGCCCTCCTCTTTAGAGCCATATGGAACGGCAGTACCAGGTCAGTTGGTGGACATTGGTCGAGGATATCCGTAAAGGTCATCCTGAAGAAAATCCCCTGGGGGAGCAGACCATCCCAAGTACTCGGTGTCTCTGGACATAAGGCGCCGGTACGAGCGGTCGGCATGAGTGCCAGGCTCAGGCCTACAAAACTCCACCTCCAGAGAGGAGTCCAGCCCACTGGCATCGTGCAAGGATTGCCGCAGGTCTTCAATTTGGCTATGGCCCGAGAAAATCTCGTCTGGTGCCATATCCGGAACCATGCCATCATCAGAGCCCTCATCCACCTCTGAAATAAACTCAAGCTGGCGGAAAGAAAGCACAGAATGAGGAACAAAGCCCACCGAGCCCCGGGGAACCCCTGACGAAACAGCCTCTAAAAGGCGGCGAGTGAATCTGCGCCGACAGCATCGATGACGCCGACACAGTCCGAGGCCGGGGCCCCGAGCGTGTCCCTCGACAGCCGGGGCGCCGATGCCGTTGACGACTTCTTCGAAATACGGGGCCTCAAAAAAGTCCATCGACAACCTCGGCGTCGAGGTCTTCCTAGAAGACACCACAGGTACACGGTCGCAAACGTGTCGAGGACCGGGACCTGGAACCGGCATGCCGAGAACGATTCCCCTTGTCCGAGCGGGACCTCTCCCGCGAATCGTGACGACCACCCAAGCCCGAAGGTGTGTGAGCAGTGTCTCTCGACCGATCACGACCGACCCCACTCGGAGGAGCGGACGGACCAGTGCCCTGGGATTCGAGAATCGCCAACATTTTCTTCCCGAAGGAAGCCCATTCCTCTGGCGTCGCATGCTGGGTGGGGTAAGCGACCCGCCGACGGGCACAGTCCTCTGAAGTGGACGGGGAAGGCGACCGATGACAGCGCTTCCGGGAGTGCCTCGAAGAGGCAGAGAAGTCGCGAGACCGACTCCGGGACCGAGACCCACTGGACTTCCAACGACGACGCAGAGAGTCGTCTCTCAAATCGTCCGTTGAAAGCCCCGCAGACCTTGACTTCTGGGGCTTGGACACCTTACCTAACGATAACTTCTTTTTGCGCTCCCGCAAGGCTTTAGACGTGAGCGACTGGCAGTCGACAGTCATCTGTGTCATGGGCCTCCCAGAGGCACCAGAGGCAGGTGTCGTACGAGTCCATAACTGACATCTTGGACCCACAGTCCCCGCACTTCTTAAAGCCCAGACGGGGTAGACCTCTTCACGAAGAAAGACTTCACAATACCAAACAGGTTCGAAGAACCGAGAAAGAACAAGAACTCCAAAGAGTAGGAGGCGTGCCGTGATCTCCAAAGTGAACACGTTCGTGGAAAAAACTGAACTGAGGCTACGGGCGTCGTGCGTCCTACTTATCAGCCGTCGGAGGAGGTCCTCGAGGGCAGCTTGTCAACGTCATCGACGCAGGAGCCGAAGATTTTCCAAAGCAGCACAGCTATGGTGATTACATGTCATAGATATGGAGTACGTCGGAGGACCCAATCCCCTCGAATCCTTATTTCTGGATTTACCTCCAGCAGTATTACTCTTTTGAATCAACGCTTTCGTTGTAGTTTGCAGCCTCGTATGAACAGGATTAGCCTGATGTCCGGACTGATTTTAACAGATTAAATCAAGGCGTTGACTTACCACGGTGGTCTTGCAGTAATGTGGCCTTCTAAAAATTATAATTTGGCACTAATGGTCACCAAACTCACCCAGTGCTCAATCAAATTAGCATGCATAGTCTCAAAGTTTTAAGAGGGCATTCAAGACAAATTTAAGTGTGAATATGGCGATTACACCCAAAGGGAGTATCAATGTCTAATTAGGATAGAAGAAAAAGGACAAAGACGAGACAGATCTCTGATGAGCAGATTGTTGCAGATCCTCTAGTGTAGGAATTGGTACTTCAATTGAAAGGACAGATTCCACCCGATTCTCCCGCTCCTCAATTGGGACAATAATCTCTTGCAATCCCTCTTGGAGAAGCACGCAGGCCAAAAAGGGAATAAGACCCAAGTCCATTATAAGAGAATCCAGAATCTCATGCCTTCGCATTTCCTCTTGTACAATAGGATTCAAAATCAGCAACTCATTTAGTGATTTTGTTTCAAAGAAAGCAGCAATTTTGGCGTTCTGCAGCGCACTAGACTTATTTGGTTGTGTGGGGAAATCAGCTACTCCTTTCTGAATATTTTAGGTGTATGGGCTAACATTCCACATCCTGCTCGTTAAACGGGGAGTTTATGCAGACAGGAGTGAGCAACGGATACTGTACTACTTGATTATGCATTATTAACAGAGGCTTTGGAGGATCTGCCGCCTTTGTGTATAAATCATATTTTGTAGACATTTTCCAAAGAAAGTAAGGCGTGTAACCCAAACTTCTGATACTTCTGATAGCTTCGAACACCTAGAGTTTACTTGTGTAATCTTGTGTAAGGAAGGGAAGTTTCCACAATTCTTACAGGATGGACGCCCCCAACAATCGTGAGACGTTCCTTTCAGTTTCCTTACCAGCACCTGGGGCTGCACCCAGTAGAGGGCTTGATCACCTCAACGTGCAATTCACCAACAATCCCAGCTCGCAACACCCGCAGCCGACTTTGGTGAGCACCAGTCTTCAACCGCACTTAACTCCACCATGGGCTGAAATTTTTAAGCTTTCTCTTACCAAGTATTCCTACTGGCAAGTTATCACCCTTGAGCCACGACCAATACTAGGGTGATTGTTGGTAGTGCTCCTCACCTGCCCCTTAACGCCAGCACCGAGCAGGATGCCAAGACCTTAGTCCTTGCCAGTTCCCCAATCCAATCACCAAGGGACTACCAAAGGACCACCAAAGTAAGCCACACCTCAGGCTCGGAATTTCGCCTCACCTGTCTTTTATTGGGTAGGTCCTGCACCAACGTTCAGGAAGGCTCGAGGCACAGCTCACTGGCACACCACATCAATGGCTCCCAACGATGAACCACCGAAACGGAAAACCGTAGGGGGACCCACTTCTCTTCACCACATGCGAGTCGTGGACTCCCATGTACTGCCAGCACGAGGAATGGAGAGGAAAAAAAATCTCAAAGTAATGTTTCAAAATGCACTCCTCTCCTCAAATGCATAGGCTAGTCAGAGGCCGCTTCTGACACGTCCTCCTTGCTTGAACCTTTCTATGAATAGCTTTGAATTTGTATAAAGCAATTTAAAATACATAATTCTCAGAAAATTCGAATGTGGCATATGGGTAAAGTCACCAAACAAAGATGGCCAGCAAGTTGGGTCTGTCAATTTAGGCACCTCCGTTGCTCATGCATTCCTTAGAAGAACAAGTTACTTTCTTACCTGGTAACGTTCTTTCGATGGGATGGTCCGACAACGTATTCCATATCTATGACAGGTAATGTCCACAGCTGTGCTGCTTCGGAAAACCTTTGGCGTCTGCGTCCTGCATCGATGACGTCAATGCGCCGTCCCCGAGGACCTCCTCTGACGGCCGACGTCACACGATGTAATAAGTAGGACGCACAACGCCCATAGCCTCAGTTATAGTTTTTTCCCAGAACATGTGCCACCAGTTTTCTGCCAGTCAGACACACAAGGCCTTGCGGAACGCAAGCTGCAATCGCAAAAGAAATTTTGCAGCGGAGAAGGCAGGGAGGGAGCGATATGGAATACGTCGTCGGACCATCCCATCGAAAGAATGTTACCAGGTAAGAAAGTAACTTGTTCTTCGAGGGGAATGGGTCCTCCGACGTATTCCATATCTATGACATACTCCCAAAGCATTACCAAGCAAGGAGGTGGGAAAGAATTTAGAATACAAATTTAGCATGCCCAATCAAATTGCGGAATAGAGAACTGCCATGCCAAAGGCCAGATCTTGCCCTATGATGGAATAGAGGGAATAGTGACGTACAAAAGTATGTACTGAAGCCCAGGTGGCTGCATCACAGATTTGACGAATAGGAACTCCTCTCTGCAGAGCAGTAGACGCAGCCACTCCTCTGGTAGAATGGGCCCGCAAGCCAGCCGGAGGGTCCTTACCCGCCAAGCGGTAACACTCGGAGATAGCTAAAATAATCCAACGAGACAAAGTCTGTTTCATCACAGCTTGTCCCAAATGCTTTCCAGCGTAACCAATGAAAAGTTGATCGTCCACTCTGACCTGGGACATGCGCGAAATATAAAAGCTCAACACTCTCTGAGGATCAAGCCTATGGAGCCTCTCCTCTTCCTTACCAGGATGTGGAGGAGGATAGAACGCCGGAAGAACACATTAGTGAGCCCTTTCAAACACTGCAAAATTAAAGGAATCTTTAAACAGGAACACTCTTCAGACGAGCGCTTAAATATGGGCAGCGCCACCAGGTAACCTTTAATGGTCTCCACTTGCAAGCCCCTGTGGGCCAAAGAAAGCAAAAAAGAAAACCATGGGAATGTCACATTCAAAAGGATCCACATTCTGAACTCTGCACCAGTCGAAGAACTTTCTCCAACGGCAACGGTACAGACACTTTGTTGCCGGCCGCCTGGCCGAGAGCAACACCTCGATCACGTCTTCAGGGAGGTCCCAATCCTTATACCTCAACCTTTCAGAAGCCAAGCGTGAAGATTGAGGGATCTGACCTCTGGATGGAGAACCTGACCCCCCTCCCGTGAGAGCAGATCATCTCGGTAGGGAAGACGACGTGGAGGGCAGATGGACAAATCTAGAAGGTCCGGGTGCCACGTCCTCCGGGCCCACGCCGGAGCAATGAGGATCATCCGGGAACCGAACCTCCGTAACCTCTGCAGCACTTGCGGGATGACGGGACTGGAGGAAACGCGTACAGCAGTGGGAATGACCACTCCACCATGAACGCGTCTCCTAAGGCTCCTTTTGGAGCAAATACCCACGAGCAAAGCCTTTCGCACTTCCGGTTGACAAGAGATCCACTTGAGGAGTCCCCCAAAGGACGAAGATCTCCAGGAGAAACTCCTGAGCCAGCTCCCACTCGTGAGAGATCGTGCTCTGCCTGCTCAGAGCGTCCGCCGTCTCGTTGTCGTCTCCGGCCAGATGAACCGCCAAGATCGAAACTTCCTGCTGGATGGCCCAGAACTCGAGCTGCATCGCCTCCCTGCACAGCGGAAGTGACCCTGCCCCCCCCCCTTTTGTTGAGGTAGTGCATGGCCACCGTGTTGTCCGTTAGAATCAGGACACTCTTTCCGCGCACAGTCGGCAGAAAAGCCTTCAGGGCTAGCCTGATGGCCCTCCGCTCCAACAGATTGATATGGAGTCTGGACTCCGACGGAGACCAATGACCGCCGACTGTCAACTCGTTGGCATGAGCTCCCCATCCCGTGAGGGATGCGTCGGTCACCATCGTCACCTTCGGCCAGGGCAGCCAAAATGGGGCCTCCTTCATCAGATTGCACTCGACAGCCCACCACAGAAGGTCCCAGGGTTACCGAGGACGGCACCTGAACCGGGTCCGACAGCCTGCCGGAGGACTGAGACCACTGGAGTGCCCACTGCAAAGATCTCATCCGCAGATGAGCCTCTGGCACCAGAAGAATGCAGGATGCCATGAGGCCGAGCAGTCTCAAGAACTCGGACGCTGGGAGATTCAGGGCAAACTGAAACTTGTGCACCATCTGCTGAATGTGAAGAGCCTTCACCCGAGGAGGAAAACGCTGCCCCAGGGACGTGTCGAGCACTGCTCCGATGTACTGGAGCCGCTGCGTTGATGTCAAATGGGACTTCTTTAAATTGAGGGAGAAGCCCAGCCTGTGAAGGGAGTGGCAGGTGACGGACAGATCCAGGACTTGCTCGGGAGAGCTCCCCCTGATCAACCAATCGTCCAGGTAGGGGTAGACGTGAATCCCCTTTCCTGAGATGCGCTGCCACCATCACCATGAGCTTGGTGAAAACCCTCGGGGCGGAGGTCAATCCGAACGGCAGGACCCGAAACTGAAAGTGCGAGTCGCCAACCGCCAAACTCAGGTACTTCTTGTGCTTGGGATGGATCGACACATGGAAGTAAGCATCCTTGAGGTCGAGAGACACCAACCAGTCCTGAAGTTGAAGGGCCTGGAGGACTTGAGAAAGAGTCACCATCTTGAACTTGTCCTTCCTGAGGAGTTTGTTCAAACCGCGCAAGTCCATGATGGGTCTCAATCCCCCCCGTCTTTCTTTGAAATCAAAAAATAAGGGGAATACCATCCCTTGTTCCTCTCCGCTACAGGCACCAGTTCTATGGCGCCTTTCTCCAGCAGGGCTTGAATTTCCTGCACAAGGAGCGGATCCGGACACTTCAAAGAGAGGTTCCCTGGTGGATTGTCGTGAGGCCTCTGCCGAAAAGGAAGACAGTAGCCGTGGGTTATGATCTCCAGAACCCACACATCCGAAGTAATGGCTTGCCACTCTACAAGATGCTGCGCCAGCCTTCCCCCAACCGGCGAACCATGGGACCTGGCCTCATGACTGAGTGGTAGCGGCTGAGACATTGCCTGAGGGCAAAGAGGCAAATGCCCGAGCGGCCTTGGCACCTCGAGTACCTTTATTTCCACCTCTGGCACTCTTACGATGGCCTCTTTGACTGCTAGCTCCCCTCGCTTTACCAAAGGACGAGTAATAGCGAAAGGAACCTCCCCCCTCCATTGCTGTCCCCTAGGACGAAAAGGCGTAGGTTGGCGAACTGCAGCGCCCCAACGACTTCGGTGCAGCTTTGGAGGTCTGCAACCTCTCAAGGCTCTCGTCAGCCTTGCTGCCAAAAAGGTGTTCACCGCCAAAGGGCATGTTGAGGAGCCGGGAGTGCACATCAGGAGCGAACCCAGACTTCCGCAACCACGCAAACCTGCGCATTACGGTGCTCGCCGCCATGGACCGGCTGATACAATCCGCCAAGTCCAAACCCGACTGAACGGCCTCACACATGGCATCCTTGCCATCCTGAAACATATCAAGGAAACCATCCGTTTGTCCCCTTCGGGAATATGTTCAGCCGCTAATGCAACACAGTTCCACAGAGTGTGTGTGAAACGAGACAAGGCACATATGGAGTTGGCCGCCTGAAGCGCCATACCCCCCCGAAGAAAACACTTTCTTCGCCCAGCCGTCAAAACGTTTGTCGTCCCTATCCGGAGGGATGGTAGGATACGACGCCTGCTTTGCCGGGGCCGTAGCCACCTGCACCACCAAACTCTCCGGAGTGGGGTGCCTAGACAAGTAGCAGGGGTCGCTACTGGCTGGACGGTATTTTCGCGACAAAGACTTGCCCACTGCCGGGAGACTCTCCGGAGCAGTCCAAGCCGCTGCCACCCTTCTCTGCAGAGCCATATGGAAAGGCAAAACCGGGTCAGTGGGTGAACCGAGATCAAGGATGTCCGTGAGATCATCCTGAACGAACTCCCCTGGGGGAGCTGACCAACCCAAGTACTCAGTGACCCGAGACATAAGGCGCCGATATGAAGAATCGGCATGAGTGCCAGGCTGCGGCCTACAAAACTCCACCTCCGGAGAGGTGTCCAGTCCACTGGCATCATGCAGCGACTGCTGCAGATCATCAAACTGGCTATGGCCCGAGATAAGGTCATCTGGAACCGTAACCGGAACCAAGCCCCCATCAGAGCCTTCATCACCCTCTGAAATTTACTCCAGGCGGGGAGAGGAAGACCTCTGTGGACCAAAGCAGTGCCGGACCTTAGCCATAGCCTTTCTAGGCTCAAATCCCGTGCCACGGGGCCCCTCCGACACCGCCTCGAAAGGCGTCAAGGGCGCCGAACGAGTCAGCGCCGACGTTGACAGAAAAGGCATCGACGTCAGCTGCTGCTCCGCCAGCATCGGCGACGTCGACACAGGCCTCGAAGCCAGAGCTCTGAGCGTGTCTCTCGACGTCCTAGGCGCCGACAGCGTCGACGACCCCCTCGGAGGCGGAGCCTCGAGAGAAATCGTCGTCGACCTCGGCGCCACAGGCGTCGACGTCTTCTTTGAAGACGTCACATGATCACGCGGTCTCGAGCGCGTCGAGGACCGGGACCTGGAACGGGCATGACGAGAATGGCTACCCTTTGTCCGAGCGGGACCTCTCCCGCGAGCCGTGCCGACCACCCGAGCCCGAAGGCGTACGGGCGGTGTCTCTCGACCGGTACCGACCGACCCCACTCGGAGGCGCGGAAGGACCGGTGCCCTGCGAGTCAAGAATCGCTAGCAACTGCTTCCCGAAGGAAGCCCATTCCTCCGGTGTCGCTTGCATGGAGGGATAAGCGACCCGCCGACGGGCGGAGTCCTCGGAAGAGGACGGGGAAGACGACCTATGCCGGTGCTTCCGGGAATGCCTCGAAGAGGCGGAGGAGTGGCGAGACCGACTCCTGGAAGGAGACCCACTGGACTTCCGACGATGACGCGGAGAGTCACCCCTCGAGTCATCCGTCGAAAGCCCCGCAGACCTCGACTTCCGGGGCTTAGACACCCGGCCTACCGACAGCTTCTTCTTGCGTTCCCCCAAGGCTTTTGCCGCGAGCGACTGGCAGTCGACACAGTCGTCTGTATCATGGGCCTCCCCGAGGCACCAGAGGCAGGCATTGTGCAAGTCTGTGACCGACATCTTGGACCCACAGTCCCCGCAGTCCTTGAAGCCCGGACGCGGGGTTGAAGATGAGAAAGACATCGCCACGAACAGGTCTTCACAACAAACTGAACAGGTTCAACGAACCGAGAATTGAAAACAGCAAACTCCAACGAGTCGAGGCGTACCAAGATTCACAAAGCGCACACGTTCGCGGAAAAAACGGAACTGAGGCTATGGGCGTCGTGCGTCCTACTTATCACATCGGGGTGACGTCTGCCGTCGGAGGAGGTCCTCGGGGACGGCGCATCGAAGGACGCAGACGCCAAAGATTTTCCAAAGCAGCACAGCTGTGGACATTACCCGTCATAGATATGGAATACGTCTGAGGACCCAATCCCCTCGAATGCTGCATTTCCAAGAATAAGACATACTTTAATGTTTAGCATAATGGGCTGCATGCATACATACTTGGAGAACACAATTTAGGGGAAGTATGCGCCACAAGGACAAATGTAGTCACATTTCACCAGAGGTGATCAGCTTACCATAAACCTCATTGGTTCTTCTTTGACCTGCACTTGAAGCCTCAACCTACAGCCTGTATTCCACAGAGGATATGCACAGATCTGCATAGGATGTCTGGCCCGCAATGAGTGACAAACACAATCTGGGTTCAGGGTGTAGGGTTGAGGATGAGGAACATTTCTCACCAAGTGCCCAGACCTACAGATAAACAGAGTACCAGCCATATCGACTCCCAGGAGCCTGTCCCATTGCATCACCCACACAGCTCTATTGAAATGCTTGGATCAGTGGTACAAGCACAGCAGTGCCATGGGAAGGAGTTCAAATATTGCTATGTTATCCGAAAAAGAATGTTAGGATAAAAATGCAACTTTTAATGTGCATTATTAATAGTTGCTTGGCAGTATGGATTACAAGATAGTATCTGTTTTACAGTTAAAATGTGCCTTTAAAAAAATAAATAAATAAAAAAAAAATAACTACCATTGGGAACGCAAAATCCCTTTTTACCCAAAATAAGACATGCATTAGTATTGCATCTTGTCTTTCGAGAATCGAAAGGGGACATCAACATGGGCGTGCCTGTAACACTATCCCTATCGTGACATGTAGTGTACCCAAAACCCATCACGTGTCGAGGTCCCTCAGATTGTATTTTGTCTGCCATGAGGGAGCCTATGACTAACGTGAGGGAGTACAGAAAAGAGAAGGTAGTAAGACGTCTGTGTTCCTGCCACTTCCTGCCATTAGAGCGGGGAGGGAGGGTGGGTGCATGTGAATCTAAGCAGATACAATCATCAGAAATGCTTTTACGGTAAGTAATGCATGTCTTCTGATGCTTGCTAATCTGCTTAGAAACACATGCTGTGCATAGACTAGCAAGCAGTACCAGAGTTGGAGGTGGGATGCGAGAAGGAACAGTAGTGAAAAGATGTCTTAGTACTGCTTGTCCCACCTGAGAATCAGACCTAGAATGAGTGTCTAGGCACTAGTGTTTTGTAAAGGTGTGTACAGAACTCCAGGTTGCCGCATTGCAAATGGACTCAAGGGGAACATTTGGAATGAATGCTATGGAAGCCCCAGTGCCTTGAGTAGAATGCGCTCTAGGCTTGAAGGGCAGTTCTCTCTTAGCAAGAGTGTAACAGTGTGATGCATTTGACAATCCACCTAGAGATAATAGATTTGTAGACTGGGTCTCCTTCCCTACCTACTGCGACTGAAACGAAAAACTGATTTGTCTTTCTTAGTGGTCGAGTTCTTTCCATATACAACATGACTGCTCTGCGTACATGAAGTGTGTGCAGGCTTCTTTCTCCCATGTTTGAGGGGTTCTTAAAGAAGTTGGTAGTTCTATGGATTGGTTCAATGGAACTTTGAAATGAATTTAGGCGCAAACCTAGGGTGAGCGAGCAGAGCCACTTTCTCTCTGTGAACTGTTACAAAGGGGTCTAAAACAGAGCGCTTGTAGTTCACTTACTCTCCTATTGGAAGTAATAGCTATTAAAAAGGCAGTCTTGTAGGTGAGATCTTTAAGGCTTTCTCTATGCATGGGCTCAAAAGGAGACCCCAATAAGTCTATTCAACACCACGTTTAGGTCCCATCCGGGAGCCGGGATAGAAATGGGAGGGTGAATTCTGTTTACTCCTTCCATGAAAGCCTTAATAACTGGTATCTTCCACCACAACACCTTCTGTTGTGAAATAGTGTAGGCTGAAAGAGCAGCTAAATGAACCTTTAGAGAGTTAAAGACCAGGCCTGAGTCAAGTAAATGAGTCGGGTACAAAACAATATGTGTGGGAGAGCAGTCAATCGGGTTGATGCTCTTAGAGTTGCACCAGATGACAAATCGCTTCCACTTACTGGAATAGCAATATCGAGTGTTAGGTTTCCTCGCCTCCCAGAGTGTGTCCATACATCTCTGGGGGAGTTGCAGATGCCCAACTCTAGGACTTCAGGAGCCAGGTCGCTAAGTTCAATGTCTGCGGGTATGGGTGAAGAGTCTGCCCTTTGTCTTGCGACAAGTTGTACGGGCAAGGAAGTTTCATTGGAGGATATAGGGACATATCCATCAGATGAGCGAACCAGAGTTGGCGGGCCCACATGGGGGGCCACCAATATCATTGTGACTGGTTCCTGGTGCATATTGTGCACCATCTTGTTAAGTAGGGGAGTCAGGGGGTGGGGAGGGAGGAGCATAAACAAATTTCCCTGACCATGTTATCCAGAGTCCGTTCCCCTTGGAACGGTGCTGGGGGTACCTGGAGGCGTAATCTTGGCATTGAGCGTTCTCCAGAGTTGCGAACAAGTTGATCTCTGGGAAGTCCCATTCTGCAAACACATTGGAGACGAGGTCTGTAATCGCCATTCGTACTCCATTGGTAGTGGGAAATCTCTGCTGAGTTCGTCTGCCAGAAGATAGAATTCCCCTGGAACATGTTGTGACAACAGGAACATGTTATGTTTGAGAGCCCACTTCCAAATGTTCTGGGACAGTTTGGACACCCTTGGGGAATGAGTGCCCCTTGTTTGTTCGGATAGTACATGGCCGTGGTGCTGTTTGAGGATCAGGACCGTCTTTCCCTGCAGTTGTATCAGACAAAGCTTTCAGTGCCTTGAATACTGCTAATAGTTCCAACAGGTTTATATGGTTGGATGCCTTGTCTGACGACCAAACTGTGCGCTGTTGGCTGAAGCAGGTGAGCTCCCCACCCTGTGAGAGATGAGTCTGTAGTTTGAGTGGCCTCCACTGAGGGGGTGGTGAATGATTTGCCCTTCAAGAGGTTGTCCCTCGACCACCACCGCAGCGAGAGAATGAGGGCTGGCGAGACAACCACTAGATCGTTCCATTGTCTGCTAGCCTGACACCACTGGCTGTTGAGCCACTCCTGCATTGGACGCAAGCGCGCGTGAGGAAACAAGTAAATAAATGACGCCATCATTCCTAAGTCGCATAACCTTACGCACCGTCACCTCTCAACTGGCTACATATTGAGGGATTTGAAACAGCATGTTTTGGACCCTCTCGTTGGAGGGGAAGACAAGGCTGTCCTTTATTCGAATTAGAGCACCTAGGAGCTGCTTGACCAGACTGGGGCCTAGGCTGGATTTCTTCTCATTGATGGAGAATCCCAGACTGAATAAAAGATCTATCGTTCTTTGGGTATTTCACAGACAGGTTTCGTAAGAGTCCCCTGTTATGAGCCAGTCGTCGAGATAAGGATAGACCGGTATGGACTGCCTGCACAGGTGTGGTGCTGCCACTGCTAGTACCTTTGTAAATACCCTTGGTGCAGAGGCAATGCCGAAGGGTAGTACTTTGAATTGATAGTGTCTGTCTTGTATCATGAACCCCATGGTACTTTTTGTGCGACAGCAACATTGAAATATGAAAGTACGCATCTTTCATATCCAGTGTTGCCATGTAATCCCCTGTGAGAGCAGGGGAATTACTTCCTGCAGAGTGACCATGCAGAACATGTGTGGCTTTACAAATTTGTTCGCTGGACGCAGATCTAATACAGGGCGCATGGTGAGATACTTTTTGGGTACAAGGAAGTACACTGAATAAATACCTTTGTTTACCTGTGAAAGAGGTACAACCTCTATGGCTCCTTTTTCTTGTAGGGTCTACTTCCTGAAGAAGGATGCCTAGATGGTCTGGCGTCAGTCTTGCACGTGGAGGTCTGAATGTTGGGGACCAGCTGAACTCTGTACAGTACCCGTGGGCCACGGTCTTCAGCACCCACTGGTCTGTCTGTAGTTATCCCTGAAGGAATGATGTTAAATGGCCCCCGACCGGTGAGGGATGGGACGGGACGGGCCCCGAATCTTCGGGTCATTTTGAACCTGAGGCCGGGGAGCCTCTGGGAGTAGAATTCCAGCCCCTTCCTTTCCCGCGACGCCGACCCCTTTGGGGATATGGGGTGGTGTATCCGATGTTTCCCTGTGGAGAGGACCAATCGTTTCCTGAGGTGTACTGGTGTTGAGGGAAGCGGTGGCCACGAAAAGGCGTCTGGACCCAGATCCTTGCCTTGTGGAGGGTCTGAATGATTTGGTCTAGCATCTTCAGAGTGTTGTGCTCTTTCTTTGCAGTCTCGAGAGCCTCGTCGACCGCTCTTCCAAGTAGGTTGGATTCTTCCAAGGGTTTATTAATAAGTAACACTTGCGTTTCTGGCTTGAACCCAGAGTTTCTTAGCCACCCGTGTCTTTAGGAGGGTGCCCTGACCCAAAGATCGACACGCTGTCTCAGCGGAATCCAAAGTGTTCTTAAGTATACTTTGGTTTACTTGCCTGCCCTCTGTTACCATGGTCAGAAGCTGAGTCCGTAGCAGTTCGGGAACCTCCTACAGACCTTCCTGTAACAAGGCCCATTGAGCGTCCGAGTAGCTGTCTAACAAGGTCGTATAGTTAGCGATGCGTGTAGAAAAAACTGCTGCGGCCGTGATCCTCTTTCCTAGGGTGTAGAGACATTTACACCCTTTGTCAGGGGGTGCATCGCCGGTTGACAGGGCAACCCCTGCCCTTTTTCTTGTAGTGGTCACCACCAGCAAGTCTGGGGTGGAGTGACCTCTGATATAAAGGGGATCAGAGGGAAATGGCCGAAAAAGCTTTTCTATCCTCGGATTAAATGCTCTTGTGAGTGCAGGTGTTGCTAACGAGGGAGCCAGACGCTTTTTAATTGAGTTGAGGAGAGGAATCGCCTGGCTGGCCGGCGGTTTCTCTTTAAGACTAACCTCCAAAAAGTCAGCTTGAGGAACAGCTTCATCGTTGGCGATTTTGAAATGTTGTGTTGCCTTGCGCAACATGGCATTAAACGTCATTTGATCGTCCACTGGAGAGGGCTGTCTAGTGGGAGTAGTCTGGGGGGAATTCAAACACAGGGCATCAGGATCTGGTGAAGGGTTTGGAGACTGCCAGGGTTGAGGGTCACCAATATCCGGGTTTACCCCCCACCACTCTATGGGGTCATGCAGATCCTCAGGATCGATGAAATGATCTTCATCCTGAGTGTCTTTAGGAACTTCCTCCTCAGTGAGGTCGTACGTGTACACATCCTCCTGAGAGGGGTCAAAAAGTCTTGGAAATTTAGCCAAAGGGTCCAAAAGGACCCTTCCCATGGTCTTTTGGGGTGGATTGCTCTGAAAGGGTAACAAACCTGTCAAGCCTCTCCATACCAGAGGGGTCTAGAGGTGGAAAGGGCTCCTGTAAACGCTCCTGGTCGTCAGCGGATGCCTTCTTACGATGCGTCTGGAAGGAACTTGGAATATTGGTAGCGCCCTTTGTTTTCAAATGCCCGGTCGCTAGGCGCCTCTGCGGCTTTGGGGGAAGGCTGGCGATCGTGACGGTCAGCGGGCACGGCCGGAACTTCCGTTGTGCCTGTTGGCGCTGTGGTCTTTCTCGACTTCATCGAAGAATGGCCGGGGGTTGTATGTTTAGTGATCTGCAAATGTTAGTCTTTGTCACCGGGATGTATATACCCAATAGCAGTGCCTGAGCCGTGCCTGGTGGGGCCAGGGACAGACGCACGGAGCGGGTGCGCTCGTTGAAAGGGCAACGACCTCTGGGTCGGAGGTATGCTCGTCACTATTGCCCTCGTCGCACTCTGCGGTTGCGGGAGATGACTCAGCCTTTGACATCCTGTAGGCCGCCCACTGCTTGACATGGCCCTCCTGCGTTTTAGGATGGAGGAGCTTGCTAGCCGCACAACCTTCTTCGTTATGATCGAGGGGCAAGCAACGGTTACACCGTCTATGCTTCTCTCTCCACGAAAATGTGCCCTTGCAAATGGGGCAAAGCCTAAATGGAGTCCTCTCCATAGCTGAGGATAGTGAAAGTGAAGACCAAAGAAGAAAGAGTGGGAAAGGGAAAGGCATTCTCAGATTTAACAGAAATGTCCACCCCGATCCCACTCTCCCTACTGTGTAGGCCCGGCCACGTCGTCGGCAGCGCCGACTGGATCACCGTCCGTCGAAGGTCTGCTGGAGGTTTCGGCAGAGATCCGGAACAGCAGTCGGAAAGAAGGACGGTTAGGGTGATCTTAAATATTATAAACTATTCGCAATGTCTCTGAACGAGCTCTGCTAGGGCGACCAGTATGCTGGGCGGCATAAAACAATCTGAGGGATCTTGACGCTTGAGGGATTTTGGGTACACTACACGTCACGATCGGGATAGTGTTACAGGCCCGCCCAGGTCGACGTCCCCTTTCGATTCTCGAAAGACAAGATGCAATACTCTGCGGTGACCACTGGATGTCGGACTATATGCACAGCATGTGATTCTATGCAGATTAACAAGCATCAGAAATGTAAAAGAGGCAGGAAAATACTTACACTTCAAAATCTTATCTGGGACACTGTTGATGCTACATCATACTGAAGGTGATGGCAGGGGAGGGAATTTTCATTCTGAGCATGGTTTTGATACCAATCCCTTTACAAAATGTTAACTTTTTTCTGTGGTCCCTTCAGTCTGCTCCAACCTTTCGAAGCAATCTAGCTCAAAACTGATTTTTTTTAAACTTTGGTTTTTATTAGCATTTTGTAAAACATAAGGACAGAAAATGGGGCCTAACTGAAGCCTCCCTCACCCCCCTTTCACGACCCTCCTCCTCCCTCCCCCTCACCATGTCCGAACCAAACATAACAGCAGAAAAGAAACCAAACTTTCACATTTTTTCTTAGGTCTTTGGATCGCCGCAACATGTGACCCATTCAGTTACTGGCTAGAAGCCGACGTCGCCCCAGGTCGTGGGGACCCCCCCCATTTGGGTATTGTCCTTCACAGCGGTGGTCGCGCCCCGGCCAACCGGGGGCACGATTTTGGGATTAGTGGACATCCTATCCCCATGTCTGCTGGACCCCATACCATTCAGCGAGGAATGAGCATGAGTCCTTGTTCACCAATGCAGTCAGTTTGTCCATCAAGAACATGTTCTTAAATTATTTGGTCCAGTCGTCTTTGGAAGGTGTTTCCGGGCTCTTCCACCTCTGGGCCAGGGCCACTGCCTGCTCTCAACATGGTTTCCCACATCCTTGGGTACCGGTGTATTTCCGCTTCCTCTGTGGGGAGGCCAAGCAGCATGGTCAGCAGGTTGAGGGGTAAAGGGTCCTCCGTTACCTCCGCTATCCAATCTCACCGCTTCCCAATAGGTTTGTACCTTCGGACATGGCCACCACATATGACTTCTGGTCCCTAACTGGCCGCAGCCCCTCGGGCATTCAGGTGATACCCCTGTGAACATTTGAGAGTTTTACTGGGTCCCTGTGCCACCCCTGCAGGATTTTAAAGTTGTGTTCCATATCTGAGGTGAAAAGATTGCCATGAAACGATATCTTGAAAATGCGAGCCCAGGCGCCCTCCGATATCTCCTCCCCCGCCAGATCACTCCAAAAACCACGGAAACCTCGCCTAGCCTGGATGTCGTGGGTGTTTAGGACAGTGTGCATGCGGGAGACCGCTCCCTTTCTAGAGGTTGCTGAGTCAAGGAGTTTTTCGAAGGGAGTTAGTTGTCTCCGCAGGTTAGGGCCCCACGCGGGGTCGTTGAGGATGCCCTTGAGACGGAGGTATTCGAAGATAGAGAGGGTCCCGCCTCCCAGAGGTCCTCATAACTCAAGAATTCTCCCTCCCTGAACAGCTGGCCCGCCCATTCCAGTCCCGCATCTGACCAACTCTGGGAATGTCTAAACCCTCTGCTGCCCAATTTCAGGGGGGGCCCCCACAAGGTGGTCATGGGGGACGGCCATGAAGAAAGATGTGCTGTCCGGGGGCATTCCCGCCAAATGTCCCAGAGAACACCCAGGGTCGGGTGGGATAGAGCTTGTTTCGGGATAGACCTGCGAGGAGCCCACAGGAGGTCACAGACTTTTAGTGGGTGGACATCCATGTCCTCTAGGTATGACCAATATGTCCGTAAACCTTCCTTCATGTGTTCTAGAAGGACCCGTAGTTGCGCTGTGTGATGGTACAGTTGGAAATCTGGGAGACCAAAACCCCCCTCCTCTCTTGGAAGCGTCAAGGTGGCCCTACCAATCCGCTGGGTTTTCCCCTGCCAAATGAAGTCACGGACCCCCTTGTGTAGGTCTATAAATGTTTGAGTGGGTACCTGGGTAGGGAGGGCTGTAAAAAAGGTATAAAAGCCGAGGCAGTATGTTCATTTTGACTGCCATCATGCGAGCGTACCATGAGAGGATCATTCCTCCCCATCTTCTCAAGTCAGAGGCGATCTCAGATAGCATGGGCTCATAGTAGGAAGACCCTAGTTTTGTTAGATCCCTAGTGAGGAGAACCCCCGGGTATTTTATGTTGTTCTTGCTCACCGCTATCCCATGAAACCTAGTCAGGGGGTCTAGTACCGGGTCCACCAGGCGCATCAGAAGGAGGACAGACTTGGCGGTATTTATTTTCAGGCCTGAGAACCTCCCGAACGAACTAACCAGGGACAGGAGGGGAGAGACCGAAGGTCCACTAGATATGCTAGGATATCATCCGCAAATAGCGATAGCTTGAATTCCACCTCTCCCCTTCCGATACCCCTAATATCTGGGTGGGACCTAACCGCTATGGCCAAAGCCTCCATCGTGAGGACATACAGAAGCGGGGAAACAGGGCAGCCCTGTCTAGTCCCTCTGGTGAGGGGGAAAGATTCTGACAGCACTCCGTTCACCTGGACCCTTGCGGTAGGGGCTCTGTAGAGGGCGGCAACCCAGCTCAGGATGTGCGTCCCAAAGCCCATTCGTTGGAGGAGGGTGGTCATGTATCTCCACTCTACTCTGTCGAAAGCTTTTTCCGAGTCCAGGGACAGGATGCATGCCTCGAGATTTGAATTTTGGGCGAAGTGAACCCAAAACTGATGTTTTGACCCTCTACAGCATAGTCAGTTCACTCAATAAGGGCAGGATACAGTTGCCTTTTTATGTGCATCACTGGCTGGTTTCCCCACAGGATCACCTTTTGGGAACAGTGAAGATAGGTTTATGTTTGCAGCACTGCCATTTAATTGCCTAGCGCAACTCACTGACTGGCAACTGTCCCCAAGTTTGGAATGGGCCGGATATGCCTGATGCCGCTTTTTTCACATAGAGGATGCCCATTCCGCCTTCAGGTTTACTTTGTTGCTGGCAAAAGCCTGCACTTTCTCATGTTCCTTAATTAACATTAAGAGCAAGTAAGCTGTTGATTGCCCCGTGATCCTTGGTCATGTGACACCTTGTGCCTTAAAAAGGACCACGTGCAGCGGCTTCCGCCAGTTTGCAGACACATTACATTATTAAAACACACCAGCTTCAAGACTCAGTTTACCAGAGAAGTTAAAACAAATGGCCTAAAGTGATAGTTTAATGCTGGTTTAAAGGGCTATAAAAACGTATCCAAAGAGGCATAACAGGCCCAACAAACAACTGCAAGCAGAACCCAAAAGGCTTGCATAAAAAGCTAGTGCATAGTAATGTTAGTCAGCTCTTCCATTCAATAAGAAAGTGCAGTTCACACCTTTATTTTCTTAATTGGAGGTTTTTTATAGGACAACTGCATGAACACTAATATGCCAGTGGGTACATTTATTCTTAATAGTAACCACTATCAAAAATGACAGCATCTGTTTGTGCCCAGAGCCCTTTACAGATAGCGTGGCAATGTTGAAATAATTATCCTACCAGGAAAATAGTTCTGCAAAGTGATTGTGTTTTTATTCACACAGGACACAGACACTATTTTAACAATGTGACTATCATTCTGACGCTAAACACGCACGCCTAGCTATTTTAAATCATCTGTCGACTGACGGGCACTCCTGCAAGAGGTTTCAGTTGAACCTCTATTAGAATAACACAGGAAATCATGATGCGTCATTCGGGCACCCTAACTTATGTACCATGAAATTAAAAAAAATAATTTAGGTAGAAGAACTTTTACGGGGAAAACACAAACCTGCACTCTATAAATGTATGGAAGCCTCCAGATCCGTAAAGGGCTTTCCTCGAGACAGATAAATACACGAAATTGACTGAGCATGCAGCTTTTAACAACATACAATTGAGGGGTCTGTCTGAAGAGGTAGGACTCGCCTATCAATTGCGAAATGGACAATTGATCATATAACAAATCTTTAAGTTTTAACATTTGCTGCATGCTTCAAACAAATTTAGTCTAAACAAACTTTCCAAGATATTTTTTTACTTTATTAAAACTATTATGAAAAGCAGTCTTGTTCAGCAAAACATCTGCTGCTTGGCTGCCTTTTGGAGCTTGGTTCCGGAAGAGAATGGGGCAGTGGGAGGAGAGGCAGATGGCAAAACCGCGTAGTTAATGGTTCAGAAGTATCTATCAAATTCCTGCACGCCAGAATATTTCTAGGTGGTTTCTGTGGTAGTGATACATCGGCAATCCTCTATGCAGATGGAAGATGCCAAGTTAGATTAGATACCAAGCCAGGTATACTGGAAGAGCCACCTGTATAGAGGATGGATGCCTGTGTGCATGAAGAGGTTGAGTGGCAACGCACGTAGGGCTCACTATGGCTCGGCAGGCCAAAGTATAGTGGTGGGAAGAGTCACCTTAGCAGGCACGTTCGGCCAGATAATGCATGGGGATTTGTGTATCCAGTGCAAGTGGTGAAGGTTCCAAGACACACGAGAGGAACGGTTAGGGCAGGAGCCTCTTTCACCCTACGAGCTGCAGGAGCAGCTATCATCAACACATCGGCCTGGTCCGTGGTCATGTTTATTTCTGCATCAGCGTCTACTCTACCGAAGTAAACCTGAGATTCCAAGCAGATGCCTGCACAATTTTAACTATTGTGCACAAGCCCCCTTGGAGGCATCTCTCCCCCCACCTAAGAACCTGAGGTGAACAGCTGACCCACTCCAAGAATCACCGCCAATTTCCCTGATTTGAAATCGTCCAAGATGGCTGGCGCATAGCCATGGAGCAGTATTGTTGATCGCAGTCGCCTAGCAACGCTCCCCTTATCTACCAATAGCAGACCGCCAGAAGCTGACCCCTACTCCTAAGGTCCTGTTCACAAGGCCCCCCTGTCTGTGCCTGTCCGTGCACGAGGACTCTCACGTCTGCGAGGCAGCCCTTTTACGTCTGTTACCACGCTGCAACCGTCATAACCCACAGGATGCTAAGGAGCGTCCAGAACGCTTTTCACCCCCGTCCACAGGAATGAAGCCACAGTTAGTTCCTATGTAACCTATAAACTATTACTGCCCATAAATTCACACTGTATTGTTCGCACAGTATCTATGCAATTAGTCACTGCATTGCCTACCTTATACAAGATATCTCCTTAAGTTGTTTAACCTGTTTGTCCTAACTTCAGAAAGCGCTGCTGCTTAATAATGGCCTGTCCTACCAGCACAGGCGTTGCATCTTGGCCCCAACCTTGAAGTATTTGCTGCCTACACTACTGCATGACTACTAGCTACAATCACAGCCTTCGCAAATGCCTGTAGCCCCCAGTTGTCGGTGGCAGCAATCACTGGCAGTTTTTACTCAGCCTGCGTATGTTTAACGCTGCATGCCAGCATACGGACACTAGTAGAAAATCCATGCCATCGCCAGTATAAGGTTAGGATATAGCTACAATTCATCCTACCCTGCTATACCCACACGCGCAAAACACTACTACAGCACCCACAGGTCTAACTAATGCAGCCCATCCCTAAATGCGCCCAGGCAGCTACCATTTCTGGCTTGCCCACCTACTAAGACCTTACCTGCACCTCTTTCTAGCCCTGTTCAATAGACCGGTGATTTAGACTACTAGCAAAAGTCTCATTTATATTACTGCGTCCTCTGCCTACCCAGCGGTGCATCAAAGCCCGGCAAGACCAGCCTCCCCTCCCTGCACCAGCATTTCTTTCTTGTACCCTTTCAGTTAGGTCACACCATTAACCAGAGCGCACAACACAAAGCTACCCCCTCCTCATCACCATGCCTACCTGAGCTCCACTCACCAGCATACCAGCCGTGTCCCCGAAACTCCCCAACTCAGCCGACTTCCCCCATACCAGTTTTCTACACTCGTACTTTAGCCTTCCCACTGATCCTCGCACTCAGAAACCTAATGCCAAGACTTACCCCCCCCTGGTAAATTTAGCCCTCAGACTAGCTATGCTGAGGTGCCGCACTAATCCACCACAATACCCAATGTCCCTGAGGCTTGCGCTCTATTTGCACCGCAGCCTCTATGATCACAAATATATCCCCTAATAAGCTTACCCCAGACTCCATCCCCACTAACCTCGCACCGCCCGCAATGATGATGATTCAGCCACACCCCACCCTGCCCACTCAGACCCACATTGGAATCAATCAGGCCAAAAAGAATTCACGCTCTCCCCAGACCACTGCCCGCCAGGTCCCTTCAACTCCAACAGCGACCATCATCGCCTTAACCAAGTCACCCTAAGATACAAACACTGCTAACCCTAGCATTCCTCCCATCCCGCTCCAATATGCCCTTATCAATATTTGCTCTCTCCCAGCTCACGCCACAGAGATCCAGGACCTACTCACCAACCACAACCTAGACCTCCTCGCCATTACAGAAACATGGCTTCATGAGGCTGCTGCACCCGCTATCTCCATAGCCCTTCTGCAAGGTTTCACCATATACTGGCAGGACCAACTGCATATGAAACGGGGTTGGGTAGCCCTCATAGCTAAATAATCTCTGGCCCTCAGACTAGCTTACTCCTAGTTGGAAAGCAATACAGACTCCATCGCTGTTAAACTTTCCTGATCACTCAATTGTACCATCTCTATTCACGTCATTTACTGACCCCCAGGAAAACCTTCTCCACCTACTGGGAGATAATCTAAAAACCTCCACTATAACCATTTTACTTGGCGACCTAATCCTAGGCCTTAATTACTCCAAAGACAAACAGGACAAATCACTCTCCAAAGCACTAAATAACATGGGATTCGTACAACGAGTCATATCCCAGACTTACTCGAAAGGACGCATCCTCAACTGGGTTGCTGACCACAACTGCTCCGACTCAGTCCGCACCAACACCCCATGCCAGTGGTCGGACCAGCATCTAATTCTGTTCTCCATCCCAACATCCACCAAAACCAAAAAACTCACCATTACCACCATCATTGGCCAGGAGCACCGGTAAATTAACTAAAGACAACCGCTTAGACACTCCTGCCTTAGTCCTTTTTCTAATGACCCTATTCTAGCTGAAATCTACAACCTCACTCTCAACGCAGTTGACACCAAAGCTCCTCTAGAACTAAAGAAAGCCAAGTCAACTGGGCATGCCAACTGCTGGTACATATCGGAACATCAGGAATGACGCACCCTTAAGCGCGCCATGCTCACCAAGTGGCAAACTAACCCTCAAGACTCCACTAAAGAAGAATTAAAACCATCTACCCAATGCAAAAAAGCCATTATTCTAGCGAAATCCACCTCCCTCAACACAACAATCATGAACGCCAAATCAGAATCCAAAGAAATGTTCGCCATAATCAGTGGCCCCTGCACCCAGCACTCGCTAAAGATGAATCCTGGTGCTCAAGCATTGAAACGGCTATGCTTAATAAAATAGACCTCCTACAGGGCAGAATTCAATCCAATCACAAAGCACTGACCAGTACAGACCCTCTCATCTCTCCTACCACGAACACCCCATCCCAACACAAGACACGCTTCACCTTCAGAGATGTCTCGGAAACCGAAGTACTGTCTCTCCTCAGAAACATCAAACCTTCCAACTGTAAAGGAGACATCTGCCCAGCCAATATCATTAAAGACTGCGATAACACCTTAGCACCATTCCTCAATTCCTCCTTTGCTTCTGGCATCGTTCCAACATGCCTCAAAGAAGCCTGGGTACACCCACTCCTAATAAAAACGTCCCTAGACCCCTCCCCACCCCAAAAAACTACCGGCCCATCACCACAATCCCATTTCTGCAAGAAGATTCTTGATAAAGCCGCCTACACCTAAATCCAGTACTTCCTGGAAACTGGCAATTTAGGAAACCGGCAATCGGGATTCTGCCCTGGCCACGGTACAGAGTCAGTGTTACTGCACTTAAAAAACCAACTAGCAGAAATCATGGATGAGGGCAAACCAGCACGCCTCGTTCTGGATTTATCTGCAGCGTTTGACCTAGTGGACCATAAGACCTTATGCAGACACCTCACTACATCAGCCCAGTTCACTCCTGAAGCCACTACCTGGATCACTTCCTTCCTCGAGGGGAGAGCCATGAGGGTTTTTTTCAGAGCAGGTCTGCGCAGCTCCTACCACCAATGACTGGAGTTCCTCAGAGCTCCTGTACCTCGCCCACCCTCTACAATAGATTTACTAAACCTCTCTTTGACAAATTGTACGCTTTTGACATAGCATGCACAAACTATTCCGACAAAACACTGGTCCTCCTCCCACTCTCTGGCTCATATGAAAATGCCAAAACACTGCACAATAAGTATGCCATTATTCAAGCATGGATGGCAGCCAACAGGCTCTGCATAAACTGAGACAAAACCGAAATCCTCCTAGTCGGCCTTAAAGAAACCCTCAATAAGCTGAACAAAATACAGCTTGTTCACCTCACATAAAACAAACAGTCACAGTCTCAACCTCTAAAAACACTGGGGGGTGTACCTCTTTGCCACACTCTCCATGGCATGCCAAGTTAGCTCCATTGCTTTTCTGGCATCAGTCACCACGAAAATGATCAATGCAGTCAAACCCTACCTATCTACCACAAACTGTCTCAATTGCCAGAGCCACTGTAGGTGCTAAACTCGACTACTGCAACTTTCCCTTTGCTGGCACCTCTGCAAAAAGTATAAATGGGCTGCATATTATTCAAAATAACGCCCTCCAAGGAGTCTTGAACATCCCCAAGAGGGAGCACATCTCCAATGCTAGGCACGCAGCACACTGGCTCCCCATCAAAGAAAGCATCATCGTCAAGACACCAGCCATAACCCACAAACGCCTTGCACTTACAGCCCACTCGTACCTCTCTACGAAAGTAGTCAGAGTCAGCTCCTCCAGGCCTAAACAATCACACTATTCCAACCAACTTAAAATCCCCACCATCAAAAGGGCCAAAGCGGGCGTCACCAGCTTCCCAATCATAGCTCCTAGACAATGGAATGCCCTTGCAACTACCTTAAGGAATGAGACCTCGAACCTGTCCTGCAGCAAAGCTCTCAAAACGAGGCTTTTCAAATAGCTCACACCTCAACCCTAGGATCCTCCTTTCGATGGGCGTAACCAGTTCAGCTGTAACCCTCTGAACCATAGAACCCCCCCTCCTCTAACAGTATGCGGTAACTGCTACCCGTCTGGTATAAGGTTCCCTGTAACCACGAACCACAGACAGGCTGTCATTCTGTCATTTATCAGTAACTAACTGAGCAATGCATGCATCAGCGCCACGATGCCCGAGGGCTGCTTTGTGCGCTTTATAAGTGTAAAAAAATAAAAAATATAAACACAAAATAAGTTCAAAAAGAGGAAAGCAGAACTGGGGGGTGCGGGGGGGCACGCACAGTAAATAGAAATTGTGTCATAGAAAACGGTATTGAAATCCTGAGAGCATTTAAAAAGTGAACACGCAAAACAATTACTAAGTAAGAAGCATCAGGATGTTAAAAGTTAAGCTGGGTAAAGTTTCTTTATAATCCGTCATCATGCATTTCCTTCAAGATGTTCCAATTGTAGAGCAACATTTTTATTTTTGTACATCTGTAAAATGGGCATGAACAATGCTCCATAAAACACAGCAAATGCTTACTGCAGCAGACTTGCTCATAGCAGCTATCGGCCTATGCACTGAACGCATCGAAGTCATCACAAAATAAAAGGTCATATTTGATATAACATGGCAAATGTACGATAAAGAGCTAAAGTAATGGGTGGCATTTAACTGCGTATCTTCATTTAGTAACAAAAGTAAAGCTTTTAAATATAGTTTCAATTTTTTTCAATTCGAAATATATTCTAACTGCGATCAGGGATACGTTCTTGTTTTGCAAACTCTGGTATGCGTTGGGCATATTGAACTTTAGAAACATATGTTCGAGATTTATAGTAGTACATTTATCTCGAGAAGGGTGAAAAGCAATTATTTAAAAACAAACCTACATATGGCAGCATCACAGACCATCTAATTGAGTAATATGTAGCAGATCAGATACTTACAAGCAATCCATCTGAGAACAGTGCATCAATGGAGGCCCCATTTTCCCCGAAATGACACCGTGCCGAGACAGCCGGCTCGCTCCATGAAGCACATCGTTATCTTGAGACAACACTACAGGAGTGGCTTCCCTGTGCCATTCACAGAACACCAGATTATTCTTATCCAGTAAATATGTTGCTGTGCAGACCGCGGTCAGATGCATCACAACGCACTTACCCACCCAGCCCACGACCACACATTTCATAAACTACAAACACAAGCAAAGATGTTTGCCTTTTAAAGAAAAGGCAACCACTAAAGTATTTTTCAACCTTTAAATCTTCATATTCATTGATGTACACTTATTAAAAAATGGCACAGCAAACTGCTTGAAATGGCAGTTTTAAAAATAAGGTACTTAACATTTTGCATTTAAAATTTGATACGTTTAAAATAGTGTGAATATTCAAAACACTGCTGCAGAGCCAAAATACATACTAGCATGGCCAAGAACGCATTTTAAATATTCATTCACGTTTAAAAAAGGCTCTTTTAATCAAGACATTGAACAACATAATAAAGATTGCCTATTTGGCTTACTTTCATTTTTGGCTTATTTTACATCCAAAAGTAGAAGTGTGTACTTAAATAGAAGTGGCAGCAGACAAAATTAGAAAAAAGAAAGGCAAGCACGTAGAAAACCTGCAGAGAGACGGTCAATTTTAGTTAGACATGTGTTCCTCTGTTGATAAGCAATCTTGTTCCAAGCCATCCTTCCGATCAGAAGTCCACAACAGAACTCAACCACTCAGACTTGAGCAATAGCGCTTCTCTCCCACGCTCATGCTTGATATTACCTTGTCCCACACCATTCCTACCATAACTCAGTCAGCTGGTCCAACCCTGGGCACAACCTCACCTGGAATCGCACAACACCTACAATCCCCCCTACTCGGCCACTCCCATGTACCACTACCTCCCACTTACCTCCATCTACAGGTAATCACCCCCACTCATCTGAATCTACACTGATCCAGACAGCTCATCCAGCGCAGAACAACTTCTAAACGCCACCACAGCAACGGGCCCAAGCCCAAACACCAGAGACCCGGCCCTTCCACTAGCAGCTACCATTCTACTTCACAACGCCCTGCACACAAAGGACAGTTCGGCAACCACTCCCACCTTCATCTTGAGATCCCATGCCAGTATTGCCTCAGGACCTCCATCTTCTCAGACCAATAGGCAGCCAACCACCCCATGACAACCTCAATTTAATAAAAAGAGCTACCCAGTCGTGTTTGGGATGCTCCAGACTTGCCAGACTTCGAGATAGAACATCTTCCCAGGTTGCCTCTACTCCTGAGCTTAAGCTCCCCTCACTAGCGGCCAACAGACTTGCTGGAGCCAATTCTCACATCCGTTTTCCCCCCCTTCCACTGATGAACATCAGCCATCTCCCCTTGCCAGCCCACTGCCTACAGCTATGCACACGGATGTCCTAAAATGTGCTCTAATCATTGAGCGCTCTCTAGGAGCGCAAGCAATTGATGTTCATGATCTCATACTTTCCAGCTACATTGTTCAAAGATTTTGCACCTACATTGGTCCCCTGGGTCACAAGATTTATTAATCATTCGTTTCAAGAGGTTATGTTCAGGAGAATATCAAGGAAGCGTGGATAACACCTTTACTAAAAAAGGAGAATCTTGATCCCATAGTAGCCGGGAACTATCAGCCCATCACAAATGTTCCTTTTATTTTGAAAATAATCAAAGTAGCCTGCTCCCAATATCCAACTTTTGTGGAACAGCCGGATATTCTAGCTAATGAGCTATCAGGGTTCTGTCTCAATCATGGAACAGAGACTGCTCTTCTAGATTTTAAAAACGAATATTACCGGAATTATCATCAAGGAGGGGAAACGTGGCACTGTTCATACTTTTGGACTTCTCGTCGGCCTTCAATGGTTACATGTCTTTATAACTAAGCCTTTTATGAAGAAGGAACATATCAAATCTTTTAAAATGAAAAATATAACATTTTTGGGGGGATCCCCCCCCAAACAACCCGTTTCCCACCCCTAAAAACCCACCCCAACCGTTTCCCCACAAGATTTAACCCTTTACGCCACCCCTAAATGTATTCTTCAGAAGATTTTTTATTACAAAATAAAAAATATAAATTCATTCATAAAATGTTCGATATAAACACTGGATACCCCTGCGACTTGGTCAATCATGAATTGTTGGCAGACAGACTGATTAATGTAGGGAAATGCAGCCAGCCCGTCTGCTGCATCCTGGTTGAAATCTTTTTTGGAACCAAGGACGGCAAGCGTGGTTGGGGGCAATGCCCAAACCAAAAGGACGCTTTTAACATGCAGTGTCCTCCTCCAGGGATCATGCTTGTAGCTGTTACTTTTTAATGTGTACGTTAAACTTCTATGCAATCTTCTGGTCTCTCTGGGGCTCAAGTTTTCAATTTACGTAGATGACACCCAGATCGTTTAAGCTCTGGTGTACAATGATGTGGCCACAGTTGAAGTTTTTAAAGCTATACAGAAGTGAATGGCCATGAATTACTTGGCCTTAAATGACTCAAAAACGGAGTTGCTTATTTTGAGAACGCAATACAGATTAAAGAACCTAGATGCACAATATAAATGTCTTGTGATTAATGGGAACACTATTTCAGTTTCTGAATCAGGTAAGACACTTGGGAGTCTTTGATGCTCATCTTTCTTTTTGAAAAGAAACCTGTCTCCTATCCGAAATCGTCATGTTATTATTATGTTAATCTGTTGTGGCAGATCTACCCCCATCTATCTAATAGGGGCCGATTTGCAGCAGCCATAGTGAACACAAAGCTGGACTATTGCAACAGTCTTTTGGTGGGCACGTCTCAAGACAATATAAAGAAACTACAAGTGACGCAGAATAGAGCTCTGCATGCAATCTGTGGGCTCACTTGCCGTTCACAGGTTTCTGAAACCCACAGAAATTTGCTCTAGCTTCCAGTTGAGCAGAGTATCCAGTTCAAGGGCTCTGTCCTAGTGTTTAAATGCTTGGCAGGTGAAGCACCGCTCTACCTTTCTTCCAGAGTGGAAAGAACACCTGTCAGACTGACTCTCCACTCAAACAGCGTGACTTTATACCAATCACTCATCATCCTAAAAAAGATTAGTGGGACTGGCTGGGCTCCGTCTCTTTGGAATTCTCTTCCGCCAGACATTTAGGGGATGCATATCTACTTCACACTTCAAAAACGTTTGAAAAGCTTTCTTTTTGACAGAAAGTCAGATTAAAAAAAGCACATGACCGCAGGATTCACAAGGAGCTGGTCCCTTAAATCGCGTTTACCAATTTGCGTACATTTTTCTATGTGTTATATGTCTTGTGAGCGCCCCGAGGCCTACGGGCAAGTGGCACAATATAAAACAAATCCATAACACCATCTTGACATTCTAGCTACTACGGAATATTGGCTACACAACGCCTCCAGCCCACTTCTCTCCCTAGCCAACCCCCCACTACACTATATTTAGGGCTGACCGATTTAATGCCAGAGGAGGAGGGGTAGCCATAATTGCCAAATCCTCACCACATATGATATCTTCACCCATTCTCAGTGCCCCTGGGTTCGAAATGCTGCTACTCAGGCTTGCCACTAATCAAAGCATGTACACCCTCCTCCAGCTATACCGCCAACCTAATGGACCCAATCGCCCGGACCTCGACATCCCCCTTTTGATCACACCACTCATGAAACCGACAGGCTCACTGCTAATACTAACATTGATACAACTATTAGCACAATACCATGGTCTGACCACTTTCTCCATTTCAACCACTCAATCGCCACCCCTCACACTGCTCATTCTCCTACGCTTAGCACAGTTCATTTCAAAATAATGATAAACTGGCTCATAAGAGTTGAAGCCAACACTCCTGGCCTCGCTCAACTCCTGCTCCTCACCCTCCAACAAGTACCTACAGGACATAGCCAACCATTGCCAGGTTTGTCTCCACCACACCATGGACATGCATGCCCCAATCATCGCTAAAATACCTAAACCCCACAAGCCGAATAACAGCTGGTCTACTGATGACCTTGTCACCCTTCGCAGGAACAAAGGAGCCCTCGAACACTTAGGCAGAAAGCAGCCATCACCTAGCAATTGTAAAACCCTTGCCACGGCTTCCCTCTCTTACAAGATAGTGATAGTTACCCTCAAAGCAATTTCCTACAATGTGCGCATAGCCAATGCAGGTTCAAATACTAAAGACCTATTCTCTTGAGAGAACTTGAAAACTCCCATTCCCATTAACTCTACATTAACTCTACAACCCATGCTGACAAAGCCTCGTGTACCACCATACAAGACACCCCATCACACAAAATTGAGTCACTTTGTAATAAAATTAATACTGAAAAAGCCATACTTGCAGCGAAAGCCCACACTCAGAACTTACTCTACCACTTCAGTGTGGACCGCTCCTCCTCCCTCCATTCAAGTTCAACCGAGTAACCCATGAGCAGGAGCTAGCTACTATCCCATCTCTAAAACCTTCGAACTACAAAGATTACACATGCCACACACACATAGTGAAGCTCTGCGCTCCTACCTTGGCACCCACCATACAGACTTTGTCAAACCATCCTTCATGACCAGTAATGTCCCCTCTAATATCAGAGCAGCCCGGAACACCCACCTTCTCAAAAAGCCGTACCTCGATTATGCCATTCCCACAGATGATCGTGCCATTACCACAGGTCCTATTCTGCTCAAGATACTTGACCTGTTAGCCTACGCACAAATCCAACAATTCGTTGAGCAAAACCACCAGCTCAGAACGAAACAATCTGGCTTCCATCCTAAACCCAGTATGGAAACTGCCCTTTTGGACCTGAAATCCGAATGGATAGTATCTGACTCTGGCAATTTAGGCATCCTCCTCCTTTTAGATCTATCAGCTGTCTTCAACTTCATCGACCATGACACTGTCAGCACCTTAGCCAGCACTTCCATTTCTCGCCTGAAGCCACTGCATGGATCCAATCATTCTTCAGCGAATGCAACACCAGAGTTAATCGGTAAGCCCGCGCCCAACCCCATCGTCGCACCACTAGATGTCCCACAAGGCTCCTGCCTTTCCCCCCACATGCTACAACACATACACTAAACCCCTGTTTAACCTCCTAGACTCTCTGGGGTTCATCTACACCAATTTTGCAGATGACGCCCAAATACTCATCCCCATCATAGCAATTACTCCCGGGACACCATCACAGTCAGCACATGTACAGCACTATACAAAATTGTATGGCCACCTAAAACCTGTGTCTAAATGATGATAAAACTGGAGGCGCTGTTGTGTGGCTATTGAAATGGCCGCCGCCTGAAAGTGCTCCGACCGAGGCTCTGACATATGGCCATAAATCCTGCACTCCAGTACTGTTGCTGCATGACAGACGGAATATTGAAACAGAGCTCTTGCTGCACGCGAGGATACCAGCATGGTCCTTCGGGACCTCCCAGATCCCGAGATCCCTGCATGTACCGTGGGTGCCCTGTGTGGTGAGGCCTCAGCCTGGCGGACAGCCCATCCTCCACCATCGGCTGACTCAGCACCACCTACTGAGACCAGCCCAAGAGATTCGGCTGATTTACACTGCGGCGCTCGCCACACCTCCTGTACCCGTCTGGGGTGACACCCGACTCCAGCTTGGAAGACCACTTCCCCTAGGGGTGCACGCCGGCACCCCCACCAGCCCCGTAGTGAGGCTTAGTGGGACGCGACCTCCTGCTTCCTGCTGCCAAGCGCGGGGCACACCGCACACCATACCCCACACAGGGTTCCACATTCTGGCGTGTGCGCCTGGCGTTCGGCTGGGTCTGCTCTGTGGGCCGCGGGAGCACCATCTACAGCCCTCCCCTGCGTGCCCCGACCTGTACCCTGCCGGTGGCACCCCGTCCCCCCAGATGGAGGGCGCTGGCTTGTGCCTCCGTGCAGCCTTCAGTCGCTCACACGCTTGGGAGAGCGGGGCACGGGGCGGCAGCCCACAACTTGAGGCGCGGGCCTCGCCTTTACAACTACCACAAGGACTGAGACCCCCGGTGGGGGCGCCGCACACGAGGCCAGGAGGTCGGACCGAGGACCAGACGACACCCAACTCTTAACCAACGATGGCTGCGTGGTGAGTAGAGGGGCCCAGGAAGGGGAGGGCGGGTGGGGGAATCTCTGCACCCCACCCCCCTCCTCCACCAACCTGGGAGGCAGGGAGACTCACTTCCCGCCGCCTGAGAGATACCAGCCCTCTCAGACCCAATTGCTGGGGTGGCTGCGTCCCGTGGACACGCAGTGCAGGTGCAGAAGCGCAGAGCCAGCCATCCTACTGTCCATCGCCCCCAGCCCGCTCATATAATAAACCGCAGACCAGAGCCCCAATACTGGAGTGGATGCCGGGCTAGACCTCACAACCATCGGGGCTGCCCACATTACCCGGAGCATTCTTGACGGAGGCTGAGCCCTGGGAGTGCCACCCTTTCCCCAACAGCCCCACCGCAGCTCCTATATACACGTCTAGGCTGGGGTGCAGGGGAGGTGTGCTCACCACCGCCATGCATCTATCTTGACCAACGACATATGGAGGCCTATTGACCGCCATGGTGAAAGTCAACAAGCTACAGTTCAAGCTGCCCACACAGGCTCTATGCCCCCCCCCTCACTATGCCACAGCAGCCCCTCGACCAATAGCAGTGCACAGTCTAAACCTCGTCTGGACATCTGGGGCCCCAAGGTGCTCTCCTCCCCTTGGTCTGGTCCCTACCGCGGGTGTCATCGCCCACGCCAGTGCTGCACCCTCAGTCTGCAGAGATAATCAGCAGCCCCTGCCCTGACGGTATTCTGCTGCCCCCCTTAGCAGATTGCAGGAGACCCCATCTCAGCTCAGACGGCCCACGGCCCCAGTGACAATAACTCGCTCACGGGGAGACCCTGGAAATGGGCAACCTAAAGCAACAATCGAAGATGGACCAATTTGCCAGAACAGACCATGACCCACCACAACAGGACGACAACCCAGGCCCCTCTCATTTGGACATCTCAGCCCTCAACCAAACGCGGTTAGCGTTAAAAAGCAGTACGGACAATTTAGGTGCAAAAAAAAAGACACGGCAACATGTAAAGTAGACGTCTCTGCGGTCCAAATTGACAAACTGTGCGGCAAGATGTCGGAAGCGGAACACCAGATCGGGGACGGAGAGGATAAAACTCCAGCAAGAGGATGCGTCCCTACAGCAAATGGTCAAAAAGGTTTTGGACAAGAATGAGGACCTCGAAGGAAGATCGAGACTAAACAATATAAGAATCACAGGGTCGCCAAGTCCACTCCAATAGACAATATGGAACTGTTTGTGGAAAAAAATGCTCAGGGAGGTGCTGGGAGACCTGCCAGTTGCGGACCTGTTCCGGGTGGAGCGGGCCCACTGCTCTCTAGAGGCTAGACCAACCCCAGGGGCCCCCGAGAGAGCTATAATTGCCTGCATTCTCAACTCTCAGGACCGAGACTACCTGCTCCATGCGGCTAGAGAAAAAAAAAAATACCTTGCAGTGGGGCTCAGCAACAATACGACTGTTCAGACTTTAGTCAGCAGGTACAAGATCAGAGGAAACCCTTCCAATCTGCCAAAAACATCCTGAAGAAAAAGGACATAGGCTATTCTATGATGTACCCGGCTAAACTCAGGGTTGTACATGAGGGGCAACTTTGTTCTTTAGATCTCCAGAAGCCGCTGAACGATATGCTTCAGAAATCCCGGACCCAGGGGCCTCCCCTCACCGGTCCCCCCTAAGCCGGACCACTGATGATCGAGTCATTTTCTTGAGTGCAGCAAACCTGCTGGAACCCCCGGGCATCGCCCAGGGCTCCACTTGGCAACTACTGGAATTATCAATGAGTATGGAAATGTAACCGTGTGCGAGAAATGTGGCAATGAGCCTCTCATCAAGTGGAGGTACAACGGCCGCCGGGACAACCCCGTGCCCAGCGGCCAAGTAACCTAGCTAGGGTTTGATCCGAGTAATTTGGGAGGGGAGTGGGCTGACTTGGCCAGTAGGTTGGGGTTTCTGGCATGTCTGGGGGGCGTTTACAGTTTTGCACTAGTTGGAACACAGTGTTTAGAGGGGCAGTGGGAGCTTTCTTCCAGGACCTCAGGGTCCTTGGCGCACACACAGAATTGACCAGGCACCTAGCATATTATCGAGATCCCAGAATGTTTATTATACATTCCTCAGTCGCTAACCTCAGTCCAGACAAAATGTGATGCACACCCATGAGATAGTCTCTCCGTCCAACACAGATATTACCCTGGTCAAATAGAACATTCGGTGATTCGCCCATGGGAAAAATACATGTCTTATTTCAAACTATGTTAGGAATCACCACATAAACGTTCTTTGTCTTCAGGAAACTCACTTGGGGAAGGAACACAAACTCCCTAGTCTTGCTGGTTGGGGTACCACAGGTATGGCTCGTCCTACACTACCCTCTCCCGGGAATACCGATATACATACATCGATCGCTGGAATTCAAGCTGCACAACCTGATAACCGATAAGGAGGGTTGATTTGTCCTGCTAGCTGGGGAAATAGCAGGGTGGTCCGTTCTTTTCATAAACATATATGGCACTAATTATGATTGTTGCAATTTTTTCAGACATGCTCTGAACACCTACGCACATTCCTGGAGTACGAGGTGGTGGGGCGGCAGATTGCAACATCGCCCTGTCGCTGACGCGAGACAGGTCCTCAACCATACAGACGAATCTCACCCGAGCAGCCCAAAAATGGACGTCCACCGCAGAAGATTACGACCTGGTCGATATATGGTGCCTCCACCATCCAGACAGTCGCAAATTCACTTTCTACTCTAGCGTACATGGGAGTTCCTCCATGATAAATTATATCCAAATGTCCCCAGAACTGCCTCGGGTATCCTAGAGTGCGGATTTTGCCCCGAACCCTGTCCGACAACTCCCCAGTCCCGGTGAAGTTCACTGGTCCGATCACCGTGCACAAGCAACTCCGATAGAGATTCAGAGCCTGAGCGCTTGATGACATAGTATTCCGCGAAGATATCCACCAAGCTATTTCCAAATTCTGCTAACTAAACTCTGACTCTGTCCCTGACCCCAGGGTGGTCTGGGAAATGTTCAAAGTGTATATTCAGGGCTGGTGTATAACCCAGGACGGTGGGCGTCCTAAAGAGCATCCGCAAAGCTATCTTGTCCAAAGAAAGACTTAAAAAGTATAGAGAACCGGCTAGCCCTAACGGACTCCCCTGAACTTCAGGCTAACCTGGAGGTCAAAAGACAAGAGATAGGTCTGCTGATGGCCAGTGAGGAAAGATTCTTGGGTGACCCTATAGCCGCCGCTAGGTATGGGGAAGGGGACCATCCGAGTAGGACTCTAGCATGGGCCATCAGGAAGGAGCGATACTTACATCCCATAATAGAAGTTCAGACATCGAAAGGGGACACCAACCAGAGACACCAGAAGAATAAAGGACACGTTTCAACAATACTATGAGACGCTCTATGTGACCGAGAGTACAGCAGGGGATCGCCTTGGGGTGGCTGGACCCGGAGGATGAATCCCCCCCACGAATAGGAATTCCTTAAAGCTATCCGCTCCCTTCCAAATGGTAAGGCCCCTGGAACGGACAGCATTACTGCTGAACTATATAAAACGTTCCCCACCCTACTCATTCCCCACCTACGCAGCATGTTTGAAGCATCCAGCTTGACGGGCGTGCTCCCCGAGTCCACCAGAACCACCCTAGTGATGGTCCTGCTTAAACCAGAAAAGGACCCCAAGAAGTGCTCATCATATAGGCCCCTATCGCTGGTGAACACAGATAACAAGATCCTGGCGAAGCTCTTGGCCAACAGGCTTTTATCCCACATGCCGGGCCATACCGGGTCGCTCCACACAAGACAATCCGCAGAGATTGTTCACCCTGATGCATAATGTGAACCCGTAGGTCCCGATAGCGGTAGCCGCGTTGGATGTTGAAAAGGCATTCGACTGTCGAATGGCCATTTGATTGAAGTCCTCTGACGAGCTAGCATGGGTACCTCGTTTCTACATTGGGTCAGTTTGTTATACACGGCCCTGCGCGCCTTGGTGTACACCAATGGTAAACAATCAGAACCTATTCATCCATCTCGGGGCACTTGACAGGCCTGCCTTTTCTCCCCAATCCTGTTCGCCCTGGCAATTGAGCCGGTGGCGTGCGCCCTGAGGGAATACCACAACCACAGAGGGGTGTACTCCGCTCAAATACATCCATTGTCTCGCTATACGCGGATGATATGTTAATATATGTTAAATACCTACAAATCATTCTGAATCCCGTGGTAGAAGAGATCACCAAATTTGGCGCTTTATCAGGCCTACAAATCAATTGGGCCAAATCTGAGGTACTCCCACTCACCGCAGGGTTCTCCCCACACGACATCTGGAATGACTGCATGGTGTCCGTAGGGAATCTACTATTTAGGCATCTGGGTGTCCACATACCCAGTAAGGCTATACAAGGAGAATTACGTGGCAGCTCTACAGTACTTGTAACACAGGGTAGACACATGGGTGCATCTTCCTGTTAGGGAGAATTCTCATTCTATGGATAATTTCCCTTACCTATAGAGTCCCCCATCAGCATTGCTGGATTTGAAGGGTTTGTTTCTTTTCTCCTGCTAAGAGTGAGACTCTTTTTCCCACTCTTAGGTATTTTTGCTGTGTGTTCTAGGCTATTTTTGGGTTTAATGTCTATGGGATTTTCTCAACCCCATAGGAACCATCTTTAGTCACATGTGTTACACAGCACCCTCTCTGTGCAGTGACACAGGGGTGTCGTAGCGACCCCCAAACAGACTCCATACCCTGGGACTGACTGTCTCCCAGGTCATGTAATGTCCCCCATTGACTTTACAAGTCAATTTTTATGAACTAAACCAGTACAACCCATGTTACTATGGAGGTACTGGAAAGGGTTAATAGTTTTTCCCCTATGTTCATTTTTGAGGGGGTACCGTACAGTCCCTCTCTCTAAAGTTTCTGGCTGGTGGCAGTGGTTACTACTGTAAATTTTCGACCGCAAATATTTCCCTATGGGATTTCCCCATTGTTCGAGGCTACCAGTTTTTCTGACAGCCTCTAACATACTTATTTTTATATTAACTTTACTCCGGTAGGTTTTATTTGCCAGACCTTTAATATAAATTCTTTCTTGTGTCTTTCTCTAAATTCATAACCCAGGTCGGGGATCCTTTATTCCTCCTTTTGGCAGGCTTCTGCCAAGAAGCCCTCCTTTCGGCGCCACTGAATCTGGGGTGGGGAGTAGGACCCCTGGACAGGGTTGCCTCAGCAACCCATGTTGCACTCTATCCTGATAGGCTGGAGGGTCTCCCGCCAAGGATGACCACTCCACTCTGAGTGACAGCTAGGCTTTATGAATGGGGCTCTTTTTGCATAAAAGCAGGGTCTTGAGGACTGGAAGAGCAAGACGTCGCCACTGGAACTAAGAAGCCGAAGAGGAGAGAAGCCAAAGACATCAGCAATGACAACCACCGGTGAAGCCCTGCTGCAGTGTCTCACCACTTTTCTCCACACTAGGAGAGAAGATCTTCAATCTGCAAGAGCATTCTTCCCTTGAGCCGGTGGGGCCAACCAGTTTGCCAATCGCCTTCCTGGACCTGCTTTGTTCGAATCGTCAGTACCCTGTACTCGGAGGCCGGATAGCCAGGCACCAGTCCACCCGGACCAAGATTTAAAAGGAGCATACCTTTTATTTGTCGGGCAGCACCGCGGCTGGATTCATCCCTGGGTAGTGCAGTAACTTGAACCTTCTTCCACGACGAGAGCCTCTCTTCCTCTGCTGGATCCCCCGAACTGCAGGAACTACCAGGAACAACCGCCACCGCAGAAGCCACTTCTTCATTTTAAAAAGGTACATTGTTCCGCCAGGCCGCCCTTTCTTCACGGTAGAACTAAAGGTGTTTTAAATCCTTTACTTACCTGTTGGGTTGGCCGCCCCTCTCTGTTAACATTGTCTTTTCAACTTCTGCATCCACCTTTTCAAAATCGTTAACCAAAGAATTGACTGCAGCTACAAGAACATTTTGCTCCTGGGCCCTTGCCCTGTACCACTGACTCTGGCACAGGACTTGACTCTGGCTGCATTTGTTAGAAATGCCTTCTTTAGCTTGCTTCTCAACTAGAACTGTGTAGTGCACCTACTTCTTATAACCCCCTTTTCCTTCCCATTTCTAAACCTTGTGAAGTGCCATTTTGCTCAGTTTTCATTTAAGTATATCCTATACTGATGCACTGTCTTGCTTAAACTGGTTCACAAACAGATGGGAAGTGTTGCCAGGGTGTGTAAGATGATATTTCTGCATAACTTGTGCTTTACCTCCCTTGTGAGAAATTGCTAGAGTATCCCTTGTGTGTGGTTTTTACTGTGCTGTTTTGCTCAGTTTTCACTCTGGTTCACTTGGTCTACAATTTAACTAGAGAGTGTGTATATTTTTCAATGACTTATTTTAACTTGCTTAATGACTGTGATAAATGTGTTTTACTAGAAGTGTATAAAATAAATATAGGTCTACTTTATAATACAAAGCTTTGGTCAGTGTTTCCTTGTGACATAGTACTGTAGGCCTATTGTGTAAATCCTGAATACTGCTCATCTCCCTCTTGAGATAAGTCTGACTGCTCAGCCACAGCTACCAACTAAATCTTTGTGGTACAGACTGATACCAAAGGGGATTTATTTCTCTCACCTGTAGTCCCAATCTTCTGTAGTGCTCCCTAAGGGAACTGCACAGGATTCTGCCTAACACTTCCCATCTCCAAATCCGCTCGTTTCTCCCTCTCCAAGATGGTCGTTCTCCCAAAATTATTGTACGTCTTTAATAACGTCCAGATATGGCCCCCATGACCTTTTGGAACAGTCTAAAGAGCACGACTAAATTGATTTGGGCCGGGAAGCAACCCCGTGTCTCTTTAGACACGCTATGTCGACCGAGCTCCCAGGGAGGCTTGGATGTCCCCGGCCTCTACCTATACTACTTTATTGCCCAGGTTCAATATACTGTCTGGTGGTGGTCCCACACGGGGGGACCTTCCCCACACGTGCCTTGAGAGGGTCCTTACCCGCCTGGATGACCTCAGGGAACTCCTATGGGCCATGCTGGAACGGTACACAAGGGCAGAAGCAGAAGTACAACCTTTAGAGATCATCCTCAAAGCTTGGGATCATCTCGCAAATTGGGCCGGGCTGGGACAATGGTACTCTCCCACCCCCCACCCCCCCCACCATGGCCATATACCACGCCCGAGGCATACCACTCGCACACAAGGCTATTTTTATACAACATTTCACAAGCCTCCAGATCCACACAATAGGAGATATTGCCCCTGAAGGCAAATTCATATCTTGGGACGACCTCAAATTAAAGGAGCATGGACCCCCATCATGTAGCTTCTATATTTTTGGTTGCGGCAGTTGTTGAGGGCCAGATGACCAGACTTTCTAAACATGCCTCCCACATCTCCATTAATGGTATACACTATAGTGCCGACATCCACCAGGCTGTTGATCTCGACCCTATATAGTATGGCACGGGCGCTCAGACCTTCATGTCCAGACCACTGTTAGGCAGAAACCTGTACAGTTCCCTTAGGGACCACTGCAAAAGGCTTAGGACTACAGGTGTTGGCAGTAAACCCAATTGGTAGCAGTCTGTACCACTCATATTTACCTGGTAACTGTGGCGGTGCAGCCGGACTTCTCTCAAGAAGAGTTAGACAGTATATAGAGTATACAAGATAGGTACCAAAATACAGTAGCACAAGCAAACACTGACCAGAGCTTTGGTATCCAAGTATATCATTATTTATTTAAAGACACACTTAGAGAAACACTGCAGGACTATTATTGTAAGCAAGTTCAAAACACAGTCACTATTAATATATATACATCCCTTCTTCCTTATTAGGCAAGTCTTAGTTAACACCACTTATTTACAGACCGAGGTGAGCGCTTAACTGAAGATGGCACTCCAATAAGTAATCAAAAAAGGGAGGGAAAAGGCAGAAATTAGAAAAGCACACAACACTAATACTTTAGAAGCACCCAGCAAGGCAGGAAAGTCAAAGTCTACTTGTGAGCAAAAAATTCTGAGGCCAGGCTCCTTCTTAGAGAGAGCAGAGCACCAATGCGCCCAAGATCACACAGTTTAAGAGGCTTGAAAAAGTCTAGCAGAGAGTTCAAAAAGGAATTAGTTCAGCTCAGAAAAGTTCAGTTAGCCAGCCTAGGGTCAGCCCAGTTAGTAAGTCGAGTATTTAATAGACACCCCGTACAGACCATTGCAAGGGAGGCTAGACGGACACAGTACCTTTAAGATGGAGAGGATCCTCCAGCAGGGGCAGTTCCTGGCAGCGGGTGCAAGTCGCAGCGTTGTCCAGAGGAAGAGAAGATCTCGACGTGGAGGAAAGCTGAAGGTCGTTGCACTGCCAGGGAAGAAACCAGCCGCGGAGTTCTCCGGTTAAAAGGTACTAACTACCCTTTTATTTGCGGTAGTGGTAAATCATGGTATCCCAATTGCCGGAGTGCTTGGCACAGGCAAGGCGGCCACGAGATGATCCGGGAAGGCGAAAAGGCGGGCAAACTGGTTATCCCCACCAGTCAAAGGAAGAAGACTCTTCGGAATGAAGATCTCCTCTGTCGTCGGAAAAAGTGGTGAGACGGTTCAGCAGGGCTCCACAGGTGGTGCCGTTGTTGCAGGTTGGCTCAGCTTCTCCCTTATCGGATTCTTTGGTCCTGTGGCGACTTCTGAAGTTCTAGTCCCCAAAGCCCTGCTTTTATGCAGAAAACCCCCAATCATTAGTCCTAGCTGTCACTCAAACATGCTAAGTGGTGAGCCGGGCGGCTCACCACTGGGCCAACCACACAAGAGTGTGACTTGAGTTGCCGAGGCAACTCAGTCCAGGGTGCCTAACCCCCCCCCCCCCCCCACACATCCTGTAGATCCAGACAGAGTGGCACACCTTTTGGAGGCTTCTGTGGAGAAGCCTGCCAAAAGTGGAACAAAGGGCTCGACTTGGGTTGGAGTTACAGAGGCGAACACAAACGCCATTTTAAAACCGAGTTCTGGCAAAAAGACCCAACGGTATCTTGAACATTGCACCAAAAAAGTGGTGCGTTTAAAATAAATGGGAAAATCCCATAGGAAATATTCTGGTGGAATATTTTGCGTGGTAACCACTGCCACCAGCCAGAAACTCGACGATGGGGGACTGCACAGTGCCCCCTCGGAAAACAGACCTAGGGGCAATCTAATTACCCCTACCAGTACTTCCACAGTATGATGGTTTGTACTGGTTCTGTTCCCAATTTAAGACTAGTAAAGTCTATGGTGACTTTACATGCTCTGGGAGACAGTAGTCAGTCCCATGGTATGGAGTCTATATTTGGGGGTCACTATGACACCCCTGTGTTACTGCACTGAGGGTGCTGTGTAACACACTTACCAAAAATACATGAAACCCTATGGAGTAAAAGACCCCATAGCCCATTAAACACATTACAAAGTCAAAGGATATCTCAAATCATGTCTAAGAGTGGGAGAAAAAGAGTCTCACTCTTAGTAGGAGAAACAATTAAACCCCAAAAATCCAGCAAAGCTGCTGGGGGACTCACTAGGTTTGGGAAATTAGCCTTAACAGAGAATTCTCCCTAAGAACCACTATAGAGGTAAATGGGAGGGAAACTTGGGGGACACACTAACGGACGACCAGTGGAACTTAATACAGACCAAACCAAATCCATCTCCATTAACAATAGATTCCGCCTGATTCATTTTAAATTCTTACATCAGATGTATTACTCTCCTCTTAGCCTGCATAAGCAGTTTCCACTCAGAACCCCCGAATTGTAAGAGGTATCACCAGGCACATGCAGATTTCTTTCATGTCGCCTGGCTCTGCCCGCAGGTTCAATCTTTATGGTCGGACGTAGCTGAAACAGTGTCGAGTATGATAGACACCCTCATACCACTCTGCCCCGAAATTTGGCTTCTGGCCCTAATAAGGCACCCAAAGCGAGAAACGCCTTGTCGGTATGGCCTCCGTGGTTGCTAGATTGCTAGTGGCGGGAACATGGGGGCCAACAGAGCATCTACATTTCAACACTGGCTCAATCTAATTTCGAGTTGTGAACAGAGGGTGAGACAGTACAGTCTAACACTACCACCTAACAGTCAACGGAAGGACTACTGGGCTGCTTTTAGGAGTTACATGTCTGGGGGGGGACAGATCTTGAAATCGACCCTAGAGTACAAGCACCTCCTGACACCCCACATGGCTCTCCTGTGATCATCTTCAACTGAGGGGACTGAATGCTTAATGCTTCCTCAAGGCGTGGAATTAACTGGGTCCATGATTGACAAATCACTAATGTCGATGGTGCCAAGCACAGAGATTGTGGTAATTTGAGTGCAAGACAAAGATGTCTGAAAATGTTGGAAGGAGGGGGCCTGGGGGCACAGTGCCCCTAGTTGGTATTATTTACTGTTTATGCATAATTTAATGAAAACTGTTTTAAAAAAAGAAATGGATGATAAAACTGAGCTGCTCCTGATCGTGGGCTCCACCTTCTGGCTAAAAAACCGACACCTTCTGCATTGATGGTTCCCTCATCCCAGTCGACAAATGCATCCAATCTCTGGGTGTCCACCTTGAAATTTAGCTTAACATGAAACCAGGCATATACATTCTCTATCACTGCATACACATCCAGGCTAATCTCACTGAGCAGACAATTCCTGTCCCAAGCAACTGCCTCAGGCACGCATGAGCACTGATCCTCTCCAAAGTTGATTATGTTCTCCTCATGGGCACCTCGGCATACAATCTGGTTAAACTTCAACTTTTGCAGAATAAAGCACTACCTTTGGACTAAAACAAATGGGATCACATAATGGCAACCAGAAAAGAGGCTCACTGGCTACCAATCAAAGAATGCATTGACTTTAAAAACCCTAACACTTGCCCACATGTGCATCGACAAAGAGGCGCCCCCCTACCTCAACAGCCTCTCAAACTCCCAGTGCACTCGTTAAGATCCAGTGCCAGCATCACATTGGTTAGCCCCCGCTAAAGAGCAGGAGGCGTCAGCTTTGGTGTTATCGCACATGCACTGTTAGTTTCTGATGACTGCAGGGAGAGAGTTCCAATAATACATGGTGTTCAACAAGTTTGTTAAAACTTGGCTCTTTGTTAAGTACGATTAATGCTTTGTGTCAAATATTCTGCTGTCTTGCTGTACCAAACACCATGATACCCCAGGATTTGGGCGTTACATAAATAATCTAAATAAAAAACAAAGAAAATAAACTGATAGCAGCTTGCAGCATTAATTACACCGATTTTCTGCCCCCTGAGTGGTGGATCCTTAAAACTTTATCTTGTTTCTATACTGTATCAGATCACTGTTTGTAGGCATGTGAATAAGATTTTCAAATTGTTTTACCCAAAGTCTTCCACTAGTCCCGTAATAGCAGATGCGTTTCATTCACAATAGGTGATTTTACCATTTACACCTTGTGAGGGCAGAATTTGTTTCTGCGGTTTTGAAGTCATTTTATGGGACCCCTACTCTTTGCATTCTTCCCATTTGCTTTTTGAGTTGTCTAATTGATTTGGTTGTCAGCCGGACCTCTGCTGTAGTTCCCCTTGCTATAACGCCCATAAGGCTACCAAGACCATGGGTGCTTCATCATGCACCCACATTTTGTACCCTATGGTGATGGCAGCTAATTTTCTAGTTTTTTGGCTACACTAGGGGTGCAAGCAAATTTACCACAATAGTCCAATCTTTAGGATAGCCATATGAGTAACTAAAGTCCAATTCTCAGCCACTGCTTTAAGGGCTTCCTTGTTCACAAGGCAGGCCTAAAATGTCTATTTAGCACATGTGAGCCAAAGATGGCACACCCTGAAATGGCTTCAACTGGCCTAGACAAGTTCCTGGGCAGAGCACTACACTTACTGTGCAGGTGGGCCTCGGTGTTTGGTGGAGTTTGCGGCCAACCTGATTAACTGGCTACCAAAACCTTAGTTTTAAATTTCTCAGATATCGATCTAGAGCAGTGGTCTTCAAACTTTTCTGGCCGGGGCCCCCCTGAGCAAAATTTGGCAGGCTGGGACCCCCCCAGAAATGCCAAATAGACCGTATGTATTGCCCACCGTCACCTGCTTCCATCACAGTCGCTGGGTTCCCTCATCCTACTCCTACCCAGTCCCTGGTCTCTCCCCACCCCATCACACACCCTGGGCTCTCCCCACTATGCTCTCACCACTATTCCCATGGTTCCCGCTCATTGTGCTCCCACCATAGTCCCTGGGTTCCCCCATCCCGTTCCCAACACAGTCTGAGGGCCAGTGTGGGCTGGTGATTTTGTGGAGGGACATAACTATTTCCCCCAAAAATGCCATAGCGACTGAGCATAGTGAGGGAGCTTGAATCAATAAAGGAGGGTTTGAGGGGGTCGGGGGGGGGGGGGGGGGTTAGAATGTTGCATTGTAGGGCATACTTTTAACAAGAAAATTGGGAAATAGCCAAACAGTTTGCAATTGGTGCTGGGGGGCCCAGGGGACAGGCATGATTTTTTTTACTGAACATCTATGATAGATGTCCAGTAAAAAGATAATATCCCTGTCCCCTGGGCCCCACTGGGCCTAACACAATCAACATGATTATGTGTGTATGCAAGGCGCTGCACATTCATACAGCAATCCCTATCATTCACACGAGCATCCATCACGATACACTCACTCATAACATAAGCATACACATGTTTAAATAAACAAAATGAACATAAACGTACCTTCTGCATTGGCCTGCGTGTGGGTGCTGAAACACCCTGCTCCAGGCTGCTCTGTCCCTAAGTGCGAGGATGCGCAGGAGCTCCCCCTCCGCATACAGACATGCAGTGCCCCAGCCAGCATTTCCAATGAGCTATGCAATGCCGGCGAAGCAAAACGGCCCAGCACTTGCATGGCTCAGTGAGCATGTGCGGCTGGGGAACTAAACTTAACTGTCAAAGGGAAACCGTGTTTCCCTTTGACAGTTCAGCTAGCCCCGGAGCACTCCATCAGCTGGAAAAAGCAGCTGAGGGTGTGCTCACTGTTTCATTGGGCTGACTCCTTAGCTCCTCCATAATGGGTGAGGGGCCACTGGGTGGGCGCCCCCTCGCCATTATGGATGAGCCGCCAGGCTCCGACTGGCCTATAGGGCAATGCCTGTACCAAAAATGTAAAATGCTAGTGTAGGCCAGCCACAATGGGCCCCCATTTTGGCCAATGTGGACCAGTTAGATGAGTTACTTTACTATGCAGTTAGTCATTTTGACCATTGTTGCTGAATATATTACAATGTACTTACATTTTAACACAAAGCACCCCCGTGGGTACTATTGAAAAGTGGGCCTCATTACAACCCTAACCCGGCCAGTAGCTGTGCCGGTAAAATCGGCAGTTGCATCTAGGTCCGGCACCCACGAATGGGCAATTACCAGGTCATGCCGAGTTAGGCAGACCTGATAATTGCCCTTTCGCGGTGCCGTACCGGTAGATTCCTATTTGAGCCCCATAGGGCTCAATGGGAATGGGGAGCTTGGATGCACCTGTACCCTTGTTAGTAACGGTACCGGCGCATCCAATGAGCTGTGCTCCCGGGTGCCGCTCGACCTGCCAGGTCAGACCTGACAGGCTGTCAGGCCAGACCTGACAGGCTGTCAGGCACCCGCAATCACAACTCGTACTATGGCGGTACAGTAGCAATGGTGCCGGTAACTTACCGGCACCGTTGTTACCATACTGTCATAGTTGTAATGCGGCCCAGTCTGCGACTAAAGGAATGAATATCCATTTACAACTGTGGGCCACTTTTTAATTGTTGCCTGTGACAGTTTCATGCTTCAGCCTGACCATGTGAGCCACCCCTGCCCATTTCTTCCAATCCATTTCTTTCATGCTGAGCTCTCTGGCTCCCCCAGGGATGCACCCGCGGAACCCTGGGGGGACGCGCCCCACAGTTTGAATACCGCTGATCTAGAGATATCAATAATATGATCAACAGACAAAACATGGAGGCAGAACGATACATTTTTTTTAATTTGAATTTAGCTGAGTAGACTAACTTTTTCAAAACAATCAAAACATTTGAAATTCCAAATGTACACTTTTCCAAATTTATATAGCACCATTAAACAATTAATAAAAGAGAAGTAGTTAAAATAAGACAATCTCATACACATAAAACATATGGTCCATATGAAATTCATATAACAAACAGCCATATAAAAACAAGAGCTTCAACACAAGAGTATCGTTGTCCAATGGTGCTTAGACTTATACCAATCGATGTACTAGCTTTATACACAGCTTTAGAAAGCAAAGGTTGATACATAGTATCCTCATACGGCAACTAATTTTCTTGTGTACCCTACACAGTTAGAGTCAATTGCAGCACCTAATTTTAAGGCATTCATAAAATTAAAAGTTGCAACCTGAATGCTCATAACTTTAGTGGTCAGAATGTTTAGCCATCTATTTTCTTGGGGACATCAGACCAAAATAAGTCATGTGCTTCCAGAAAAACTTTGCGCTCAAACTTTGCTCTCAAATCCATGAGGGCCGGGAATTCCACTATTACATGCTTTAGGGTTTCTGTGACAGATGTGTCAGCGCAATATCTACAGTAGTTATCTTTTTCATCAATAAGTTTCCTTCTTGCCAAGATATCACGTGTTGGGTATAAATTAAAACGTAAAATTGCAGATCTCAGCTGTGGTGATGGTGCTCTGCACAAATATCGTTCTAAGACTACGTTTTTTCTGTTAAAATGCAGTGGCCTGAAAGTCCTTATAGGTAAGACAATCTTGTTTAAATCCAGTCCAACCTATATAGATTGTCCTTGGCTCGGTCCGGATTGGTGATAAGGTCAATGGTCCCATCCGCCTTCGCCAAAATTTTAAGGATACATACGAACCACATTCGAACAAAAACATGTGATGACAACATATAAGCGGACAGAGTTGCCAAAATATCAGTTTGCATAAAGATTAAACATTTGCAAAATAAAGCACATAATGGCCAATTATATTCTGCCACCAAAGAGGTAAGGCCCAACTCATGTCGCAGCCACGGTCCTGGTATGCATTGTGGAAGATGGAGAACACCACTCCAAAATCTCGCCTCTAATTTACTCAAACAATGCCGCGATTATGTTTTTAGTCTCTAAACCATAAAGGATCGTTGGCATGACTTTGTCGCCAATACAAGACAAGAGATTTAATTGAGAATTTGCCGTTATTTGTATAAAATCAACCGTGTCTGCGATATGGCTGAGACTAATTTGTGTGCAAGCATTTTTAATTGTGAGTCTACATGCGACATTCCATCGAACAATATACCAAGACAGAGATGGGTCGGTACAATCTCCAAGCTCACAGCATTAATCCTCCAATCCATTTTAGCTCTATTAGTTAACCTTGGAGCATATAGTACTGAGGGGGGCGTGGCCCAGGCGCATGGAGTGAAGACGTGTCTCTTCCGAGCTCCTGCCCCGATCCTTGTATTGATCCTCCAGAAATATAACCTGATCCATGCAAAATCAGAAATCATCCACTGTCTGGTAGGAGAAACCGATCCTACACACTCAGAGTCCAACTCGGACAAAAACGGAGCTGGCATCCTGAACGCAGCCTCTGAATCCAGGTCCCCTGGGGACCAAAGATGGCGGCTGCGACAGAGCTTCGACCCTGAAGAGGAGGAGGGGCCGTGCACCGAACTGCACGCCACCGAGAAGCCAGGAGCCCCCGAGGTGACGAAAAACCCATTATCCCTGCCCTCGGAACTTCCGTCGCAACCCCTCCTTGCCGCGACCCCGCGGAGCTTAGATTAACGACTCCTTCTGGCCGGGTCGGGCGACGAGAGGTGGAGCTGAGGACCCGGGCCCCTGGCGGCACCCCCAGTGAGCTGAAAGCACAGGGCACACAGAGGCTTGCAGGGTTCCCCGGGGGGCCATTCGAAGACCGCCTAACGTGCCCGGGTCCCCGCTGGCCCGTCTGTTGGCCCTGCTCGAGTCGGTCTCAGCCTGCGACAGAGACCCAACATGTGGGGCACTGCGCGCTACGGCCTCTGGCAAGAAGCCAAGACAGTAACACAGTCCTCCAGTAGCTGAGTGTGCTCGGCGCACAAAGACTCCCAGGCCGCCTCACTGCTCCCTTAACGTATGAGCTTCTAGCGCAGTTCACTTTGGGAGCCTGCACCCACCAAGGCGAACAAAAGGCCAGCAAACACACGGAGTCGGAGGGATCTGCCCTTGAGTGAAAACTCCTCAGCACTGGCAAATAAGTTGGAAAGCACCTGTGAATACTGAACCTACATCCGGCCACAAACTACACCCAGATCCTTGCAAGGGGGCCCTCACCAGAGCACATGTAAGGGAGTTAACCACCAACCCCGGCCCAGCGGGGTAGACCCGGCACCCAACCATCTCCACCACGCAGGGGCCACAAGGTGACTCCAGAGCGCCTGAACCTCTCTACCACGACCCGGAGTTTGATACAGGGGCACGCATAACCCCTAGCCTTCATGTGAACAGCGCAGTGGGGGGGACAGGTCCGCTTTCAAGCACCCAGACCGCTAGCTCATAACAGCGACCACAGGGGCGCTCCTGGATCTTCCCACCTAGGACCACAAGCTCATGCCGCAGTATAACGCCCTCTGAATAAAAAAGACCAGGGAAGGACATGCCACAACAAGATCCTAATTACAAGTGAACAGGGAACCACCACATAACCGCGGAACGCAAGGCAGCAACCCCCCCCCTTGTACACCGGACACCTCCCAGTCCAGACCCCACAACCAACCAGTGTTCACCTCTTGGTACACACAAGAGTTCTCCCTGGAGTTGTCACCTAAGCCTCTCTTCCACAGACCGGAACCTCAGCTGAACCCTAGGTGGCACGCAACGTTGCCCCGTCCCGAGTACTGGCCGACACACCACAGACAGCCATGCTGAACTCCAAAGGCAAAGCCAAACACACCATCATGGAGTCATTCACTGCAGGCAAGCCCAAAGAACTGGACCAACAGGCCAAGGGGCCCAAACCGGGGACAACAACATCCGAAGAGAACGATAAAGACAACCAGATATTGGAGGCCATCAATGGGCTACGATCCTTTATAGACACCAAAATTGGGGAGGTGAATTCGGACATGATGCTGCTGCGGCAAGAAATATGCAACCTTACAGACCGCATGACTACCACAGAGGCGGTGCAGGAGGAGTCAGTTGAGGCCCTCAAAGACATGCAAGGCAGAGCCCAAGAACTCGGCAAACGCAATAAGTTCCTAGAGGAGAGGGCTGAGGATGCCGAAGGGCGTTCCAGACGCAACAACGTGAGCCTACTCGGAATTCCTGAGGGAATGGAGGGCTCCAACCCAACCAACTTTATAGAAACCCTCATACAGCAAGAAATAAGTGCTACCCACCTCTCAAGGTTTCGCGGTCGAGCAAGCACACAGGTCCTTACAGAAGAAACCACAACCTGGATCCCACCCATGCCCAATAATAGCCAGAATCTTGAACTTTCAAGACAGAGAAATTATCCTGCACTTTTCACGTGAGGGAGGGGAAATCAAGAGAGAATGCTAGAATCGCCATTTACCCGGACTATACGCCATTAGTACAAAGGGCAAGGAATTCCTTCGTCCCAATCAAGGCCAGATTGCGTCAGCTAAACATCAAATACATGTTAAGGTACCCCTCGAGCCTTAAGATAATTCACAAAGGCAGAGCAATTTTTCTGGAATCGCCGGCGGAGGCCACCATGTGGCTAGAACACAACAACATGGCGGACGGTGAGGAGAAGGCAACATGACCGCGCACCAAAACCACAAGTCAGGACCACCCAAAAACAAACAGATGACATGGATCGAGTCACGGATAGCAAATACCGGCAGGAGGGACCCAGCTCACTAGACTGACCTAAAGCATCCCCCTGCCCCCTGTGAACGGACTTGCGGCAGCACACCGCTGACGCGTTACACCCGCTCAAGAGGACCTGGAAGGGCCCTGACGGAGCATCGAGTATCGCAGACCCAGTGCAACTGCTGGGTGCAGTTGGTCCACTTGGACAAGTTTGGTTTATTTTATCTTTTGTTGATGGTTGAAAGGTCTCGCAGTCATCAACACACCCATCTTATGTAAAAAGGAAACACATCACAATGGGCCAGGGGGCCAGTCCTATAAATATGGCAGCTGACATCAAGGTACTGACATGGAACGTCAGAGGAATGGTCTCCTATATGCGCCGAAACAGGATCAAATCCTTTGAGAAGAAAACGCATCTCCATCGCGCTGCTTCAGGAAACGCACCTCATCACTGAAGTCGACTCTTGGATCCCGAACTGGTGGGGTGGACAGGGCTTTGGAGCTCCATACTCGAATTTCGCCCGAGGAGTGGACACATGGATAAGCGGCACGGTACACTTTAAACTCCTGGCCAAGGAGGTAGACCCCTTAGGGTAGATCCATCATACTTCGGGGAAGCATTGAACAACGTGAAGTGTGCCTAGTCAACACATCTCCCTAATTGCGAAAACTCTGCGTACTTGGCCAAACTCCAACTGAAGCTGGCGCCCTACAGAGACTGTTTCTTTATTTGGGGAGGTGACTTCAACTGTGTGCGGGACCTCACCCTTGACAGGTCCGCTCCTTTGATGCAGCCGAGCAACCAGCCTCTCTCCGCCCTACAGAGAGTCATACATGAGCTGGACCTATCAGAGATGTGGAGCAAACTGCATCCTGAAGGTAGGGAATCCTCATACCATTCATCCCCACAGAGGGTATACACCCGTGTAGACTACCTATTGATAGAGAAAGTACACTTACCTCAAATAGAATCCGCCTCCCACCTGGGCAGAACCATCTCTGATCATTCTCCGCTCCTCATGGTATGGAAATCCAAGGGCCCCAGACCGCCCATACTGATGTGGCAGATGCCAACGGAAGCAATAACCGACGGGGCATCCAAGGAGGAGCTCCGTGACAAAATAGAGGAATACACGGACAACTATGTGGGGAGTGTGAGTAGATGGAGCACAATCTGGGAGTCCTTGAAGGTAGTGGTGAGGGGAGAGATGATAGCCAGTGCCGGTGGAATCCGGAGGACACTCAAAAGAGCTGGAGGCTGGTGAGAAGATCAGACGACTGGAGGCCACGGCCAACAAATCTAAAGAGCTCAAAGAGGAGATGTCCACAACGAGGAGGGAATGTCAGGAAGCCTGGGCCAGATCAACTAAATTTGACTACATCGCCAAAACCACCTGGGCTCACTCGGAGGGGGACAAACCAGGTAGGCTACTCTCGTGGCTGTGTAAAAAAGAGAACCCAAAACTCCAAATTCTTGAAATCCTAGACCAGACAGGTGCCACACACACACTGCGCAAACAGGGATCAATGAGACATTCAAACGCTTTTACTCCCAACTATACAGCCCCGATTCCATCGTACCCCAAAACGACCTACTCGACACTCTGGAAGAAATAGGCCTCCCCACAATAGAAGAAGCCCAAAGAGACACTAAATCAGGAACAACCGAAGACATACAGGAGGCGATTAAACCACTGTCCACCTGTAAAACCCCTGGGGGTGAAGGGCTACCCCCAGAGTTCTACAAAGCATACGCGGCCAAGCTAACGCCAACCCTGTATGAGGTCTTTAGGGAAGCCTTTGAGACCGGAGCATTACCATGCAATATGAATGAGACCCCTACAATTGAGTGTGGCTCCTACAGGCCAATAGCCATCCTTAACTACGACATAAAAATCCTGACGACCATACTTGCCAACAGACTAAAAAAAAAGTCATTGGTACCCTAATACACGAAGACCAAAATGGGTTTGTCCCGGGCCGCAGCACAACAGCAAATTTACGCAGACTACAACACATCATAGCACAAACAGGCTCCCAGGAACCCTACGCAGTGGTCTCCCTAGACGGTATTAAAGCGTTCGATTCCATATATTGGGAGTGTTAAGCAGAAACCTGTGCAGTTCCATCTGGGACCACTGCAAAAGATTTAAGATTACAGGTGTTGGCAGTAAACCCACTTGGTAGCAGTCTGTACCACACAGATTCACTGTGGTACCTGTGGCTGAGCAGTCAGACTTCCCTCAAGAAGAGTTAGGCAGTATATAGAGGATACAGGATAGGTACAGAGGCACAGTAGTACAAGCAAACACTGACCAGAGCTAGGTGTAAAAGTATATACTTATTTATTTTTAAAGGCACACTCATAAATTACACTAGCACAGAAAAAGGTATGTAAGTCAAAACACAGTCACTATTACTTATATGTACATCCCAAGTCATTTGTTGGACAAGTCTAAGTTAACGCCACTTATTTCCAAACAGAGGTGAGCGCTTATCAGATGGCACTCCAACAAGTTATTAGAAAAGGGAGGGAAAAAGCAGAAGTAATGAAAGCAGCAAGGTAAAACACTTTCCACATAAGGTTAGAAAAGGCAGTCAATTGTGGAACAAGGAGAATTGGTTCATGGCCCGCTTTAGAGAGCCAGGCGAAAATATGCCCAAGATCACACAATGTCACAAGTCTTTGCAGGTGAGTAGAAAAGGTTTTACTGAATTTAGAAAAAGTTTAGTTAGGGTGTCCCAGGCTTACCCAGGTTCGAGAGCCGAGGGCTAAATCTACCCCGTACAATCGGTGGCAAGGGAAGCCAGGCGGAACACAGTACCTTTAAAAGTGGAAAGGATCCTCCAGCGGTGGTAGTTGTTCCTGGTAGTGGGTGCAAGTCGCGGCGTCGTCCAGAGGAAGAGGTGATCTCGACGTGGAGGAAAGCTGAAGGTCGTTGCACTACCAGGGATGAGACCAGCCGTGGAGTTTTCCGGTCACAAAGGATTCTACCCCTCTTTCGTGGTTGAGGTAAAAAGTGGTATCCCGGTTGACGGGGTGCTGGGCACAGGCAAGGCAGCCACGAGATGCTTCGGGACGGCGAAAAGAAGGCAGCAACTGGTTGTCCCCACCAGTTAAGGGAAGGAGACTCTCTGGCGGGAGATCTCCTCTGTCGTCGGAAAAAGTGGTGAGACAGTTCCGCAGGGTTCCACCGGTGGTGTCGTCTTGGCAGGTCGGCTCGGCTTCTCCCTCTTCGGCTTCTTAGGTCCTGTGGCGACTTCTGAAGAACCAGTCCCAAAAACCCTGCTTTTATGCAGCAAACCCCTATTCATACAGCCTAGCTGTCGCTCAAACATGCTAAGTGGTGAGCGGGGTGGCTCACCACTTGGGCCAATCACACCAGAGTGCGACATGAGTTGGCAAGGCAACTCAGTCCAGGGTGCCTAAACCCCCCTCCCACACCCCCTGTGGTACCCAGACAGAATGGCACCACTGTGGAGGGCTTCTGTGCAGAAGCCCGCCAAAAGTGGAACAAAGGCTCGACTCGGGTTCAGGGTTACTGAAGTGAACCTAGACGCCATTTTGGCGGCGAGTTCTGGCAAAAAATCCCAACCGGTGAATTTATATTAAATAAATAAACCGGCGGTATCTTTAACATTGCACTAAAAAGTGGTGCATTAAAAACAATGGGAAATCCCATTGGGAAATATTCCGGTGGAATATTTCCGTGGTATCCACTGCCACCAGCCAGAACTCGGCGAGGGGGGACGGGACAGTACCCCCTCGACAACAGACCCAGGGGCAATCTAATTGCCCCTACCAGTACTTCCACAGTAAGATGGTTTGTACTGGTTAAGTTCCTAAATTAAGACTAGTAAAGTCAATGGTGATTTTACAGACCCAGGGAGACAGTAGTCAGTCCCAGGGTGTGGAGTCTATGTTTGTGGGTCTCTATGACACCCCTTTGTTACTCCACTGAGGGTGCTGTGTAACACACATTCAAAAACCAATGATAGCCTATGGGGAAAAAAATATCCCCTAGCCCATAAGCACATAGCAAGTCACAGTAACACTCAAGTCATGTCCAAGAGTGAGGGTAAGAGAGTCTCACTCTTGGCAGGAGAAAAAATAAACCCCAAAAATCCAGCAACGCTGCTGGGGGACTCACTAGGTTAAGGAATTCAGCCTAAACAGAGAATTCTCCCTAACAGGGAGTGGCTCCTAGCTACCCTGAAACAATTCGGCCTCGGATCGAGATCCTATGCAAGAAGCCGGTGGCTAGGGTTAAAACCGGGGGAATGCAAGTATGAAACATACAGAGGGGCCCCAGGCAAGGATGCACCCTCTCTAAGATGTTATGCATCCTCGGGCTAGAACCACTAGCTATATACATGAGGAACCCATTTTTTGACACAGGCATAAATTTTGGGGGTTCATACCACGTAATCTCGTTATATGCAGACTACGTCCTACTCTATTTAAGAGACCCACAACTTAATATACCCACAATCCTGGAGGTACTGAAAAACTTTGCAAGAGTATCAGGAATATCGTTCAACCCAGAGAAGTCTTGTATATTCCCCCTGGCCGGATCGATTGGGACCATAAAAAAAGCACTTCCAGATGTCGGGTCAATTAGCGTAATTAATGTGCTAGCTACAAGCCTACACTGGTACTCGGGGTGGATTGTAGGGCACAGAACATGTGTCCCAACCGGTTCTCCGCCTGAATAAGCAATTAGTGTAACGTAACAGTGGTAATGTGGAACATGATTCGCAACTTGTTACAGTTCCTTGTGCGGAGCACCAGCTCAAGACTTTCTTCCTCACCTCCCACCCCAGTCAGTGTTTCTCACGTGACTGGTTCTTCATCCCCGGCCAGGTTGTTGTGTTCTAGCCACATGTTGGCTGCCGCAGGTGCTTCCAAGAATATCGTTCTCCCTTCGTAGATCACCTTGAGACGGGCGGATATAACATATTTGAGATTCAATTGGCGGAGTCTCGCCTTTATTGGCACAAAGGAGTTCCGAGCCCATTGCACCATGGGCATGTAATCCGGGTAAATGACGATCTTAGAGTTGTCCCTCTCAATTTCCTTTACTTCTCTAGAATGTTTGAGTATTACTTCCCTGTCACAGAAGTTCCAAATGTTTGCGATCATCGTGTGGGGATGTGAGCCCAGTGGAGGTCTCTTTTGTAGAGATCTGTGGGCTCTCTCCACTGCAAAGCCCTGGGACAAATGGCTGGCGCCGATTTCCTGCAGTTGCATAGTTTCCACAATTTGTTGGGTTTAGACCTTCCATGTCTTCCGGGATACCCAGTATGCGGATATTGTTGCGCCGGGTGCGCCCTTCCGCGTCTTCAGCCCTCACCTCCAGCCAAGCTAGCTTCATTTCCAGTTCCTCCACCTTGATCTTCAAGTCAGCTGTGGTCTCAGAAGTTTCTTGAAGCCCCACCTCTGCTATTGTCACTCTGTTACATTACGGACATCTTGGTGCATTAGTTGCATGTCCGATTTGACTTAGTCTATTTTAGTGTCTATGAATGACCCGAGTGCCGCTATGGCCTGCAAAACCTGGGTATCTTTAGAATTGTCGGCAGGTGGCTGCAATTCCTGTTGTGAGTTCGCATCCTGCTGTGCCTGCATCTTTGGCTTGACTGCTGAGAAGGAATCCATCATCAATGGTTTGGATTCTCCTTTGGTGGAGGGCATTGCACTTCAAAACTTGCTGATGTTCAGCTGGGATGCTGTTCAAGACCGCAGGTGAGTGTGGTGAGCGTGCTCTCAACCAGGGTCACACAAGTTGTCCAGAGTTGTTCCGCAATTAGTGGCTCTGGCAGTGTGAGGCGATGCAGGCTTTCCGAGTTTGTAGGTGAGTGGACTGCGGGGTGCAGGCAGGCTGACTTGTGTGTTCCCCCAGTGCGTAATTGTCATGATGCCTACCCCCGGAGCATCAGGCCAGGCCCAGCACCCCCGGAAGCAGGCATCATGCCCTCGGGTAAAAGCCCAGCGGCCCCTTATAGGGACTCTTTGGACTCAGTCCTGGTGCCTTTGGCGCCAGGCTCATGTTGGACATCAGTCCTGGCGCCATAGGCGCCAGGCTCATAAAGGGAGGTGTTTTGTGCACTTACCTGATGCAGACCATGCTGCACGCTTCAGGCCTCCCTGAGACCTGAAAGGGACTATTTTTTCATAGGGACTATTTTTTCACTCGGGTGTGGCCAGGGAAGGATACATACCTAGTTGGGGAAGGATGCATACCTGGGACTTCTTTGGAGGCTATTTAAGCCACGCCCAGACAGCAGCTCATGCTTCGCGTTGTTCTGCTTCCTGCAGCTTAACGCTCATCGTGTCTGCTCCTGCTCCTGGACTACAGCCACGCCCGTCTTGAACCTGGAAGACCTGCAAGGAAGGAAGAGAAGAGAAAGGTGAAAACCAAGGATTATTTCAAGCTTCTTACCTGCATCCGGAATCTTCTCGCCAGCATCCCTGAAGGAAGACTTCAATTTAAAAGCATCGCGTTGCTCGCTGCAGCGCCACCCTTCACTCACCTGTCCTGTCCTCGAGACATCTCCCTGTTCCATCGCGGCTGTCAGCATCGGACGCCACATCTGTGCACCTAGGGGAGAGGGGAAGAAACAAAAGTTGAGTAGAAGGACACAGAAGGAAAGCCTGATTAACAGCCATAATACTTACCGGCCTTTCTTCCACATTTCGGGTCGGCGCCGTCCCGTTGGCAGGTACCGTACCCCGGCCCCTATGGGGAAAGGACTAGAGACATTTCAGAGGAATGATTAGGACATCTAGAGGGATCGCCCTCATTACTAATCACCTGGGCAGGTTAACCCCTCGACGCATCGCCTTCATTCTGCACCTGAAATAAAGGACAGATCACAGGTGAGAAAGACAGTATAAAGGGGGCCTCACTTGAACTTTCATACTTACGGCGCATCGCTCAGGAAAGTCAACTGGATTTTGCCAGCGCCATTCTGAAAACCAGTGAAGTAACTGGACGAACGCGCGCCCCTGCACCAGAAGCAGGATGGAGAGTTCAACCTTCCAAACCATAAGGTGAGCTTAAACAGGGTTTGGAGGAATAGAGGGGAACGGAGAGGGGAAGGGGGGAGCTAGCACACCATTCTGCTGACTGTTAATCCCCTTTCTCATCTGCAGAAGGATATTCCTACGGGCCAAGGAAGCACTATTTGGAGGTCCTGTCCAATCGGTGTTCCGGGTCCTGCGCATCACGCTAGAAGAGGCCGCAGTAATCCAGACTAGATCAGCGCCCCCGTGGGAACCAGGTGGGCGTTACAGTAATAAAATTACTGGGTATAGCCTAGTTTCTCCTTCTACTTTCTGCCAATCTTGCTTTCTCTGGCAGAGTTCTGGTTGTAGGGGCCATATGGCCAAGTCCTTTCAGTCGTGCTGCGGGTATTGGTTTGTGTGGATGCAACCACTAAGTGTGCAGAGTTGCGTGATCGGTGTGTTGAGCGGAGTATGTGTTGACTGTGGCGCCCTCCAATATGTTATGTGCTGATTGATCGTTACACCCAAGTGTTCCAGGGGACGTGCGTCTTGGTGGTGTGGGTGTTCTCGTGGAGCCACCGAGACAGTGGTTGGTCCTGCCCAGTGCCACTGAAGAGTGCCAAGTCTCAGGGGCGCTCCAAGTAGACTGAAAGTGCAGGTGCACGGTAACTGTTTGTGTCTCGCCACCACAGTTCTGTCAGTACAAGCCGGTGCAGAAGCTTCTTTTGTTTGAGTGCACGTCGTGCTATTCCCGGTGTCTGGCACCAAGCTACCTTCCCGTGGCACTTTTTCCGTGATGGATGGTCCTTCAGGGTGTCTTAAAGGGCTGGTGAAGCTCGTTGATCGTGCTGCTAAATAGGAATACAGGGGAGCGTTCCTCCCCGAGTAAGCTTATTAGTCCCGCTAGGATTCAAGGGTTTAACTTCCTGGGGTGCACCTGCTTCCCATTAGCCATGGCTTTCCTGTTGAGGTATGTGTCGTGTCTTATAAAGCTCTTGCCTGGGGGCTAACACGTGCCCCTGCTGTCTCTCCCTTGCGGGCGTCTCAGCGCAGAGATACGCCGTCCACAGGGGGGCCATGCTTGTTGCAGTGGAGAGCGCAGATCCTGGGCACCGCCTCAGTAGCGCAGCTCGCATCTGGGTTCGAGAACGGTGGGGCACACCACGACTAGGTGTTTCAAGGAGGTGCGTCATAGTCAATAGGGCCGCAGCGCTCCGTACCTCAGCAATGGTGCTCTGGTCCTCGATGGCCGAGTTTGCGGCGATCCAGCCCACAACTGGCCTCTTGGGTGGGTCAGCCTGCCTGACGTCGGATCCCAGTCCGCTTCAGGCTTGGTGGACCGCCTCTCGCAGTCCGCTGCGTCCACCCAGCCAGAGATGTCTCAGTGGGTGTCGGAGGTGGCTGTTGCGCCCAAGGTTCTCGGCAGGGGAAAGGCTCCATGTGAGGAGAGTGCAGAAATGTCCTTGCCGGTCAGTTAATACAGGATCGGAAGGGGAGAGGCTCGTCCCCTTGGCGTGTTAACGCTGTGCGAGCTGCAGGTTTATGCCACTTCAGAGGCCTCCCCTCTGTTCGGGAGTCCATTGCGAGGTGTCGGCGCCATTTTGTGGGACGCAGGAGCGTCCCGCATAAGCAGCTTCGTTGTGGTTCCCTCGGTCCGCTTTTTGCCGGGATGTTCAACGGGTGGTAGGGGAAGAGTTTAGCTGCTGATGGGTGCAGCTATTTCAAAAATACTCAGTTTGAATCCGTTGCAAGAGGATCTAATTCAGGATCACAGGAGGGAGCTCAGCGGGGCTGCTTCCTCACGCCATGCGCGCTGGCCACGCCACAGTCAAGGTATGGGGGGGAAATCTGAAATCCTGTGCCTTGGGTGATGAGTGGACCCACCACTGTATCCCCCACCGGAACTCCTTGTTGAGAAGGATCTTGTCCATGAAACCTCTGGACACCTGAATCCAACAAGTGTCCAAGAATTCATGTAGGGGTCACATCTGCAACCTGCAGAGATGGACGAGGTAGATGCAGGACGACGTCATTACCAGCAACGACTTGATGGTCTGCACTGTAGCCGTCTTCGCCTATGACAGCTGCTGCGCCTTCTCTTGAATGGTTGCAAGCCTCTCTTGAGGGCGACGCCAGGCAAGCCACTGTGTTGAGTCTGGCGCCGAAGAACAGCGCAATCTGTCAATTGGATGGTTGTCTTCCAGTGTTCGCCGGCCAGCTCCTGCGAGCAGGCACGTATCAGCCAGTCATCCAGGTATGTGTATATGTGTATCCCCTGCAGACGTAGATGGGTCACCACTGGTGCTAGGTATTTTGTGAACACTCTTGGGGCCGACTTAAAGCCTAATGGCGGGGCTTTGAATGGGTAGTGCTAGACCTGCACCACAAAATGTAGACATTTTCCAGTTGGCCGAGCATGTGTTGCAACCGGACCATCCTAAATTCATAGGATTTGTTCAGATGGTGTAGGTCCAGGATGGGTCTAGAGCCCCCCCCGCCCCCTGTCCTCATTCTGACCAGAAAGTATCTGGAAGAGACTCCGGAGCCCCAGAGTCATTGGGGAACAAGCTCAATCGGCCACTTTTTTAAAAACTTTTTTTAAATTATTTTTTTTACATGGCCATACCTCTTCCAGGAGCTGAGGGATGTAGTAGTCCTGCTGGGAGACTGGCAGAAACTGAGTATCCCCGTGTTGGAACTCCAAGGTGTGCCCTGGGCGAGAGCATCCAGCACCCATGTGTCGGTGATCTTTCTCCACTTGCTGACAAACCTAGTCAGCCGGCCTCCCACCAGGGTGCACGTGTGGGGGCCCGACGTCTTGCCCGGTTCAGGCTTGCTTGGGCGCTGCGTCCTGCCCTGCAGGCGCCGCTGTCGTCCGCTACCGCAGGCTGGGAAGCTGCCCCTGTAGGCTTCTTGCATAAAGGAGCAGGAAGGCCGTCTGTTAACATGGAGAAACCCTTTGATGACCTGCTCAATTTTCCCCTGGAGGAGCGAAAAGACAACTAGCACTGCTGCAGAAGAGTTCCAAGGGAACAAACAATCTCTGTATCTGTTCTGATGGTCTAGAGTGACTCGCCGACCGCCTTTCCAAAAAGATTCTCACCGTCCAACTGCATGGCCAGCACCTTCGCTTGGACCTCCTGATGGAAATTAGTAGCCTTCATCCATCCCTGCCGACTAAGGCAGACACCATTCCCCATTTGCCAGAAACTTTGTCGGCAACGTCCACTGCCACTGTGATAGCATGGTCCAACGCCACGCCACCTTCCTGAAAAAGGGAGAAGGCTTCCATCTTCTAATTGTCTGGGAGCAACTCCAGAATCGGTCCTAGTTTGTACCACAATTACCTGCCATACCTGGCTAGGATCGCCAAGGCATTAGCCGCTTTGATTGTGGATACTGCCGTGTAGATCACTTTCTGTCCCACAACTTCCATCCTTTGTTTCCGTCGCTGTCCGGAGGGACTGATTACAATGAGGCTGGGTCAGCCGACCCTTTCTTTGCGGCCACCGATACCAGAGTCCGGTGACGGAGGCGGACTCTGGCACTTGGATGCAGAGTCTGGCACTCTATACTTCTCCAGCCTATCCTACTTGGCTGCAGCCGTGCAAGGGTTCTTCACGAGGGCCGGGCCCTCCTCCCAAATGTCATCCAGAAAACGCACCGCCATGATCTTCTTTCTTTTGACCTCTCGCCTTTGTTGCAAGAAGCGCTCTTTCTTGGTTTCCTCGGGCACTAGCTGGAATAGCTCGGAAACCCTGGCGATCATTGGAACGATCCCACCTCGTCTGGTGGGGAAGCTATGCGGAGCATCCAAATGAGGAGATTCATTGCCTGCTGGGATGAAGTCTTTGTCCGTACTCGTGGCCATATTCGTCCCAGGACCCATGTTCGCTGGGGGAGTTAGAGCCCGATGTGGTGGAGGAGGTTGATACAGGGGCATCAGATGACACTTCCTATCTTTAGGTGGAGGCTGATGAGGAGTCTGGGGTACACCGGTGCCAGGGACATCCTCTCCAACACCAAGGTGTGGAGAGTCGATAGCATGTCCAAGGAAATGGCACAGACCCTTGTTCGTCATTGTCCGTGGATGAGATATCAATAGGTTGAACAGCAATCTGGGAGGACTGTTTCGGGGTCTCACCGCCCCCCTGCTGCCCCCCGCTTTCCTCCCTGAGGGTTCTGAACCAGGTCCTGGACCAGTACCTTTAACCCTTCCGGAGTGCCTGAAGCCTTTGTCAAGGTCTCTGCGATGGGGTCATGGCAGTAGGATCAGTGCCCGTAGCTGAAGTAGTAGATGGCAACCAAGTCGCTGACAAGGACTTTGTCTGTGCCGGTTGAGCCTGCATGGGCTGCGAGTCCTTCTCTGCTGTCCTTGGCTGATCAGATTTCTTCCACAGCTTAGCTCGGGTGGATGACTTCCTCTTTGAAGAGCTTGATCGAAGGCTGGCTATGGAGGCACAAGGCGATGCTGATCGCGCCCTATCCAACTTGGGACCCGCATCAACAGCGAACCCAGTGGACTCGGACTTGCGGATCTGGGCCTTATCTTGGACCCCCACGGATGGGGCGACCTCAAAGGACTTAGAAGACTGTTCTTCGGACCGGCTGGTCCTGGACAAGGCAGGACCCTGCTCGGAGCACGGAGCAGAGGCCTTGTTAGAGTTAAGCCATGCTTCCAGCCTACTATGTCCGTTTCTCGTCCATTTCTTTGAGAAATGGAGGCATATCTCTTCACTCTACCTCCTTATGGTCCGGGTGTAGGCAGTAGAGGCATTGTAGGTGCTTGTCTTTCACCAACACATTCCGTAGCCCGCAGTTGGTGCAGGGTCTGAAGAAGGACCTTCCCTCCTCCGTTAGGGTCGGAGGACGCAAAGTAGGCCTAAAATGGCCTTCCAGAAACTTCGATGAATCTTCGACCTTGATGGGCGATGAGCTTCAGCGACAACGGGTACCCGTTGCCAGCAGATGAGGTTAATTCCCCCCCCCCCCCTCTCCCGAGACTCGCTGCCACCACTGCCATCAACTTGGTGAAAACCCTCTGGCGGACGTCAGCCCAAATGGCAGAGCTCGAAATTGATGAGAACCGCCAACGACGAAATGACTGTCGGTGCTTGTGATGGATTGGCACATGAAAGTAAGAATCCTAAAGGTCCAATGATACCATCTAGTTATGAAGCTGGGGGGCCTTAAGGACCTGAAAAAGGGTAACCATCTTGAAGTTGTCCTTCCTGTGGAATTTGTTTAAATCGCTTAAGTCCAAAATGGGTCTCAATCCTCCGTCCTTCTTGGGAATTATGAAGTATGGGAGTACCAACTTTTGTTCCTCTCCACTACAGGTACTTGTTCTATAGCACCTTTCTCTAGCAGGGTCAAGATTTCCTGCATAAGGAGTGGATCTGGAACTTTGAAAGACTTGTTCCCCGGTGGATGACTAAGGCTTTTTTAGAAACAGAAGTTAACAACCTGGGGCAACAAAAGCAATGCCTCACCATTGCAGATGCAGTTAGCGTCTGCCTCTCACCAGGGTCTTGTGAACTAAGAGGTTTGGAGGGAATTGGAGCAGTGGCTGAAGGTAAAGTAGCCGCTGCCTGGGCAGTCGTAGTACCTCTTCCCATCAACCATGGGGGAATCGTTTTTGACCTGATTGGACAGTCCTCTCCCCCTTCCAACTGAGGGAGAGTGAAAGGACTTAGCCCTCCAAGGTGTGCCGGTGGAGCGGTTTTGTGGCCGTCTAATATCAACACAAAGGGATTTTGCTGCTGCTTTGGAGGTCTGCAGTTTCTCCAGGCTCTCGTCTGCCTTGTTACCAAATAAATGTGTGCCATCAAAGGGCATGTTCAGCAGGCTGAATTGCACATCTGGAGCAAAACTGGACTTTAACTAGGCAAATCTGCAGATTATTGTACTAGCTGCCATGTCGAGGCCCGTCGGGAGGGATTCACACATCGCGTCCTTCCCATCCTTGACAAGATTTAAAAATCTGCCTTTCGTCCCCTTCGGGGAATATGATCAGCTGCCATTGCCAAATATTCCCAAATAGTATGAGTGAATCTGGCCGTACATAGCATCCACTGACTTTAGGGCCAGACTTCCTGCCGAGAAAACTTTCTTGGCCCAAGTGTTGCAACTCTTCGTGCATTTTGTCTTGAGGTGGCTGTGGCAGGCTGTACTACCAAACTTTCTGAAAGGGATGTTTCATCAGATAACTGGCATGTATTTTGATGTGAGTTTTTTATTTACTGCCAGAATTAATTCTGGCATCTAATTTGCATTTATTTGCCGTTGCAATGCCACTTGAAAAGGAAGAATAGGTTACTCCTGGGGTCCTTTATCTAGGATGTCAGTAAGATCATCCTGTTCATATATTGGTGTGTTTCTTTTCCACCCCATGTAGTCCACCACCATGGACGTTCAATGTCTGCAAACCCTTCTGCATGGTCAGTAGGATCGGTCTCCCAAATTCTAACTCTGGGGACGTATTTAGTCCACTTGCATTTTGCAGGGACTCCTGTACATTTTCCAAACTTGGTTCCTCTGAAATCAAGGGTTCAGGGACCCAGGTGTTCCATATTGTAGACCAAAGGCACGTGAATCAGAGGATTTTTCCGCTTCCTCATAATCAGAGGAAAAAGATTTTTAAAAATCCCTTCTTGTTAGTGGTGTATATATTCTCTAATCCTCGATGGCGTCGACCAGGGCGCTGAAATCTTCGACACCGTTGACGTCTAGGGCTTCGACGTCGAGGACTGGTTAGGGTCGACGACGGAGTCTTTCGGCGCAGATGGGGTCGATGACTTCTTACTCAAGGAAGATATGTCTCGATTTAAGGGATCCTTCGACCGCTCTGAGATTTTTTCCTTGCCTCCCGGGACAGAGGGAGCACAGGTTTTGCCCATATCTTTTTTCTTGTTGAGTTTTTTGACCTGGGCATGACTTTCATTAGTCTTCGAGGGGGTCAAAGCCGCATTCTCGAATAATTGCATCATTTTCACTCTGAAAATCTACCACTCAGCCGGGGAGGCGGATTTCAACAGGCATTTAACCTGTTCTAGGGAAGAACTCTACAACGAAGACAACAAGCTGTAGTGCCTTTTCTTCTAAAGTTGCGAAGATGACGAGCGGTGAGAACCACTATGTGATCTCAATCCGTTTGTCTTCTTTCGACAAGGAGAAATATTTCAACTTGTCCAAATGAATGTCTTTTCGACAGACTCGAAGGGGATTTTGACCTACCTGCCGCTAGTTTTCCTCTTCGCTGTCAGTGATAGGCAGGCCTTACTGTCGAAGGTAGAGTCAGAGGAACCAAGGAACCACAGACACACCCGATGGGGGTCCATAAGGAAAATGTTTGCCTCACAGTCATGGCACTTCTTAAACCCTGATCCTGAGTCAAAGAAGACTCAGATGACTATGCCATTTTGTTTTTTACTCGAAGATTCTCGTTGGGGAACCGAAGCGCACTGTATCCGAAGCAATAGCTTTCCAAGAAAAACTGAACTGAAGCAAACGTCACTGCGTGCGCTTTATACCATTAAACCCATAAGCCCTTTATGATGAGTTATTAGTATCCGAGATAGAGGAGGATGCAGATCTTACTCATACATCAATCATCAGACCGACTCAGGAGGTTTTGCAAAACACAACTGTTTTAATTGCAATTATCTAAAACAGGAATCAAAGGACACCACACAGTCATAAGCCTCTCAATGATTCTCATGAAAAAACACATTTATAGTAAAAACTCGTCATGCGTGACGTCATACTACGTGGCAAAATAAGAAAACCTACTAGGTGCTTAAAGGGAACATCTACATACTTTCTATGGGTACTACTGTGATTGGGTCTCTATGGTCAGGTGGACAGCTATGCCCACCCCTAGTGCAAGTCAACTTCCGTGTTATACTAATACACGTTTTATTAGCTTCTCAAACTATAGGGCTCTCTACAGTTGGTTGGCAGGCTTGTACCCTTCTGGAATATTCCCCTCGCTAGCGGCATGCAAGCTGGTATCCCAGGTGCTGGAACGTTGGCTTGGTCATGCCTCCCCACCCAATTAGCCCAACATCCATCATCACTTTCAAACACATTGTGCATAAGCGCTATACAAATAAACAATTAATTCAAATACTCCTGCTGTCTGCCATTCAATTAGTTATTTGAACTCGGCCTTGCAAAGGATCACTGCGCCTGGGATTAAAGGGAGTGTGAGCATGCCCTTACCCTTCTGGTTTCGGTGTAGCTTGCCCAAAGTCTATTTTCATCTGACCATGTGACAGGAGACCACATTTTGAGCTCCTTCGTTGCATTTAATACTATTAAATGTTGTATTTGTATTTATTAAGTTTATATAGCGCTTTACTCCAAAACGCTGCACATTTTAACAGTATACATATAACATTCAGTATTCATATAAATGAATAAAATCTCGCACTTTGTGTTTTTCCATCATACCTCAACAGGAGCTCGGCTCGCTTCTCACATTCATTGTATCGCCTCGAACAGATAATCAGTTTCCTGGCTGCCCCAGCCCTTGACACTGGGCCAGACAAGCCTTCGCAAATCGTCCTTCGCCGTCAGCCGTTTTATTCAAATGCACCATACTTTGAACCCTTCTATTCACAGGGTCCAAGTTTGCTAAAATGTGTCGTGGAACATCCAGTATATATACTGCAGTCTATTCACTACGTATAGCCAGCCTTATGATTAGCCTGCTTGCGTTACTGCTTCTGTACAATTATAAAACTGCTTTGCATTTTCTTCAGTGCTTCTCCCGCATGTGCAATCTTCATTTTGCTCATTAAATGTTGCTCAATTCTTTACTTCGACATCAGATTCTATAAGGTCTATTAACCTTATTAATTGGCATCTCCTCTAGGTGCTTCGATTAAGCTTCATGTGACGTCACCAGTCTCGTCTTTCACTCATCTTCACACTTCTTCCGGAATTTCCTTCAGAAGACTCATTTCTCTGCGGATACATCATGTAGGGTTTTCTCAATAGATCCATTGTTACAAGGACTATTTGCGTTATAGATACCATCACTGGTGTTGCGCATGTCACAGTTTCCGTCTGCCAACTTATAGGCAAAACGGGGAAGGACTTCCGGTAGAGGCACTTGGTTCCTCCTCTACAACATCAATGACGTCGATATTGAGACAGAGACCTTTGAAGGACATCGAGTCAACAGGCAATGACAGGCGCGCCCTCTGCTGGAAAAGATTTCCAAAGCAGCTGAAGCTGGATATGGAAATATCAGATGAGGAATATGTGGGAGGACACAATCCATTCGAAATACATTTTTAAAGTGAAACTTTTTTTTCTTTTACTGTGGATCCCAACCCGACGGACAATATTGATGAGCATGTGAATCCATGCCAGAGCCCATGCTGGAGAACTATAATATTGTATTTATTTCTAACTTATAAAGTGCTGAACAGAGAACACACTTTACAGTACAATAAAATTCAGGGTTAAAAACTACAAGAAGGTATCCATAGTTATCATTCTAAAAGAAGAGAATTCTTAATAGTAGTATGAAAGAGAGAGTAAGGTAATAGAATAAAGATAGAGGAAGAGCCTTCCAGTGAAATAGAGCAAGCAAAGTAAAAGAAACCGCGATTGGGCACAGGGGTGAGGAACTGATCATAGACATTGAGAGAGAACATGCAAAGTAGAATAAAAACAGCCAAGAGAGGAAAGATAAGACAGTGCAAGGTCGGAGAGAGATTTGAAAACAAGACAGAGAAAGTTGATTTTGAGGCTAGGGTGAAAACAAAAATCAGCCAAGAGAAGATGATGGCAGAGAAATTGAATCATGACGGGAAAAGAACATTTAGGAGACAAATACATGTATTGAAAACAGACTTTAGAGGAGCCAAGCGAGAAACGGAGTCCAAAGCAAAGAGTAGCAGAGAAATATAATAAAGGTGAACAGATAAGTGAAGAGATCAAAAGCTTAGTGGCATCAAATGTAAGAAAAGGACGAGATTTGCAAATGTTGCACAGATGATAGCAACACACACTTGAGGTAATAGAAATATGAGAAAATGATAAGTCTGTATCAAGATAAAAAGATGAGCAGAAGAATAGGTAGTTGTGAAGGGGGAAATGAGAAAGTAAGGAGTAGAAGGAGGAATAGTATTAGTGGGAAAAAAATTCAGTTTTAGTAGCATTTAACACAAAAATTATCTAACATGCAGGATTTAATAGCTAGAAGACAAGAGGTAAGATTATTATGACTAGAAGATGAAAAGGAGGAGAAAGACAAAGAGCTGGGCATCATCCACATAGAAAGTATGGGATATCCAAAAAGATTAAATGATAGCAGCAATGGGAGATGTACCGAGAGAAGAAAATCTCCCAAGACAGAACCTTGATGAACACTGTGAAGAGGTAGTGTGTCAGGAGAGGACCCAGCTCAAGAAACCGAATATGTTTGGTTAGCTGGAGATGAACAAAACAAGAAAGAACTAGAAAATCCAAAAGAAGAAATAAGATCGAAGTGTATGATACGCAGTGTCAAAAGCCACCAATAAATCTAATAGAATCAAAAGAAAAAAGTGTGTTTAGAATAACGAGCAGAAAGCAGAGAGGCGCAAACAGAAAGGCGAGCAGTTTCAGTAGAGTGTAGAGGGTGAAAGCCAGATCGGTAAAAAGGAAGAATAGAGTTTGACACAAAATTACAGACCTGGAAATAAGGAAGGCGCTGAAGCCTAGCAAGATAGTGAAGAGGAGAAATGGGTCACAAATCAGCAGGAAGTGAGGGGTCATGGGAAAATTTCTTTTGAATAGGAAGAATGGAAGCATGCTTAAATGAAAGAAAGGTTTAAGGAGAGAAATATTAAAGAGGTAAGAAAGGAGACCAGCAAGGGATAAACCTTACAGATGAGTAAATAAGGAATCAGAACAGAGGGAGAAGCAGTAGGGTGAGCACGAGCAATTAAAGAAAAAAAACATTTGAATTAGAGATCTGAGAGAAAGATGACAACTGAGGTGGGAGAGGAGACTGGGGAAGAAGAACAAACAGAGGAAAGAACGATGGCCGCTTGAAGAGTGGCCACCTTTGAAGAAAAATAAGAAATGGGGTGAGGGTAAAGGATTTAAAAAAAAAAAAAAACAGGGGCATTGGGGAGACCCCCAAACAAAAAATAAAATTAATTGCTATTTTTTCGGTGTTTAAATGTCAGTAAAAATGTTTTCGTTAAACCAATTTCATTAATACCACATGGAACCGAAAAAATCAGAGGCAGTTAAGAGAGTTAAGTGAATAATCGAGAGGGGGGAGAAAGATGGCGATAGTGATGGAAATAGACGCCTAGAATGAGCAGATTGAGAGTGCAGAAATCAGAATATTATGAGCGTTTAGCAGAGAGAAGAATATCTTATACTGTCTGACAGAAAGAGAAAGACAGTTTATCTGCATCAGAAAGAACTATGCCAGAGTCGCTCGAGGCGGCGAAGTACTCATCGCAGAGCAAAGGTGGGGGTAAGCAATGGTTGAGATGGTTTCTGAGAGGGGCAGAAAGAAGTAGTGGGAGTAAAAAGAATCAAGAGAAGACCAGACAGAACAATGTACTAGCTGCATCATCGGCAGAGAGGGCAGCAAACAAGAATGCGTAGCAGGATTTGAAATGCAAGAGGAAATAGAAGAGTATTAAAAGCACAAAGATCTCAACGAGGGGGGGGGCGGGCCAAGAGCGCCATCGATGAGGCTGCTCTTTTAACGGCCTCCGTGGGAAGCCCGCTGCAACTCGAATTTATGCGGTCTTAAGTACTGCGACCGAATCAACACTGCTATCCAGAACAAATCTGAACTCCGTGCGAACAGCTGAGTCCATGAAGCCTGGGCGTTTTATGCCTTAAACCATCTGAAATCGGCCTCAAGAAGCCGACTCGCCAACGCTCCACACGCAAGATGGCGGACGTCGGCTGGAGGGCGGTGAGGACCTATTGCCGGACGCCGCCTGAAGAGTGAAGGCGCCAAGCACAAGGACAGCGACACCAACCGACTACCGCTGAGTGCATCCAGGGGGGGCCTGGTGTCCTCCGAATGGCATATGCGGGGCCACAGGGAGATGCCACCCCCTCTGACAACAACAGGGATGATCGGCACTGGACGGGCGGGCCATCAAGCCGTGCACTGAGGGTACACAGCCCTACCCCTCCCCACTCATCCTGCCTGGAGTTCTTCGGTCCCCGGGGCCACACAGCGGCCGAGCCATACACCGGCTTAACTGGAGCCGTGCGGCTCGAGAGGAGCGGCGACCTGCGTATCTGGAGAGGACGGCCCGCCCATCAACCCTGAACCGCCGGAGACCCGCGGTGCCACAGGCGGAAGTTAGGTGAGAGGCACCGTACCCCGATGGAGGGAGACTCCGCTGCCATCGCACAGGCGGCCCACTAAGGAACGCATTGGGGATGTGCAGCCTTGCTTCCCCTCCAACCCCCACCCGAGGCTCCACGGTCCCCCACGGCTGCCGGATCACACACCGGGCCTGCTGAGTTGCCCTGCTCCCTACTGTGGATCCACGCAGTTTGGGGGGAGCAGAGGCCTGCGGCGACCTGCGGGTCTGGAGACAACGGCCTGCCCACCATCCTGTGCCGCCGGGGGCCTGCGGTGTAGCACGCAGGTGACACGGCTGAGGCGCCTTACCCCAACAAGAGAATAACACACTGCCATCATACGGGTGGCCCATTGCAGAACACACAGAGTGTATGCAGCCCCATCCTCCACTCCCGCTTGCTCCATCCAGAGCTCCGCGGCTGTCTGGCTCCACACCGGACTCTGCAGAACTAGTCCGCCTCCTCCCGTGAGGGCCCCCCCCCACCACTCTCAGCCTCCGCCATTGGATAACAACGCATTGGACGGGTGAAGCCTCTGGAGAAGCCCAACCTCCCCCGGGCCTCATGGTCTCACCAGGCCTCTGAAGGCACCCAACACCATTCCTGGGGTGCCCCGGCCCACTCAACGACCCTCTGTCCCTCCACTGTGGCATAAGGGGGGGGGAGGCTTTCCTCCCTCCTCCTCCACCCTGAGAATCAAATGCTACCTTCCTGAATTTCAGCACTTGTGAGCGGAGGGTCCCAGAGCTTCCTGCCTACCTACTACGGCCTCCAGAGTATAGGGCACCTTCTCCTCACCCTCAGAAAACTGGTGGGGCCGACTCTTGCCTATACCCCACTCAGAGTTACGGTCTAACTGGCCTCCAGAGGCATTTCACACCATTCCAGGGGCGCCCCGGCCCACCCAGCGACCCTCTGTCCCTCCATCAAGGAAGCTCCTGGCACCTCTTCTTCGACCTTAATCACCTCTCCCCCCCCCCCCCCATCTTCCCAGGTGCTCAACCCTAGTCCATGGACTCACTAACTTCATGCCTACGGGGAATCCCCCAATATCAACCAAGATCGCTGCCCTGACCGTGTCCGCCCTTCCCTTGCACTCTGCTGTAACCACGGAATATTGCCCTGCTCGTAACCAATTAGCAGGCATTATGGCCAAGCAATCTAAACCCGCGAAGAACGCAGATATTGCTACAATGCTGCTGTCATCAGACAAAGGGAAGAAACCAGACCATCCCCATCCCACGCTACAGACAGACCAGGAGGGCAAAGAGACCCTTGCAACCCGAAGAGACCTGCTGGCCTTTATGGCCGACATCAAATCTGAAATTAGGTCCTGCATGGTGGAATTCTCCACAAAACTGGAGCATACTGACCAGAGGGTGACGTAAGCAGAGCAAAGATTGGGAGAAGTCGAGGACCAAGCCCAAGACCACTCCACGGCTATAGATGGAATCCAACACTCAGAGCTTTACAAGATAGATGTGAAATTCTGGAGTTCAAGCAGGAGGACTTGGATTCGTAGGTTATTGCGTCGGGCTCAATTTTCTGAGGTATACCTGCCTCAGTTCCAGACCAAAATCTAACGGAATACATGGGGGACCTCTTTCAGTGCCTTCTCCCAGACTTGGATAAAGCCCAACTCCTATTAGATCGCACTCACAAGTTACGTCCACGTTGTGGAGTGGAGTCAGATTTCCCCCCCTGATGTCATTACCAGGGTACACTTACCACTAAAGAAGCCATTTTATCAATCTGTCGCACCCCGAATGAGCTAACCTTTCAAGGCTCCCCACTTCAAATCTATCAGGACCTCTCTCTCCTCACTCTACAAAAAAGGAGAGCTCTCCGACCACTGGCTCTCTTCCTCCAGGCCCAGCAGGTCCGCTACAGGTGGCTCTTCCCAACAGCATTACAATTCACCTATAAGGGCACCCTGAGGAGAATCAGCCACCTCGAAGACGTCGCACAAATCATGCATCTGCTCTCGCCCGGGACCACTGAGTCCACCACTGGGCGGGGAGGGGGGTTGGAGTTGATGTTGGGGGTTTATCCCGTCCTCCCACTGAAAGAAAAGCAAAAATACATGGGCAAGGGTTTCCAAGCGTCAGGAGGAAAAATGACCACAGATCACAGGAGTGGCACACAGGCAAGAGACCAAGTAGCGGTCATTACATACACAGATATCCCACAACCTGTGTGTGAAAAGGGAGTATTAACAATCTGCGGGATAATGTGTAACCCTCCCACTCCCTTCTCACCCTCCACGAAACCCTTCTGCGATTCCCCGTGAAGCCTCACCTTAGGGTCTGAAAGGACGAGCTCTCCATCCTGCTTCTAATGCAGGGGCGCGTTGTAATCTAGTTACTTCACTGGATCATGGATTGTAGAGAGTTCAAGTTTGCTTGACCTTCCCGGTAAAGTACTGTGAGAATTCTGTTTATAAATATGAGCCCGAAATAATAGTCTGTTGTCTCCATTTCAGGTGCAGAACAAAGATTCCGAGATGAGCAATGGAACCGACAAAGGAAACTCAGGTGAGTTGTTTGACGAGAGGTTCCTTTAGTGTCCTTGCATTAATGCACTAATGCTTGTGTCTTTTTTCCCCATAGGGGCCGGGGTTCGGAAATGCCGGAGATATGGCACCGACCCGAAGTGAGAGGTGCAGTTCCAATAGATATCAGGTAAGTCTTTAATGAGCGTTCAGGTAATGTCTTAGCATTCGCTCACTAACGCTGATGTCTCTTTTTCCCCTTAGGGGCCGGGGTCTGCAAATGCCAGGATGCGGCACCGACCTGAAATGAAATGGGAATGACCCAACAGGTAAGTCTTATGATGGCAAATTAAGGTTTTCTTATTCTCTTCCCTAGATCACCTCTGTTCTTGTCTTTTTCTCCCTAGGCGCTGAAATGTGGCTGCGGATCGAGATGGTCCCTGATGAACATGGAGGAGCCTAGTAAAGGTGAGTGGAATGCGGCGCTGCAGCGATCGATGCGATGTGCTTTTAAAATGAAGGTCTTCCTTTTCAGGATCGTCGGCGAAATGTCTCCGGAATGCGGCTTTAGCAGGTAAGGATTCTTCTTTTTCCTATTCTCTTCTCCCTTTGCAGGTGTTCCAGGATGCTGGCGGGCATTGCAGAAGTCAGGATGCAGGAGCAGACACGGTGAGCGTCCAGCTGCTAGATGCAGAACAACGCGAAGCGTGAGTTGCTGCTTGGGCGTGGCTTAAATAGCCTTCAAAGTAGTTCCAGGTATGTATCCTTCCTCTCAGGTATGTATTCTTACTCCGGCCACACCCGTGTGGTTAAGTAGTCCCCAAAGATAAAGTAGTCCCATTCAGGCCTCTAGATGGCCCGGATGTTGCAGCATGGTCTGCATCAGGTAAGTTTACACCAAGCACCTTTAAACACAGTCATCTTTTATGAGCCTGGCGCCTATGGCGCCAGGACTGTTGTCCAATATGAGCCTGGCGCCAAAGGCGCCAGGACTGAGTCCAAAGGGCCCCTACTTGGGGCTGCTGAGACTTCCCTCGGGGACATGATGTCTGCCTCTGGGGTAGCTGGGCCTGGTCTGGCTCCTTGGAGGTAGGCATCATGACACCTATCCTCCTCGGATCCAGATCTTCTCGCCAGGCGAGACGCTATATACCGGAAGGCCGCACAAAACTCAACCGGACATGCACAGCAGCGGGCTTCCCCCACGGTTCCTGCCCACTTCCAAGGTATGATGCACCTCCAAATCCTTGGAATACCAGACTTAGTCTGGCTGCAAGTTTTAGCCAAGTTTTAGTGTTGGAGGCAGGAGGCAGGGACTAAAATCTCAAGAGCAGGATAACAGGCGAACAAGCAACCTCACCCATGCAAGCTATGGCTGACTCCAAACCGACCCATGCCTCCCACCCGAACCCACCAGCGGCCTCCCCCCCACCAGAGACCATAGCATCCTAAGAGTCATTTCCCTTAACGTCAGGGGGCTGAATCCCCCCCCCCCAAACGTAAATATATTCTACAGAAGCTCCAGGATGAGGAAACAGCGGTGGCCCTGCTCCAGGAAACCCATTTACTTCCAGCGGACTTTGGGCGTCTGCGCTCACAACAGTTCCCAAAGCAATTCATTGCCTCCGGTGGCAACAAGAAAGGGGGCACAGCAGTTCTATTTCGGTAGGGGTTAAACCCCCATATCCTGGAAACCAAACTCTGCCCCGAGGGAAGATTTGTGGCAGTGAAATGTCTCCTGCTGGACCAGCTGTACACCATCTCGGTGTACGCCCCAAATACAGGACAAGTCACATTCTATGAAGCCCTGAGCGTTGCCATGGTTCCCTTCGCAGAGGGCCAGATTGTGATGGGAGGAGACTTTAATGGGGTGCCAGACCCCACGATTGACAGGTCACACCCGGCCTCAGGAGATGTCACCTTAGCCCTAGGTCTGCTACGGTTATTCAGGACCTTGGAGGTGGTCGACTCATGGCGGGTACCACACCCTTCGGAAAAGGACTTCTCCTTTTACTCCTATGTCCACAGACCTTTCTCGAGGATTGACATCACCACAGGTACTCACCTTCATCAACGAGGTCTCCATTGGATCGAGAATCCTATCCGATCATGCTCCAATTACCCTGGAAATTCGCATCCATCACCCGGCCCCCACAACCGCTGCACATGGTCACTATACGACCCAATATTAAATGATATGCCAACACGGGACGCCATAGCAGCGTCAATTTCGAACTTCTTCCAGGAGAACCCCAACAAAGATACCTCCCCAGCCAACACCTGGGACGCTATGAAGGCAGTCATTTGGAGGGGGGGGGGACTGGTAGCCCGTGGAGTGGCATACCACAGGAGCAAGAGGCAGATGCGTTCGGCCCTTGAGGAAGAGCCCCAGAAAGCGGAGGCTATCCACAAGGAGAAAGGATGGTCCCCCAAAATACAGCGAGCACTCCGGCCGGCATGGAAGAAAATGGAAACTGGTCACTATACGACCCAATATTAAATGATACGCCAACACGGGACGCCATAGCAGCGTCAATTTCGAACTTCTTCCAGGAGAACCCCAACAAAGATACCTCCCCAGCCAACACCTGGGACGCTATGAAGGCAGTCATTTGGAGGGGGGGGGGGGGGGGGGACTGGTAGCCCGTGGAGTGGCATACCACAGGAGCAAGAGGCAGATGCGTTCGGCCCTTGAGGAAGAGCCCCAGAAAGCGGAGGCTATCCACAAGGAGAAAGGATGGTCCCCCAAAATACAGCGAGCACTCCGGCCGGCATGGAAGAAAATGGAAACGCACTACGCCGAACACACGGCACACCTATTAGCAAAGGCCAAACAATTCTACTACGTCAGTAATAAGGCAAATAAGCCAATGGTAGCAAAACTTGCTAAAATCAAGCAGAATAACACCATTATTGGACTACGGGACCCCCAGGGCACAATTCAATACTCGGAGCCAGAGAAACTACGACTAGTGACCCACCATCTTATGCAAGTGATGTCCACCCCACTACGAAACCTGCAGGAACAGATGGAATACCTGCAGAAGGCCGCCCTCCCCCAGCTGAAGCCCTCAGCCGAGTCCTCCTGGATGCACCGATCTCAGGAGAAGAGGTAGAAGAGGCCATAAAGAACCTTAAATCCAGAGCCCCCGGACCAGACGGCTACACCACCAAATTCTACAAAATCTTCAAACATCTACTACCGCCACTGGTGAAGCCGTTTAATTCCTTTCGTAACACAGGCTCTGTAACTCCCTCCAAGCAGGAATCCATCACAGTCCGTCTGCCCAAACCTGGAGGGGACCCAGCGGACCCAGCATCTTACAGACCTATTGCATTATTGAACATCGATGCAAATATCTATTCTAAGGTCTTGGCAACACGCCTCTCCCACATCTTACCTGACATAATCCACCCGGACCAGACCGGATTCATCAAAAATAGAGCGACAAGAGACAACATACGCAGAACATTAGATCTGGTGGACCTGGCCACCCGAGGCTCACAAGGCCTGGCACTCTTGGCTCTCGATGCCACCAAAGCATTCGCTAAGGTAGACTGGACCTTCATGCAACTCACCCTAGAGGCCTTAGGGCCAGAGTTCCGAGCCATGACCCTGGTGAACTACAAATCACCAAAGACCCTCCTGAGAATCAATGGCACCTTCTCTCCGATTCCCCTGACCAGCAGGACCAGGCAGGGATGCCCGCTATGACCACTTCTATTTGCCTTAATCATGGAACCATTCGCCCAATGAATCCGACTAAATGTCTCCATCAAGGGGCTCCAGGTCGGACCCTCCCAACACAAGGTAGCCCTATATGCAGAAGATGTCCTACTCACCATCTCACAACCCCGTCACTCACTGCATCACGCTCTGGTCGAGATAAGGGCCTATGGAAGGGTCACTGGCTTCCCCATCAATTCAACAAATCATCAGCCCTTGGGATAGGCCTGACCCCATCAGAAAAAGAAAACCCTACCCCGCTATGCCCCATTCAGTGGAAAGCCACAACTATCCCCTACGTGGGGGTCCACATCCCGGCGAACCCAAAGGACGTCTACCGAGCAAGCTTTCCCCCTCTCTTTAAAGAATTGGCAGATGACTTGAAACGATGGAAATTACAAGAAATCTCACTGATGGGCCGTATTACCGCCTGCAAAATGAACCTTCTTCCCAGATTTTTATATGCCTGCTCAGCACTCCCAGTGCCTATCCCACTGCCGGCCTTGCGGAGGACCTCCAGAGGAATATGTTGTGGTTCATTTGGGAGGGGGAAAAAACCCAGTATCCCCCCCAAGAACGATGCTAGGGAGCGCCAGACTGGGCGGCCTAGGAGTGCCCGACCTTCAGGGATACCAGTTGGCAGCTTAACTGACGAACACTCAGGCATGGTGGATATACTCTGATCGTCCAAGATGGACGCTTGTCTCTCCCTCTACGCTTTCTTCCACATATCCCACTGCCTATGCGACAGACTATTGCTTGCCACCAGGCACACTGTAGACACTTGGGACAGAGCGCTAAGGAAAAAAGGAGTCCCTAGAGGACTAAGCCCCTCATCGCCGGTTTTCCATTACCCAACCTTCACGCCGGGTAAGAACCCCCGGAACTTTAGGAACTGGATCATAGGAGGCCTGGAGTCATTGGGGCAACTGTTCCTGGGAGGGGAGCCACACACCTTCATCCAATGCAAGGACACCTTTCAACTCCACAAGACAGACAGGTTTTCCTATATCCAGCTCCGCCACTGGTGCTCCTACCCACAAACACGAATGGCAGCAACTCGCCCTCCTACAGCGTTAGAACTAACCTTAACGGATCTCCCACCCTGAGGTAAGATCTCTGCCTTATAAGACAATGCATTACTTACCGTAAAAGCATTTCTGATGGTCGTATCTGCTTAGATTCACATGCTGTGCATAGTCTGACATCCAGTGGTCACTGCGAAGTATTGCATTTTGTTTTTCGTAGTCGAAAAGGGGACGTCGACAAGGTGTGTCTGTAACACTATCCCTATAGTGACGTGCAGTGTATCCACAATCCCTCACATGCCGAGGTCCCTCTGTATTTTTTCTGCCCTTAGGGAGCCTATTAGACGTGAGTGAGTACAGAAAAGAGATATAGAATAAAGTCTATGTTCCTTCCATCCGAGTGGGGAGGAGGGGTGGGCGCATGTGAATCTAAGCAGATACAACCATCAAATGCTTTTACGGTAAGTAATGCATTGTCTTCTGATGTTTGTTAATCTGCTTAGAATCACATGCTGTGCATAGACTAGCGAGCAGTACCCGGAGTTGGAGGTGGGTTGTGAGAAGGAACAGTAGAGAAAAGATGTCCTGATACTGCTTGTCCCACCAGGGAATCAGATCTAGAGTGGGCATCTAGACAGTAGTGTTTTGTAAAGGTGTGAACAGAACTCCAGGTTGCCGCTTTGCAAATGGGCTCAAGAGGGACATTTGCAATGAAAGCTATGGAAGCCCCGGTGCCTCGAGTGGAGTGTGCTCTTGGCTTGAAGGGTAGTTCTCTCTTAGCAAGAGAGAAACAGAGTGACGCATTGTACAATCCATCTAGAAATAGTGGATTTTGAAACTGCATCTCCTACTCCTCCTGCTGCCACCGAAACAAAGAACCGATTAGTCTTTCTCAATGGTCTAGTTCTTTCCATATAAAACATCACGGCTCTGCGAACATCCAGTGTATGCACGCTCTTCTCACCTAATTTATAAGGATTTTGAAAGAACATTGGTAGTTCTATTGACTGGTTGACATGGAATTTAGAGATACATTTTGGTGCAAACCTAGGATGTGTGCCTAGAACCACCTTATCCTTGTGAACTGTTACAAAGGGGCCTAGTACAGAGAGCGCTTGGAGTTCACTTACTCTCCTAATGGAGGTGATAGCTATTAGAAAAGCAGTCTTAGGAGTGAGGTCTTTAAGTGTTGCTTTGTGCATGGGTTCAAAGGGTGACCCCATGAGCCTGGTTAGTACCACATTTAGGTCCCATCCGGGAGCGGGGTTAGCTATGGGAGGGTGGATCTCTTCACTCCTTCCATGAAGGCTTTAATAACTGGGACTTTCCACCATGACACTAAGTTGGGAAGTGGTGTATGCGGAAGGTGCAGCTAAATGGACTTTAATAGAGTTAAACACCAAGCCTGAGTCTAGTGGGTGAGTCAGGTACAGAACAATTTGTGTGGGAGATCAGTCAACTGGGTTGATGCTCCTTCCTCTACACCAGATGACAAATCTTTTACATTTGCTAGAATAACAGTGACGAGTGTTAGGCTTTCTAGCCTCCCTGAGAATGTCCATGCATCTCTGCGGGAGCTGTAAATGTCCAAATTCTATGATCTCAGGAGCCAGGCTGCTAGGTTCATGGTCTGGGGGCATGGATGTAGTGTCCTGCCCTTGTCCGGAGAGAGCATGTTGTACGGGCAGGGAAGTTTCACTGGAGGAGATAGGGACATCTCCATCAAGTGAGCGAACCATGGCTATCTGGCCCACATAGGGGCCCACCAGTATCATGGTAACTTGTTCCTGGTGCATCTTGTGCACTATCTTGTTTGAGAAGGGGAGTCAGGGGAAAAGCGTAAACAAATTTCCCTGACCATGGTATCGATAGACCGTTCCCCTTGGATTGGTTCTGGGGGTACCTGGAGGCGTAATCTTGGCATTGGGAGTTCACCAGAGTTGCGAACAGATCTATTTCTGGGAATCCCCATTGTGTGAAGACATCGAAGACGATGTCTTCGTGTAACCGCTATTACTATGCCGAGGGCAGAGGGAAGTCTCTGCTTGGTTTGTCTGCTAGCAGATTGAGTTCCCCTGGTACATGTTGTGACAGTAGGAACATGTGTCTGAGAGCCCACTTCCAGATGTTCTGGGACAGCTTGGACAGTCCTGTAGAGTGAATGCCCCCTTGCTTGTTGAGGTAGTACATGACTGTGGTGCTGTCCAAGAGGACCATCACTGTCCTCCCTTGCAGGTGTGCCTGGTAGGCTTTCAGTGCCTTCAACACAGCTAGTAGCTCCAGTAAGTTTATGTGCTTGGATGCTATGCTCGGAGTCCAAAGTCCGTGAGCAGTCTGATGGGATAGGTGAGCCCCCCCCATCCTGTGAGGGATGCATCTGTGGTTAGAGTGGCTTCCACTGCGGGGGTGGCGAATGGTTTCCCTATTACCAGGTTTTCCTTCGGCCACCACTGTAGCGAGAGAACCAAGGCTTGGGAGACCACCACTAGATCGTCCCATTGTCCGCTGGCCTGACCACTGGCTGTTGGGCCACTCTTGCATTGGGCGCAGGCGCGCGTGAGGTACCAAATAAATACATGACGCCATCATTCCTAGTAAGCGCATTGCTTTGCGTACCGTCACTTCTCGACCGGCCACATTGAGGGATCTGAAACGGCATGTTTTGGACCCTCTCGTTGGAGGGGAAGACGAGGCCGTCCTTTGTTCGAATTAGAGCCCCTAGGAATTGTTGATCTGGCTGGGGTCTAAGCTGGACTTCTTCTCGTTGATGGAGAAGCCCAGTTGAAACAAAAGGTCTACAGTCTTTTGGGTATTTGAGAAGCACGTTTCGTAAGAATCCCGTTATGAGCCAATCGTTGAGGTAAGGGTATACTGGGATAGACAACCTGCGCAGGTGGGCCGCTGCCACTGCCAGTACCTTCGTGAATACTCTTGGCGCTGATGCTATGCCGAAGGTTAGCACTCTGAACTGGTAGTGTTTGCCCTCTATCATGAACCTGAGGTATTTCTGTGCGCTGGCAACATTAAAATATGAAAGTATGCATCTTTCATGTTCAGTGTTGTCATGTAATCTCCCTGTGAAAGCAGGGAGATTACCTCCTGTAGAGTCACCATACGAAACTTTTGAGGTTTGACAAATTTGTTCGCTGGGCGCAGATCTAGTACAGGGCACATGGTTAAGTCCTTTTTGGGTAAAAGGAAGTACACTGAATAAATACCTTCCATTACCTGGGATAGAGGCACAACCTCTATAGCTCCTTTTTCTAGTAGCTGGTCGACTTCTTGAAGAAGGATGGCGAGGTGTTCTGGTGACATTCGTTGTCCCCTTGGGGGTCTGTACATAGGGGAACTTTTGAATTCTATACAGTAACCGCGGGCTATGGTTGATAGTACCCAGCGGTCTGATGTTATACCCTGCCATGCTGGAAGAAAGGATGTTAACCGGCCCCCGACCGGCGATGCATGGGAGGGGACCCGGATCTTCGAGTCATTTGGTGTTGGTGGCTTGCGAACCTCTAGGGGTGGCGTCCCGACCTCTTCCCTTGCCACGACGTTGTCCTCTTTGGTTGTATTGTCCACTGTTGCATTGGTTAGAGGACCGGTTACTTGCAGAGTATTGCTGCTTCTGTTGTTGCTGCTGGCGTTGGCCTCGAAAAAAGCGTCTGTTGCAATAACCACGTTTGTTGGGAGGCCTTGAAATTTGGTCTAGGATTTTGATGGTGTCAAAATCCTTCTTTGCGGTCTCTAGTACCTCATCCACCGCCTTCCCAAAGAGGTTGGCATCTTCTATAGGTTTAATTAGAGATGCTTGTGTTTCAGGTTTAAAACCTGAATTACGTAGCCATACATGGCGTTTGAGGAGGATTCCTTGGACTAGGGAACGGCCAGCCGTTTCTGCAGCATCCAGAGTATGTTTAATGATGTTTTGGTTGACTAAGGTCCCTTCAGTAACCGTGGCCAGAAGCCGAGTATGTAGGGGTTCCGGTACCTCCTCAATGTCCTTACGTAGTTTGCTCCATTGTGCATCTGCGTAACTTGCCAACAAAGAGTTGTTGGCAACTCTTGCAGGAAAGGCAGCCGAGGCTGTAATCCTCTTTCCTAGGGCATACCATTTTTTACCCTCTTTATCTGGTGGTGCCTCGCTGGTTGACAGCGGGACCCAGGCTCTTTTCCTTGTATTTGTCACCACTAAGGAGTCTGGTACAGAGTGGCCCCTGACGTATAACGGTTCCGATGGGGGAAGGACTACATTTTTCTATCCTCGGGTTGACCCCCCTCTGACCAATGCGGGTGTAGATAGCGAAGGAATAATTTGTCTCTTTACTGAGGCGAGGAGGGGAATGATTTGGCTGACAGGGGGTTTCTCCTTGATGATCTTTTCTACAAAGTCTATGTCAGGAGAAATGTCCCCAGTCTCGATTTCGAAATACGCTGCTGCCTTGAGTAGTAGTGCATTAAAGGTAGTTTGATCGTCTATAGGCGACGTATTCCTAATAGGCGAGTCCTTGGAGGAAGGGGGGGTGGGGGGGTGACAGGTTTAGGGCGTCAGGGTCTGAAAACGCTGATGGGGACTGCCAGGGCTGTGAAGCGCCTTCTTCTGGGTCTTCCCCGAAGCCCCCACCACCCATATCTGGGTTATCTTCAAAACCTTCCGCCTCTAGGTTTTGTTCCCCTTCGTTGCCCAAGAATTCGTCATCCTCCTGAAAGTGGGGGTCCTCTTCAGTGAGGTCATAAATCTACATCCTCTTGGAGGGGATTAAACAGCCTAGGGTACTTGGCCCTGGGATCCTCCCGAGGTCCCTCTCTTGATCTCTTGGGTGTTGGAAGGTTCTGAGTCTTCATAAACCTCTCCATTTTGTCCATACAAAACTGGAGTGTCTCTAGGGTTTGAGGTACCCCAGAGCGGTCGGGGGGGGGGGGGGGGGGGGTGAAGGGAGGGCTTTCAGTTTGAAAACGCTTTGACCTATCCCATAACGTCGAAGAAAGGTTCCCCCTTGCCTTCTGAAAAGCCTTCTGGTAGGCTAGGAGTCCCTCTCGACGGAGGTGGCAGCTCCTGCCTTCCTGCAGACCTTTTCGGCGTCTCCCGGGCTTTGTGAGCGGTGATCGAAGTTTCTTTCGCCGTCCGTCTCTGGCGATCTCTGGAAACAATCCACGCCAGGCTTGACAACTAAACTGTCTGTCGAGGGTACCTCTGGCGTCGACGTTACAGGCGTCGCTTGCTCTACGCCGACGGGTGCTCTCTGACAGTGCGCTTCGTCTGGCGGTTTAGAGATAGCACCCTTATCTGGGGGTAGCCCAGTCGCTAGTCGCATTCGCAGTTGCGTGGGGGGCTTAAGACTCTTACGGTCCGAGGAGGCCGCCGGTAGGACCTGCGTCTCCGTTGGCGCTAATGCCCTCTTCGTCTTCGACGAGGAAGAGCCGTGGGTTGTGTGTTTATGGGAGTGTTTTTTGTGTGCGTCAGTGTCGCCGGGGTGTTCATCCCCATAAGCAGGGCGTGAGCTGAGCTTGTCGGGGCCGGGGACAGACGACGAGGAGCGTGAACGCTCCTTAGAGAGGTCTACCACTTCCAAAACGGACTTCGGGTTATCACATTCCTCGTCACTTGCGGCGGCGGGTGAGGAATCAGACCTAGACATGGCATAGGCTGCCCACCTTTTGACCCTGCAGTCCTTTAAAGTCTCAGGCTTAAGAAGCTGCCAGGCCGCACAGCCGTCTTCTTTGTGGTCGATCGGCAAGCAACGGTTACACCATTTATGCTGGTCTTTCCAGGTAAACTTGCCCTTGCAAAGCGGGCAAAACCTAAAGGGTGTCCCCTCCATAGCCGAGGAAACGATTGCATGTGACAACCCTGAAGGAAAGGGAAATGGAAAGGTATTCTCAAAGAGAAACAATAAATGTCCCACGACCCCACTCTCCCTACTGTATTTGGCCGGCGAGGCCAGGCCACCTGTTTGGCGAACGCCGAACAACCTCCTCCATCGAAGGCACCGCCGTCGAAGCTCTTGATCGGCGGTGAAACGGCTTCGCAGCTACGAGGGATGTAAAGTAATAAGGTCGAATAAATGTTTTTGCAATGTCTCTCGAGGAACTCTACGTAAGGCTTCCAATATCTGGGCGGAAAAAAACAATCCGAGGGACCTCGACGCATGAGGGATTGCGGGTACACTGCACGTCACTATAGGGATAGTGTTAGAGACACGCCTTGTCGACATCCCCTTTTCGACTACGAAAAACAAAATGCAATACTCCGCATTGACCACTGGATGTCGGACTATGCACAGCATGTGATTCTAAGCAGATTAACAAACATCAGAAAAATGTTTCCAGTGTGACTTCCTGGCCTCTAAAACCTGCGCTATGGCACAATGGGAGGCAGATCTAGGCCATCCCATAGAGGACCAGACCTGGGCGGACATATAGACCCGGGCGCACTCATCCTCGGCCTGTATCACCAATAGGGAATGCGCTTCTAAAATATTGCTATGCTGGTACTACTCCCCCTAAGGCTCCACCACATGAACCAATCCGTGGACCCGGCATGTTGGAGACAGTGCGAACATCCTTTCTCCACATAGCTCTGGCACACCGCTCTCAACTTGATATAAAGTTTGTTGTAAGGGGCTTGCCCCTCCCCGGCATTGTGGTCAGATCGGGTTGCTCTCCCTGGACATCAGATACACTGAGGGGATTCCAAATGTTTTAAGCCGGTTCTGTGTTCTACAGAGGAATGCGTATTCAGGGGGATCGCATTAGTCAATTTCATAAGGATGCACCTTCTGGCAACAATCATGCAGATCATCCGGTACCTTACGATGTTGCTTAGGTACCCCAGGCAACCATCCAAACATACAGCACAACAGCGCACAGGGAACCCTCTGCCCCAGTATCTCTGACAGAACCCCTGTCACTGCCTCCCAAAGGGTTGCAGGCTAGTGCAAGACCATAGCATGTGCCCAAAGTCTGCTGGGTCTGCTCTACATCTCGGGCAATTTCTGGTTTCCAACTCTTCCCCCCCTGCCCTCCACCCCCTTCCCGAGTCTTCTTCCCATTTGCCTTTACATTTCTGGGGGTCCCGGGGAGAGGATGTCTGGATTAACTTGTATATTGTGGATACCACACCTTTGCACCATGGGCACTACTAATGTATTGCAATAATGGAGTTGTTTGTGGAATCACCAGGAATACCAGGGACCATTCCTTGAAGGCTGCCCTCATCCTAAAGTACCGTAGTTCGCGACGGAAGCTATCACCCATCTTGTTTACAAACCCTTTGAGAGAGACAAACACAACTTCCGGGTACATGTCTTCCAATCTGGCTATGCCCATTCCCCCACAGTCCTGTACAATAGATTCATCACAGGTTGGCGCTAGGGTTTCGATATACCACAATGATATGGCAGGATTAAACGGGTGTCCCACCCCAAGGTTCATCAGGGTGCGCCTCCATGCGTGCACTGTGCCGGCCACTGGGTCGAAGCTGCATTTATCCATTATTATGCCCGATATCAGCACCCCTGGAGGGAGGCTGGGTACACCAAACTCCTTTCTGTGCGCACATGTGGGGTCGTCAGCGCACCCGGCATCCAAAACTGAGCAAAGGATAACTGAGCAGCTAAGAAGTACCCCTCAACATCAGAGGCACATATACCTCCCTTCTCCCATGGTTGGATCAGTGACTCCCAAGCTATACGTGGGGTTTTGGGGTGCCAAGCCAGTTTGATAAGTAGGGAGCGCTCCCCCCGAAAGTCGTGTCGGCAAAAAGTAAAGGCGATAGAGGGCACCCTTGTCTGGTTACCCAACACAGTTTGAAAAGGTCGGACCGTATGCCCCCCAATACCTATTTGTGTGCTTAGCCTGCGTATAAGAGCTGCACCGCTCTCAAATAGTAGGCCAGGACCCCAATCTGGGACAGCACCTCGAAGAGATATCCCACTCAACGCAATCAAAGACTTTCTCCATGTCTAATAGTATTGCTACCGCCTGTATTTCAGGGTCTAGCTGTGCCAGTATTGCGAACAGTCGCCTTAGATTCAACGAGGTCGACCTCCCGGGGATAAACTCAGACTGGTCCATATGGATAATATGCGTGACATGGGGAGTAGGTGATCCGCCCGAATTTTAGCAAAAATGTTTGCGTCAAGATTTAGAAGGGAAATCGGGCAGTCTCGGGGGTCCTTGCCTGGTATCACAGTCTCACGTATCGTAGGGGGTAGTTGCCCCTCTATTAGGTGCAGCAGCCTCCACACGTTCCCCCAAGTCAAGTGCATTCATAGAATTCTGCACTGCCTCAGCCGCATTGGAACTTCTCCCCCCCCCAACCCTGTCCTGTCCTTGCTCGGGTCCAGTGTTATATTGATATCTCCCGCCCACAATATATTAGTATGTAGGTACTTCTGACAATTACCTAATATGGTATTGAAAAATACGGGATTATCCCCATTTGGCCCATACAGGTTTACTAACGTAAGCATCGTAGTCCGCACGCATCCTGAAACAATGACGCATCTACCCTCTGGGTCAACCACAACGCTACTAGCCCAGAGCCCCAATGACTTGTGTACCAGCGTAATCACCCCTGCTGAGTATGTGGTGAAGTATTTGGCGTTTCCCCAGCTCCAAGCCACTCTTTCGTTTTGCTTTGAGGTGGGTTTTTTGTAGCATGACTAACTTTGCCCCATGCCGCTCACAATATTGTACCATCTTGCAGGCCTTATGCGGATTAAGCCCCCTTCCATTTATTCCAGCGAATTACATTACGTGGAATCACTCGGGTGGGGACTGAGTTCTTGGTTCTCCAAGAGACTGATTTGTGACTGCCCCGAAATGATGTGAACCTTTTTGTAGTAACTTAAGGTTGCCAACTGGGCCACCTCTCAACTCGTGACCTCCCCCTCCACCCCCTGGCCCTGATCCGGCCGAACCTCATCTCCACCCATCCCACCCATACTGCCCTCCCCCAACCTGCAGTGAATTGATCCCCCCTTCCCTTGCACCCTCAAAAGCCACATTACCATGGGCAATGGCCCAGGGGCGCTGGACGCCGCCACACAATTGAGCCCTATCACTTTGGACCACGAAGGGAGGGCATCAAGCAAATCATAGTTGTCATATGCAGTTGACTGACTAGTTACATTTCTAGCATCGGATTGACAAGACCCATCAGGACCACCCTGTTTACAGTCACTGTTCGACCAGCAGTCTGCCAATTGATATTGATATTTTATTTCTATCGCGCTTGTACACAAGTGTTTGCCAAGGCATGCAACTTTTAACTGGGATAACCTCGAACAAGCAAAGTTTATTTGCAGGTACTTCCAATGCCCAACAAGGCAGCTTACTTCGGTAGGGATTCAATAAACGTATGCACTGCCTCCGGGTTGGTGAAAAAGTGAGCTCTCCCATTGTGCTGGACTCTTAGTTTAGCGGGGTATTGCATTGAGTACTGATCTCCCGCTCTGAGTACTCTCTTTGCTGCCACAAAGGACATTCGCGCCTTCTGAACAGTTGGTGTCAAATCCGGGTAGGAGGATACCTTCGTGTTCTCAAACGTGAGGTCCCCGAGTTCCCTTGCTCTACGACGTAGGATTGTATCTCGGTCGCTGTAATTCAGAATCCTCGCGATCACTGGTCGTGGGCTCTGCCCCGGCGCAACTTAAAATATCTGGTGCGTCCTCTCTATGAGGACTTGAGAGGATAGTGCTGGGCCCTGTAGGACATCTTTCACAAATGACTCCATGAATACTTCCATGTTCTATTGTGGGACTGACTCCGGGATCCCCACCACCCTGATGTTTCTTCTCAAGGTCCTCGTTCTTATCCCTCATGGCCCTCACTTCTCTGCACAGTTCTTGCACCGCTTGTGACCTGGCGTTGCTGGTGTTCTCAAGTGCACTGACCCTGGTCTCGCCCTCAGAGGTCCTGCCACTTTGTCGATGTGTTCCTGCATTCCATTGACCTTGTATGCGATCCATCTAATTTTGTGTTAATGGTTGCAAAGCCCGACTTCGTTTCTGCCAGCACTAGACTCTGCTCTGACGCTGGAGCATCTGCGTCCAATCCTGCCTCTGCCATGGCCTGGGGTCCGGTTGTCGGCATCGAGGAAGCCACCCACGGGGTTGTCTGTTGCTATCTCTGAGCAAACCTTTCTTTTGGGTAAATGGAAGGCGGGTCTGCCTCTTGTTCCCCCTCAGCCATATACTGTCGAAAGGCGTCTCCATCTCCCCCCTTGCCTCACGGCAAGGTATCTCCCTGTGGCCCGCCCTTTGATATGGTGTCTGCGCAGCATCCGTGGGCTCTGTGCCCGTCTTATATACTTGGCTCCAGGGGCCGCAAGCATGAGCCCAAATTGCTCCAAGCTCCACCGCCTGGTCCCCACTGCGTGGGACCCAAAGGCAATCAATGCAGTTTATGTTGAGGGTGCCTGGTTAGCGGTCGCCGTCTCGTACTCCTGTTCAGTCGTAGCCTGAGGGACCACCTTTAGTAGTTAGGAGTGCCTGGGCCCTCCGGCCTGACCACAACTAATGTTCCGGAGTCACCCCTGGGTGCCAGCGGTAAGATCTTTATAGCGTGACCAGGCCAGTCAGGGGCTAAAGGTTATGCAGTGTTGTAGGTCAACCTTCAGCGGGATGCTTTGCTTGATATGCCCGCGGCCTAGGGGTCCTCTTGCCACCCAACTCCTCAGGGGTCTGTGGAGGTTCCCCCCCTGTTGCAGTGCAGAGCCCAGTGCATCCCCCTCTCATACACCAGTGCTCTCCCCGCCTCCCCTGTATTGTATTCAGAGAATATCCCTGGGTTGTACTAAGGGTGGGGCTCTTGTTAGGCTCCCCACGTCCTACAGGCAGCGCTCAGAAACTTGCTAAGGGGATACAAGGTTGGTACTGTAGGGTGCCTGGTTGGCTGTAGCAATTCCGTTCGGGGCAAAGTGGCTCGCAGGCTTCCCCAGTCTTTGACCGCTGACTTTGTTCGAGGAGGGGGGGGGGCTCCAGCCCACGCCATAATGCGATGATAGCGAGTCCCTGGGACACGAGGTACTCGCTGGCGGCACAGCAGAACCGCTCCAGGCGGCCTTTATTGATGCACCGGGCTGGTGACGGGCTCCAGCCCCTCCGATGCATCCCTCACTTGGAGCCCAGAGAGCTGCGGGGGCAGAAAGTGGCTCCCCACGGGAGCTAAAATCTGCATCCACCCGGGCGTCCTCCCGGGGCCCCTCACCTTTGGGAGCTCAAATCTGCATCCACACGGGCGTCCTCCCGGGGCCCCTCACCTTTCTCCGGGCTGGGGGACGGCCTCGTCACCCATCTCCAGCAGGGGCCGGAGATACAGCCTCGTCTTGCTCCCTGCCCAACTCGGGCCTTCACGGCGGGTGGTCCTTGGACCAGGAGGTGCCGCGGACCACAGCCGGCAGCTCCTCAGCCCTTTTATTTTCCAGGCGGGGCCACGACTGCCCACCAGCTCCACACCACCTCCGCTCGGATCTTCACTCAGGTGGGATGTGGCACAGCCCGCCTCATCGACGTCCCTCCCAATGTTTGAAGTCAAGGCTTCTCCTGAGCCCAAGCCCTCTCCGCTGATGGCCAGGTTTTCTGGCTACGCTGGACTCTTGTGGGAACCGATAGGTCTCGGATTGCATCTCCTTTCCCCGAGGTCCTACGTGAGCTCACTCGAAAGCGGCCATCTTGGATGCAGGCTCAACAGCGACCCCCGTGTTCCATAGTACTTACCCATGTTCCAGCGTTGGTGATTCCCCCAGAGCGACTTGAACATTGGGGTTTTTCCAAAATCAGATGCCAATTTTAGGAGATCACTTGAATTCCGCAATCAAACAAAGAGGGAGAATTATCCCTTCAATGCTATTCCATATGAGCACAGGCTGTTCAGCAAGACTGCCTCGATCTTCAGGACGATCTTCATGCCAGGGATCCAGACGATGGCGAATTCAAAGTGGTTGCAAATCACTTGCTGGGAGCTCCTGCAGACGATCAACACTACTATAAAAGGATTCAATGCGATCACAGAGGAATTGAAGGCCATAAGGCTGATGACCGTCCAGAACAGATATGTCCTTGATATTACAGCAATGGATGAGGTATTTGCGCCAAAATTGGAGAATCAAGTTGTACGTTTATACCTTCTCATGACGACGAGAATGGGACCTTGACCATAACGTTGCTAACAAAGTTGCACAACAAAATGGAAGATGAGAAGATATTGCAGATGACTGATGATTCGCGTCCATCTTCTCGTGGGTTCCGCAATGGATGGCAAATATCTTCAAATTCCTGGGAGCAATATTGGCGATGGTAATGTTTGGATTCTGTGTGATCAAGATAATAATCACACAGTATAAGACGACAGCAAAGAAGGCAGTAGGAATGAAGATCATGAGACACGTCAAGTCAGGGTTTGGACTCAAAGAGTTGACAGATTAAGAAATCAGAAAATATATAGAGGCCAGTATCTTAGCACCTGATGGAACGAAGTTCCTACATCCAAGGAATCACAGGAAGTTTGTGGGACAATGGATCTACTGTAATCTGAATGGACAATGCAGTCATATGACCTGGAGTGTTGATGAACATGTAAAATCAGCAGGAACCCTGAAAGGAGTGGTGAAAATCTGGACTCCAAATAAGCACTTTTTCAAAAGAGGTGTAACGCTCACCTGATTCCCGTAGAGGCGCCGGTCTTGACTGGGTGTATACCGTATCTTCAAAGGTGATGTGTAACACACGGCTGGCTCTTTGGGCTGGACCTCTGTGCACTGTATGTTTGACTCGAAGGGTAAGATGTCTGCAGATAGAAAATATGGGATTAATGAACTGGGTTATTGAATGTCTCTCTCTTCTTCCCTTTCTCTTCTCCTGTAGAACCCCAAAGGTTAACGCTCTCACCTTAGGTAAGTGAACGCCGTGCTCTCCATCTGCCTCGGGGCAGGGTGCTTTAACCAGTTTCTTCACTGGATAAGGGAAGCAGGCTTCTTGACTGCTGTCCGTCGTTTACTGCACGAACGGTAAGTTTCGAGTAATTCTAATATCTTTAAAGTCTTTAGTAATGAGGTCTCTTGTTTTGCAGGGTTCCGGCGATGGTGGATGACGGGCTGAAGTGAGTTGAAGATGGAGCCCGTGTGATGAGTAGAAGCGCCTCGAAGCACGTAAGTAAGCGCTTGTTGCCTGCTTCACGATGCGCTCTGTCTTTTTATTTTGCAGGTACAAGTTCGGAGCGGCTGCAGGGTGCCAGAATACCCACTGGGTTAGATGTGGAAAGGAGTAATGGCACGTGAGTATTAAAGTTCCCCAATGTCTTTAAACGCACCTTGTTTTGTCTTTCAGATGCGGGATGCAGCGCCGAAGGCCTCCGGAGCGTGCGAAGAGTTGGTAAGCTTTTGTCTTTCAGATGCCGGAATGCAGTGTGAAGACCTCCGGAGCGCACGAAGAGTAGGTAAGCCTTTGTCTTTCAGAATGCAGCGCGAGGCGTTGGTGACAGCCGATGGCCCAGGTAAGTGAAGAGCTGTCACTGAAGACCGTAATGCTAACCTGTTCTTTCTGGTCTTTAAAGGTGTTGCTGAAGACTGGATTCAGGATGGTAAGCCTTTTTCCTCAGGCCCAGGATCAGATGCAGAAGACCCGATGAGCGTTCTGCTGCAGAGGATGCAGAATAACGCAAAGCAAGATTCATCCATCGGGTGTGGTTTAAATAGCCTCCTGTAGTTCTTAGGTGTCTCCTTCCACAGCCACGCCTAGGTAAGAAAAGAGTTCCTGCTTTCCAGAAGAGTTCCAGTGTTCTGAACCTAGGGGGTGGCTCCTGCCCCACCCAACAGGAAAAGTAGTTCCAAACAGAAGAGGATCAGAGGCTCAACTGGCAGGCAAGTAAGCAGCATGGTCTGCTGCAGGTAAGCCCACCCAAGCATTATGAGCCCGGCGCTTCCAGCGCTGGGACTGGGCATATTTATGAGCCTGGTGCCACTGACGCCAGGACTGGGTCCAAAAGGTCCCAATTGGGACTGGTTGGCACTCGGAACCTGGGTTATGAATCTGCTTCCAAGGGAGTTGGGAAAACCCTGACCTTTTGGAAGCAGAGATCATGACAAGAGGATATCAAGATGTGGAGACTGGTGAAGGTGTGGTCGATAATCAACCGGAGGAGGGAATGCAGAGGAGCAGCCAAACGCCTCTAGAGGAAGTCCTGCCCCTATTCTGCCTATATGTTGGAAACCAGATATTGCTACATGTGCAACGCCAGTAACGGTACCTTTACCACGAAGAGCATTTGAGATAAGGTATTCAATGAGAAAGCCCAATATGATATATCCCCGACGAGATGGTCTCCTGAGGGAGATCCCTGAAGAAGTGTGAAGATGTGAAAAGAGCTGGTGATGTAACATGAAATTAAAGTGACGCACTGAGAAGGAAGCCCAAGGAAGAGAATGCACAGATAATATAGAATCTGATGGTGGAGTAAAGAATCGAGAAGACTCATGTGCGAAATAAAGATTGCATGTGTGAAGAAGCACTGCAGAAAACCAAAGTTGTTTTTTAACTGTACAGATGCCTTTACGCAAGTAGACTAAGTAATCATAAAGGCTGGCTATACATAGTGAATAGACTGCAGGCGGTGCCTCCAATATAAGTATAATCTGGATATTGATGCCAGTTTTAGTAAGCTTAACCTATGGAGAAGAACAAGTTACTTCTTACCTTGTAACGTTCTTTCGACGGGATGTTCCTCCGACGTATTCCTTATCTTTGATAATACGTTTCCAGCTTGCTGGCCTCGGAAATTTTTTCTGTAGAGGGCGCTGCGCGTCGACGTCCACCAAGTCGATGTCCCTCGACGGCCACCGTATCGGCGCCGACGTCACTATGCCCATAGCCACGCGCGGCCTACGTTGCTCAGTTCCATTTTGCAGCATAAGAAAAGTCATGCCTGAATTGGTTATTGACCTTGAAGGAGCGTAAGCTGCAACCACAAGGGAAGTATTACTGCGGGGATGGATGAGAGGGGCGATAAGGAATACGTCGGAGGAACATCCCGTCGAAAGAACGTTACAAGGTAAGAAGTTACTTGTTCTTCGAAGGGATTGTGTCCTCCGACGTATTCCTTATCTTTGATAGACTCCCATAGCAGTGGCATGTAATTGGAGGTGGGAGTAAGAATGTTATGTATCCCTTTAGGGATGGACCGAATGTAATACGGCCTTGCCAAATCTGGTTTCTTGACTAGTGGAGGAATCCAGGTTGTAAAATTTTGTGAATGTATGTGCCGACGACCATTTGGCAGCCGCACATATGTCTCTGACCGGTACCCCTCTTTGGAGAGCCGAAGAGGCTGCGATACCCCTGGTTGAATGAGCCCTAAGGTTTTGGGGTGGCTCTTTCCCTGCCAGTTTGTAACATTCCAGAATGGCCAAAATATTCCCCCTGGAAATGGTTGGTTTTGTTATGGGTAGTCCCAACTTGTGACCTGAGTATCCTACAAACAGTTGGTCTGCTTGCCTGATCCTAGCCATTCTGCTGATGTAAAAGCTGAGAGCTCGCCTTGGGTCCAGCCTATGTAGCCTTTCTTCCTCTTTCCCCAGATGGGGAGGAGGGTAGAACGAAGGTAAGGTCATTTTCTGAGTAATATGAAATTCAGAAATCACCTTTGGGAGGAAATTAGGCTTCACCTGTAGGACAACTTTGTCCTTGTGGAAAATTGTATGTGGGGGTTTACAGGAGAGAGCTTGGTGCTCGCTCACCCTCCAAGCAGATGTTAGTGCTACCAAAAGGACAGTTTTAAGCGTGAGAAATCTCAGCGAACAAGAGTGAAGTGGTTCGACTGGAGTGCCCATTAGGAAGTTTAAGACTAAATTTAAGTCCCATAAGGGAACCTGGAATGGTTTTGGAGGATAAACATTAGTTAATCCTTTGAGAAATTGTATCACTAGAGGTAGTTTGAAATACGATGGTTCCTCCGCAGTGCGCTTGAAGATAGAAAGCGCTGCGAGATAGCCTTTTACAGTGCCAACTTGAAGGCCTGAGTTTGCCAAGTAGAGTAGAAACGATAACACCGTTGGTGTACCACATGAAAAAGGGTCGATATTCTCTTCCCTACACCAGCTGCAAAATTTGTTCCAACGGCAGCGGTATAAAGACACTGTTGCTGGCCTTCTGGCCGAAAGCAACACCTCCATGTCGTCATCAGGGAGATCCCAATCCTTGTACCTCACCCTTTCAGAAGCCAAGCGTGAAGGTTGAGGGTTCTGGTGTCTGGATGGAGAACCTGACCTCCCTTCTGCGAGAGAAGATTCTCTTTGATTGGAAGACGGATTGGAGGGCAGATGGACATATCTAGAAGGTCCGGGTACCACATTCTCCTGGCCCAGTCCGGGGCAATTAGGATCATGGTTTTCTGGAATCTTCTCAACCTCCTGATCATTTGAGGAATAACGGACTGGTGGAAACGCGTAAAGGAGTGGAAACTCCCAGTCCACTACGAATTCCCTTGAACAGAACAGATCACACTTCCTGTTGATGCTTGTGGCGAACAGATCCACCTGAGGGGTTCCCCAAAGGGCGAAGATCTCTTGAAAGACTTCCTGAGCTAGCTCCCACTCGTGGGAGAGACTGCTCTGCCTGCTCAGAGCGTCCGCTGTCAAGTTCTTCTCTCCGGCTAGGTTGACTGCCGATAGAGAGATTCCTTCCCGAATTGGCCAAAACCAGAGCTGCATTGCCTCTCTGCACAGTGGCAGTGACCCTACGCCTCCTCTTTTGTTCAGGTAGTGCATGGCCACCGTGTTGTCCGTCATTATCAGGACATTGCTCCCCTGTACTGATGGCAGGAAAGCTTTCAGCGCTAGTCTGATCGCTCTCAGCTCCAATAGGTTGATGTGTAGGCTGGACTCCGATGGAGACCAAAAACCGCTGATGGTCAAGTCGTTGGCATGGGCTCCCCACCCCGTGAGTGAGGCGTCTGACTACTGTCATCTCCGGCCATGGTTGCTAAAACAGTTCTCCTTTCAAGATGTTCTCTGGATAGGCCCACCATTGAAGGTCGCGGGCTACTTTGTCCGGAATCCGGAGGAGATCTGTCATTCTCCCTGAGAATTGAGACCACTGAGTTCTCAGTGCCCACTGAAGAGATCTCATTCTCAGGCAAGCCTCTGGCACAAGGAAGATGCAGGATGTCATGAGGCCTAGCAACCTCAAAAAGTCGAAGGCTGGGAGACGTTGGGCATTTTGAAACTTGTTGACCATCTGCAGAATAGCTTGAGCCCTCACCTCTGGTGGCAAGGCTTTTCCCAGGGAAGTGTCCAGGACCGCTCCAATGAACTGGAGTCTCTGTGATGGTATCATCTGTGACTTCTTTAAATTGAGGAAGAAGCCCAGTTTGTGAAGGAAGTGGCAGACATAATCTAGCTTGGTTTGAGCTTGTTCCGAAGATACAGCCCTGATGAGCCAATCGTCCAGGTAGGGGTAGACGTGGATCCCTTCCCTCCTTAGACTCACAGCCACTACCGAAATTAGCTTGGTGAAGACCCTCGGGGCGTAGGTTAGCCCAAATGGCAGAACTCGAAATTGATAATGAGAGTCGCCAATTGCGAACCTCAGGTATTTCCTGTGTTTGGGATGGATTGGCACATGGAAATAAGCATCCTGAAGGTCCAGAGATACCAGCCAGTCCTGGAGCTGGAGGGACTGAAGGATCTGAGAGAGAGTTACCATCTTGAACTTGTCCTTCCTGAGGAACTTGTTCAATTCTCGTAAATCCAGGATGGGTCTCAGTCCTCCGTCCTTCTTTGGTATGAGAAAGTAGGGGGGAGTACCAGCCCTTGTTCCTGTCCGCTATAGGTACCGGTTCTATGGCACCTTTCTCTAGCAGGTCTATAATTTCCTGCAAGAGGAGCGGATCTGGAACTTTTAGAAAGCAGTTCCCCGGTGGATGACAGGGATGTGTAGAAGGGGTAGGGAGTAACCCTGGGCAACTGTCTCCAATGCCCAAGCATCTGACGTTATAGCCTGCCATTCCGTCAGATGGTGAGTTAACGTGCCCCCTACAGGTGTCTTGTGTGGAAAGACCTCAGAGTGGTTTGGGGGCGGCTGATGCAGATGCCGAGGGTAAAGAGGCACTTGCTGCTGCTGCGGCCTTAGTACCTTTGACCCATCCACCTCGGGTGGATCTCATTTGGCCTCTTTGAGCCGGCTGTCCTCTGCCTTTCACGAATGCGGAATAATAGCGAAAGGACTTTCCTCTCCCAGAGGTTCCTGAGGGTCGAAAAGGAGTTTGGCGGATAGCAGCTCCTAAAGATTTTGCTGCTGCTTTAGATGCTTGCACCTTTTCCAGACTGTCATCAGCCTTTTTTCCGAATAATGAAGAGCCGTCTAAGGGCATATTCTAAAGTCTGGCCTGTACATCTGGAGCAAAGCCAGACTTTCGCAATCACGCATGCCTGCGGATTGTTGTACTTGCCGCCATGGCCCTGCTGATACTGTCAGCGGAATCGATGCCAGTTTGAAGTGACTCGCACATGGCACCTTTGCCATCTTTAATAATGTCAAGGAAGGCTTCCTTTTCCTCTCCTTCGGGTATGCAGTCAGCCGCTGAGGTGTGAGACTGGACCTGGCCAGCGTACAGGTGGCGTTGATGGACTTCAACGCCATACTACAAGCAGAGAAGACTTTCTTTGCCATAGAATCGTACCTCTTGTCATCTCTATCCTGTGGGGCAGTAGGGTAAGCGGTCCTGCTGCTTGAAGAAGTTGCCGCTTGTACCACCAGGCTCTCTGGAGTCAGGTGTTTCGATAAGTATTCAGGGTCAGCAGCAGCTACCCTATACTTGGCTGATAATCTTTTATTGACAGCAGGGATAACTTCAGGAGTTTCCCAGTTAGATGCAATTTTTCTTTGTAAGGCTGTATGGAAGGGGACCACAGGATCCTCCTGTGGACCTTTGTCTAGTATGTCTGTCAGGTCATCCTGTTGAAAAACAGGCGAAGGCGCAGACCAACCCATGAATTCAATAATTCTTGCCATCAGGGTTCTATAGGGTGTTTTGGCATGTTCCCCTGGGTCTGGCTTAACAAAATCCACTTCTGGGGAAGAGTCCAGCCCACTTGCCTCATGTAATGACTCCTGTAGGTCTTTCAACCTTCTTTCCTCAGGAGGTGAAATCCTCTGAAACAGGTAGTGTGGTCCTCTGCAACTCGAAGGTTTCCTGGTCAGAATCTTCCCCTTCTTCATAAATTGAAGATAATCCAGGGTACTCAGACCTGTGAAATGGTATAAAACCCATTTCTAAGGCAGAAGGAGCCAAATTCGTCATTACTAGGCGAGAAAACGATGTCGTTGACGCCGATGTGACAGGCTTCAAAGGCGCCGAGAAAACCGGAAGAGGCCTCGAAGAACTCGAGAGGATCGGGATCCTACTCGAGGACATCGACAACGGTCTCGGCGTCGTGTCTGAGGCTCTTGGAATCACCGTTGGCTGTGGAGTAGCCGTGGTCTTCTCTTTCATCGGCGTCGATGTCGGCGTCGAGTCGATCGACCGATGCGTCGAAGAACCCTTCAACAACGGCGTTGATGGCGCCGATCCATGCGTCGAAGGGATCTTCGACGTCGAAGACGGTGCCTTCTTACCTGATGGCCCGTGGCGCTCTCGGGTTGAATGTTTTGCCGGGTGCTGCGACTCGCAGCGTTTTGATTTTTTGGGTTTTTCACCCGGGGTATCACCCTCAGCTGTCTTCGAGGGGGACGAGGCCGCTTTCTCGAAGACGCTTAACATTTTCTTCCTGAATGCCTGAGAGCTGTGTTTTGTAGGGCAGGAGACCCTTTCTGGGGAAACAGAAGACGAGGCAGGGGATCTTCAACGTCTCTTCTTTGAGTGTCTTGATCGACGAATGGTGGGAGCTACTTCGAGATCTAGAATGGGAATGTTTTCGACGGCGAGGAGACGAATGCCTCGACCGAAGAAACTTTCGAGGAGGTTTTGAGTGACTTACCTCTCTCGAGCTTCCCCTTGCACTCCTTCAAGGCTTTCGCCGTCATGGATATGCAGTCCTCACACTCCGAACAATGGTGCTCGGCTCCCAAGCACCACAAGCAGATTCTGTGTGGATCCGTTATCGACATTTTTTTACCGCAGTCTCGACATTTTTTGAAGCCGGATCGCAGCGTTGTCGGTTCCGATGAAGATGCCATCGAGAACGAGTTGGTATATTTCGAGTAGATGTAGATTATTGACTGAACTGAGCAACGATGTTCCAAGGCCTCATGAAGCGCGGAAAAACAGAACTGAGCAACGGATGCCGCCGTGGCTATTTATGGGCATGGTGACGTCGGCGCCGATACGGTGGCCGTCGAGGGACATCGACTCGGCGGACGTCGACGCGCAGAGCCCTCTACAGAAAGATTTCCGAGGCCAGCAAGCTGGAAATGTATTATCAAAGATAAGGAATATGTCGGAAGACACAATCCCTTCGAAAGAAGGATTAATAGCTGTGCGTGTGACGCAGAAAGGAATAAGCCAAAACTCTAAGATGGACCAAATAAAGACTGCTTGGTCTGGTGTCAAAGGCTAAGAGCAGGCAGCCAAAACTGGTTATCTGTCCATAAAGAACAGTGAGACGCTGAGGCATCCCTTGTTAATTTGCAAAGAGAACGCCATGAGTGCCAAGTTTCTTTATTCAGGACAATTAGATGCTATAAAATAGGCCGAATCATGGTCTCCGATCATGCGAGTCCAAGGTGGAAATAGATATGGCCATGCAAGCCTGAACCTTGATAAGAACGTGCTCACACTACCTTATATTCACAGAGACTAGCAGCTATTACAAGGCCAAGTTCAAAGACAATCTGAATGGCAGATGGCATAAGTGATGAGATGTTGGGCTAATTGGGTGGTGAGGTACAGTCAAGTCCTCCCCACCAGCACCTGGGGTATCAGCTTGTGTGCTGATAGAGAATTGAATATTCCAGAAGGGTACAAGCATGCCAACCAATTGTAGAAGGACATTTAACGAAGGGCCTTCTAGTTGATAGCCAATGAGATGCTGTGTACTTAACTGTCGAAGATGACTTGCACTAGGGGTGGGCATAAGTTGTTCACCTGACTGTTTAGACCCAAACATAATCCTATCCCATATAGAAAGTATACTTAGATGCTCCCCTTGAGCCTATCACGATCCGTCATAGGTTTTTGTAGTTTTGCCATGTAGTATGACGTCACATATGACAAGATTTTGCTATAAAAGTATTTTTTATGAAATCCGTAGATATCATGCTGTGCAATGTCAGTTGATGTCCTTTGTACTTCTCGTTTGAGATAATTGATATTAAAACAGAACGTTTTGCCACCTTCCTGAGTCGCTCTTGTTTAGTGCGAGTTATTCTCCATCCCATCCATTGTACGATGTGTTACCATAATTAAAAGGACCGTATGGGTTCAACATTATACTCTCTCATGCAGACGGGATAGTTTATCAGATGTAAAAACAGTACCATCACAGCCTTCCATCACTGAAATGTACCCCATTGTTCCAGAGTTCTTGCAGTATTCATATTTAAACATGCCAAAGAAGTGCTAAACTGTTCAAGGAAGGAAGAAGATCCATTTACTTTTGCATTCTATGCATTCAAGTGGAAGACATTCTACCTGTGGAGCCAAAAGGTTCATATCCCGCATTACGCTGAAAATAAACTGCATTACTCCAGCTCTTTATCTCACAAAAATCAGACATTTAACTTTCTTTCATAAACCTTTATCTGCCATTACTGTGTACAGGAAAAGAAAACGTGGGATCTTTTCACCATACCAGTGAATCAAAGTATTTTTTTTGAAGTGAATTAAACTCTCCAAGAAAGACGACAGTCTTCCTCCATGGGATCTTAAGATTGTACTAGTAAAGTTAAATGCTTTGCCTTTTTTCATCTTCATTTAGAATTCTGCCATTTGAGAAAACACATTTCACTGGTTGAAGCAATTCACATCTAACAACTGAACCTCTGACGTTGTTCAAATACATCATATTAAAGCACATCCATTTTTCATTGCATAACTTTATACTTTACTTACATTAAACCATATCAATACAGTGCTATAGGGTGTACAGATTGTACTCCAAATTCAGGTTATTCCTTCACCTATTACTTTGTACTTCACTTTCCCCTCTTTAAAACATGCCTCCCTCACTAGTCCATAGAGTGCTTACAGAGGTAACCGCTTGGTGGGTCCTGAATGTCTGTCGGTCAGTTTTGTACAGGTAGCATTGAACCCTATTCAATTTCAGTCAATTCACAGTATGTTAATTTCCCCAACCAGGAGTCCAGCATGGGTATTTGACCTCTATACAAACTTCTGGCTCTACTTTTGCCACCATTGACGCCAGTGCTTCCAGATCGGCGTACTCATCTCCCTTCTAGCTCGAACAGAACGACTAACCAGGTTTGTGGCATGGCGCAGATATTACCTTCCATCATTTCTTTAGTTACCCTCACCACTTGGTTCCAAAATGTCTCTGGTTGGACATCGCCACACCAGATTCAGAAAGGCTTCCTCTGGGTGATTGCAAGCAGTGCAACTTGATGTATCGGGAAAATATGCTTGCATTTTAATCTGCGCGTGATAGGATTGATAGATTAACACTGCTTAGCTCCGATGGCTGTTCCTTCCACGGATTCCTCATTTTAGATATATTCTTGGTGCAGAAGCAGGTCTCAAACATTGATACGAGGTAAATGCAAAGGATCTTCAGCGCTGTTATTGTAGTCTGGGAGGGACATCGACACAAATAGCGTGCACTATGCCTTGTGACCTCAGTTACTTGTTTTCCCCTGTGCTAGCCGAGTTGGGTGATCACAAAACCAAAGCACTGAAGGAGCTAGCAACTGGACAGAGCCCCCTGGCAGAGGGGTAGGGTGGCAGATTGATGGGAGTAACAGCCATCAGAAAAAAACATTACCAGAGATAAGTCATTTGTTCTTCGAATGGATTGTGTCCTCCGACAGATTCCTAATCTTAGATAGACACTTATAGCAGGACCCTAAAGTAGGAGGGGGGAGGAGTGAACACTGTTAGTGTCAAATAAGAACTTACTGCAGAACAGCTCTGCCAAAGCGAGCATCCCGACAAGGTTTCTAGGCAGTGTTTTGGAAACATGTGGATAGGCACTCACTTTGCAGGCTGACAAATGTCCTCCCTTTTGAAGTATCAATGTAGCAGCCACATTTACAGCATTGAATGCCTTCTAATTTTCCCACGCTGGGATAGCATTCAGGGACACATAGGACAATCCATCTTTAAATGGTCCATGTTGTAACTCTTATCCACCTTTGGCCCAATGTAGCCCACGCAGAGCTGATGGGGTTCATTCCAGCAATGTAAGCATTCAGTTCACTTAGTGGGTCTAATCTATGAATCATATCTCCTCAGTTATGAGGTGGCAGATAAAAGGCCAGCAAATAAATAAATTTACGCTGAAAGGAAGGGTGCATACCGAAAGTCACTTTATCCTTCATTAAAATCATGCTCTAGAGGACAAGGACTGAAGCTCACTGACCATGTGCGCTTATGTAATCGCCACGAGGAAAGCAGTCTTACAGGTTCCACCCCGGCACCACAAAGGGGGCCAGGGGAAAAGGTACTGGTTAGCCCCATCAGGAATTGCAGAACAATCAGGATTGTGAAGAACTACTGTTCAGGCATGCACTTGAAAATGGAAAGCACTGCCAGAAGGCCCTTGGAGATGTCACAAAGAAAACAATCAATTTCGCTGGCTCTGCACCAGCTGCAAAATCTCATCCAGCAGCAGCAGAAGTAGAGCAACTTGGATGCCGGTCATCTGACCAAAAGCAACAACTCCATTACTTCCACTGGAAAGTCCCAGTCCCTATACCTCAGACGTTCAAAAGCCAGGTATGCAGGTTGAGCTTGTCCACGCTCTGGTGAAGAACCCGGACTCTCTCGCAAGAGCAAGTCCGTTCTCTGTGGAAGACACAGCAGAGGACAGATGGTCATGTCAAGAAAATCAGGGTACCATGTCTTCCTGCTCCAATCTGGGGCAATCAGGATCATTGTTGCTCCACATCTCTTCAACCTCTTGATCACTCAAGGGACAACAGGGTTCAGTGGGAAGCTCCAATCCACAAAGAAAGCGTCCCCAGGGCCTCTCAGGAGAAATTCCCTGGGGAGTTGCACTTGCAGTTGGAACAGGATGCAAACAAGTCCACATGAACTGTTCCCCCAGAGGGAGAAGACCTCCAGAAGGACTTCCTCGCACAGTTCCCATTTGTGGGAGACCGAGCCCTGCATGCTCAGGTAATCAGCCGTTGTGCGCTCCATCCTAGACACGTAAACTACTGACTTTTTCCTGCAACACCCAGAAACGGAGCTACATTGCCTCTGTACAGCGGAAGCAACCTAACACCACTTCTCTTATTGGTGTACTGCATGGCCACCCAGTTGGATTCCAAGTGATCCGACCGCGGCTGTTTGCATGAGAAAGGTGCGAACTACCAAAAGTTTGCACCTTTCTCATGCGAATACACTTGCAGGAGTTTCCCCCGCAACCCCCGCTCACTATGCCACACAGTATAGTGAGCGGGGTGTTGCGGGGGGCCAATTTTTTTTTTGGCGCAATTGTACAAAACCCCCAGTTGTCAATCATGATCGGAATAGATTTCCCATGTATCAAAGGCAAAAACTGCAATGTCTAACGGGTTTCTATGGAGCTTCGTTCACAGCCCACTCACGGTTCGCTTGTTCAGGTGAGCACCCCAGCCTTTCAGTGAGTCCTTAACAAAAGATCGCCTCTGGCACAGTTACAAAAAAGGGCGTCTAGATATCAAGTTCCCTCTGCGAGTTCACCACTGTAGATCCTGCATGACTGATTGTGACTTGTAGCGAGTACAACATGCTGCCTGAGAATTGTGACTATTGAGACCCGAGGGCCCATTGTAGGGACCTCATTCTCAACTGACCTCCAGAACCAAGAAAATGCAGGATGCCTTGAAGCCCGGCAACTGCAAAAAGTTCAGGACTGAAACATTGGGGATTTTTAAATCTGGGCACATCTGTTGAATGTGTAGAGCCCTGTCCTCAAGAGGAAAAGCTTTGCCCGAGGATGGGTTCAGAAACACTAATGAACTGAAGCATTTTAGACAGTGTCTCCTGGGACATAAAGGTGAGGGAGAAGCATAGTCTGTGTAGGTGGTGTCCGGCACAATCAAGGTGATCTAAAGCTCAATAAACCAGACTTTGATCAACCACTCGCCCAAGTAAAGGAAAAATTCCTGCCACCACCGCCAACAGTTTAGTGAAGACCCTTGGGCCGAGGGGCGCTTGAAGTGCAGAACAGGACCCAATAGTAGGAAATGCCGATGACAAGCGTTAGCCACTTTCTGTGCTTCTGATGGATCAGCACAAAAGTAAATCCTGGAGCATCAAGGCCTGGAGTATCTGCCAGAGTGTTACCATCCTGAACTTTGTCAACCTGAGGAAGTTGTTCAAGCATCTCAGATGCAAGATGGGTCGCAGTCCTCTGTCCTTTGGGACCAAAACAAATGAAGAGTACTTTGCAGCAGTGAGAATTTCCTGCTGGAGTAGCTTTTCCAGAAGGGTGGGTGGATGGGAAAGGGTTTCTGGATGGGAAAGGGTGGCAGACGCTGGAGAAATTTAAGGCAGTACCCTTGTATGACCACCTGGCGTGCTCGTGCATCAGCAGTAATACTGCACCAGTCTTATGAATGGTGCAGTGGGCACTCCCCGCCCCCAAACAGAGTAGGGTGGTAAAAGCTCTGAGGTTTCAAACCCCTGGTGCTGCACTGGAAGGGACTAAAGTGGGAGTATACAGGAGAGTTTTGCCTCCTCTTCGCCCGCCTTCAATCGTCTCAAACCTTTTCTTTGACCCCATCTACTGGTTTACTGTTTGCCTCCGACTAGTGTGGATCATCGAAAAGGCTTTACCTTCCATTGGGTTGCAAGATAGCCCACACCAGCTCCCAAACAATTCAATGCTGCTTTTGATGCCTGAAATTTCTCTGGGCTATGATCCGCTTTAGGGCCAAAAAAATGAGAACCATCAAATAGCATGCCCAGTAACTTGGACTGTACATCCTGGGCAAATTGCGACTTCCAGAGCCAGGCAAAGATCAGTGAAACCATGGCTCTCCCACTCAGTGCACAGCAATCCATCTGTCTTTTGCCCTTTGGCATATGCTCTGCAGCCTCAAATGTCACTGCCTACAATGTGTGCGTTTATTTGGCGAGTGCACAATTTGTATTAATGGCGTTTAGAGCAACGCTGCCTGAAGCCAAGAATTTTTTATTAGATATGGAGTCCTGCCACTCGCCAGCCCTTTTAGGGGTCAAGGAGGGGTAAGAGCTTTCCTTTGCTTTCCTTTACAGCTTGAACCACTAGGCTGTCATGAGTGGGGAGCCTTTAAAGAATGCTTCTGTTCACTTAAGGCTAGACATTCCAGCATGATTATCCCATGTATATCGTATCATATGTTCAAAAGCAATACTTGTAACAGTACGTCATCCTGCAACATTGACAATGTGTCAACATCCGCTTTTTTACCTGTACCATGTAACTAAGTTCATTGCAAGTAACAGCGCCTCAATGCCCCGGGGCTGCTTGTGCGCTATATAAATGTAAATAAATAAATGCTGGTTTATATTTCTTCAGTAGATTCTTGTGCACTGCCGGAACAAAGAAGGATTTTTTCCATAACTAGCAATTGATCTTTGGTGGCAGTGTGAAAGGACAGTACACGTTACATCAAAAGAAGGATACAAAACACAGATGGCACAAACACAAGGACCACCACGAAATAACAGACGGGTTAGATTTAGTGCGACATCTTATAGCTCAAGTAACACAAGTAGCGATCCAGACAACACTAATCCAGGTCAAAATCCACCAAACCGTGGAAGAGGAAACCCTAACTACAGACAGAAAAGGGGAAACAGGAATCAAGGGGCTCTACTTTCTGTCCTCCCTCATACAAATACTCGCCAGAATCAATAATTTTTGAAAAAAAGAGTTCTGGCGGAAGTAACTAAGTTGGAACAACAAAATATCCCTATGTATCAAAACTTGACCACAAATGAAAGAACAGCGATCGAATCATTAGCTTCCAACAAAAAGATTGTGATCAAAAGAGCAGATAAGGGTGGAGCTATAGTGTTGCTAAACAAGAATGAATACATAGAAGAATGTCATAGACAACTAGAAAATGAGAACTATTACAAAAGATTGTCTGTAGATCCCACAAAAGAACTGGAAAACCTCATTGAAACCAAAACGACCAAAGCTTGTGACAGAGGATGGATTAGCAAACAGGAATGGGCCTTTTTAAACAAAATGGAACCAGCTACACCCATATTCTACTGTCTACCCAAAATCCATAAAACGCTGATTAAACCACCGGGTAGACCCATAGTTTCAGGGATTAATTCTATTCTAGAACCGTTATCTAAGTATGCAGACCACTACTTAAAAGGATATGTAGAGAAAATGAGATCCTACCTAAAAGACACCAAAGATGTGAACAACAAATATGAAAACCTACCGTATGATCCCGCTAAAACACTCCTTATAGGTCTAGATGTTGTATCCCTATATACTAACATTCCCCAACAAGCTACAGTTGAAACGATCAGCGAAATACTACTCAATAGACTTGACAACGACCCAGTACCCAGCTCGTTTATTATGTGGTGTATAGAAATAGCCCTTAAACGAAATTATTTCGAGTTTCAAGGCTCTTACTTCCAACTGGGGGGCTACGATGGCCCCGAGCCTAGCCAACCTTTTTGTAGAATTCTTTGAGAAAAAACACCTGTACACAACAAATCCTTTTGAAGCGCATATTCATTCATGGGCGAGGTTTATTGATGACGTCCTGTTAATTTGGGCGGGAACAGTAGAAAAAGCAGAGGAATTCTTAATATGGTTAAACAATTGTAATCCACATCTACAATTTACCATGAACATTCAAAAAACTTCTATTGACTTCCTAGACCTCACTATTTTCCATGAGAATGGGCGCCTATTGGTCAAACCCTACCATAAAAAGACTGAAAAAAATTCACTATCACACTACTCCAGCCATCACGTAAAACACTTGGAGAGATAACCTTCCATATGGCCAATTTTTAAGACTCAAGAGAAATAGTAGCCAAAATGCAGACTTTGAAACAGAAGCAAAAAATCTAACGGCCAAATTAAAACAGAGAGGATACCCTAAAAACTATTAAAAAGTCAGCCAAAAGAGCGGCGAATAACAGGGAAGCCCTCCTAGAGGTAAAAATTAAACAACCTCAACAAGACATGCTAGTATGTGTCAATACTTTCTCGAATTTGAGTCTGAAAATCAGTCAAATAGTCAAAACCCAATGGAAAATCTTTGAGAAGAGTGAAATAGGGATTCCAGCTCCTCTTTTTGCATACAAAAAATCCAAGACAATCGGGAACAGAGTGAGCAGCAACAAACTTAAAGAAAAACCAATCAAAACCTTGAGCCTTACCGAAACCTGGGGACTAAAACCTATAAGTGGACATTACCCATGCACTAACTGCGCAATGTGTAAATTAACCCACAAAAACCAAAGAAATAGACATAGGGCTACCCACCCCTTGGAAACAAAAGCTAATGACTAACTGCAGCTCTGAATATGTAGTATACATGATTACATGTCCGTGTAATAAACACTACATAAGGAAAACAAACCGGAAGGTCAAAACCAGGATGCTGAAACATAAAAGTTGTTTGAAAAATAAAGTCATCAATGCTCCTCTAGTAAAACATTTTGGAGAAGCACAACACGGTTATTCTTTAGAAAATTTCAGCTGGACCGTTTTATTAATGGTACAAGGGAGAGATCATAATACAAAAAGCAGAATTCTGCTTGAAAAAGAACAGACTCATTTTTATAACAAAAAGTGATAAAATAGGACTCAATGAGTCTATAGATTGGTTAAAAATCTGACCGTCTCAATTTATAATCATTTTTCGTCTGTCAGTGGCAATGTTAGAGGATTAAAAAGACTAGAGGTCCTTTAATTATAACATTAAAAAAGGACAACTAGAGAGCTATATTTAGACCTCCTAAAATGGCGGCTGAAACGTAGACACGAACCACAACAAGTGCGAGCTCCTATGAAGTAGGATCGTGCAGAAGGAGCCAATTGCAGCTCCTACAATACACCAGCTCACAGGGATACCATTTCACCCCTCAGCGGCACCTTTGGGTATATCAAGTAAGAGGTAAATCACTACACACGCAGTAACCCGTTCTGAATACTGAGCTAAATAGAAGTAAGATATAACACTGCATTTGATTTGCTAAATTTTAGCTTGAGAACAGCTGTAGAAGGGTTGAACTGCAGCCTTTTTCGATCTGTTTGCAGTAACGGAAAACAGGAATCCCTTTATAACTAATGGACATACTCCCTGTGGTTTGTTTTCTGAAACCACCTGTAGAAGCCGCAAGACAGAAGCTAGAAAACTATTAGCACATCCGCAAAACCCTGCTGCAAGGAAAACCACGAAAAGAGCTTTTTGGACTAAACCGGACAACACGCGACCTTTTCTAAGAGTTTATGCACAATGGAAATGCCACTAAGGTTTCGCCACAATGTTTAGAAGTCTATATAAACGAGTACCTATCACTACTGAAAGGATACCACACCTCTTAACTAAATGACCCCTCAAAGGAACTACGACCACCAGAATGCATTGCGTTTTTTAACCTGAAGGCTGTAAGAAACTTTCTTGCAAATAAAACATTTGTTTGCAGAGTCTGTAGGAAGATCCTTCCTCGTAAGAAAATAACGCCCAACCTATGTGGACAAATTTTCGCCTGCTAATCAAGAAAGCCCGCACACTAAGAAGACCAGGTAACCAATAGGACCCTGTAGTCTTCTTTGACACTTTTAAAGATGTCGGAAGAAACATAAATCGATTCTTTTTTATCGTTTCTTTATCAACAGTTACCATCATCTCTAAGAGAAGGCCAGAGGATTCCTAAATTGGCCAAAGCCCACTTGTAACCCCTCACATTGACCACTCCTGAAGAAAGTCCCAAGACCCACATAGAGGACTGAAACATGTCGAGAATTTTTTTGTCAGTCTAATTAATTAAACTGTCTGAGTGAATTGAATATTCCAGTGAAGGGATGTTCTAATTCTAATAATGGAATAGAATTAGAATAGAAGAATAGAAAAGATAACGATGAATCATAATCGTAACTCTGATCTAGAAGAACTACACAACAGGGATTTAATTAGAGATCAGTAACGTCAGTATCTCTAAGATTTTTTAGAATTGATTGTGCATGATGTTTGTCTTTGTTAATACGATGCATATGTATCTTTTTAGAAGGTTTAATCATGTATTTTAGACAATTTTGTAATTTCTATTAAAATTTGTACTTTTTGAACTAATTGATGGCATTCAGATGAATGGATAACTGTTGATAAAGGACCAAGTCCTATCTTTTCGAGTCTTGTGCAGGAAGAATATATCCAAGAGGAGCAATCTGTGGGAGGACACAATCCATTATAAACTTTAAAGTGGATGATTCTGTTGATTGATATTTCTCTGGTCTGCAGGCCTGCTCCTTTCATTCTTGATCTGTGAGTTGGGTACCTAGTGCTGCTTCCCCCATCGGTTAAGTGCCCTATCTGGTTGCCACATTTTTAAAGATGTAATCATTTTGTATATTGTGGATACTTGTTTTGCATTTTGTACTGTGGTGGTGCTACAATGTAATGAGCTATTGGGGATGTTGTTCGTTCTTTCGTGTACATTTTATGTTGCCATAGCATATATGTTTTATTCTAAAGCAGAACAATAAGGTGGTAATAGCATTCACTTCCCTTTTGATTTTTTATTGTTACAATGTTATCAGACTTCCTTCTATACATTGATCATGCAACCTAATGACTACCGTTTCTCGAAAGAGCGCTCAACTAGCCTTTCAAATGTTAATTGTGTACAATCAGCCTTAAAGCAGCACTTGGCACTTCACCTTTTGTTAGAAATAACATTTTTCTGATTATATTGAAGTGAGCTGCTTACTGGGATTCAATGCCCCGGGGCTGTCTGGGGCTACTGAGGTAGCTAAATTACTAAAGAATCCCTGATGTTGCGCTTTCACTTGTTGCTTCTTTAAAATATATTTTTTAAAACACTAGATTTGCACATAATAATGACAGTATATGTTGTGTGTATTCCTTTGAGTTTAAAGTATCAGAGTTGTAGTTCACTACTTCTGATTGAATAATTTTCTTCATTCAATGTAGGTTTTCCAACTGTTGAATTATGGCAGCAAGTTTATCTTCCTTCATTAAAGACACTAAACACATAATCCAACAGTTGGAAAAACATACATTGAATGAAGAAAATTCAATCAGAAGAAGTGAACTACTACTTCAATTAAACCAAAAAAAAGTATACATACAACAATGTATACTGTCATTCAATGCAAATCGTGTTTTTTTTTTTTAAAGGAGCAACAAGTGAAAGCGCAACATCAGGGATTCTTTAGTCATTTACCTTTCAAATGTTAGTTCAATTGCCAGAGTGGAATAAACTGAGATGGTAGGAGAATAAATTCCCCCAATGCTGCTACGTTTCTCGATGCTACAATGTTGTGTGCAATGTCTGAACTTTGCCGTTAGATGCAGAGTATGGGAGTTAACATTGATGGGAATATTATTGCCATTTCGTATCTAACATGTGGGAGTTCATCAGTGTCCATGAACCACCATGTAGCATGTTGTGCTGCCAACTAATAAGAGTAGAGATTTGGGAAATCTAACCCTCCCATCTTGCAAGGCTTTGTGGGTCTCACAGCGGTTTGCCCATATTAGTTTCACCATGACACTTCATAAACTTCAAAAAAGTCCACCGGATATAAAGAGAACTTTTTTAAAAATTACAAAAAAACTTTTAAATGCCCCCAAGTCCTGCAGGTTGATTTCCTTCATGTTCATACTAGAGCTAAAAGAAATCCATTCATCCCAGAATTAGAGGTGGCAAAAAACATACAGGTGTTTTCTGTGAAATGGTATATCACCATAAGCACACTTCATTTTTGCCGCAATGCTGCCACCCAAAGGCAAGCCACACACAGTAAAACTTATTTGCCATTTAATGCACGCAACATTTGTTTGCATTAAATGCCAAATAAAAGTTTCAATGGCTACTGGTGACAAACTCCCAGGATCCTCCAGCTTTGACTACGCTTACTAGGGGGAGTTGGAGTCTAAAGCATGTGGTGAGCCAGAGGTTGTTGACTCCTGCCCTATGGCATGCTCCCTCTTCTGGAAAGGTATACACATTTATGTGGATGCCATTGTGGTAGACATAGTGCAAACCACACATATTGAATAGTGTTCTACACATAAGCAGAACATGTTATTTTAAGTATGCCAGGAGTTTCTGCATTCAGAGCAGACGCTCTTTGGACCTGATGCTGAAAGATTAAAATAGGAGCAAAAGAGTGATTGCATGTGAGCATCCGATTTGCACCAGCTCCACTATATCCAATTCACAATGCCTAAACCTGGAGCAAACCTGGAAATGGCTTGAGCATCTCAGGTGCCGACAAGAAAATGCTATGCACAAAAATGTGCTCAAGTGCATCTCAGAGATGCTCCAGAAATCTTTAGATTTGCTCCAGCTTTAGGGTTTGTTAATCAAGTATAAAGTAAATGGGAAAAATCAGACTTTCACATTGACCACTATTAATGAATTCATCTTTCATAACGCTCTTAACACCGGGACCAGTCTCCAAGCACAGTACCGGGATTCGTATCAGTGTTGCTCGGAGTCATCTATTCTCCCGGGCCCCATTCACTCTGATAAAAACTACCTTTGATAATCAGGCCCTTTAGCTATAAATTCACATCTACTGATATGAAAGGATTTGCTGGTTGCATCCACAGGCCCAAAGGGGTATCTGCATCTCAGGTTAATGGGAGACTGGAAAGAAAAAGCTGCAGGGTGCAATGCAGAATATTAGTGCAATCCCTGTTATTGCCTCCGTTATGTGGGTCTTAAACTATACACAATAAGTAGGTCAAGCAGCTTGAATATCTTGTGAACATTAAGTCAAGATATTGACGAATGCTTACATCCAAGAAGTAAAGTCCCGAAACATCTGCGCTACCCATGCCCAGAGGCGTTGCATGGGGGCGCTAAGGGGGCTATAGCCCCTGGTCTTTTGGTTGTAGCCCCGGATAGAATCTCAGGAGCTACAGCCAAAAGGCAAAAGGCTAGCTAGCCCCCAGTTCCGACAGTTCCGACATTAGCTTAGCCCCGGGTCTTTTCCAGACCTAGCAACACCCTTGCCCATGCCCATATTATGTTGAACAAAGCAGCTGCTGGATAATATTCACATTTTAGAATTAAGATTTCCTATTGGAACACATTTTAAATGTCCTCGTCACGTGCAACATATACCCTCATGGACCTTTCCACAAAATGTCAGAGTGAACCACTCACTATTTTGATGCACATAAAATAGCAGAGCCTGGTTGATGGCTCTCTTCTAGTGTCCCCTGCATGGTTGTGAAAAGAATAGCACTCCGTGGCACTGCGGCGCTCCCTGGGATACCGTTGTGTATTTATGCAAGAGAGGTTCTTTACAAGTCACTCACTGGGAGTCGCTCAGATGGGGTGATGGCAGCGAGACATTGCCTTTTGAAATAACAAGAGAAACTGGCATTCCGAGTCAGTGACTTCCCAACCTTCATTCACTAGAGTGCACATACTTACGGAGATGCCGAAGTCACTCCTCATAAACACAAGCAAACACATGCAGGAGATGTGTGAGGCCAGTGGGGTGACCTGTTGCACGCATTGTGGGTGGCAAATGGCTATGTTAAAGAGAAACGCGCATTTAATTACAAGAGGTTGGGGTTCATAAGCCTTGCAAGTCAATGCACGAAGACAAATGTTAATGTCGCTTTGCGCATGGGCATTATGTGCCCTAAACCGCTGGAAATAATCACCATCAGTGCCACAAAACTAGGTTTCTGGGCTAGCAAGCAAACAATGAAAAAATCCAAATGAGCAAATGTTCACCCTGATGTTGATGTCCTACACCATGTACATTTTCGGACAAAGTTTGTTAACTGTTTGTTCCCGTGGGTTCAGAGGCAGAGCCACCCACGTGTGACAGATACGGTGATCAGCAACAACAGTAAAGAGCTACTTCTTCATAAGTCACCCACTAACCTCAGTGACTAGTGAAGTTGTAGAACTATTCTGTCCGTCTCACTCCATATTTACCCACTCCCTACATAAACACAGGTAAAAAACGGGCTGCCCGAAATACTACAATTTTTCCACAGCACTGTGCTAAAAAAGGGGTCTTTCCATGTCACATGTGTATTTCACAGATTGCTCAAAAGGGTGTAAATACGACCACGACGTAGGGATGGGGAACAAAACCTTTTTGGAGCACGAAGTCTGAAAAACAGAATTTCAGCCAGTAAAGCCATCACGTGTAAATAAACTGCGAGCTTAAAACAAACTATACAGAGGTGAAGCTGCATGACCTGTCTATTATGTATACTTTTTTGGAAACCCACACCACACAAGATTTCACTTTGCAGCGCTCTGCAGTCCAACTTTAAGATCATAGGAGCATGCTGTGTCCCCACTAACCCTATATTTTGAAGCACATCTTTACTTCTTACTGCCGAATCAGTGTCACTCGCTGTCCGTCAAACAGAGGATGGATCCTCTGCCCTTTTAGTACTAGCAGAAACCTGCTGCTTGTGCATGGCAGGCAGCAACGCAGTCTGTTCGCGTCCTTCTCATGGGCAGTAACAGTTGCACATCATGGTCCACCATGGCCAGAGTGTCCCTCCGGACCACACCCATGTGCAGACAGGGACTTCTGCTCCTTGTGTGCTGCAATGCTCATGGCACTGCTCTGCTCCTCCCACCCCCTCTCAATCAGGTTACATGTCATTGGACGTACCCAATAAAATGTTACTGTCCGTTGCTAGGACAGACTCAAATACTGGGGTTTTCAATACTGCGGGACATACCTCTAGCGACTGGCACACCGCTAGCCATCTCAATCAATACAGTAATCTGCTGCGAAGCAGAAAACTTGCTCAAAAAAGTTGTGCCATGATCACGCCCCATGTTCAGGTAACAGTACAATTATTTTCATTACGTTGCTGAGGCAGCCAAATACTTTAGTTACACAGTGCACATTCACACTTCCTTCTCTGAACGCTGGGGGGTGGCGCTCCTGCCCTAAAAAAACAACATCCCCTTTTCGGCAGAGAGATTATAGTGACTTGGCTACTTGTACCCATTTATCAGCATATTCAAAGGGCATGGGGCAATTTGGGAGCACGGTTTCAATGATTTTGTACAGAAAAGGGTGGAGAGATATGACCAGGACACTCGGCAATGTTTGAGATCATTCACTGAAGTGCTGGACAATTCAATTGTGATGAGGGTTTAGGGCAGGGCAACTGCAGACTGTGGATCTCCAGGTGTTTTGTACTACAGCTCCCATCAGCCATTGCCAACAGTCAATGCAAGGGGAGAATGGGAGTTTTGGACTACATCTAGAGAGCCACAGGAAGTAGACCCCTGGTTTAGGGGAACAGTCAGATTGCAAAAAGTAATATTTTGAGGCGTTTTAAAAGCAACTAAAAAACAACCCTCCATGTTATGTGAAACCATTATGCGATTTCATACGGAAATAGTCCAATTCCACTACGAACTGTGCCAATAGAGACATTCAAGCACATTCAACATAACATCAAGAAGCAATATATTCTGCGGTAGCAATCCACTTACCTAGCCACGTCAAATGATTGCGCTTTCTGTAGTTTAGGGTTAATCTGCGACCCAGGACCAGATCTGCTGAATGATGTACTCTTTGGCAATGTGGCTACAATTTGAAAAAAAGCACATCATTAAATGGGTTCCAAAAGTCTACTTCTAAGGTGAAAACACTAGGGACTGCAAATTGTAATTTTTACTAGCAATACATAATTCAATATAGTAGTTTCTTTCTTGGAGAAGTCTCAAGAATACGTGGACGTTCGTGTATGCTTGCAGTGGATAGAATGGTATTTTAAAGCTGATCAAGAGCTCACTATAAAGATATTTTTGAAGACAGTAGATGGCCTAGGCAACTATGTGTGCACTTGTGCTCTTAAATAGAAGGTTAGACCCTTTTTCCATTTAGAGAGAGAAGTGAATTATTGGAAACATTAAATACATAACACCAAATGAGTAGTGCTCCGATATTAAATTCATAAGCAATATAAAACAAACATTATCATTAGCTCTCGTTTGTACGTAGAGGTGCTTCGACCGGAGGGTAGCAGTCCGAAACTAAAGCAGGGTTTAGGCAAGGTAACAGGATCGCCAACGTTTTTTATTTTCAGTCACTCTGCAGTGTTCTGAATCTTCTCAGGTAAGGAATTCCCTTTTCTGGCTGCTACCACAGAAAAGAATAGGCCAATTGCCCTAGAACACTGATCGGGTAGAGTTCCGGCTCTTTGGTGGAGAGTTGAAGTATACATTTGATCAGACTGTTCACATATAATGGGGCAAAGTCATAAAGAGTTGTGTAGTACATCTGGTTAGATAAAAAAAAAAAATCTTGATTTCACTGTAATACGTTTGCATTTTGTCAGTTTCCCCCCCAAGTGCACTTTTAGTTCAACTTTCACAGTTCACCTTTGATCAAGGTGTGTTTCACCAAATATATGATGCGTGAGTGGGCATAAGGAGGTGAGGGTGGCCGGAAGCACAGGGGGTGTGGATGGAGGGGGGTTTGGATAGGACCGCCTCCCACACAATTTAAAATAATAATTGCAAAAGTGAAAGACACTGAAAGAACGTGCAAATGAGGAAACAGCAGACAAAATAAAATTAGAATGTCAACGTTAAAGGATATTTGTACAGCGCATCACCACCACCGGAGAGGTCCCCTGGCGCTCTGGAAGAAAAAGGCGAGGGGTCGGGCGGGGGGGGGGGAAGAGTTATTGGGGGAGTGGGGACCAGCTGGAGAAGTGCAAGAGAGCAGTGATGTGCTGTTCCGTTGGCTGGGCTTGGGGTGTTATGCTGTCGGGAGACGTTCTGTGCTGTTGTCTGGTTCTATGTCCGCTTTGTTTTGTTGTTGCAGTGTGGTGAAGTTTGTGCAGATTGTTGCGTTGTAGGTTTGTGGTTGTGTTTGGTTAGAATTTGAGGTGTGTATCCAGAGAGTGAGGTTGTTAGTGGGTTGGTTAATAGGCATTGCTGTCTTGAACTGAGGCGCCAAGTTTCCATGTTTCTGATCGGGTCGGGAGTGTGGGCGTCTCAGTGTTTACGTTCAGATCATGGCTGTACGATACTCACTACCCGTTTCCCCCCATACGGCAATCATTCACATGCTTAACTTTCCCAAGTTGGGTACCAGCCGCCTGCGTGACCTCCCCCCCCCCCCCCCATTTGTGAGCGGGGTGGACAGGCATTTGTGCGTCCCTTGCAGTCTCATTCTCAATCTAATAGGCGGGAGGCCTACCCCTTGCGTTGGGGCTGCTCGGCATTGATCATCATATTCAGTTGCTCATTCATGTTACCGCTCCCACCCGTTTGGAACGTGGCAATGCTAACACTAGCAGTTTTGTCCAGGGGCTGCATCTGCCTTCATTCACATCTCTCTTGGGAAATGCCCCTGCCGATGCCTACAGCTTAGTGTGGCAAGCGCTAACGTTCACCCAACTTTGTACAAGTATGAGCTATAATAGCCATTATCGAGTGGGTGAAGGTTGTCCTTGGGCATAATGGTCACTCTTGGCGTGAATGGCACAGAGGTTGGTGTCCTGACCCAATTCTACTGCGAGCCAGTGTTAACACTGGAGAAAGATCTCTCCTTGGTATGTTGGAGACTATCCAGGCTGACATTTTGTACTGACTAGAGCTGACGTTTGGTGCGTTGCATAACACCAACATAAAGGGAGTTCCAGTAAGCTTTACTGTTAGAAAGGCTCGATCAAAAGCCTCAACTTCTAGAACTATGGTCTAGTTGTTGCAGTAGCAAAGACAGTTTGGCATACCAACAATGGTATTGACATGCAAATCAATCGAAAGGGTTGCATTTAAAAATGTTTTCTTTTAGTTGTGCTGGCGCCGATATTCGATTCTGATATCGGGGCCTATGGCTGCAGCTCTGGGCCATGCATAAGGTGTGGATATCATCAATAGCTCTGTTTTTGCTTGGTTCAATATGAGCCTGGTATTAATCAATGTCTCCACCTGTACACAAACATGACAAATATGTAAAATGTTAGATTCATGGTCCCAGTCTAAACAAGCCCAATGCCTTGATTCAGTGGTTTAGTAAACTGGATGTGTGATGAGTTTTAACTGCATGGGTTTTTCTTGGGTTGTTACAATCTTTTCCCTGAGAAAGACGTGAAAATAATGTTGAAACGTCGAAACCAGTCAGTACTGAGGCCCTGAAAGGTTGTCCAGGTCCTAGCAATAGCCTGAAGACAAAAAGATTAATATATGATACAGTCTTGATTATAGGCTCGTCAAGTATTTTGGAATGGTCTCTTACTTTCATAATGTGTTTTATTTCTAAAGCATTGCATTTAGGTTACGAATGCAATTAATGAATTTGAGAGTTTCAATTTTATCATTGTCCGACTGTTTGAAATGATCCCTTTTTTGATGTATATGATTTACATTTGTATATGAAATCATAATTTTTATAATTTTAAATTGCTTCCTCTGGATTCCTTTTTCTGTTTTCACAATGTTGTTCCATGAACCCAGAGAGTAGAGACACCTGCTTTTCAGTTTAACTAACCCCAGTCTAAACCAAACATTACCGGGGCTTCATCCACGTAGTTCTGAAACAGTCTCCAAATGAGCCAGGTGCTCGTATAAAGGATGGGTATAAAAGTTAAAGGGAAAGGGAGAAATACCCGATTCATGTGGAATGCCACAGGTGGCTGTTAGGCAGAAACCTGTGCAGTTCCCTTAGGGACCACTGCAAAAGGCTTAGGGCTACAGGTGTTGGCAGTAAAGTCAATTGGTAGCAGTCTGTACCACTCAGATTTACCTGGTAGCTGTGGCTGAGCAGCCAGACTTCTTTCAAGAAGAGTTAGGCAGTATATGGAGTATACAAGATAGGTACCAAAATACAGTAGCACAAGCAAACACTGACCAGAGCTTGGGTATAAAAGTATATATTATTTATTTAAAAAACACACTTTGTAATATACACTAACACTAATATGACAAGCAAGTTCAAACAGTCACTATTAATATATATACATCCCTGATTACTTATGAAACAAGTCTTAGTTAAAACACCACTTATTTTCAGACAGAGGTGAGCGCTTAACCTAAGCTGGCACTCCAATAAGTTAGTTAAAAAGGGAGGGAAAAAGCAGAATTAGGAAAATACACAATACCAACACTTTAAGAGAACCAGAGCATGTCAGAAAAAGCAGTCTACCGAGGAGCAAGAAAGTCATAGGCCAGGCCCACTCTTGGAGAGAGCAAGGCAGAATGTGTCCAAGATCACATAGTTGAATAGTACTTTAAAGAGTTTTTGCAGATAGTTTGAAAAGGGTAGGATCAAGTCAGGAAAAGTTAGTTTGCAGGTCCCAAGTCACCCCAGGATAGAAAGTCAAGGATTTACGGGACACCTTGAACAGTCTGTTGCAAGGGAGACCAGGCGGGACACAGTACCTGAAATGGTGAGAAAGCTCCAGCTGGGGAAGTTGTTCCCGGCAGCGGGTGCAAGTCAGTGCTTCGTCCAGGGGAAGAGGAGATCTCGACGTGGAGGAAAGCTAGGGGTCGTTGCACTGCCAGGGAAGAAACCAGCTGCAGAGTTTCCCGGTTAAAAAGGTACTACCCTTTTATTTGCGGTAGTGGTGAAGTGGGGCTATCCGGCCGCCGGGGTGCTTGGCACGGGCGATTCGACCACAAGACGATCGAGGAAGGCAAAAAAAGAGGGCAAACTGGTTATCCCCACCAGTTCAGAGGAAGAAGACTCTCCGGGATGAAGAACTTCTCTGTCGTTGGGAAGTGGTGAAACGGTTCAGCAGGGCTCCACCGGTGGCGTCATTGTTGCAGGTCGGCTCAGCTTCTCCCTCTTTGGATTCTTTGGTCCTGTGGCGACTTCTCAAGTTCCAGTCCCCAAAGCCCTGCTTTTATGCAGAAAACCCCCATTCATCAGTCCTAGCTGTCACTAAAACATGCTAAGTGGTGAGCCGGGTGGCTCACCACTGGGCCAATCGCACAGAGTGCGACTTGAGTTGCTGAGGCAACTCAGTCCAGGGTGCCTTAACCCCCCCCCCCTCCCACACATCCTGTAGACCCAGACAGAGTGGCACCACTTTTGGAGGCTTCTGTGCAGAAGCCTGCCAAAAAGTGGAACAAAGGGCTCGATTTGGGTTGGAGTTACAGAGGCGAACACAAACGCCATTTTAAAACAGAGTCCTGGCAAAAAGACCCAACCGGGGAATAAATATTAAATAAATAACCCGGCGGTATCTTTAACATTGCACCAAAAAAGTGGTGCGTTTAAAATGAATGGGAAAATCCCATAGGAAATAGTCCAGTGTAATATTTCGCGTGGTGACCACTGCCACCAGCCAGAAACTCGACAAGGGGGTGCCCCCTTGGAAAACAGACCCTGGGGCAATCGCATTACCTCTACCAGTACTTCCACAATATGATGTTTTATACTGGTTCTGTTCACAATTTAAGACTAGTAAAGTCAATGGTGACTTTACATGCCCTGGGAGACAGTAGTCAGTCCCAGGGTATGGAGTCTGTTTGGGGGTCACTATGACACCCCTGTGTTACTGCACTGAGGGTGCTGTGTAACACACTTACCAAAAACACATGAAATCCTATGGAGTAAAAGACCCCATAGCCCATAAAACATTACAAAGTCAAAGGATATCTCAAATCATGTCGAAGAGTGGGAGAAAGAGTCTCACTCTTAGCAGGAGAAAAAAATAAACGCCACAAATCCAGCAAAGCTGCTGGGGGACTCACTAGGTTTGGGAAATTAGCCTTTACAGAGAATTCTCCCTAACACTGGCCACTACAGATTTGAAAAATCTGTCAAGACTTTAAAGAAGTTAAAGAATCCAGTTTGAATCATTTCATGACACCCGTGCCACCTCCCTGCTGCGGTGCAGCAAGAGGGTGTTCTAGAGGGTATCACAGGCTGCAGCGAGTTCAAGGAGAGATTTTCCCTGGTCCATTACTTGGAGGAGAATGTCCTTGATCTCCAGAAGGCCGAAATATGTCCCTCTATTGGTGCAACATCAAGAATACGAGTCTGCAAGCAGATTGTATCCGAGGTATGAAGTTGTTTAGTTGAAGCTTTGAGATTTTAAGAAGGAACAGCAGATTAGATATGGGACAGTAATATGCACAAACCACTGGTTGAAGGGAGTGTTTAATAAGCTTGTGGCCCATGCTTGCTCTAGGGCAGCTGGAACTGTGGCGTCTCTCAATGTATTCAACTCAGCGATGATTGGATTTCTAGCTTTGTAAATGAACGTGTGGAAGCTCGAAGCACAGGTCTCTCCTCAGCAATTCCTTGGTTCAAGATTTGTAGTAATTGCATTAGTCTCCTGAGGGATCGCTTTAAATTCATGGGGTAAGAGCCCATCCATGTGTGCAGTGACTCCAGTGCTAGCACAATTGATCATTCTTTTTTGTCACAAAGCAGATTGAATTTGACTGCAACAGTCGATCAAAGTTTGGAGAATTGAAGGGTCACACAGATTTCCAAGCCTATAAGTATAAACAACTCCCTTAGCGAGTTAAGTGTTTAATTTAGCTATTTGAAATAGAACTCTTGACTTCCCAGGTGGCTAATTTGTAAGTGGTGCAATGTTGTCTCAAAGGGAAGCAGCTAACATAATCACGATCTTTAATTCATTTCCCTTAACTTTTAAAGAAGATTTTAGATATCTTAAAGAAACAGTCACCCACCAGCACTGTATGAATAATTGCAACCGTTCCGCACTTCGTATCAATGCATTAAACGTGCGTTTTCTATGGCGATCCCTAACATTTTAATATAATGATCACTGTAACCCACACTTATTTGACGAACCGTATTGTGGTAACGGAAAGTCAGACACAGGCTAATTCAGTTCGAATGCTCTGGTGGCCCAGAGCATACGATCCGGACGACACCTGCTGGAGCAAAACATAGTTGAACGCATTTACTCAATTACATTGTCATGGAAATGCTGAAGACACTTTTCTCTTGCAAAACCCATCAACGCAGCCTCTTAGTTTTCGCTTTATTAACCACGTTTTGTTCTCGTTGCTTGTCCAGTGTTTGTGTAAAGCAAAAATTCTGTTTCAATCACCTTCTTACATCTTGGTGAAACTAGAACATACTCTTATCCTCTACATCTGTATTTTATATACGTTACCAATGAAGTATGTGTCGGTACAGGACTGCACATACAGATCAATATTAAATATTTTTAACTATGAAAAGATACTGCATGTCTGCATTTCACCAAGCAATCGTTGATAATGTGATTTGACATTTTTTACAATTTTTGCTCATACGTTTTATCTATACTTCATATACGTCCATCAATCTATAAAAAGAAAAAAATCACGAAGCCTAGTTACAAATTTAGAAAGGATGGTTAGCACACCTTTATATTTAAACCAGAGTACACTGTATTGCTTCCATTTGTTCGAAGTCAAAATACCTGGTGCAACTGAAGATGAATTTCCAGAAACAAGTCATATGAATATGTGTTCACTTGGTGCCAAGGGCAGCAGCGTAAACGGATTTCTGAATTTCCAAAAAACACATGCTGCCAGGAGAATTCCACCGCAGGGCAGCCCAAATAAAATCGCACAACAGCACACTACTTTGCAGAAGATCTTCCAGGCAGCACGTTTTACCCGTTCCATTCTTATTGTGATGACATTAACGAATGAACTATGGGCACTGCTCGTCCGCAAGACCAAACTAATGAGCAAGTATAATTTATATCTTTTATAACTTGTTCGGGCCTGGGATTCAAGCCTTTGTTGCTCTGCATTGTTAATGATTCATTAATTAAATTACTGTCTTGCTCCCAAGACAAATGCGCTGCCTCAGAGCTATCCTCCTGGCCCAATTAACATTGTACTCTCACCAACCCAAAAGGCTGTATTCTCTCTATGGGACTATGTTTTACATTAGTGACCAATATACTTACTCATTGTGTTTGTGTGTTGCATTTGACATCCATCCATCCACGCTCACCTTCAATACGATTATATCGGACTTCAGTATGTAGGATTGTCAATGTCCATTTATAAATGTTTTTGGTGTACTCCGAGGCTATGACGGATTCAGTTTTGGTCAGTATACAATGAAATAGTGGGACACAAACTTCAAATACTTACTTTTGAAAGAAAATGTCAGAAGTTCCTAATGTGGGTGGATTTATATTAATGTGGGTGGATATATATTAATATATGTGCTGATTTTAAATGGTGAAAAGTTGTGTGACCACAGTGACTAAACACATCAAAATGTCACCATTTGCTCACAAAAAAGAAAGAAAAGACCTATACTACCACGTTGGACCTAGGCTTTGTTCATGGTCATATTGACCCAACATTGTGGTTTGCTTTCAGGCTGTATGGAGGACGGGGGGGTTCTATAAAGGGATGTCTGGCATGAATGTTAATTACTCATACCCAAAATTCACTATAAGTTCCAACCATTGTATAATTTAAAAAAAGTTTTGTATATCTTCTCAACAGATGGCAAGGTTGTGTGGCATACATATATACTTGGCTGATTCACATCAGACTGAACCAAAGCATGTTAAGTTATCCCTACAAATGTAATACATTCCATTCAGTGTCTTCTGGACACAACGTGGGATTTCGGAGTATAGAAGACATCACATGAGCATGGACAATATTACTCGAAATGCCCAAAAGTGAAAACCTTTTTAAAATAAGTGAATGTTATAGTGACATTATTGAAAAAATGCCTACTAAACATTTTAAATGTATTCCAGTAGTGTGCTTTTAGTCATCAACTCTTCACCACTCTTAAAAGTTCACAAAAGATAAACATGCACCCAGTATAAAGTTGCAAATGGAGGCACTAATCTGGTGACATAAGCATGCATTTCATATGCCATGAGACAATTTAATATTATTGGTAACTACCAGCTCACAGTGCTTTGACATCTAACCTGTTCCTCTGATATCTCAAATGTTTTCATACTCTAGAAAGATGTTGCACCTTTGTCTACTACTCTACTACCACATTTGGCAACAATACATAATCGGCCTGTTATCTCCACTTGGTGTGGAATTGGAATTGTTTACACAAGTAAAGGGCTTCAAGGTGGGAAGGGAATACAGTCCTCATTCTTAGGCCTTGAAGATTCCGAATGGTCTAACAATAACTAGCATACTAGTCCAGAGGCAATTCTACTAGTGTACGTGTGTGACAAAGAGTGGGGGGGCGGGTTATGGGGGGCAGGGAGGACATAAAACAATAAACTACCGTACTAGGCTTGGCGACATTTCGGATTGATTGGTGGTCGGTCATTTAATGCGCCTATGCATGAATATTTCAGGCACAGCCAAGCTAGGGAGGGGAGACAGAGAGAGGACAGACAAACTTGCTAGGCGTAGTACATTCAAGGTCGTGCTAGTGCGAAGACAGGAAGTGCGAGGGAGGGGGACAAGTGCTCCCAGTCCAGCAGGGGCCTGGGTTAAGTGCACGTAGGAACGTATTTCACGAGAGGGGCAACCAACATGGAACTTCCAAGTGCAGTAGTGCTAAGCCTGGAGGAAAGTGCATGACTGGCGGGGGAGCCTGGGACCTGTGAGATTCTGGAGGTGCACCAGGTGACCAGTCAGTGAACTGAGCAGGTTGTGCGAAAGAAAGAAGGAGGGAAGCATGAGAGAAGAGAAAGGAGGTTAGCAGGGGAGAGAGAAAGGAAGGTCTTGAGGAGTTTCCGGTACTTATGGAGGTCTGGCTCAAGACGGAGAGAGGCAGGGAAGCTGTTCCAGAGGGAGGCACCTGCAGAGGATAGGGATCTACCCCCAAATCTGTTTGGAAAAACGGCTCACGAGCAGAGGGTTGGAGGAGGCCGACCAGAGGGCTCTAGAAGTTTAGGTCGTTTAGTTTCTAGTATTTAGGGAGCAAGCGTTGCAGATAGTAAGGGCCTCGGCGAAGAAAGCCTTGTGAATTATGCAGATGGACTTGATCATTGCAGCCACAGGGAGCCAGTGAAGGGATGTTGGTGCCAGAGAGATGCGGTCCCTGGGCTTGAGGCCAAGGAAAAGTCTTGCAGTTCTGTTCTGGGTAAACTGAACAGGTCAGAGAGTAGAAGGAAGATTTATATCAGGCACCGACGTTTCATAAGGCGCTTTTGCACTCAGCAGACATAGATCACCATAGAACTTCTCCTGGCTTTATCAAAACTCTGGGAGTGCTGTACATAGCAGCATGACAGTTGTTCTTGGAACAGGCACAGAGCACTGGTAAAGCGGTGTCTCTAGCAAAGTGTTTCCTAAACTCGGTTTCTGGCCATGCTGCAAGGTGACCCTGATAATGTCCAGGGTGGGGTTGGTGCAAGGCCCCTTGCAAGGACAGAATTGTGACACTCTTTAATAGAAAATATAAATTGTTCTGGCATTTAGGGGTGAGGCAGCAGCTACAACATTTGTACGCACCGAAACACCAATATTGAAAATAAAAAAATTAGATTTTTTTAAACAAACAGGGAATGGTTATGCTCAGCAAAGATTTTTAATATTAAATTTGAGGATGGTGTTTGGTAGGAGAAATGTGTTGCGTTGCCAACTAATTGCAGATCACTCTGGAGCACCTTCCCAAATTTCCACATCCCCAAAAAAAAAAGAAGAAAAAAAAACAGCAGTAGCAAAATTACAAGTACAAGGTGCTTGATCATTTGAAAAAAGAATTACAGCTTTTCCATTGGTCAATCGATATCTTGATGTCTGACTTTCAAAAAGATGAGAAATCTCATTAATGAAGAGCTGACCGACTTGTTCTCTTACAACTTACCATTGAGACTGTACAGATTACTTTTCCGACATAGCAAAGCAAATGTCTGGCTTTGACGATCCGATAAACTGTTTTCAGATCGTTTTTATTTGATCAAGTATTGCATTCACAATTGAGAATTGGCCAGCATATCCAAGCAGAGTGTGCCTTCATGTTAGAGAAAGAGCAAGAGGTGAATGAGCAGGGGAAAATGGTGGAAGGGGTGAGGGGGAGAAACAGATGGAATGAGTTACTTGTAACTCCTGTTCTCCAGCATTAGTATCCTTCATAAATTCACATGCATTTTTAATATTCCCAGTCAGGCTGAGAATCCTTGGTCATAATTTAGATTTGAAAACAGCTGTCACTTGGGTACTCCAATAGTGTGATTTTGGGTCATACTGCCCACAGGCAATTGACAGGCCTCTCTTAGCTGCACCCACGGAGGCCATTTTCTGATTTTGGCAAGCGCACATGAATGTGGCAATACGAGTCAAGAAGAGCAATAAGAAGTCGTCTGGAGGGTCGCACATGAATGGAGGGTCGCACATGAATATATGGAAGATATCAATGCTGGATACCAGGAGTTACAGGTAAGCAACATATTCCATTTCCAGCATTGGATCTTTCATAAAAATCAAATGCTTTTTAATAGATGAAAAAAGCATTAGGAAATATAGAAAATGGGCTCATGCAGGCTTGAGTAACTGTCTCACATTTACAAAATGTAATTGGTTGTTAGGTGGGCAGCACAGGTCTGGACATGGGTGTGGCGAGGCCCAATCATCACAAACTGTTACAAGCAAATTAATGTCCTGGCCAACATGCGCTCCCAATATATAATATTGTAGGACAGGTGTCTACAGAAAAACTATGTTTTAAAAATGACGCCTATGACCATGTGGCACACACATAAGCCCCATTGAGGATGTGCTGAGCCTAATCAACTCATATATACACATACACATACACATATACATACATATACATACCCAAGCCCGGATAAAAGCCCCTATTAATTTTATTACTGGTCAACATGATTGTCAAGCAATCTCTTTATTAGTTACTTTGATTTATATACAGGTAACTGAATAATAATTGCAAGTAAACAGATTTGCGGCATCACTCAACTTTGGATCAGATTTTTAAGTACAGTTGGAATTCTATATGTACACATGGTTTGAATGTGGATGCACTTGTCCAGTTTAATATTATAGTTTTGTTACTTTTTTATGGGGCTCCTAGATTTCTGGTTTAATACAGAAAGGTTATCCAGCGGAGGCTCTAGCATTTGGAAGTTTAATAATCATTGGGACCGACTGATTACAGTACATTAAGAAGCATTAGATAAGGTTGAAATTTAGTGAAGGCTTTGGATAGGTGTTTGCTTAGGCACTAGAGTAGTCGCTGTCCTATTGCAGCTTGACAACCTATGTTCACTTGCATCTTTCTTCTACAAACCTTCTATACTTCGGTTCACATATATGCCATCACCAATTGTGATATTATTGCTGTTTGAATCTTAGGACTTTTTTTTCGTATGGATTCACGCATACCGTATCACCGGCTTACTGGAAATGGGCCGAGTGTTGGAAATAGGCCGGTAGTTCTACAGAAGCAGTGGGTCAAGCACAGGTTATTTTATTTTTACAAGGGGTTTTATGCAGGAGATTTTTAAGGCTTCCGGGAAGATTTCTGGTATAAGGGATTGGTTGTGGTTTGAGCGTGCAATACTACCGGCGCAGTTTGAGATTAGGGTGTTTTTGAGGAGGGTGGGCAGGCAAGGGTCCTACGGAGATCCAGACGGGTGGCTTTGTGCTAGGAGTGAGGGGAACTCCTGGTGTGAAATCGAGGAGAAAGGTGAAGGTTTGCACCAGGAGGGGGTTTGAGACAGGGGAGGGGAGATGGGTGGGCAAGAGGCAGGGATTTGGTTTGTATTTTAGAGATGATGGCAAAGTGTCTGTTGCTAGCAATGTTATGAAAATGTTCTGATAAGGCATCTCTCAGGGATTGGAAGTTGGATGGGTAGAGGGTTGAGCAACCTGGCGATTTGAATTCAGAGCCGATTCTTTTCAGTTCCTTGCTTAGGTTGCAAGAGTTCAAGATTCCCATAGAATGCTTTTTGGTTAATGATTTCCGATCTGTATGCACCTGGTTAGTCTTGCATGGGGGAGCGGAGGGGGTTTCGTTTTGAGGGGTTGGTTCTCCATGCCCGTTCCAGCCGGTGCTTGATGGTTTTCAGATAGTTGAGGGGACTGACTACCTGGGTGTGGGTCTGTTTTGCTGGGTTGAGGGATTTTAAGGCGCTGGAGAGCCAGTGGTCGACGAATTTGATTGTGGGCCTTCCTGGATGGAGGGTGTTGGGAGTGATTTGAGGGAGTTGGCTGGATCGGGGTTGACGACTGTTCCAGAGTGGGGCAAGGTGTGGGGGTTGGTGGTGGCTAGGCGTGGTCTTGGGAGGGGGTTGGTGGTAAAGATGGTAAGGAGAAGAAGATTGCAGAGTGATCTGTCTATGTTAAGGGATGTGGGGGCAGAGTTCATATGATGTGTAGTGCTGAAAAGCAGAAGGGTGTGGCCGGCAGTGTGGGTGGGCGGTGACTTGCATTATCATGTCAAAGCCTTCTAGGTTATCTGTCGGAGCGCAGGTCATGAGGCTTGAGGGGAGTCAAACCAGAAACTGAAGCCAACTAGAATGGCGAGTGCTGGAGGTTGAAGGTAGTTGCAGAACGTCGCTGAGTGTGCCTGCAACGTTTTTGTTGTAGCCAGGTGGTCTATAAATAAGTCAAACTGTAGAGGGTGAGAGTTGGAATTTTATAAGAAGGTATTCATAATCTGTGGTCCTGGCTAAGGTGTCGTTGATAAGCAGAGGACATTGGTGCTTGTATTATATTGGTTATTTACATAGCGATCTTTACCCATTTGTATGGCCTCAACGCGCTTTGTGGTTGGAACTACCTCTGTGACCGCAATTAATGTCTAGGAGGTTCCGAGTTTAGATTCAGAGATACTTGGGTGCAAGTTCTCAAGCTTAGGACTGGCTAGGTTCCAGTTAGCAGCCCAGAGGTCAGGCACGTGGGTGGGCGCTGTTGGTGGTTTAGAATAGTGCTATTGCTGAAGATTCGATGTGTGCCCAGCTATACCGAATTTTATTTTCGTTGGTAGTCGCTGTTGCTAGTGGCAGAGGTGTTGGGGTATATCAGGGGTTTCAGTGTGGACGGCTATGTGCGCTGCTAGACCGGAATGGCATAGCCATAGCTACATTTTATGGTGCATGGATGGATGCCCATGCCTGCGGACTGTGTCCACAGAAGTGGTGTGAGGTATACGTACTGTATGCTTTGAAGTAGTGCATCTGCAGCATTCTTTTTCTTTGTCCAATGTGGATGGCATGGACTCGTTGCTCGTGGTCACTCTGGGGCGAAGTCTGAGCAGCTGGGCAAGTCCCAGAGGGACGAGGGCGTGGGGGATGAGGACGACGATGGGGGAGTAGGGGATAGGGAGGACAATTGAGGGAGAAAGTTTGTTGTGGAGTGCCTTTGCAAAAGCAAAGGGGGAAGGGGCGTGCCTAACAAAGGGTACTACAGTAGGAAGTAAGGTGCTTTTGAATCTGGATTTTGGGATGGGGGTAACAATAAATGGTTGAATGCAGTGGCACCTGGATTTGGGAACAGCTGGGTGGTGGGAAAGCCACCTTATTGGGGTACAGCAGTAGGCACTAAAGGCACCTAGATGTGTAGGTAGTGAAGTACAGTGGCACCTAGGTTTGGGAAACCTGAACAATGGGAGAAAAATGTCTAAATGGGTCTTTCAATCTGACACAATCTTTAAAAAATAATGTTAAAAGCGAGGTATGGCTATCTGGCACAGTCATGCTAAATGATTTGGAGACCCGAGATATGAGGGTCGCAAAGCCTAATGGGGAACAGTGATTGCAGGTCACTATGTTCAGACCTAATCTTCACAATTCTGTCTAGATGCGACAGTTCTCATCTTTACAATTCTTCTATCTGACTGACGCATGGCAAAACTTCACCAGGGCAGAATATGAATGCCTAAATTGGAGGCACATCAGAAGTGCAAACACCTAGATTTGAGATATCTGAATAGATGGAGCATGCCCTAGTACGGGACACAAAGTTGAACACCACCACTGAGCGTTTGTTACACATCATGAGGGGTATTCTTTACTAGCTGGCTGATTTTGGTATGCTTGTGATGTGTAGGTAATAAGAGGCAGGGCTTTTTGGAGTACAGGGATTGCTGTACTCCCCACTCAGACCACACTTATCTTGTCAGTCGCTGCTGGTTGACGGCTGGCTAGTGGCCTCTCAGGAGAACACAGGCAAACATGGTCTGGGGCTGCTTCTTTGGGAGCTGCCATTTGCCGAAGGTGCTGCATGGGCTGCCCTTGGTGGTGTGGTTAAGAGCCTACCTCCTGGAGGGAAACAGCCAATCATGGACAAGGGGCAGGGGCGAGGTCATACTGTAGGATTGCTAGTTACCCAACAACTCTTGATATAGTCTGAACATTCAGGTTGTAGCTGGGTGGGAAGGCCTTATGTGCAATGGGTTCGTAGTAGTCAGCAAACCAGGTCTCTCTGATTCTGGGCTTTTGTCAGAGATGAGGTCAAAGATGTTGCATTCGTTTTTAGAGACTGACCTGGCATTGATGAAAATGCAAGAGATTTGGTGGTATGTGATGGACGACATGAGCTTGCCAGGGTCATGGTGGGGATTGTTGAAGGGGCAGGAATGGTGGGGGAAGTGGTGGCGGCGCGATGAGGGATGGGGAGGCAGTGGAGGCCATCGTGGGTGGAGGTCAACAGACTGGGAGGGTGGAGGAGGGGAATAGTGCGAAGACCGGTTTGGGTGCTTTAGTGGGGGGGCATGGATTGGTGTCAGCGGTGGAGCGCGGGTGATAAGTAGGGCCTGAGGTGGCTTAGGCCTTTTCGTCTCTTTTGTGCAACTAATGGGGTGTGGGTGGGGGGAGAAGCGGGGTGGGGGGGTCTGTTGAGTTTATTTTTGCCAGGGCTGCCCTTGCTGCTCTGAGATGGGAAGTGGGAGCCTCCTTTGGGAGAGGTGAAATGTGCGGGCATGGGTGAGGTGGCCACAGTGAGATTGGGTGGACAGAGCGGGATGATCGTTGGTGTCGGGGGGGTGGGGGGGAATGTTAAACTCTAGCTCTCCAGCATGCCGCTCTTGCTCGGGCAGAACAAGATATATGTGGAGGTTGGAGCAGGGGGGGGTATTGGACAAGGGCGGAAGTTGGCCATATACCTCTGGGGTTTGAGAGAAGGAGGAGGGCAGCGTGAAGTGGTGGAGGGTTGGGCTATGCGTGGAAGAGGATTGGGGTATGGTGGGCATCATTGGACATGCTGGCGTGCAAGTGTGCAGCTCTGATTTGGGCAGTGTGGGTCATGGGGTCTATCTTGTGTGTTGGATGCACCCTTAATAGAAAGATCGCACACACATGGATGGTGCAGCTTGAGTAGTGATGGAGCACAGGAAAGGTCCTGATCATGGGGGTGTAACTGGGGCTCAGTACATGGAGTTTGAAGGGTCAGTGGTACGTTGTGAGGTTTGAATGGGAAACGCCAACATTTGAACACAGCAGCAATTAGAAATGCCCAGCCCTAAGGTACCTACAGTTGGAGACAGCTGTGAATTGAGAGCCACCTACATTATGAACACATTAGTAGTTTGAACTACCCATCAGCTAGTTATCAGTGAGCTATGCTATGTAAAATAAGAGGTAAGATTTCACTGGAGTACAGTAATTGATGTGTTCCTCACCCAGACCACGGTCAAGATGGTAATATCTTTAGCCTTGTGCAGTTTAGAAAATGGTTCAAAAAGGAAGAATACATAACTACAACACAAGTATTTCTTAGGATAAAGATTCTTGGTCCAGAGGGGGGGGGGCTCACTTCCACTGGATTCCATTTTCAACACAAAGATCCTTGCTCCAGATGGTGGCTCGCTTACCCTGGATTCCTCTTTACTTTGATATTTTCACAAGTAAACTTTTGTGTACCTTTCTTGTCCAGCAACACTGACCAACACTGACTGGTTTTCTACTTTGGTCTTTTTTAGGATACCTGGTATACTCTACTGCCAGGGTTGTGCTCCCTCTCACTCCTGGTTAACACAATCCATTTTCTAGTCCGATATTTCTTGTCAGAACCTCGAACTCTGGTATATTTCCTGTAACTGCCTGGTATACTCTCCTGACATGGCTTCTGTTCACATGGGCTCTCTGCCCTCTCGGACTTGCACATTTACTTTGTTAGATAGTGTATCTGCTGGATATATTATCCTGTCGGCTTTTCCATATACTTACTGTATACATTAACTCTCAGTACATTTCCCCTTTTGAAAATAATCTGGTTGGCGTTCCTGGTTTCTCCCACAGCTAGCCAGTGATGCTCTTTCGTCCTTTCCTTCTTGTGATCACTTCCTCTTGGCTTTCCTGCCTCTTGCAGCTTCCGCTGGCCTTTGCTTAGTTCCAGGCTCTGGTGAGTTAGATGTCACTTTCTTACTCCGGCAAACACCCAGGAATTCAATCGTCTGCTCCTGAAGAACCTGCGGCGTGTAGTCTTCGCGTGGCAGCTTCTTTCTTCGTGGCTCTCGTGCCGGACGGCTCCACCACATCAGTCTCAGCCTTTCATTCTCTTGATACACGGAGAGGCGCAGCTCTCTCCCGTCAGCAGCATGTCTCGACTCTGCTTCTGCTGTTTTTAAATTTCCCAATCACAGTTAGTTGTGTGTGTTTAAAGTTCTCCTTGGAGTGTGGCCTCTTTTGCTCTGCAATGCTTGGTTCCTCTTACCAGTATTTTGGTGATTCTGGGAAAGGAAGTACATTCTAGACAATTTACATGATAAACATTCTTAATGGTTTTCAAGGGCAAGTCAGTCCTGGATGATTAATGGGTCGAACTGGAGAAGACATTCTCTTAAGTTTCACAAGGCCAGAAGGACTTCCTGAGCCAAATCCCACTCGTGAAAGACTGTGGTCTGCCTGCTCAGAGCGTCTGCTGCTGCATTCTCCTCTCCGGCCAGAAGTACTGCAGAGAGTGATATCCCCTGCTGGATTGCCCAGAATCAGAGCTGCATCGCCTCTCTGCACAACAGGAGTGACCCTACCCCCCCTTTTTTTTATTGAGGTAATGCATTGCCACTCTGTTGTCCATCATGATCAGGACAGTCTTCCCTCGCACAGACGGCAGAAAAGCCCTCAGCGCCAGCCTGATAGCCCTCAGCTCTAACCGGTTGATGTGGAGTTTGGACTACGACAGAGACCAACAACCGCTGGCAGTCAGATCGTCGGCATGAGTTCCCCATCCTGTGAGGGAAGTGTCCGTCACTACTGTCACCTCTGGCCATCGTTGTCCCACCGCAGAAGATCCTGCGAAACCAAGAGTGGAATCTGAACGGGATCCGACATCTTGCCTGAGAATTGTGACCACTGCATCTTGAGGACCCATTGCAGGGATCTCGTCCTCAGCCTGGCCTCTGGCACCAGAAAAATAAAGGATGCCATGAGGCCGAGCAACCTTAAGAATTCCGAGAAACGCTGGGCATGTTGAAATTTGCCCACCATCTGCACAATGTGATGAGCCCTCACCTTGGGAGGCAAGCACTTCCAAGGACGTGTCCAACACAGCCCCGATGTACTGGAGCTGTGGTGAAGGTGTCCGATGCGACTTCTTGAAATTGAGGGAGAAGCCCAGCTTGTGGAGGGAGCGGCAGGTGAGACTGCGATGATCCATTGCTTGCTTGGAAGAACGCGCACGGATCAGCCAGTCGTCCAGGTAGGGGTAGACTTGAATCCCCCCCCTTGCCTGAGATATGCAGCTACCACCACCATTTAGCTTGGTGAAGACCCTCGGGCGGAGGTCAATCCAAATGGCAGGACCCGGAACTGAAAGTGCGAGCTGCCAGCCACAAACCTCAGGTACTTTCTGTGCTTTGGATGAATCGGCACATGAAAGTAAGCATCCTGTCGGTCCAGAGACGCTAACCAATCTTTAAGTCGAAGGGCCTGGAGGACCTGAGAAAGTGACCATCTTGAACTTGTCCTGAGGAGTTTGTTCAACCAACGCAACTCCAAGATGGGTCTCAATCCCCAGTCTTTCTTTGGAATCCAAAGATAGGGGAATACCATCCCTTGTTCCTCTCCGCTACAGGCACCATTGTTTTGGAGCGGCTGCGGCAGCGCCTGAAGGCAAAGAGGCAGCGGCTTTGGCACCTTTTCCCCATCCACCACGAGGAATTTTACGTTGGGCCCTTGACTGGCCGCTCCTCTCGCTCTACCAAAAGAGGAGTAGTAACGAAAGGAACCACTCCTCCACTGCTGTCCCCTAGGACGAAAAGGCGGAGGTTGACGTACAGCTGAACCCAAAGATTTAGCAGCTGCTTTGGAGGTCTGCAACCTCTCAAGGCTCTAGTCAGCATTGCTTCCAAACAAATGAGTACCGTCAAAGGGCATATTGAGAAGACGGGCCTGCACATCTGGTGCAAACCCCGACGTCCGCAACCACGCAAACCTGCGTTTCACAGGGCTCGCAGCCATGCACCTGCTGACACCATCAGCAGTGTCCAACCCAGACTGAAGGGATTCACACATGGCATCCTTGCCATCCTGCATAAGAGCAAGAAACCCATCCCTTTCTTCCCCTTAGGGAATATGCTCAGCTGCCAGAGACAATTTCACAGAGTGTGAATAAATTTTGCTAAGGCACAGGTGGAGTTGGCTGATTTCAGTGCCATATTCCCAGCCGAAAACATCTTGCATGCCCATCCTTCGAAGCGCTTGTCATCCCCATCAGAAGGGATGGTAGGGTACGCCGCCTGCCTCAATGCGGCAGGGCCGCCTGAACCACCAAACTCTCACGAGTGGTATGTGGGGATAGGTAGCTGGGGGTCGCTACCAGATGAGCGGTATTTCTTAGTCAACTACTTGTTGACCGCCGGAAGAGACTCCACGGTTCCAAGTAGCAGCCACCCTTTTCTGTAATGCCATGTGAAAAGGCAACACTGGGTCAGTGGACAGACCCCGATCTAAAATGTCTGTCAGGTCATCCTGGTCGTATTCAACTGGAGGGCTGGACCACCCTAGGTACTCCTCAACTCTCGATAGGTAGATTTAGAAAGAGGCTGTTACAATAGTCCAACAAAGAGAAACAGAGCTTGGGATACCATGAGCTTCTGGGGGAAGGAGAGGAAAGGCAGAGTACCTCTGAGGAGGTGCAGTAGGAAATTTGACTTTTTAGAGACCTCAGCGATGTGGGCGGAGAAGGAAAGGGTGGAGTCAAAGATGACCCGAGGTTCTTAGTCTGGCAGGTGGGGTTAGGAGGAGGGCAAAGGGAGGCCGGCCGGAGAGTGAGGGGAAAAGGATGGTGGTGTGCCGATGAGGAGGATCTCCGTCTTGCTGGCTTTCAGACAAAGATCATTGGCGGCATACCAATCTTGAATGTACTGTGCATTATCGGTTTAATCGGTGCTTGGACTTGTATGGAAATTGGATGAAACCTTGATGGCCAATATTTTTAAATAAAATTCATTGCGTCTCAACACACCGAAGAACTGATGCTTAACAAACATAATGGAAATTAAGAGAATGTTGAACTTACTCTGCAGCAGTCCTCCCTGGATTTTCAGTTGAATATAACGTCCCTCCTGTTGGTCCTTAAATGCTTTACGCTAACTTACTGTCATATTTTTTTTGGCTTGGCTGAAGTCAGAACGAGCTACTACATTAGAACTATAAGAAAATGGGTGACAAAAGCAGCAACGTTGTCTGCAAAACTGCCCAGTTTTTATTTATTTTGCAATGTCTGCTTCCAAGAGGTGTTGTAAAAAGACTGGGAGGAATAAGCAGATCGTCTCCTCAGAAGCTGGTCCCTGCCAAATGTTTTGCTCCCACCAGGCCTACCTAAACATACCCCACTGTACTTTACTAATTAGTCTAGGGGGGGTTAGTCTTATGGGTAAGGCCTAAAGTCAATCTCCGGATCACTATCTGAGCCAGGTGCACTGTAGGTAATGCAGCAAAGTGAATTCAGCAGAGTGAATTCTGCGATAAGTAGCCATGGCTGCAGTGCTCTGCCCAGGATTTTAGAGTAGGGCAAATATCATGCCTTGAGGCCACTATATCTACTTATGGAAGGAAATTTGAATATAGCTAGCCTTTTACCTTTGCTGATGGTGAAAATCCACATATCCCTCTTGTGTCCACTTACAGGGAATCTCTGTCCCCCCCCCTGTGTTCCTCTAATCAGCCAGACCTAATCCATCAACCTCTCTGTACCATCCTCTACCCTCCAGCTCTTGTTAAATTACGCACTGGCCCTGCACGTATGCCTTGTAAGCGTCCCAGCATTTGTGGGTTGTGTATCCCGGGACCAGGTTGGATTCCCAGAACTGTGCAGAGTGTTACAAGATGTTCTATGAGGTCTGCGTATTGGAGCATGTGTAGGTTGAATCTCCATGGGAGTGGTTTGTGTGGGGTGTCTGGAAGGGATATGCGGAGGAGGACTGGGGCGTGGTCTGAAAGGACGGTCGGGAGAATGGTGCATTCGGACACTAAGTGGATGATGCCAGCAGGGGCCATCCAGTAGTCTAGGCAGGAGTAACTGTCTTGGGGGTGTGAGTAGAATGTGAAGTCCTGATGTTGACTATGAGAGGCCCTCCAGATATCGACTAACCGGATATCTTTCATCAAGGACTGGATGGCTACCCTTTTCCTCAATGTGGCGGGGCATCCTGGGGTTGCGCCTTGGTGGTCTAGTAAGGGGTCCAGTGTGTAGTTGAGGTCGCCTCCAATGATTGTAAGATTGCCCATATGTTGTGCACAAGTTGCGAACATCTTTGTGAAAAACGATGGGGGAAATCTGAGGTGGGGGCGTATACATTGAGGAGAGTGATGTGATGTTGGTCTAAGAGTCCATGAGCCAGAATGTATCTACCTTCTTTGTCTGCTATAGTGTTTTGGACCTGGAAGAGGATCCGTTTGTGTATGAGGATGGAGACCCCCCCCACACCCCATCCCACCCTCCCCCCCATTTCCCATGATGGGAGGCAGTGGAATGCCGAGCCCACCCACACCCGTGAGTTTCTTGGAGGAAGATTACGTCCCCTTGAAGGTCTCGCATATTAGTTATCATTCTCCTACGCTTGATGGAGTGGCCCAGGCCTTGGATGTTTAATGTTAAAGGTGATGCCTGGGGCCATGGTCTATGTAAGGCGTTCCCTGTATGAGTATTGCCAGCAATTTGTAGGTGACTTGGTGCACAGGGCCTGCTGTTAGAGTGTAAGGGGGTCAATGTAGCTTTGTGTGAGGGGCATGCAACTCTGTAGGGCTCGAACCTGAGCTTGTAGTAACCTAAAACAAACAAGCCTGGAGCACACATTGGGTGGCCGTAACCCATAGCCCACTGCCAATACAGGGTGATATTACCCTAGCATGAGGTAAGAGGGGGTCCTTGCCAAGGAAGGGCCCCCCCCCCGATCCTTGTGTCGTACCTAGCTGTGAGTGCTCATCCCCGCTTCTCGCTCCTATCAGGGTGGCAACATGCCACTGTCTTCCGGGGCCTGCTTATGAAGAGTCTCGGTCTGTTTGAGACTCAGAAATAAGGTGTTCAGAGTGCAGCCGATGTTAGGATCCAGAGTCTGCCTGCGATTCTTGAATCGTGGTACGGGCCTCGTCTGGGCCCTGTTGGTCTCTTGAAGTTGGGTGTCTTGGTCACTACATGGCTTGTAGATCTTCTGCCACTTCCCATTTGCCTGCGCTCTGTCGGAATTGGGGGGGGAAGGGGGGTGGGGGGGTGGGGTGAAAATAAATAATCAATCAGTGGGATAACTTGAGTCGCGGGCGGCGGATGGTCAAGATCCGGGGTGATTATGTCATGTTGCCGGAGAAAGCGCCATGCCGTCTCCGGGTCCTCCAAGGATTGCCACTGCTTGTATATTTGCACGAACCATGTAGTGGGGAATTCGAGAAAATGGTGGTAGTCTATAGCCTTCATGGCCTCAAATATTGGGTTGAACCCTTTGCGTCTCCTCGACACCTCCAGAGAGTAATCATTAAAAAAAGGAATGTCTGACCCCTACGCTGCTCTCTACGCTTTGAGGATTGCCATCTTATGCTGAAAATTGAGCATTCACATGGTTATGGTCTGTGGTCTCTGCTCGGGCAACGGTTTCGGGACTGGGGCCCTATGCACCCGCTCCATGGTGAGTTGCTGGGAATTTTCTATTTTGAGGGAGTCTCGGAGGACGTCATACATGTAGTTGTCCAGGTCCGCGCCTTCCGCATTCTCCAGCAGGCCTACCACCCCCAGGTTGTTACGCCTGGAGCGATTTTCCTGGTCGTCGAGTTTTTCACCTAGTCTTTGGACCGCTCTGATGACCCCCGTCCAGGTCGTTGCCCGTGGCTGACTGTCTTCTACTGCACTTATCCGCTGTTCATTGTCTGCGATACGCTCAGCTTGTGCAGTCAGGTGGGCTTGAACATCTTGCAAATCGCGTTTTATGTCCTACACCATGGTATGTTTTTCTTGGGTGCGTTGGCTAATGATTTTCATTTCTGCTAGGATAGCTTGGAGTTGTGCTTGTGCGACCATTTCCGTCTCGTTTCTGCTGGATCTCTGCGGCAGGCTGGGTGTGGCAGGGACAGTCGTCTGCCCTGGCTGTGGGGTGCGACTTCCCCTTTGCATGCCCATGTGGGCTCCGCTGCTAGGCCAATTGCTGACAGGGTTAAAACGTGTGGGTTTTGGTGTTGTCCAGTCTAATTCTGTTGTGGTCCTGCTTGCTTTCAGGCGATGGTCTTAGCGATGGCGAGTATCTGGGTTCTCCGTTTGTTCCATATGCCCCACAGCCCTCGGTGTATGCAGGGATCTGCTACCAAGTTACCATGTCTTGGTGTTCTGATCGTAGCTTTGTCCCCCCTTGGCTCACCTGCATTGCCAGCGGAGGTGGTCCCTGGCGTGTATGGCGGCCTGCCTGCATGCACTGGTCAGTTGTTTAGTGGGGTTTCGTTCGGGCCCCCTTGTCACACCAGCATTAGCTTGATCCCTGGAGAGGTCTGTGTTCCCCTAGTTGGGGGGGAGGAAAGTGGAGGCTTGGTGGTGCTTTGTGCTGGCCTGAATTGTGTGCCGGCCTTATATCGGCCAGTTTGTGGCGGTATCAGTGCGCCTTGAGGGGCAGGTCCCCCTGGCGGTTAAGCTCCCGTGGTCCCCGTCTGAGGGTGCTTGCTTGTAGTGGCAGTAGATTAGATGGGCCAGTGTCGAGAGTCTGAAGGTCCTGCTCAGTCGGGGGTCTGCCGTGCCATCTGTTTGCCTGATTCGGGGTCAGCAGGGCTTGTGTTGCTGGGGGTGGGGGTAATGGGGTGGGCAATCCCACAATAGCGGTTGCCTGGAGAGCGTGCTGTTGCGGGTTGCGAGTCCACTGGAGAGGCGTCCAGTGGTGCACCAGGTGCAGTTCTAGTCCTTATAGACCTAACTGGAGAAGAGTTTCAAATTGACACCCATCGGGACTTCCAGAGCAGCCCCGCTTGGAGAGGAGCCATCTGGTAGGGCAATGCGTTCCAATGGGCTTGGACAGGAAGGGCCTTTGGCACCCGCCTGGCAAAGGACCGAGGGCTGGCAGGTGCCCAGGGGCATGGGCCAGCACCGACGATCCTCCTGGAGCTCTGACCAGGCCGCCCAAGAGCTTCTCCTGCCACATTAGAGCTTTTCCCTTGGGGGAGGGATGGGGACCCGCCACCGGGGCTCCCCAGGGCTGGTCGAGACAGGCGCCAAAGGCCGGGGGCCAGCACCCCCACCCAAGGCCCCTTTAGAATTGAGGGACAGGGAACCCGCCGGGCATGGGGACCTTTTTAGACCCAGACGCCCAAGGCCAGGTAGCAGCAGCCACCCCCCTGGAATTCTGGCCTGGGCCGCCTTAGAGCTTTCCCTTCCACATTAAAGCTTTTCCCACCAGGGAGGGACGGGGACCCTGCTGAGGTGCCCCGGGACAGCTGCTGGGGAGGGGGGGGGTCAACAGGTGCCCAAGGCTGTGTTGCAGCAGCGTTGGGCGCCTGCCTGGAGCTCTGTACCGGCCGCCTTAGAGCTTCCCCTGCCACATTAGAGCTTTTCCCCCGGGACCGCCGCCTGGCCGGGGGGACGTCGACCGGCACCCAAGGCTGGGTTGCAGCTGCCTGGAGCCCTGGCCTGGGCCCCCATATAGCTTCCCCCGCCACAGAGCTTTATCCCTCCGGTGAGGGACGGAGACCCTGCCGGGGCTCACTGGGACTGCCGCTGGGCTTGTGGACGGTTAACCCACTCGCGAGGCAGGCACGCAAGGCCAGGGGCCAGCCCCTCCAGCCGCCCCAGGGCTTCAGCGTGGACCCTTTAAAGCATTTTCCTGTGGGGAGCGATGGGGACCCCGCCGGGGCTCACCACCACCACTGGGGCTGGGGACCTTCGAGACAGGCATCCAAGGCCAGGGGGAGCAGCCGCGGCCACCCTGGCGCTCTGGCTGGGCACCCTTAGAGCTTCTCCATCCACATTAGAGCCTTGCCCTCCGGGACTAACCCACAACCACTAACGAACTCTGGTCTGGCCATTACAAGCGCCCCTTGACCGCACATGGGTTACACTTGCCGGGGGACCAGGAGCAGCCCACGAATGACATGGAACTCGAGGTCGGACGCTATAAGCGGTTATAGCCCCGTGGAGGGCAGGGGCCCCGCTCAGGGCACCACCTTGACACAGGCACCCCGTTTTGGACTTGACCGCACATGGGTTACACTTGCCCGGGGACTCGTTTCCTCTCAACTGTTCTTGAAAGCCAGGAAAATGGAGAATTCAGCACAGCAAACCATTTACTCCTAGCTCTTACAAGGAAAAAACCACAGGCTTCTTTGTACATCATTTGGTTGTCCTTTTTTGAAAAAACCCCAAATGTTCTCCTTTTTGGTTATTTTCTCTCACCCACTACAGCAAACTAGGATTCCTGGGTGGCGTTACGACCACCTACATGTGGGGGGGAAAAAGGTGCCAAATATGACCGAGATCTCATGTAACAAAAAAGTTACAAGCCATTGAATGACAACGGAACAAGTTACTTCCCTGTTCTCCAGCATGGGTCTGGCATGGATTCACATGCTCATGAATATTCCCCGTCGTCAGGCTGGGAATCCTCGGTAAAGAAAAATCAGTATCAGTTTCGTATATGATTTGTCTTTTGTTGTAGTAACCAATCACTGATCTCTGCATCATACTGACCACAGCCAATGACTGCCATCTCCCTAAGCCCCGCCTCTGGCAGCCATCTTCAGATTTGGTAGCACGTGAAGTGGCAGTATGACCAAGTGAAGAGCCGCAGAGGGATAGGCGGGAGGGTTCGCATGTGAATCCATGCCAGACCCATGCCGGAGAACAACAGTTACAGGTAAGTAACTTGTTCCTTCTCCAGCATGGGGTCTGGCATGGATTCACATGCTCATGAATAAAAGAATACATAGCAGTACACATGCACAACCACGGGATGTGGCAAAGGCTCAACATTAAGCAATTCTTACCTCCTCCCCAGGCTCACCTCACAGGTTGCGCAACACTGCTTGGCCGACCCTGGACTCCTCCCTGGAATCCCGATCGACGCAGTAGAATTTCGTGAAGGTGTGCGTCGACCTCCACGTAGCAGCCCTGCAGATGTCCAGGAAGGGCACACCAGATAGGAACGCCGTGGTAGCTGCGATCGCTCTGGTGGAATGGGCTCTCGGACGGCCAGGCAGCGGTCGGTTTGCCAACCGATGACAGTACATGATACAGCCGGAGAGCCATCTGGAAATGGAAGCCTTCTAGAGAGCCTTCCCCTGATTGACAGGTCCAAAGTTCACAAAAAGTTGTGACGTCTTCCGAAAACTCTTCGTGCGGTCCACGTAAAATCTCAGCGCTCTAGCCACATCCAGCGAGTGCAAAGTCCTTTCAGCCGGCGACGAAGGCAACGGGAAGAAAACAGGCAAGACCAAGGGTTTGTTGAGGTGGAAGTCCGACGGCACCTTGGGCATGAAGGAGGGGTGCGTCCTGAGCACTACCCTCGTGTTATGAAAAGTCAAGTACGGGGGCTTGCAGGAAAGGGCCTGCATCTCTCCCCCCCGTCGTGCGGAGGTGGGAGAAAACGCTGTTTTCCACAACAAGAACTTCAACGGAGCTGAGTGCGGAGGCTCGAACGGAGGTCCCATGAGCTTGGTCAGCACCACGTTGAGCTCCCACGCCGGGGCTGGGGCCTTCACCGGCGGGAACGATCTGAACAGTCCCTTCATGAATTCTTTCACCAGACGATGAGACCACAAAGACGTCCGTCCCGTGGTTCTGGAGATCGCAGCAAGATGAATCTTGATGGAAGCGTGCGCCAGTCCAGCCTTGGCCAGCGTCAGCAGGTACGGGAGTACTTGAGGAGCCGTAATCCGTAGAGGGTTAATCTTCTGTGCGTGGCACCAGACAGAGAACCTCTTCCATTTGTGTCCGTAGCATTTAAGAGTTGAGGACGCCCTGGCCTTTGCAAGAACCTCTCTGCAGTCGGCTGGTATGTCGTAGCCTCCAGACTCTAACGCTGCAGGAGCCAGGCGTGCAAGTTCAGCGACTTCGGGTCGTGATGGAGGATGGCGCCTCCTTCCCTGGAGAGAAGATCCGCGTCCACTGGCAGCTTGATTGACGGGGACGCTGACAAGTCCAGAAGGTCCGGGTACCATATCTGCCTCGGCCACGCAGGTGCGACGAGGATCATCCTGCACCGTGACCTCTTGAGCTGGTTGATGAGCCGGATCAGCAGAGGCAATGGAGGGAACGCATATAGGAACAGGCCCTCCGAGGGGAACGAGAAAGCATCGCCCATGCTCCTCGGCTGGGGAAACCTGCTGGCGAACCTCCGGCACTTGGAGTTCGTCGCCGTCGCGAATAGATCGATCTGGGGTGTGCCCCACCGTCGGAAGAGGCGGTCCACTAGATCCTGTCGTAGTTCCCACTCGTGGCACGAGCGCAGCTCTCTGCTGAGCGAGTCAGTGATGGTGTTTATTCCTGCCAGATGAAACGGCACCAGAAACATCCCTTGGGCGACGGCCCAATGCCACAGATCCTGCGCCTCCTTGGACAGGGCTGGGGATCTGGTACCACCCTGCTTCCTGATGTAGAACATGGTGGTGGTGTTGTCGGTGAAGATCCTCACCACCTTGCCCTTGAGGGACGGAAGGAAGGACCTGAGGGCCCAAAACACTGCACGGAGTTCCAGGACGTTGATATGGAGGGACTTCTCCGTCGGCAGCCAAAGGCCCCTCGCATGCAGATTTTTGGTGTGCGCTCCCCACCCTTCCAGGGAGGCATCCGTGGTCACTGTCTTCTGGTGGCCCGGGGTCTGGAAGTCCATGCCCGCCATCAGATGCGCACGGGTGCCCCACCACCGGATCGCTCGTCGGAAGCTCTCTTCGAGTGTGATCCTGTCCGCGAAGCTGCCCGTCGTCTGGATCCAGCGAGCGTCCAGGAACTCCTGTAACGGGCGCATCCGAAGCCTGCACAGGCGGATGAGATAAATGCAAGACGACATCATTCCGAGGAGGGACTTGATGGACCTCACCCTGGCCGCGTCCGCCACCACCATCCGCTGCACCTTGCCCAAGATGGCCCTTGTCCTTTCCTCCGATGGAGGCCAAAAGCGCCACAGTGTCGAGCTTCGCTCCCAGAAACAGTGCGTCTTGCGCAGGCACCAGGTGGGACTCGGCGTAGTTTATGGAGAATCCCAGGTCCGTGAGTAGTTGGACGGTCTCGCCGTGTGCTCTGCGGCGAGTTCCTTTGTCTTTGCTCGGATGAGCCAGTCACCAGGTAGGGGTAGACGTGGATCCCCTCCAAGCGCAGCCGCGCCGCCACCGGTGCGAGGCACTTGGTGAACATCCTGGGTGCTGACCTCAATCCGAAAGGAAGGGCTCTGAACTGGTAGTGACGCCCTTGGACCACGAATCACTTTCGGTGTCCCTTTAGGATGGGGATATGGAAGTAGGCATCCTCCAAATCCAACGACGACAGGAAATCGCCCTCCTCCAGCTGACCCAGGATGTGCTGGAGGGTGACCATCCGGAACTTCTGTGCCTTGATGAATTTGTTCAGTCGTCGTAGGTCCAGGATGGGACGCCATCCTCCTGTCTTCTTCACGAGGAAGTATCTTGAGTAAACTCCGGAGCCCCGAAGCCTCTTTGGGACGAGCTCGATGGCGCCTTTCTTGAGCATCGCCTTTACCTCCAAGAGAAGTTGAGGGACGTGATGTTCCTTCCTGGCCATGGGGGGGGGGGCGCGCGGGCACTTTAGAAACTCGAGCGTGTGACCCTGGCCCAGGGCGTCCAGCACCCAATGGTCGGTGGAGATGGACTCCCACACGCTGACGAAGTTCACCAGCCGGCCTACCACCGGGATGCTTCGGTGGGGGCCCGACCCCCACGGCCGGTTCAGTCCTGCTTCAACGAGGCCTTGCCGCCTTGTCCTCCCTGGCGACGACGGCGGGGTCCGCCCGACTTGCCTCGTCCCCTGTAGGCTTCCTGTGAGGACGAACGGGCTGCTTGACGGTAGGTGGAATATCCCCCGCCGGAACATTTAGAGGCACCCTGCTTGCCTCTGGTGCTCCGAAAGGGCGGCCGTCGTTGCTGGAGAACACCTAGAGCCCGGACAGTCTCCGTCTTGATGGCTTGTAGGGAATCGTCCACTGTTTTCCCAAACTGGTTGCTCCCGTCAAATAGCATGTCCAACACTCTGGTCTGCACGTCCTGCCGGAAGTCCGTTGTCTTGAGCCATCCACAGCGTCTAAGGCACACGCCGTTGCCCAACTGGTGAAAACCAGTGTCAGCGATGTCCGTCGCTATCGTAATGGCATGGTCCGACGCCACTTCTCCTTCCTGCAAGATCTCTAGGGTCTCCGCCCTGTTGTCATCCGGTAGGAAGTCCAGCAGGGGGGGCGATCTTGTACCACAACTCCCTGTCGTAGCGGGCTACGATGGCTAAGGCGTTTGCAGCCTTAATCGTTGTCGCTGCCGATGAGATGACTCTGCGTCCCATCGTGTCCAATTTCTTTCCCTCGCCGTCCGGTGGGGAGGTCGAGATAGAGGCCGAAGCCCCCCCCCTTGCTTTCTTCCTGGCCACCGTGGAGACGACAGAGTCCAGGGTCGGCTGTGCCCGAAGGCACAAGGGGGCTGCATCTGGGACCCGGTACTACTTCTTGTACCGATCCCTTCTCGCAGGCGTTGTGGATGGGTTCTTGAGCAGGGCGAGACCCTCATCCCAGATATCGCCCAGTAGAGGTACAGCGAGGACCGTCTTCCTCTTGGTCTCACGCCGTTGATAAAGGAAACCTTCCTTCTTCTCTTCCGGGCAGAGCTGGAAAAGCTCGGATGCCCTGGCGATCATGGCATGAAACGATCCAATCCCGTCGGGCGGGGAGTCCCGGGGAGGAGGTGACGACGGAAGATCCTCGTCGTAAACCTCGTCGTCTGTACCTGTCGTGTCCGTCCCCGTATCATCCCCACGGGTCGTGGATGGGGAGGAGGGCTGAGCAGGGTGCGATGGTTCAAAAGGAGGTGGAGGATGAATCCTTCTCTTAGGAGGAGGGCTCCCAGAAGGGCCTGGCTCCGGGTCCCCCGTCAGGAGCGGTTCCTCCGTTGGTGGTAACGGCAATCTCGTCCTTATCTCCGAGCACAAGGACTGTATAGCCAAGAAAATGGCCGCCAAGTTGTCTTGCGGCACTGGTTGAGGGGATTCCGACGGGCGGTCAGGAGCCTCGTCGGCACCCTCGACGTTCTCGTCGTCTCCTACGTCGGATCCCTCCCAACGGGCTGGTCTTCCACGCCAATGCCGTGGCTTAAGACTTCGATCAGCTCCTCTTCAGAGGTTGAGGCCGAATCCATGACAACCTCCTGCCCCCCCTTTTGCTTCTCCGTCGGAGGTTTCACAGGGGTCCTGTCGATGGGCTTGAAAGAGAACTCCCTCTGCGGTGGCAGGGAGACTCTGAGCCCCGAAGTCGCCTTCACTGGTGTAGCCTCCACAGACTGAGCCATGGCCGCTGCGACTGTCTCGATAGAGGCCTTAGCAGGGTGGATCAAGGCTTTCACCACCTTAGGTGCGCTCACCGCCTTCTCCTTGAGGGGAGGTTCACCGCCTCGCTCCCGCTCCGATGGGGCCTTTGAGCTCGACCGGGGTCTCTTCAGGAGCTTCGCCGGGTGCTCGGCCTTCCTCTTACCCGAGCCAGAGCGTTGGCTCTTGGTTGATGGCGCCGGGGAGGATGCGCCCTGCCTGGCAGCCGTAGAGCCCGACCGTTCGGCACTCCCGGTGCCAGCGGACTCGCGGTGCTTGGCCTTCTGTTGGACCCCCGTCGCCGGGGCGCCCTCAAAGGTCTTAGAAGATCGCTCGGACTTCTCGCCTGACGGGCTTTTACCTTCCAGCCAGTTGGCGAGACACAGATGGCGGTCCTTCATGGTCCGCTCCGACATTTTGCCGCAAAATGCAGTCCTTCTCCACGTGCGTCTTGTCCTCATGCAGGCAGTAGAGGCAAAGGGAGTGTTCGTCCTCAAAGACATTCTGAAGCTGGCATCCAGGGCAGACCCTGAACAGCTTTCCGGGCGTCGAGCTTCCCTTCTCCTGGGCCATGACCGAGATGGGCCTGAGAAACTTCTGGAGTCCTCCAAAAGCGTGGCTCAACGAAATCTTCACCCTTGAGGGGCGTAGAGGAATCTGACACGGGTCCCCGTTGATCGGATAAAGAAACTGTGGAGCTTGAGGCTCTTTTGACCGAAAAAAGAAAGAATTTCCCTATGAAAAAGCGCGAAAACGCACTACAGCTCGAGAGCAATAGCACGAGGATCCCAACAAACGAATGTGCGGTAAAAATCTGAAGATGGCTGCCAGAGGCGGGGCTTAGGGAGATGGCAGTCATTGGCTGTGGTCAGTATGACGCAGAGATCAGTGATTGGTTACTACTACGAAAGACAGATCAGAAACGAAACTGATACTGATTTTTCTTTACCGAGGATTCCCAGCCTGACGACGGGGAATATTCATGAGCATGTGAATCCATGCCAGACCCCATGCTGGAGAAATATCGAAATCACCAAAAAAGACCTTGGCACTGGGGAGGGGGGACCCATGGCAGTTAAGGGGTTAAACACTACATACAGATTTCTGGTGGTATATGGGAGACCATATGGCTCCAGTATACGCAAACATGTTTATGTACTTTTTTTGAAAGCCTCTTTTATGTACACAATGATCAATGGTAATACCATACCATTTTAAGCTTATGGTTATGTTAATTGCATATATGAACATGCTAAATTTACAATGAAAGCAAGTAAAAAGGGATTTAGAGGTGAGAATCATTCACTTTGACAATACATTTAAGGCATATATGTTTATAAAGCCAACTAATAGAAACAATCTATTGCAGGTTTTCATCCCCACCACCCCCCAAAAGTAAGAAATATACCGGAGATTGCTATATAGTTAATTTATGCGAATTAAAAAGTATTCGAGAGAAGATTATCTGCAGGTACAAAATTGACTCCTTGAGGAACTAATTAATTGGAAGAGGTTTAAAGCACAAAGGAAAGGATCTGACATTGTAACAGCCTTTTACAAGCAAAGAGGACCCCGTGTACTTTAAGTTTTGTTTTCCATCACCAAGTATTTCAAGCTAAGTTATTATGAAACCTTATGATAGAGGATAAATGTCCATACTCCACTTTTTCTGAATCCATCTGTTTTCGGTTAGAGAAAACATGCTTTAATGAGAAATCGTTTTTTCAAGCAGACGGATTGCAAGATTTATTAACTAGATTTACCTCAAAAAGTGGCTCCTTCCACTGTCAGAATTTTTACAGCTTATCAAGGGATGATAACATCCAGAATCCCTATACAGGAAAGAATCTTTACTACATTATGCAACCTGTGATTCTACTGATGTGCTGTATGCTTTGAAACGCCCATGTGGTCTGTATAATGTTGGACTAACGAAAAAAGCAAACCGGATGTGTTGAGATGGATTTCTGAACTCTGACCTGGAGGGGCAGAGGTTCAGAAGGCCAGCCTAGTTTCTTGGAACAGGGTAACCTCTGGATAAGCCAGACCAATCAGGGTAGCTATGGCAGGCGGTCAAGACTAGGATGACTGTAGGACCTCAATGAGCACACAAAGCAAGGACACTTACAAATTACTCCAGACAGGTGTTGTATCAAAAATATAGACACATTTATTGCAAGGCCTTTGTAACATAGACCATAGCAAATGAATCACAGTAACGCTAAGTAAACCAACACACCACTATCCGTACAATGTATATACAAGACCATCGGGGTCTAAAGGGTTAAATGCACAAAATATGTCGACAACCTAGAGGGGAAGGAAACGGGCAATGCAGATAGTCTTTAGGCCCCTTTCGACATCGACAATACACCCAAGAGGCAGTCCAAGCCCTAAGAAGAGAGGAGCCTTGTGCTCAATAGTACATGCAATGCAAGTGCACACGGTTGTTCCAATTAGCAAAATAGGGTCTCTTCAGGGGTCTCTAGCAGCTCAGTAAGGTGGATGAGGCGATGCAGAACAAGTTCCCACTATTCAGGGAGGACCTCCACTTGAAGGCAGAGGCAGGGGCAGTTCCAGAGAGTGGGCTGGAGTCGCTAGTTCACACTAGCAGTGGAAAGGAGAGGGGCACCCAGGGGCCACTTGTGCGTAAAAAGGGCCCTTGATGCCAGGGGCCACTGGTTAGTGTTGGAAGTACTCACCGGTCCCAAGCGCACTCGGACCCAAACTTCGCCCGTTCAGTCCACTCGGTTTGCAGGTTCGAACGCAACAAAAAGGAAGTCTCTGCGGCTTTCATTCCCTGAGATACAGCTATGATTCCCAAACGGGACAGTGGCGATTTCTCTGCTCCGGGTGGATCAATCCATCCAGTTTCACTGCAGTAGGCTTCAGGGGCAAGAGGGTCACAAATGCAGCGTACTTGCAAAAGACGTTGCCGCGGCTGGGGAACACGGTAACTGCGCTCACACTCTGGTCCCGACGCACTCGTCTCACTTCAGACCTGGGAATGCCAAGTGTACGAAATTCGGTGTGAGGGTGCCGGGGACACAGAGCTAGCAGTATAGCAAGTTTCAAGAGCCTCCTCAAAACTGCGGCAGTGATAGAGCAAAGCAACTGGGTAAGCTGGTCAGCCCACTGGTTGACCCAGGGACACTTCTGAGAAAGCTTACTTGCAGGGTTTGATGAAAGTGCCAAGAATAGTTGGCCCCACTATTCCAATGGATTGAAGCGTCTTCGCAGACCTTCTAGGACGAGCAGAGGGGTCCCACGGGACGACAGCGGGCTCAGGGTGACAAACCTTCCAGCGGGTCACCAGCTGCTTCTCAAGTCGGCTTCGTAGTTGCAGGATACTTTGATCCTATCCTTCGTTCAGTGAAAACTCAGGAGATCGACCTGGTATGGGTGTTTTTGGCCTCCTCTTATCCAAAGTTCCCCTCACGCCAAAACGAAGAGGACCCCAATGGGAGATCTTCCCACAAACTCACTCCATACGTGGAGGCACACACCCAAGGCATGTAGAAGCCAGAGAAAGCATTGGGTTTCGCGGGAAAGTGCATGACCAAATAACGACTGACCAGTGTCGACTCGACCTGGGGAAGATGAAGGGGCAAGATGGCCCAAGGACAGGACAAAGGACCTTGTGGCATGGCCATTTTGGAGCCAGGCCACCTATTTGTGCCAAATGCGGTTACCATGGCAGGAAAGGGTTAAAAATAATGCAAAAAGATAGCTGCTACCAGTCGAGAGGATCTAGGGCCTTCGGAAATTACTATAGACCCAAGTGTGCTGTATGGTAAGATACATTGCACACTTGTTACATGTTGCACAAAAGTTGCGCCACGGGAAAAGGACTAAGGGAAACAAAGTCTCCCAGTACTGACTGTCTTAAGGGCATGTCAGTTTCCCCATAAAAAGTGAGCAAAAGCCCAGAGGAGTGCAGCTGAAGGCTGTGCTTCTCTGGCAAAGTCAGTCAATGGTATCTAAACAGCAGAAAAAAGTTTGGGGGTGTAAACATGGAGGGAAAATTACATACAATTATGAAATCTTTCCTAACAGATCTGAGCATAATTTACGGCTTGCGCTAGCATTTAATCTACATTTGCAATTCACTACAGGTGTTGGGGAGAATTCTCTGTTAAGGCTAATTTCCCAAACCTAGTGAGTCCCCCAGCAGCTTTGCTGGATTTTTGGAGTTTATTTTTTTCTCCTGCTAAGAGTGAGACTCTTTCTCCCACTCTTAGGCATGATTTGAGAATGTCCTTTGACTGTGAATGTGTTTTATGGGCTATGGGGGTCTTTTACTCCATAGGACTTCATGTGTTTTTGGTATGTATGTTACACAGCACCCTCAGTGCAGTAACACAGGGGTGTCATAGTGGCCCCAAACAGACTCCATACCCTGGGACTGACTACTGTCTCCCAGGGCATGTAAAGTCACCATTGGCTTTACTAGTCTCAAATTGTGAACAGAACCAGTACAAAACATCATATTGTGGAAGTACTGGTAGAGGTAATGCGATTGCCCCTGGGTCTGTTTTCCAAGGGGGCACTGTCCAGTCCCCCCTTGTCGAGTTTCTGGCTGGTGGCAGTGGATACCACGCGAAATATTCCACCGGAATATTTCCTATGGGATTTTCCCATTGATTTTAAACGCACCACTTTTTGGTGCAATGTTAAAGATACCGCTGGGTTATTTATTTAATATTTATTCCCCGGTTGGGTCCTTTTGCCAGGACTCTGTTTTAAAATGGCGTTTGTGTTCGCCTCTGAAACTCTCACCCAAGTCGAGCCCTTTGTTCCACTTTTTGGCGGGCTTCTCCACAGAAGCCCTCCAAATGGTGCCACACTGTCTAGGGTCTACAGGATGTGTGGGAGGGGGATTAGGCACCCTGGACTGAGTTGCCTTGGCAACTCAAGTCGCACTCTTGTGAGATTGGCCCAGTGGTGAGCCGCCCGGCTCACTACTTAGCATGTTTGAGTGACAGCTAGGCTGTTGAACCGGGGTTTTTCTGCATAAAAGCAGGGCTTTGGGGACTGGAACTTCAGAAGTCGCCACAGGACCTAAAGAATCCGAAGAGGGGAGAAGCTGAGCCATCTACAATACCACCACCACCACCGGTGGAGCCCTGCTGTACGAACTCACTACTTCCCCAACGACAGAGGAGATCTTCCAGGAGAGTCTTCTTTCCTTTGAGCTGGTGGGACCAACCAGTTCGCCTTTTTCGCCTCCCTGGATTGTCTCATGGTCGAATCGCCCGTGCCAAGCACCCCGGCGGCCGGATAGCCACGCTTTACCACTACCGCGAATAAAAGGGTCGTACCTTTTTATCGGGAAACTCCACGGCTGGTTTCTTCCCTGGCAGTGCAACGACCTCCAGCTTTCTTCCTCGTCAAGATCATCTCTTCCTCTGGTTGAAGCCATGACTTGCACCCGCTGCCAGGAACAACTGCCACCGCTGGAGCGTTCTCACCATTTCAGGTACTGTGTCCCGCCTGGTCTCCCTTGCAACAGATTGTCCAAGGTGTCCCGTAAATCCTTGACTTGCTAACTGGGTTGACCTCAGACCTGCTAACTTTGCCTTTCTGAACTGATCCAACCTCTTTTTGACTTTTCTGCAAAGACTTTGAGTGCATTTCCACTGTGTGATCTTGGGCACATTCCGCCTTGCTCTCTCCAAGAGTGGGCATGGCCTATGAACTTTTTGCTCTACAGTAGACCCTGCCTTTCTTGACTTGCTGTGGTTTCTTAAAAGTGTTGGTACTGTGTTATTTTCCTACTCTGCCTTTTCTCTCCCTTTTTAACCGAATTATTGGACTGCCATCTACGGTTACGCTTTCACTTCTGTTTTGCTAAATAAGTGGTATCTTAACCTAGACTTGTTGAATAATTAATTAGGGAGGTGTATATACAAAGTGACTGTTTGAACTTGCTTGATATATTAGTGCCAGTGTATTTTCTTAAGTGTGTTTTTAAATAATTATACACTTTTAATACCAAAGCTCTGGTCTGTGTTTGCTTGTTCTACTGTATTTTTAGCCCCATTGTGTATACTCTATATACTGCCTAACTCTTCTTGAGAGAAGTCTGACTGCTCAGCCACAGCTACCAGGTAAATCTGGGTGGTGCAGACTGCTACCAATTGGGTTTACTGCTTACTCCTGTAGTCTTAAACTTTTTGCAGTGGTGTCTAAGGGAACTGCACAGGTTTCTGCCTAACAGAAGGCCTACTGTAGCACAAATGCAATTCATCTTGGAAGTGGTCAAAGTACAGAAAAGGGGAGGTAATATTACGAAATTGCTAGCACAACATGAAATGTACTGAGTTGATAAATGATCTGTACTTGCCCAGAAATCGAACATTGAATTTACTACTATTTATTAATATGAACAATATTCTAGAATTAGGAGGAATTCTCTTAATGACAGTTATCATTCATTAAAGCACTGAGGAGCCTGTGCATGGCGTTAATTAGGCCATTGACCTAGAGAGTTATGCTGAAATGTATTGCATTATAAGATGCATAAAGTGGAAACCGGTTTAACAATGACATTTATTATCTACAGATCTAAACTAACACTTTACATTTGGAATATTACGGTGTTCCTACTACACTGAACACCTTGAATTGTTAATTACATATAATGGGTATTCCATTTCATTGTTATTTTCCTCTTTATATAATCAGATGTGCACTAGAGATACAGATTTTCAAACTAACAACCAATAAGCTTAAAGCTGGGGATTGTGAGGAGATGGACGCAAGCTGTAACATGCTATTTGTTAAAATTAACAAAGAAATTAAAATTACTGTAATAACTAGAGTACTACTAGTCCATAGCCCCTTTCCTCGATCCTTGTGGGCATCCCCCAGCATGGGGACTGTACGGGGACCTTTGACAGAAAAATGGAGCCTCCCCTATAAATTTAGTAACGCACATGGGGCGTAGCCTCAAGTGAGGGAACTCCCCGCCCTCAGGTGCTTCACCTCAGTCCCCTTTCACCACATCGGACACTTCGATAACTGGCTACACCGACACATAGTTGCCCTTGGCATACTAGCGGGGGGAAGGTAGTTGGGACGCAAGGATGAAAGGTGACTACGAGTACTCCAGTCACTACAGTGGGTAACTTTAATTACTCATACATCCCAGCCCCTTTCATCCATTTTTGTGGGTGATTCCACCAAACAACAAAAATTGGGTGGAGCTGCGATTCCCTGCCTCATTACTAGGACGAAGCAAAAAAGGTTAGTCAGAACCGCCGGACCAAACTATGCATCGCGCATGGAGCTGGTATCCAGTGAGTAGTGCTTATAGACAGCCGATGGAGTGGCCCAAGTAGTCGCCGTGCTGATGCCATCGCAAAACGCATGTGCGAAATGCCACAGATGTGGCCTTGGCTTCAAGCGCACAAGCATGGATCCCCTCAGGAACAGGTTTCCCCATGACCCCATATGCCTCCAAAATGGCTCGAACCATGCAATAGAATCTTTAGAAGCCTGAGAACCGGGGAGAAGCCCCCAAAAGTCACATACAATGCCTCAGACTTCCTGAAGGATTTTGTTCTACAGATAAAAACCTTAGGACCCTCCTGACCTCCAGGGAATGCAGAGCCCTCTCCTAGCTTGCGGGTACAACACTGGTAGAGAGATCTCTTGATTCAAATGAAATGGCGATACTGCCTTGGGCAAAAAACTTGGGCGAGTGCGCTAGATGACCTGGTCTTCGTCTGAGCCATTTACCACGTTACCGCCTGTATCTCATTAACCCTGCGCGCAGAGGTGAAAGCCAACGATAAAACAGCCTTTAGAGTCACCAAGCAGATGTTCACCAAAGCCATTGTCTCGAAAAGCTTGAAGCCGCAAGATCCACAGAGAGGTCCCAGACCAGATGAGGTTTATGCACTGGAGGGAAAAAGCCTAAACAACCCATTAAGGTGGGCCGAACCACCAGGTTCGCTGCTGAAAACACATGCTCAGGGGAATGCTTGGAAGCAGGTATGCACCTGGACTCAAGCCAGGTGCGCCGAAAAAAGCCAGCACGTCAATTAGTGGCCAGGAGACTGGCTCCAGCCCCTTGTCACAAGCCCAATGGCAGAACCTAGTTCATTTGCTCTTATACTGGGAGTCGAGGGCCTCCCCGTTGTCATCTGAAAATTGAGCATGCTGAAGCCTCAGCTGATCAGGAACCAGGCTGCCAGGGCAGGTTTTGGCCCGGTCTGGATGTACCACTCTAATTTGGGTTGGTAAAATGACATAAGAATGTTCAACCCCAAGCGACTCAACTGGTCCGCTTCTGCATTGCTGTCCCCCAGGAGGTGGACTCCGAGATCCAAATCCCCCTCCATCAGGGCACATTCCCAGATCGAAACCGCCTCCCTGCAGAGGAGAGGGGAACGGGTGCCACCCTGCTTTTTCACGCAAGTGGCTTGTCCCTGAGGGGCAAAATTCCCTGAGGGCCAGGCCTGCTGCCCTGAGCTGGAGCAGAGTGATATGCGGGAGGACTTCAGTCCTGGACCATGCTTCATGGATCGCGCAGCCCTCCAGAGTAGCCCCCAGCCCAAATGAAGAGTTCATAGTTATCACCAGGGTAGGCTCTGGTCGGGTGAAGCGGACTCCCACTGAGACATGATCCTCCGTCAGCCACCAGCAAAGGCTGTGCAGCAGTGGTGGTGGTGGTGGTATTGGGATCCTGTCCAACTGAGACCCTGTCTCCTGATCCGAGTTGGCAGACAGGTGGAGCTGGAGGAGCCTCATCTAACAGCGAGTACGCAGGAGGCCATCGGGCCCAGAATGTACTGGAACCGCCATGCTGAGGTGGTCCAGTTGGCCAGAAACTGTCCCACTGCATTGCGGAGGGACATAAGCATCTCACGCGTGGGGGACTCCTGCTGAACAGTAGTGTTCCAACGCACCTCTAGGAAGACCAGTCCCTGAGACGGGCATAACTGCGATTTCCTCTGGTTGAGGGAAAAACCCCAGCTGATAAAGCCAATCTCTGGCAGGAGTGCACCACCCCTTTGGATGACAAAGGGAGGTCGGGAAGAAATTCCCTGAGCACCCGCCACAGCTTCTGGTTATTGGCCTGCCGCAGATGTAGCCCATAGATGGAGTAACAGCGTTTTCCCAAAGACTCCTCCTTGGAGAGGCCATTGGAGGCAGCCCCCTTGGAGGAAGACGACGGACTATGGTTTAGATGAGGCCGCTGCAACCACAGAAGAATGGGATGCAGGTGGGAGGGCAGGAGGATTTGGCTCCCCGTCCGTCAGCCTAAACCTGCTGTCCAACTTCTTGTTCATCTGGGCATTGGACTTGGGCTTCTGTGCCACCTGCAGGACATCCTTCTGTATGGGAATGCCAGTATTGGATAATGGATCATGGTGTGTTTGCCTAAGGGGGTGGGGGAAGCGACTTCCTCGGGAAGAGGGACCCCCAAAAACTCTGCCAGGCCATGAAGGCGGTCTTTACCAGATGCCAAGTGTTCATCGTCCTGAGCACCATCCTCATTGCCCCTGTCCACACTTTTCTTACAGACTGAGGGGAATCTGGACCGTGGGACACAGGTGCCGGCAGCCCACCACTACCCCTAGGCCCAGATCCTCAGATAGGTCCAACGGCCGCACCATCTGAAGGAGCAGGAGGGTCCCGCACTGCTGGAGCAGTTGCCCCTCCCCCATCGAATCTTGAGCCCCTGCTACAAGGTAGGCCTTGGGGAATCTCTTCTGCCACCCATGCTGCTAACGGCAGCCCCTCGACGAGCGAGTCGAGATTCCACCACAATAACCATCTCCAGTGCAGTGAATGCACCGCCCTTCTCATTTGTGCAAAATTGCTATATTTGCACTTTTATCTGGCTTTTAGCCCACTGCCAGCAGACGTTGCACACGAGGAAGCCAAATCCAAGATGGCCGACTGCTTCCCCGGTGCCGTTGCCCTATCTGCTTTGCCTGGCTCAACCGCCCCTCGCCTCCGATTGGCCTACAGAGCTTCTTTTCAGCCCAATCCATCGCCGTTAGGCGATCGCCGTCCCACCAACGAAGTACCACACACAAAGGACTGTTTCCTGTCCTACCCCGGTCCATGCCTGTCTCTGCCTCATGGAAAGCCACTCTGCCCGACGCTGACCTGTGACCTTGCCATCCCAACTACGGCCATCCGGGCCAAGCAAAACTACAACAGGGATTCAAGTGGAAGGCTCGAGTGTCACCTGCTCTATATAACCACTGATACCACATTAGGGGGGGGGCCTCCTAAACGCCCGGTGATCCACATGCTGCTCACGAACTGTAAGTGTGAACCCTGAAACGCCACCACTGTTATTCCGGATGTAAAACCCATCCCTCATCCTATCCCATCTGCACCATTATGCCTCAGACTGAAACGTCAGTGTCTTCGCATGTTGCTGTCCCACTACATCTTCGCTTAAATGTCTCAAGTGTCTTACCTTGCATCCAAGTGCTGCCCTTCCTACTCTGAATGTAGGTGTTACCCCACTTCATCTCCGCTCAAGTGTTTTACCTCAATTCTAGATGTTGCCCAACTGCATTTCTAGCTCATGTGTTTTACCTCTATGTTTAGTACTATGTTAATATGTCCATAGCTTATCCATGTGTCTAAACCCAGTGTCTCATCAGACAGGTAATAAGTAGACAATGCACTGACAGTTTTCTAACCTGTACTGCATACTCACACATCGAATTCATATTATTTAGGCCACTACGCCTTAGCCTAGGAAGCATTTACACTGTACGGTTTCTACCTATCCAATTACAGCGGTAGCTCCGCATAATGTTAAGATTACTCATTATCTATTGCATAATGGCCATATCTACATTCCTTGTCGCTAGCACTCAGGACTGCCACACCTGGGTCCCCCCCATGCGAATCAGTACTTATCCCACCTAATACGACTGATAGTTATAAATAACCGTGCCCACATCTGCTCAAAGCATTATGCTGTGACAAGACCAGTAGCCTATGCTTTCCAGCCCAGCTCGACCAATGATAGAAATAATAACCTACGTGCCAGACTCAACAAACTACATGAGTTGCCTAGAAGACTTCTCCCCGCTACAAAACGTGAAATGAAATGCCAATGCTCCTAATTTCGTTCCTACCCCACCAGCCACAACGAATTCTCAAACCCCTAAATCTAAGCTTAAGTCTAGTGCTTGAAGTATACCAAATCTTGCACAAATCAAAGTGGTAACGGAAGCTCATTCCTACAAAGGAGCGCTCCTCAATGTAAGATCACTAGTTGCCCACACACTTGACATAGCAGCCCTAATTACTGAAGCTAACTTGGACTTCATGGCTACAACCAAGACCTGGCTACATAATGCAGCAGGGCCGTCACTTATGCTGGCCTTCCCTGACGGTTATACTATATTTAGGCAAGACCGAGAGGGCACCCGCGGAGGCGGAATTGCCATTATACCCAAAACGAATCACTAAGACTAGCCCCTACCCAAACCTTGCAATCTTGTGAAGCCCTTACGGCTAAACTCCCTATAAACACCCAATCAATAACTATTCATCTAATTTACAGACCCCAGGCCCGCTTGGGACCTTTGAGGAGGATCTGCACAGTCTACTAACCAACAATGTTTGAACTACCTCACAACTGTTCGTACTAGGGGACTTTAACCTAGGATTTAACCACCAAGCGGACGTGCACGCTTTAACCATTGCTAACACTATCAATTCATTAGGATTATCCCAGAAAGTTAACAATCCTACCCACTTGAAGGGTAGAATACTAGATTGGGTCGCTGATTCCAACTGTACAGCCGCCATCTCTTCCATCTCGCCATTACCCTGGACCGACCACTCACTGGTGTCCTTCAATCTCTTAACCACCCGACCATCTACCACAGTTCTACCTATGGCACCATCATGCCTAACTAGAAACAAGAAGAACATGACAGTGGACAATATCATTCCTGCTATCCTCCCAACACTAAATACACTGCCCGACAACCTAGACCCCAGTGTACTAGTTCACGAATACAATAAAATCATGCTTGATACTATGGACAAAATTGCCCCACTCAAACTGCGAACAAGTAAACCTAAGGCCCACTTAAACAAATGGTTCACGCCTGAACTTAAGGCCTTACGCCTAACAAAGAGAAAATGTGAATCTGCCTGGAAACTATGCCCAACTGATGAGAACAAGGCGAAACTAACCTCTAACTCTAGCCACTATAAAAATGAAGTCTGCCTGGCAAAGCAGAACTCATACAAGGACCGCATTGCCAACTCTAATACGAGCATGAAGGAACTTTTTTCCATAATGAAAGTACTTTAGTCACCTATTGCCACACCAGACACTTGCACCAAGGATCAAACCTGGTGTACAGATAACCAACACGCACTAGCAAATAAAATAAACACCCTCCAAAATAAAATCCAACTAAAAAAAAAGACTCACTAAACCTTCCTAATCTGCCCAAGCCACCACCTAATGCTACCCTCAATAACAAGACTAATAAATTCTCCTTCACCAAAACTACTACAAAAGAGGTAGAGAAAATCATCCTTTCCCTTAAACCCTCTAATTGTAAAGGTGATATCTGCCCTGCACAGATAATAAAAGATGTTGCCAGAGATTTATCACCTTTCATCTCCAAACTCATTAATGCCCCTTTCTCCACAGGCAACATCCCCACCAACTTAAAACAATCTTGGGTGCTCCCACTTCTCAAGAAGCAGACACTTGACCCTCTCATCCCTACTAATTACTGTCCGATTACCACGGTACCATTTTTATTGAAGATATTGGACAAAGGGGCTTATACACAGATTAAAAAACACCTCGAACTGCATAAGTTACTAGGAGCTAGACAATCTGGCTTCTGTCCACTACATGGAACTGAAACAGCCCCCAATGATTTAAAGACCCAAATAGATGAACTGAGAGATCAAGGAAAGACAGCACTCCTCCTACTTGATCTCTCGGCTGCATTCAATCTTGTGGACCACAAGGTCCTCTGTAGACATCTGGGCTCTGCTGCTCATTTCTCCACCCAGGCTATCAGATGGATAGAATCCTTTCTGAGTGACTAAGAGTTTTATCCCCCTCAGCAGCAGTTGACCTGACACCCATCACATGTGGAGTCACCCAGGGCACCTGTGTCTCCCCAATATTATACAACATCTTCACCAAACCTCTGTTCGATTATTTGGACCATCTAGGTATCACCTACACTAACTATGCAGATACACAGATTCTCCTCCCGCATTATGGGGATCATATTAAGGACAGGGAGTTGGTGAATAGAGTGTATCTCATCATTCAGGCATGGATGGCATCTCATGGTCTTTGCCTAAATGATAAGACAAGAGTTGATCATTTTGGGCACGCAGGCCAACATCAACAAATTAGGCCCAGACTACTCCGCGTTCAGAAATATTATCAAGGTCTCTAGGGAAGTAAAAACGCTTGGTTTTTACCTTGATTCTACCATGTCATTCACTAAACAGGTTAATTCCTTAGCGTCAACTACAGCCTATACCTGTAAATTAATAAGAGCAGGTAAGCCCTTCCTATCCAACGATAGCTGTATGATCCTAGCGAGAGCCTTAATACTTTTCCGACTCGACTACTGTAATACCCTTTACAGTAGTGCCAACAAAGCCATTACCCAAAGACTACAAACTCTACAAAATGATGCCCTAAGAGCTGCACTTGGCATAAATAAAAGGGAGCATACCTCCAATTAAACGCCAACATAAATGGCTTTCTACTGATAACAAAATCCATCTGAAAATGATCTCCCTGACCCATAAAGCCCTCAACAATGCAGAAAAATATCTACCAGACCGATAAGAACTGCCAATTCTAATTGCCTGGTAGTACCAAGATTTAAACTTGCCAAAATTGGCAACATCAGCTTCCCTGTGATAGCCGCTAAACTATGGAATGCTTTGCCACATAACCTAAGAGCAGACCAACCCTTCTCACACTTCAGAAGGAATTTCATCAAACACATCAATTCTAATAACTTGTAGATACCCATGTATCTTTAGCCTAACTTGTTTGTATATATGTATTAGAAAACCATCAACAAATGTATATAATTCTAACATTGTTTGTAAACTTATTGTACCTTGTATATTATTCGTCTGTAATTATCTGTATATACCTGTAAGTATGTAAACTGTACATTTTTGTAACATTGTCAATGCTAGATTCTTGTAACATTGTAAGCTTTGCATATTCTTTCTGCTGCGCCTGGTTACCTCAGGGTCTGGCGCGCATTATAAATTACTAAACGGCTGTTGAGGAGAAGACTGTGGTGGTACAGCAGGTGGTGGAGGTGGTTGACCAGAACCACCGGTGGAGCCTGAACCGGCAGAGAAGCAGGGAGCAGTACCCAGAGGAGGAAGCCGAGGCGGCGCCCTCTGCAGGATGACATTCACAATGTCCTTCAGCAGTCACTTCATCTGAAGGGAACGCATGAGGAGGAGGAAGCACTCAAAGAAGCAGTCCTCGCATGCAGTCTGATCCCCCAGGGACAGGACCTAAGCTCCTGGTCAAAGTGCTGAGGAGTCTGCTGTATGTAGCCGTATGACTGATGGGTAGATGTAGGGGACCAAAAACCTGCACCATAGGATCTGCTGCTGCTTCCAGAGGGAAGGGTGCCGGGATCATCCTGCAAAGCCTATTCGATGGGCGGAAGCACCAGCGGGCCTGGAGCTGTTTCCAAGATGGCCACCTGCCTGGTGGGCCCCGCCACATGCCGCCCTACCATTTTAAAACCTTGCGCCACACCCTCCGTGGAAGGACGCCAAGGCCCTGAGGCAAGTGAGGCCTCAAACACAAGAGGATACAGCTTGGGTCTTGCAAACTAAGCAGAAGAGTCGACCTCTGGTAGGCACCGAGCCCTCAGCTGGCCAGCCGGGAGTCCGCCCTTGTTCACGGCCCCGGAGAGCTCTGGCTGGCTGGAAGCCCTCGGCACCTGCGTCTCTAACTGTTCTGGATGTAGCCAAGGACAGCCTCTTGGAGGTGCCACTCTATCCCTTACTCCCCTGGGGTAGAAGAGGATGAGCCCGATCGTCCTTCTGAGGACAGCCTGGTAGGGCCTCTGATCCCCTCAGCTTGGGAGCTGGTAGCCTTAGCGGCATCAGGGCTGCCAGAACCTGAATCCGAGGAACCCTGGTCCGTGGGAACCCTGGGAAGGTGTCGCTGTGCTGCAGAGCCATGCTGAATGGAGGGCCTACTTTGTCTTTGCGAAAGGTCCTGGACACTAAGTCCTTAAGTGGGGCGTGGGGTGAAAGATCTTCCTCTATCACGACAAATGATTCTTCAACACCCTGTGACCGAGAGCGCTGCAGGCCGAACAAGATTCCCAGCGGTGGTCTGGCCCCAAGCACTCCAGACCAAGTGCATGGGGGTCCGAGCCCGGGAATGAACTGACGCATGAAGCCTCCTACGGTAGACATGCCCTGGGGATGCAAGGGACTGAAGGGAAATTAAATAATTGACAAAAACAAACTAGGATCAAGCAGGAAGCTAAAAACGTCCCTGCGCTGGCTGCCAGGTCCGACACTGTCCGTGAGGGGGAAAAGGGACTGGGGTGAGGTGCCAGAGGGCGAGGCGTTCCAACACCCAAGACCGTGCCCTATACTAAATGTAAAGAGGAAGCTCAATTGTTCACTGTCAAAGGTTCCGGTGCCGTCCCCATGCTGGGGGACGCCCACAAGGATGGAGGAAAGGGGACGGGACTTACGAGTATGGTCAGTGTGATGTTAAAGGGAGAAAGCAAATAAGGAGAAAGCCCAAAGTAAAATGGTTTTAGCATTTTTGTTGTCAGTTTAGAACGGCAGATACAAAATATAACAAGGTAAACCAGACCGTGTAAGCTTAGAAGTACACATTTTGGCTGTTATAGTTTGGCAGTTGGTTTTGATCTGTTGTTATGGTTTCTTTATTTTGTAGTTTGGACCTTTGGGAGGGAACATATCTAACAGTTGAAGGGGGTCTGATCTAAAATCAGATATGAATCAGTTGTGTTTTTAGAATATCTTTAAAAAAGAAATTGCAATTGACACAAAAGTCTGCATATGCTTTTAAACATTCTATGTGGAGACAATATTCTAAGACCTCCATAAATTGTGATATTTCGACAGTAAGGCCAGCATATATATGCAGTGTTTGATGACATTTCCTCAAGTGAAAGTACGCAGTATGCTCCTTGCAAATAAGGTTGGTGTATGCTTTTGAGACGAGGATTCGATTTATTGACACCATAATAGCTTATTTTACTTCTTGCAATATATGTTTACCAGATGGTTGAAGTGGCGCATTGCAATCCAAAACACATCACGATTAGAACATGGAATGAAATTATGGCTATATAAGCATACAAATTGTTGTGCTGAAATGCTTGAAGGTTTTAAATATAAAATAATGCATGTTTGAGAAGGGTTTTGATAGTGTGTCTATACTATTGATTTATTGGAACACTTTAAATTCAATATATTCTAACATACTTTAAATAGATTTGCAATGAATAGTAAAAAAAGACGTTAAACTTATAAAATTGTGTTAGCATCATACGTGAATATACTTACTTTGTGTACTGTAGAATACTTGAATTAGGATGGGATCTATTCCCTGGGGGTTTGCAGTACGGTTTACACACATTTAGTGGCCAGGATGTACGAAGCCTAAACAAATCTGCACAGAAGGATTTTGCCATTTGGGCTGGCATCACCATCTTGAACTTTTCTAGAAGAATAAAAAGGCTCAGAATGAACTGCAGATCTGCCTGATTTGTTGGGGTGCTGAAAAGCTCCAAGAATAGAAGCCTAGGCCTCTTGGAGGCTAAAACCAATTCCACTGCTCTCATGTGAAGAAGCTTGGACTACTCCAGTAGGCGTGCTGGGTAACCAATCCTAAGCAGCGGGAGTAGTAGATTGAAGAGGAAGCTGAACACTTCTCGAAAACACTAAATGTATCCAGAGGTCAGAAAAGGGATGATGCCAAGAATCTATATCTGCCTGCCTCCAACTGGTGACTCGTGAACCTGGATGCAGATCTCATTGTTTTTGTTTCAAAGGCAGGAGAGGAGGGCAGCGAGTTGGTTCCCTTGGAGGGCCTGTTGTGCTTGCACTGGTGAGTGCTCAGATCTGTTGGGCTGAAATGCTCTCCACACTTGGTAATCTCGGAATCCATGAATGCTTTTTTATCTAGAATCCTGCCTCGCTTAACCTTGGAAAATGAAATTGTTAAGAGGGTTTGGCAAACCAGCCAAACAATGATGTTTGAAAAGTAGTTTTCAATTAGTCTGCAGAAGATTGAAAGCAGTCATTCTAGTATTCATTTTTGCACATGCAAAGTGAACGGGTGGCGAGCATCAATGCTAAACGCCTCATGTCTGCCTCTGCAAAAATACCACAGATGGCCTGGACATGATGTAACAAGGTTTGAAATATGTCCTGTACTATTTGCCTAGCTTCTCCTAACCAGCATGAATGTGTCTGGTCTGTCTGCAGGTGGGGAAGGACGAAAATCAAATCTCACACAACAAATTAGGATTTGCAATCACCAACAGTGCATTTGAAGGTGCAATGCAGCATTTACATAAATCTGTAGCTGTTAGATTACAGTATTCCATCTTCTCGGCTCAACAAAGAGGCCAAAGAAGCAGATGAAAGCTTGTTCCTGGCTTCCCATATAGGGAAGCCTTCAACAGAGGCTGGAAGAGCGTGCTGGGGTGTCGAGGCAGAGTGGTATCTTTGCTCAATTTGTTGGCAGGCATGATCCCCGACTTGTCAGATACAAGGTCAGCAGATCCTTTTTTTATAAAGAAATGGCCTACAGGCCAGCCAAATGAAGTGCTAACATTTCCGGTAGATCACTACCCTCTGGATGGGATCCAGGAGGCGGCGGCCAGCCCAAAAATTGACACATGGTTGTTAAAAAGACCATGCTGGTCGAAATGTATTTTCCTCCTCGTTATCTCTCCTGAAGGTCCCTTTTAAATTAAACTGGCTTGTCCAGAGAAGTTACTGGAGGTGCAATTTCAGCAGCTCCAGAGGGTTTTATTGGGTTGGCAGCATACCAGGGGTACCAGCAGCATACAAGGGGCCCAAAGTTAACTCTCAAATCATTGAATTTTACCTTCAGAATGACACCAACATCTTTCATTGAATGTTCCAATACCTTCACAGGCGATTAGGGGAGGGCAGATGCGCATAGGCATCAGATCAGAAGGCCATACTGCTGTGGAGGACAGTTCCAGCATGACCTCTATTAAAGACTTGACGCCACCAGTCATTTGTTGTGTCCTCATAAGGCACATGAAGTGGTTGAAAAACTGTCTTCACAAGCCTGCCTGGAATTATTATTTTGCAGGAAAGAGGCAGCTGATTTAGTGGATGCATGGGTGACAAGGACCAAAAAAGTATGTTGCTTAATGATGTGAATTGAGGGTAGGCCATATCCCACATTTTGACTGTGCATCACTACATCCTGGGGTTGCATAAAGTCTGAAAACATTAACCAAGGTGCATGCTTCAAGCCCTACCTCTAGGCCTGCGCTCGCCGCACCCCCATCCCCCGCCATCCCTGATGGAGTAACCACAAGAGATGACCGTTTGTCGGACAACAAAGTTTTGCAGGGGCACACAGGAATCTGCCATACAAGGGACCTGTAAGCCCTCGCTTACAGGTCCCTTAAAGCCCTTGGCAATGTTCCCAGAAGAAACTCCTGGGGCTTTTCAGGTATACCTTGGTAGGCTTTGAAGTCCAAGGACTCTCCTCTGCTACATCCCGCTAAAAAAAACACACAAAAAAAACGCTTTTGCCCTTGCCAGCGAGCCAGTAATAAACGTATGGGCCTCAGCAGAGAAGTGAAGCAGACTGACTTGAAAGAGTGGATCTATGTGCCAACTCCCAGCAGAGGATCTCCCTGGGAAGGAGTTTCCGTCACATCCAAACCAGATGGGGTGCCGTGGGAAACCGCAGTATTCACCTTGGCTGCCTTGGTCTTTCTTGAAAAATCAGTTGATTGGTCTGGAGGTCATTTAGAGAAAACCTCCCTCTAGCATTGCAGGCAGTTTGCCAAGGCCCTTGGTTGTCAAACCACTCAAGGCAGTGTGCGGGAAAGGCTTTCGCAGGAAGTGCACCAACAGAACCTGGCAAGAACCAACTTGTTGCACGTCACCATGGGTACAAGATGCCAGGAGAAAGAATTAGAATGAAACAATCAGGGAAGGCACAAAAAATGAGGAAGCTCCATGTTGACAACTGTTCCCATCTGCGCGGGTCAAAGTGGGAAAAGGCAGTGTAGCGCCAGAGAGGGCGTTAGCAGGGCTTGCACGGCAGAGCGATGCCCTGCAGCTGCACCCTGGCACACCTTTAAATTTAATGGGGGGAGGCACACTTTACATTGCAAACTGCTCTAGCCCCTGGTCCAAAGGGGGCACCCCGTGCAGTGTTGAGCAAAGGCGATGGGGCATACAAGTATACAACTTTCTTCCCCATTGAAATCACCTAAGAAAGCTGGCTTGAGTCCCTAAAACCTATAGCCACAGCAATCGATGTCCCCTTTGAAATACAAATAACATTAGCACAGAATACATAACGTTAACATAGGATTATTGATGTGGGGCCTACCAGGATGAGCAAATGCAGGTAAAGGTTGAACAGCAGGGGTTCCATTTGACAAAGGAGGCACTGCTGCTGGAGGGAGAGATGAAACTAAGGGTGGAGACATTCCAACGACTGAAATAGGAGGCATTGGCACTGGAGCTACTGCTGCAAGATGCGGTATACTAGCAATACCTGTAGGCAAAAAAAAAAAAGAAAAAAAAATGAAAAGGCTCAAAATATATATATGAATTCAATGCAATTAACACAACTTACCCATCGGCTATTTAATTTCCTTTTAAAATTACAAAACATTACTCAATGTGTTTGGTCCAAGACAGAAGACATCCAAATGGAATCATTTTAGTGAATATCATTAACAGTCAGAAAGAAAAAATCAGTCTTACGCCAATGTAAAAAACAACCCCATCCCCAGTCCAAGAAGCTAACAACCTGAAGACCGCCACAAGCCCTCAGTACATCAAAGATCAGGAAATGCATGAAAGCTACAACAAACCGCTATTGTGGGTTGATCTATAACTTTGGTTACAGGAAATATACCTTAACAAAAGATCTAAATGCATACTGTGGTCAATACTACTGCCACATTTCTCTAGACTTGAGATCTTTCAGGAAAATGAATAGTGACTGGCTTCCTTTAGAAGTCAGATATCTAATAAACATAATTTCCTAAAAGAGGACTATGAAGTTTGAAGAGCAGATTTAAAAACCAAATACTTAAATATGAGAATTCAGTGAGTTAGGATAGGCACAAATTTAAAGGGTGGAACTTTACTGATGGCAAAATTGGGTACAGCCACACAGGTGTAAATAAGATGCCACAGCCAGGTATGTGGGAGATTTCACAGTAAAATATGTAATGCTTAGGAAACTTTACAAGATCCAAATGCACACACACAGAGCTTGAACTCAAAATAAAATACACTTCAAATAAAGTATAGCCAGCCTATCCAGCACCAGTTGTAATGACAAAGACCATAAGAAAGGAAGGCTATATCCACCAAAACTTTGGAACGTGGAGAGGTTACAGTTGGCTGTATACCTTTGAAGTGCCCCGTGGAGGTATAGAAGTCCTACTTACAGTGACGTCTAACTCCAAAGTAGTTATTGTGCTCGTAGGACACACATTGTGTGAGAAAAGGCGAAATTACTTACTAATAATGTTTTATGCATTCTTCACCCACATATTGTCCATTTTTAGAGAACATCCCCTCAGCATCAACTGCTCGGAAAATGTCCACAGAGGGTGGAATGCTGCTTGACGTTTCGCAACCTCCTTGTGTCTAGAACCGCGCCTCTTAACTATGGACGGGACGTTGATAGTCTTACTTTAGGAATGCACTACAGCCCTGTGGGGCAAAAGAATCGCCCCCAACCTAAGTTCCCCAACTTTTTCCACCCCAGGCTCAGCCTTCGAGAGAATGTCCTGTACAGTGAAAATTACATTTCATTTTTTGTAAGGAACAAAGGTCAATTAACGAAAAGTCCACAACTACAAGAGAAGAACAAGTTACTTATCCCAAGGAACTGGATGTTCCTCCCACGTATTCCTCCTCTTTGATATTCGATATCCAGCTTAAGCTGCTTCAGAAAATAATTTTGGCAGATGGCGCTGTGCATCGATGCAGTCGACCCGATGTCCCTTGAGGCCCTCTGTCTCGGGGATGATGTCATTGAAGCCATATATCGCACGCACACCGCCCATTGGCTTCAATTCTGTTTTTACGTACAATAGAAAGACCATCATAACTGCAGGAATGAACACACTCAACCATGAATGAGCGAAAGCTGTAATAGCATGGGAAATTCTACTGTGTCCTCTCACGTATTCCTCATCTCTAATAGACTCCCAAAGCAGTATTAGATTTGGTGAAGGGAGTCAATTTTTTTTTTTTTTTTAAGATTTTCATGAACAGAATGCAGGACTGCTTTTCCAAAGCTCCCCATCCTGACAGAGTGAAGACTCCAGGCAGCAATGTTTTATGAACGTTTGAATAGTGGACCATGTTGCTGCCTCAAATACTTTACCGGTACAACCGTTTGCAGGGCTGTAGAAGTAGCCATGCCCCTGTTGGAATCGGATGTTAATCCTTCAGGAAGATCCTTGCCTGCCAGTCTGTAACATACCAAATTTCAAGAATGATCCACCTGGATAAGGTCTGTTTCGTAACAGCTGGAACCCAGTTTGTGGCCTGTTCATGACCATCAGTCTGGCTTCAGAGCTGCCAGAAGCACGGAAACTGCTCTCCTGAACATCCGTGAGGACCTGCTCTCGAACCTTGACTCTAACATTCCACGTGTTCTCATTTTGCTTGATCTCTCTTCTGCCTTTGATACTGTCAACCATACCATCCTGCTCAACCGTCTCCGTGATAACCTGGGTATCACTGGTCAGGCTCTGGCTTGGCTGACCTCTTTCCTCTCAAATCGACCCTCTCAGGTCCAACTGGGGTCTTTCCTGTCTGACATCTTTTTCTCTACCTGTGGTGTCCCCCAGGGTTCTAACCTCTCTCCCTGGCTATTCAACCAGTATCTGGCACTTCTCGCCCACCGCATTGCTGCTCTCTGCCCCAACTTTCAGTGCTATGCGGATGATACCCAGCTCATTTTCAGGCTACCCTCGGCCTCCTCTTCTCCTTCCCTCATCTCTGTCTTTCTGCTATCCAGAAATGGTGTGCCGCCAACGATCTCTGCCTTAATGCCAGTAAGACTGAGATTCTACTCATCGGCACACCCACTCCCTCCTTCCCTGCGGCTCTCTGGCCGGCCTCTTGGCCCTCTTCCTGCTCCTACCTGCAAGGCAAAAAACCTCGGGGTCATCTTCGACTCCACACTCATTCTCTCCTCACATTTCTGACATTTCTAAGAAGTCACACTACCAGCTGCACCTCCTTCGAGGTATCCTTCCTTTCCTCTCCTTCCCCCAGAAGCTCAATGTCTCCAGAGCCCTGGTTCTCTCGAAGCTGGACTACTGTAACAGCCTATCTAAATCTTCCTGCCTCTACTCTCCGCCCTCTGCAACTCATCCAGAACAGGACTGCGAGACTTGTCCTTGGCCTCAAGCCCAGGGACCGTATCTCTCCAGGACTGAAATCGCTACACTGGCTCCCTGTGGCTGTGAGGATTAAGTTCAAAACCCTCTGCATTGTCCACAAGGCCTTCTGGGGCCTGGGGCCAAAATACCTTCAATTCTCCCTTCCTAAATATCTTCCTTCTCGAGCACTTCGCTCATCCGCCTCCAACTCCCTCAGGTTCAGCCGCTTCTCCAAGCAACGAGTTGGGGGGAGATCTCTCTCCGCAGCAGGGGCCTCCCTCTGGAACAGCCTTCCTGCCTCCCTGAAACTTGAGAACCACCTCCGGTTCCAGAAGCACCTCAAAACCTTCCTCTTTGCTTCTGCTTTCTCTCCCCCTCTCCCCTGCTAAATCACTGAAACTGTACTGAATCAGCAACTGGGCCACTCACCAATCTCGGTCCTTAGCCCAGCCACTCTCCCATGCACTGCCTTCCTGGCAACCCCTGCACTGCGGGACTGTTTCTCTATCCCTACAGTCCCCCTTCCCAGCACTTGTCTGCACTTATCTTGTACTTGCCACCAGCTGGCCCATTATTTATCTTGTTCGTTACGAACCCTGTACTGCACTTTCCCCTCTCCCTTTCCCCCTCGCACTTCCCGTCCCATCTACCCATGCACTTGCGCGATCTGAATGACATCTGACCTTGTAGTATCGTTGTCCGTCTCCCTTTGTCCCCCCCCTCCCTGCCTCGTCGCGCCTTGAAAAACTTGTGTATAGGCGCGTTACAAATGCCTTATCATATATCATATCGTATAGCCAATGAAAAGCTAATCATCAATGAAAAGTTTTGACAGCCTAGATATACAAAAGCTCAGAGATCTACCAGGGTCCAACATGTGTAATCTCTCCTCCTCCTTACCAGGATGAGGTGAGGGATAGAAAGAAGGGAAACATTTTCGGTCTAAGTGAAAATCAGAAATTATTTTGGGTAAGAATGAAGGCTTAACCCTCAGAAAAACCCTATCATTATGGAAGATGGTAAAGGGTGGCTTGGATGAAAGTACCTGCAATTCACTCACTACGTGGGCTGATGTTAGAGCTACCAAGAGAAAAGGTTGTTAACTTTTAAATTCAAAACTAAAGTGTAAAGGTTCAAAAGGGAGCACACGTTAGATATTTTAGTACCAGATTAAGGTCCCATATTGTAACCTGGAAAGGAGATGGGGGGGCGGGGGAACACACTGGTGAGTCCTTTTAGAAATTGTGTAACCAGGGGAATCTTGAAATATGAACATTCTTCAGACGAGCGCTTCAAGATGGATAGCGCTGCAAAAAAACCCTTAATAGTTCCAACCTGGAGCCTCAGATTGGCTAAGGATAGTAGAAAGGATAACACCCGAGGTGTTATGCACAGAAAAGGGTCTACATTCTTGTCTCTGCAGTAGTTGCAGTCTTTGTTCGAACAGCAACGGTACAAAGACTTTGTTGCTGGCCTTTAGTCCGAAAACAAAATCTCCATTACGTCATCCGGGAGGTCCCAATCCTTGTATCTCAGCCTTTCAGAAACCATGTGTGAAGGCTGAGTGTTTTGACCTCTGGATGGAGAACCAGACCCTCCTCTCGCGAGAGAAGGTCCTCTCTTAGTGGAAGACGTATTGGAGGGCAGATGGACATGTCCAGAAGGTCCGGATACCATGTCCTCCTGGCCCAATCCAGAGCAATTAGGATCATGGATTTCCCAAACCTCAACCTCCTGATTACGTGAGGAACAACGGGGACTGGAGGAAACGCGTACAGGAGAGGAAATTCCCAGTCCACTACGAATGTGTTCCCTTGAGCTCCTCGTGGAGGAAATTCCCTGGAGCAGTAGAGTTTGCACTTCCGGCTGACACCGGTCACAAACAGATCCACTTGAGGGGTTACTCAAAGGGTGAAGATCTCTTGAAGGACCTCTTGAGCTAGTTCCCACTCGTGGAAACTGTGCTGCCTGCTCAGAGCATCAGCTGCGGTGTTCTCTTCTCTGGCTAGGTGCACTGCCGATATAGCGATTCCTTCTTGAATTGCCCAGTACCACAGCTGCATTGCCTCTTTCCACAGTGGTACTGACCCCTACACCACCTCTTGTACATGGCCACTGTGCTGTGTCACGACCAGGACTTTCTTCTCCCTCCCTGCCCCCGGCCCCCCAGTACAGAGGGCAGGAAGGCCTTCAGCACTAGTCCAATTGCTCTCAGCTCCAAAAGATTGATATGTAGTTTGGACTCCGATGTAGACCAACAACCTCATTGTAAGATCATTTGTGTGGGCTTGCCACACTGTGTGAGGCGTCCATCAATACAGTTATCTCCGGCCATGGTTGCCAAAAGGGTTCTCCGTTCAGAATGTAGTCCTTGCAGGCCCACCACAGAAGATCCAATGAGACCCTGCTTAGAATCTGAAGTAGGTCCGACATCTTTCCTGATAACTGGGACCATTGAGTTAGGAGAGCCCATTGAAGAGATCTCATTCTCAGGCGTACCCCTGGCACCAGAAAAATGCAGGAGGCCAAGCAACCTAAAAAAAATAATAAAATGAAAAACCAAGGCCGGGGGACACTGGGCCTTTTGAAATTTGGAGACCATCTGTAGAATATCTTGAGTCCTCACCTCGGGTGGCAAGCTCTTTCCCAAAGATGTATCCAGTACAGCTCCGATGAACTGGAGCTTTTGAGAAGTCATATGGGATGAATTGTAATTAAGGTAGAAGGCCAGTCTGTGACGAGAGTGGCAGGTGACGTCGAGATGATGCAGGACTGGTTCGGGAGAACGCACCCTGACCAGCCAATCGCCCAGGTAGGGGTAGACGTGAATCCCCCCTCTAAGACTCGCTGCCACCACCACCATCAGCTTGGTGAAAACCCTTGGGCGGAGGTTAGCCCGAATGGCAGATCTCAAAATTGATGAGAACTGCCAACTGCGAACCTCAGGTATTTTCTGTACTTGAGATGGATTGGCACATGAAAATAAGCATCCTGAAGGTCCAATGACAACATCCAATCCTGGAGTTGGAGGGCGAAGGATATGAGAAAGTGTGACCATCTTGAACTTGTCCTCTGAGAAACTTGTTCAAGTATCTCAAGTCCAAGAGGAGTCTCAGTCATCCATCCTTTTTGGGTTATTAGGAAATATGGTGAATACCCATCCCTTGTTCCTTTCCGCTACAGGCACCGGCTCTATAGAGTCTCTCTAGCAGGGTTCAAATTTCTTGCACAATGAGAGGATCTGGAATCCTCAAAGAGGGGCTCCCCGGTGGATTGCTCCGAGGTCTCTGTATGAAAGGAAGGCAGTAGCCCAGGGCTATGGCTTCCAATGCCCAAGCATCCAAAGTAATGTCTCGCCATTCTTCTAGTTGCTGAGACAGTCTGCCCTCACACTGGTGAACTGAGACTCCAAGACCTCAGAGGTTTTGAAGCGGCCGATGCAGTGGCAGATGGTAATGATGCCAGTGCTGCTTGAGCTGGCTTTGCACCTCTCCCTCGTCCACCACAAGGGAACTTTCTTTGGCCTCTTTGACCAGCCATTACTCTCTCTTCCAACTGAGGAGTACTAGCGAAAAGATCTAACCCTCCAGGTCTGTCCACTGGGGCGAAAAGGCTGAGGCTACCTAAAGATTTGGCAGCCACCTTAGAGGTCTGCAAATTCTAGGCTTTCGTCAGCCTTGTTGCCAAAAAGGTGAGACCCATCAAATGACATGTTGGAGACTGGATTGCACATCCAGTGCAAAAGCAGACTTCCTCAACCACGGAAATCTTTGTCTAACAGTGCTAGTAGCCAATGCTCCGCCTATGCTGTCAGCAGAATACAGACCCGACAGAAGAGACGCACACATGGCTTCTTTGCCTTCTCCAATTATGGCCAAGAGCCAGTCTTTCATCCCACTTGGGAATGTGCTCTGCCGCCATGGAAATGCAGTCCCATAGAGTGAATGAACATTTTGCAAGGGTGAATGGGGCATTGGCAGATTTGAGCGCCATACTCCCTTGCAGAAAATACCCTCCTTGCCCATCCATCTACTCTTTCGTCCCTATCTGGAGGGATGGTAGGGTAAACTGCTTGCTTAGAAGTTATGGTGGCTGCCTTTACCACCAGACTCCCTGGAGTGGGTGTTTAGACAGATAGTCAGGGTCACTACTGGAAGGGAGGTATTTCTTAAATCAGATTTTTATTCACAGCCAGATTGGTTTCTGCTGTCTTGCAATTCGCCGCCACACTTTTTTGGAGAGCAATATGGAAAGGAAATATAGGCTTGGTCTGTGGACCCTTATCCAGGCTGTCCGTCAGATCATCCTGCTCAAATGGTAATGGAGGCCTACTCCACCCCATATATTCCACCACCATGGACATTAGTGGTCTATATGACGCATCAGCATGCTCTCTGGTCTTCCAAAATCTAGCTCTGGTGAGGTGTCCACCCCACTGCCCGCCTGTAGATCATAAAAGGTCCTTCAACCTCGACTCAGCAATGAAACGGTCAGGCACATTTGGCATGCCAAATTGGAGACTAAAGGGTGCATCGTTGTCGGAGGGTTGATTATCCTCATATATTGAGGTAAGGGACTTAAAACAGTCTTTCCTTGTTAAAGGCACGTATGTTTTTACAGGCATCAAGGGTATGATAAATAGTGGATTTGACAAAACATTTTTCAATGGCGCCATAGGTTTAGATGGGGTGCTCCGCGTCGATGCCAAAGGTGACGCCGATGTTGAGGGCTTGGCTGGCGTCGACGATCTCTACTTGTGCTTAGGTTTACGGCTCGACGGATCCTTCCATGTCTTGTCATTGCATTGAGGCCTCTATGAGGATCAGGCTGTCGTCCCGGGGTAGAGGGCGCATGGGATTTAGGTCAAGCCCTTTCCATAATAGCTTCTTTGGAAGGCGCAGGAGGATCATGGCTTGTGCCGTGGATTTCAGCTTTTCAAATATTTTCAGCATTTCTGCTCCAAATGCTTCCCATTCGGAAGGAGTGGATTTTTTGTGGGGCAAGATACCCTCTCAGGGGAAGTGTCCCACTCCTCGATCACTATCTTATCTTCCTTCGAGGAGAGTCGCCCCTCGACTTGGTCGAAGGTTTTTTTGGTCGGGTTAGATGATTTGGGTTTTTGACCTAACGATAATTGCCCCTTTCGCTCCGTCAGGGCGTTTCCAGGCATCGCCTGGCACTTGGAGCAGGCCAAGGTATTATGCTCCACCCTGAGACAACATTGACATACATTGTGGATCGGTCAACAACATTTTCGATTCACAATCTACTTCTTGAACCTGCTCTTCGGGATAGTCTGTGTCGGCGAAGACGACATACTTGCGTATGAAGTAATGAAGCGTACCACATTTCTCAAAGCAATAGCATTCGCGGAATAACGAACTGAAGCCAACGGGCCCTGTGCGTGCTATATATGCCTCCGATGACATCATCCTCAAGATGCAGGCCCTCAAGGGCCATCGTTCAACTGCATCAACGCACAGCTCCCTCTGCAGAAAGTTTTTGCCAAAGCAGCTGAAGATCGAATATCAAAAATGAGTAATACGTGGGATGACACAAACCATTCAAATGAAGACTACTACTTTGATATATTTGTTCTATTTTTTACGATACGAAGAGGCCCTGGGCACAAACACTTCTCTCATTACTCTCAACGGATAAAAAGGCAGACAGACCAACTAGTCCATTGCCATCTTCCATAGAGGGGTAGGAAGGGAGATGACAGTGCTGACCACGGATCTCTGCACTCTATAATAACCCACCTCTCAAGAAGAAATTGCATGTTGTCATTATTTCACAATGGCTGCTAGGGAGAGGCTAGACAACTCTTTGGATTTGAACTAACCAGTCTCCCTGAACCACACAACAGGTACAGTATATGGGAATAGTTTCTTACCTGTAACTCCATTTCTCCAGCATTGGTATCTTTCATGGATTCACATGCTTAGAATATTCCCCGTCGTCAGACTGGGACCCCTCGGTACACATATATAGCCTTTTCCTATAGGAAAACTTCCGACACTTTTGTGTCCTATCTATGTCCTTTTAGGACCCGCTTACGCATGCTCCGTAGGCCGTCCCAGTATAAGAGGCCCGCCCCCGCGGCTCCCCTTCAGATTTCGGCCCCTCCAAAGTAGGAAGGGTTAAACTTCTCAATCAAATACATTGCATACCGGGGAGGTTGGCGGGCGCATGTGAATCCATGAAAGATACCAATGCTGGAGAAATGGAGTTACAGGTAAGAAACTAGCATTGGATCTTTCATGGATTCACATGCTTAGAATAGATTGTATAGCAGTAACACCTGAGACGGCGGTGAGAATGTAATGTGATATACCTTCACCATACTACACAATGCATATGTACAGTAGGAACAAGTTAACTCATAACCTTACCCACATAAAGTATACGGTCATCAAAAAGGTAGAAAACAGATTCTCCACAGCGTGGAGCTTACCTTACTGAAACAGATGGCGCAGGACAGCTCTTCCCATCTGCACCTCGTCCGCATGCTGCCTGGCAAGGCAGTAGTGTCGGGTAAACGTGTGGGGCACTGACCATGCCGCAGCTTGGCATATGTCCGTCAGCGGAATTCCTGCCCATAATGCTGCTGAGGAGGACGTTGATCTTGTAGAATGGGCTCTAAGATGTCCTTGCAGTGGCCTTCCGGCCTTGGAGTGACAAAACGCAATCGTCGATGAGACCCATCGAGCCAATCCCTGTTTAGAGATTGCTTTTCCTCTCGTCGACGGACCATATGCGATGAACAGTTGTCGAGTAGACCTGAGTTCCTGTGTACGATGTAGGTAAAATTTCAGAGCCCTCTTAACGTCCAGGGTATGAAGAGCTTTTTCTGCTGTCGATGATGATATCGCGAAGAAAGTAGGGCTTTGTCCTTAAAGAATCTTAGGTATGGCGGGTCTACGACCAGCGCTTGCAGTTCCGAGATTCTCCTAGCTGATGTGATAGCAATCAAGAATGCCAACTTCCACGATCTGAATTTTATGTCGGACGTGGCCATAGGCTCAAAAGGCGGTTTCATGAAGCCTGCCAACACCGTGTTGAGACTCCAAGTTGGAGGGAAACGTTTTACCGGGGGAAAAGTTCGAAATAAACCCCTCATGAAGTGTTTCACAAGTCTGTCGCTAAATAGAGGAGACGACTGCCTCTTCCTCGTGAACCTCGAGATGGCCGCCAGGTGCACCTTTATCGATGTGAAGGATAACCCCCTCTCCGCCAAGAGGAGCAGGTAAGGTAGAACTTGTTCCGGCGTCAACAACGGTTGTAGGCCTTGTTGTCCTCGACACCATTCACAGAACCTCCGCCACTTATAGGAGTAAGATTTGTTTGTAGAAGGGGCTCGAGCCGCCTGCAGAATTTTTTGACAATCCTCCGAAACGTCTAAAGCACCGAACTCCGAAAAGTCAGGAGCCAGGCTGTAAGGTTGAGACTGTCCGGGTCGTGATGCCACACCGTGCCTTTGTCCCAGATAGTAGGTTCGGGACTCTCGGAAACGCTATAGGATGTTCCAGCGACAGGTGAAGCAGGTCGGAGAACCACGGTTGCCTCGGCCAGTATGGTACCACTAGAATTACCCGGCAATTGTATCTGCGTATCCACTGTATTGTCCTCCGTATGAGGGGGAACGGGGGAAAAGCATAAAGGAACATGTCCGTCCATGGGAAGGAGAATGCCTCCTCCATGGAACCCTCTTGAGGCCATCTGCTTGCGAATTGCTCGCATTTCTTGTTGTCTTTGGTCGCGAAGGCGTCCAGAGGGGGGTGACCCCATTTCTCGAACACTCATCAGGTGAACTGTGTCCATTTCCCACTCGTGTATCTGGGCCATGCTTCTGCTGAGGGAGTCTGCTTGCGAGTTCCTCACTCCTGGGAGGTGATGAGCCACGATGGAAATTTCGTGCTTTCATGCCCAATGCCATGTGTTCTGGGCCTCTATGGAAAGAGTTCTTGATCGCGTCCCTCCTTGTTTCCTCAGATAAAACATGGCTGTTGTATTGTCGGTCAGTACTCGTACTCGCGATCTCTTGATGTGTGGTAGGAATGCCTTCAGGGCCCATCGTACTGCTCTGAGCTCGAACACGTTTATGTGTAGGAGTGACTCCGTTAGAGACCAGCGACCTTGCGTTTGGAGAGCACCCATGTGAGCTCCCCATCCGGTTAGGGACGCATCCGTGACTATGGTTTGCTGAAAGTCCGGTTCCTGTAGGGGTACACCGTTCAGATTGTGGAAACTGCCACCACTTTAGGGTCCGAAGCAGCTTGTCGTCGTCGATGGTTATCTTGTCTGACCACGATCCTTGTGCCTGCGTCCATCGGTCCGCGAGGAATTCCTGGACTGGCCTCATGAATAGGTGACAGTTTGCCACCAGATGGATGCAGGATGCCATGGCCCCTAGGACCGAAACGTATTTTCTCACTGAGAGCCTGGTGTTTCGACGTAGTCGGCTCGCCAGCTGATTGAGTCTTGAGGTTCTGTCGAGATAAGGTTTCACTAGCCCTAACTGGGTCTCGAACTGTGCCCCCAGGAATACCAGCGTTCTCGATGGCCGCAGAGAGGATTTTTCGAAGTTTATGGCGAATCCCAGCTGTTGTAGAAGCTGCATGGTGGCTTGTAAACTTGTGTTGGTCGACGCTGGGGAGGATCCCCTTACCAGCCAGTCGTCGAGGTATGGGTATACATGGTGGCCTTGCTGCCTTAGCCAGGCCGCTACTGGAGCCAGGCATTTTGTGAACGTTCTGGGGGAGGTCTTGAGCCCAAAGGGAAGAACCGTGAACTGGTAGTGAGTCGGCCCTATTACAAATCTCAGGAATTTCCTGTGTTTCCGACACATTGGAATATGGAAGTACGCGTCCTGTAAATCCAGGGACGCTAGAAAACCCCCCTCTTGAACGGCGCGGATCACTTCCTGCAGAGTGAGCATTTTGAATTTTAGGCTCTTTAAAGACTTGTTGAGATCGCGTAAGTCTAAAATGGTTCGCCATTTGCTGCTCGGCTTTTTTACGACGAAGTATCTTGAGTAGACTCCTTGACCTCTCTGTGATGTTGGAACTAATTCTATCACGCCCTTTGCTAACATGAGTGTTACCTCTTGTTGCAGTATCCTCAGATGGGAATGAGCGGTGAACGCAGGTGGAATATGCGGAGGGCTGTGTTTGAATTGTAGAGAGTGTCCGTTTCTTATAGTGTCCAGCACCCATTGAGCCGTCGTTATTCGTTCCCATTCGTCGACATATGCTGACACTCTTCCCCCCCAGAACGGTGTGTTGTATGTCACTGCTGATCTTTATTTTGCTTGTCTCTCGACGACGACGGATAGGATGGTCTTTTCCTGGACGTCTGGAAGTCACGGCGTCGGTTTGCCGTTTGGGAAGCACGCCTGTATCCCTGGGAGAGGTAAGCCGACCTGCCAAAGGATCTGTCTCCAGAAGCAGAGAATCGGGAATTACCTGAAGCCCCTCTAAAGGGACGAAAAGACTTGTAGCTTCGGCCACTCTGGAGGGCACCCAATGAACGTGCCGTGTCCGAGTCCTCTTTCATTCCCTTTAGGGCTTCGTCCACCTTCTCACCGAATAGAAGGTCTCCCTCAAAAGGCATATCTAATACTTTGTATTGTACCTCTGGCCTGAAGTAGGCACACTTAAGCCATGACTGTCGTCGTAATACGACCCCATTATTGACTTGCTTGAAGCCTGACTCAGCGAGGTCCACCGCGATGTTTATTGCGTGATTTGAGGCTTCCTCACCCTCGGACAAGTAACATCGCTGCCTTCCTATGCTCTTCCGGAAGATGATCAAGCAACGGAGCTAGCCTGTGCCACATCTCTGTCGTATCTGGCTACGATCGCCAGATAGTTTGCGGCCTTTACTGTGGTTGCTCCCACGGATAGCACTTTTTTGCCAAAGGCATCCTGGCGTCTCGCTTCGTTTTCAGGCGGAGTCGTGCACTTGTGCTGGGCCTTCGCCTTTCTCGCCGCTGCCGCCTACACCACCGAGTCTGGCGTTGGTTGGGAGGATAAACACTTGGGGGTAGACTCTGGAACCTTAAACTTTTTCTCGAGGCGTCCTTTCACTGCCGGCTCTGAAAAGGGGTGACGCATTGTCTCCAACCCCTCCTTCCACACGTGGTCTAGTATTGGTATTGAGAAGACAGACCTTCTCTTACCCATGTGGTCGAACAAAAAACAAACAATCCTTTTTCTGTTCTTCCTGGGACAAACCGAATTCTTTACACACCTTCTCCATCATAGAATGGGATGATGCAATGTCGTCCGGAGGGGACGGGTGAGCTGGGCTTCTAGGGGTTTCCAACTCCACCTCCGACTCCCAGGTTGGATCCCTGGAGGGGGATGATGAGATATCCGACATGGCTCCCCTGTCAGACTCCGAATCTGGCAGCTCACCTTCCTCTTGTGCCAGTGCAGAGATTGGCGTGCGTAGGTGCGTCAGCGGACGGGACGGGCCCGGCTCGTCGACGGTGGCAGGTTTGCCTGAGGTAGTCTCTGGTCCAACGACTGTAGCAAGGACTGAAGTGTGGACAGAATTTCCATCGACAAAACAGATTGAGGATTGAGAAGAGGGGCAGATACCGGTACGCAGGATCCCCTCGTCGACGACTTGTCGGCCACTCGTAGCCCTAGGTCTGCTGGGCCAGCTATTCTCTCGCTCTCGTCCTCCGAGGACAGAACAGCCTGTTCTTGTAGTAAAGTATCCGGGGGGATCGGATCAAAAACTTCCGGCCTCCAGGCCTCCTGTAGAACCACCGTCGACAAGGCCATCGTCGCCGCCGTTGTCGGTGAGACGGTGGATGCCACCTGCGTCAGTGGCAGGGTGGAGGCCGATGACTGGACCGCCGTTGACGACGGTGACTTAGCAGGTGGTTTAGGCGGTCCCGCCTTTTCCACGCTTGGCCTGCTTTTACTCGACTCGTGGTCGATCGATGATGATCGCCCGAGGAGGATTTCGGCCTTTCCTTTTCATGCTTTTTTGATGAAGATGATTTTTTTTTTTTTGACGAGGAGTCTCTAGCTGAGCGACTCCCAGATGACTCTTTTTCCGTCAGTCGAGATTTCTTCGCCGGTGGTTCCGACGAGGTAGCGCGGCGTGATGTTTTTGCCGATTGTGTGGAGCCTACACCGAAGGGGGGTATGCCCCCGCTCCATCATTCAGCCATGCCACCAGCCGTCGACTCCGGTCTTTGAGGGTTTTTTGAGAAAACCCTTTGCATATGTCGCAGTTATCAGCCGAATGATGAGGGTGGAGGCAATATATACAATCCATATGTCCGTCCCCCTCGTAAACTTTTTTCAAGCCGCACGTCGCACACGGACGGAACAGCGCTTTTCCTGACATGGAGGACATTTTCTCTAACTCCAGGTATACAACCTTGTACAAAATAGTAAGACAACGCGAGGAGATCCCACTACTTTGGAGACGGTTGAAATCTGAAGGGGAGCCGCGGGGCGGGCCTCTTATACTGGGACGGCCTACGGAGCATGCGTAGGCGGGTCCTAAAAGGACGTAGATAGGACACAAAAGTGTCGGAAGTTTTCCTATAGAAAAAGGCTATGTATGTGTTCCGAGGGGTCCCAGTCTGACGACAGGGAATATTCTAAGCATGTGAATCCATGAAAGATCCAATGCTGGAGAAATACATATTTCCATAACAGTTAACACTCCCTTCACTCAAGTCCCCTTAGAACATTATCATCCAAAATACTAATTAGTCCTATACAAGGGAATCTAGCCAGCTAGCCCATGTGTGCATGGTTAGATTTATGTACGTGCGCAAAACTACTGCATCCCCTCAATGTGTCCCATTCAAGAGCCTTCTGGATCGAGACACAGGAGGCGATATATAATTACAAACATCGGGAAGAGTTTTATGTCTGAAGCGCGGAAGCTGAACTTGCTACCCATGTACATGCAAATCTTCCCAAATTGGTATCTTAGATCACAATATATGCCTTTTAGATTAAACATCCTCCCAACAAGACAGGTCTTGAGTAAAAGAAATGGACAGTCTAGTGATACTACATGCAGATTATGTCAAAAGGAAAACTTGGTTGAATCTCTCCCGCATCTAGCATTGATATGCTTAGAGTTGAGGGCTGAAAGAGAACTTGTGATGGGAGGCATCTAAAAATATGGTGCAAGATCAGCGAATGACTAGTGGAAGATTCTAACTGAGGGAAAAAAAACCCACATCATCTTGGCCTTAACTAAACTGTTGCTGCTGATTTTTGTAAAACTTGATAAAGCAATTACAAGTGGAGTATTCATTCAATGCACAGTCAAGCATGATAACGTTGATAAAGAAGAATTAAATAAGACCCATCAGTGGAACTTTAGATTAAGTGAAAGTGGGGACAGGTTTTAAGCATAAATTGCAGTCTTTACTTCTTTGTCGCTCGTTTTATTTTTAATATGCTTGCTCTCGGTTGATTTGTCTCTCTCCTTTTTTTCTTCATTTTTTTTTTCTTAAATCCTGGTGCGCCTTTATTGTTCTTACCGCTTTTCTATTCTTTTCGTTTTGGTGAGTTTTTTTTTTCTTATTGTAAATCATTGGGTAAAGGTTTTCTAATTTGTAAACCGTTACAAGCCAAATAAAAAATAAAAAAAAAGCCTTCTTCCACTTTGTATGAAGTTCCACGCTTTAAATCTCATTGCGCTAAAAGTTACCCAATGTGCTCACATATTATGTTTACACAATCTTCATTATGTAAAATGCATCACACTAAAAGTCATCTTTAACAACCCACAATTAACTAATAGCTACATGCAAAACTAAATTCAACAATATGGCATCCATTCTTGTCCCATCATAACATTAATATGGGTTACCAGACATTTGGTCGAAAAAAATTGGTCGACCAGACAAATGGTCGAACCAATTTGGTCGAAAACCAAATGGTCAAATTTTTTTTTTTTTATTTTCACCCCTTTTTTGGGGGGGGGGGGTCCCCCCCAACCCCCTTTTTTCTAAAAACCCATTTTTGAAAAAAAAACGAAAACCCGAAAAATAAATATATAATTAAAAAAAAATTCGACCATTTGGTTTTCGACCAAATTGCGTCGACCAAATGTCATTCGACCAGTTTAAGGTCGACCAAATGTCTGGACACCATTAATATGTTGCGTGCAACATGAACCTCTCCTTTCTATTTAGATAAAATCCAACTACCCCAACAGTGAGGAGGAATCTGTGGGAGAAAAATCCATTGAAAAAACATTACCAGAAAGCAATTTCTCCTTCAATGGATGGCATTCTCCCACAGATTCTCATCTTGATAGACGCCCAAAGCAGTGCCCTTAGCAGAAGGTTGGAATGCAAGCAACATCAAGAATCTCTACAGCACTGAGGGGTGATGTTGCGCGCAGTAAAGATGGCCGCCTGATCCATGAGCTCAGATCCAGCAAAAATCCTGAACACAACGTACCCTGCACCGGAGCCACCAGCAGGAGCAAAAAACACAGGAGCAGAAAAGAAGAATCGGAGCATAATATGTGAACATCCTAAGCAAAAAGGGTGAATTAAACACAGAAAACAGTTAAACTACTGAGCCTGGGGTGCCGCGCACGCCACTAGAGAGTACCAGGAGGCAGGTCGCTCTCAACCGCCGGGGGAGCCTTGCAACGGGCCATATGAGGGAGGAGCTACATGTCCGATCTGGGCGCCAGACCATAGATGAGATACCACCAGTCGACTACAGAGGGTGATTTTAACACCTTCTGACACAGCTCCCTGCTGTGTGTCGGGCCCCCAGACGGAGTTGACTGGACCGGCTGCTCGGAGGACACGGGCCCTGAATCTACGCTGTTGCGGGACCGGTGAGCAGCCGGATAAGTAGCGTGCCTCAGCAGCGCTGGTGCCTTCCAAACGAGGCCGGGGCTGTACACATACGTTCACTATATGGCCCAAGGCCCTGGGAGGAGCCGGGGCTGTGGGGGGCAACCTGGCGCCTGTATCTCGGCCAAGGAAAGAGCAGCCCGACTGCCGGTGGCGGCTGCCATTGGGTGTCGCTGAAGCCGCGGAGGCGGACCTGGGTGGCCTGGGGCGTAGCAAGTCTCACGGTACCATGCAACCCCGGGTACACAGCACATCATATGCAGGTGCGGTACCGGGCTGTTGTGGGAAGGGATTGGACATAAAAGCCAGCTAAACCTGCTGCAGATCAGACCCAGACATTAAGCTGGGAAAGTTATTAAAAAAAACGTTGAGGAACACGTTCGTGGGAAGGGAAGCGGAGGAGTCTGGACAACACACGTGCTATAGTCAGCAAACATCCTGAGTGTACGGTAATTCGGTGCCAACTAAAGAGCCTGAATGCAAATGATCTAAATAAACCAAATTCAGTATTTGCAACCCTGTACTACGCATGCAGACCAAATAACTGTTGAAAACACGTGTACAGGACATTGGACTAGCTGGGAACCTCCCTCGCCCTGGCCCTTATTGAACCACACGCTGCATTTGACTGGAACTCTAACCCTCCACTGTTACATACCATAGAGATCTAAGCCTGCACTAAATCCGAGTCCAACGGTCAACAGTCTCACGCTAAGAGGTGTGAATCTCCTCGACTTTTGGGACAGACTGCACCACACGTGGAGGCAACGATGTGAAGTTCCTGGTGAGTAAGGTGATAAGCGAGCCCGGACTCTAAAAACAAGTACAGAGACAAACTGCAACGTGGGGTATAATTCAACACATGGGGCAGGTGTCGCACACAGCAGTAAACACTCGACGTGGGAGAACACAGTCCACCCCTGGGGCCTGAAGGCACAATGAGGACATTCGAAGGCACGGGCGAGAGAGAGATACACCAAACAACGCCGGGGCTGGCCACAATCTCTGTCCCACCAGCATTGCCCTCAGTACAAAATGCGTGTCATAACCCCAGACATCATAGTATGCGATACGGAAGAACCACAGACACCTGTGAAAATGACAAAAGGAGCAGGCACCAAAAAAAAAAAAAAAATAAAAAAAAAAAGGCCCTATGGATTCATTTACGAGTAGTCAGTCACAAGGTCCCACGACGGAGACACCAAATACTCCTAATGCTCAAGCTGAAAGAGAATGGTGACAGGGAAGACCGGCTAACAACTATAGTACAAAATGGCTTCCTAGCAGTAAATGTTAAGCTGGACGACATTGTTGCTACTATCAGCTCCCTGAAGGCGAGAGTAGACAAAGAAAGCACGCGTATTACCGAAGCGGAGGACAGGATCAGCTCCAATGAAGACACAATTGCCCACCACAGCTGGGACATCGCCCAGCTGAAAGATAACTTATCCAAAATGCAAAATAAGTGCGAGGATCTCAAATCAAGAACCAGTAGAAACATTGTTCAAATTGTGTGCGTTTCCGAAAGATTTGGTAAAGGTGCAATGGAACCACGGGTTGAATCCCTTCTCAAATCTCTTTGGCGCAGAATCCTTCTCAGAACACTTTCTAGTCGAAAGAGCGCATCACACGCTGGCTCCTGCACCTAAACCAGAGGCACCACTCTGCATGATAATTGCCCGTCTCCTCAACTACAGAGATACAATACTTAGGATGGTGATAGACCAGGGCACACTACAATATGAGGAAAACCGCATACATATATATCTGGACTTCGCTGCAAGAGTCCCAGGCAAACAGAAGATCATATGAACCAGTCAAACGACTTCCAGCCAAGATGAGAATCCAGCATTGGAGGGGGGGTATGGGGGGGCACACTTCTTTGAAACTCCGGCTGCTGCCATGGCCTATGTTGAGGCCTCCATACCCCTTCTCCCAGAGAGCAGAGACCAGATCAGAACGGCAGACCTCGCCCGGAAGAAGAAAGACACAATCCGGCCGAACGATATGTGAACTGATATCCTTTACACTAGTTACAATGTTGTCTTAGTGGGTGGCTCTATATGCTACCCTTGGAACTGGATCAGGAGCCTGGGACTGGAAGCCATGTGATAGCAACATGGCAGCCTCAGGAGAGCTCCAAAAGTTAGAATGGGACCATAGTCAAGTTGGGGTGGATGATGCAGATGGGGGGTGGGATTCAAGGGAAGGGGAAGGTTGCTCCACAGACACCCATCTAACAAGGCTGGGAAGATGTGGACTGCTACAAGTTGCGGGTGTTAAATGTTTTCAAATTTATGGTCTTGCAGATACTGATGCCGCCCCCATTAAACGTACACATATACTGGTAAAACCAGAAGTTGAATACGAATGTACATAACCTTCTTGCAGGTGACGGGTTAAAGATCAATCTTCTATCATGGAATGTCCGTGGGCTTAACAACCCTATGAAATCCAGGAACATTGGGTCCTATGTAACTAGAGCAGCTCTACACATATTAATGTTGCAGGAAACACATGCGCAAGGGGCCAGTAATGCAAATATCTTGGTTAACTGGGGCAAACTGAGATACCATACTGACTACTCCACTCAGGACAGAGGGGTCACAATATTACACCCTTCATTGGGATTTCAATCTAAAGGCCACAAGGGAGATCCCCTGGGGAGATACGTGGTAGTATGGGGTGAAATAGCAGGCAGACCAGTCACGTTAGTCAACACCTATGGCCCTAATATAGACAACCAGAGTTTCTACCTCAACATTTTAGATATACTCACCTCGCTGGATGAATACAACATAATCTGGGGAAGGGACTTTAAGGTGGTTCTGGACACAACACTGGACAGATATGGAACAATAAAGAGGCCACCCACTAAGATAGTGATCACACGGGGGCCAAATCATGCCACAGTTATCGCGGATAGCTGCATGGAGGGAGCTACATCCAAACACTAGACAATACACATTACTCCTCAGTGCATGACTCAGTTGCGAATTGACTATTGGTTCCTTTCCTCTTCCATGTCGAATACACTAAGAAAAAGTCAGAATCACCCCTTACACTGATTACTCCCCAACAGACCCAAATGTAGTGTAATCTCTACGTAACGAGATCGCAGACTTCTTCACTGATAATGAGGGAACGGTTGATCAGTACTCCACACTCTGGGAATCATTCAAGGTGAGGGTGGGGTTCCGATATCCAAAACCACGTGTCTCCTGAAGTCTGTGCGTCGTGAGCTTGCAGAAGTCGAGACTTGGTTACGCACCTTAGAGAGATAGCCTACAGCCATACTCCCAATAAAGATACACTTGCTGACAAACTTTTGAGGGACTTTGATAATCTGGCCACTAGGGAGATACAATATATTGCTGCCCCAGCTCAAGCACGCAGATACTGGGAGAGTAATAAGGCAGGAAGGTCCCTGGCCAACTTGATCAAAGCTGATAGACAACAAAACCTAATTGCAAGTATCCGCTCGACAGATGGAGGTCACAAGGGAGGAGGGAATCAATGGGGAATTTGCTAAATTCTATCAGGAATTATACGCCAATCAGGATAAAAAAACAGCACCAGAAATACAGGAATACCTCAGTGATCTCGAACTCCTGAATCTCCCAATAGAAGTGAAATTAGTTCTGGAACAACCGGTCACCGGAGAAGAACTTACTGAAACAATAAAAGCATTGTCATCCGGAAGGGCCCCAGGTTCAGATGGTCTGGGGGCCAAACTGTATCAGGAGTTCCAGACTGAACTAGTCCCGATACTGTTAACCCCTTAAGTGCCAAGGACGAGATATCTCGTCCTTGGAAGTGCATGTGCCGTGCCAAGGACAAGATAGCTCGTCCTTTTGGCACCTTGTTTTGAGCAATCCCTGCAAGGCAGAGATTTCTCAAAACGAATCCAACCCGCGGGCTATGTGAGGGGGAGGCCTCACCTCACTGCCAGGGGGCTGGATTACCTTCAGTTTCATGTCGGCGTGCGTAAAGCACGTCAGCGTGAAACAAAGTAGATCACTGCAGCAGCCATTTTCGGCTGCTGCAGTGAAGAAATAAGGTCAGTGCCCTTCTTTGTCAGCCTCAATCTCCGGCTGTATTTTAAGCTGGAGATCGAGGCTGGTATCGTTGGAAAGGGGGTTGGGGTGAGGGCCTGGGATTTGTTTGCCCCCATGAAATGGTGGTGGCCCTCCCACACCAAGTGGAAAGGGGGGGCCACCCCTTGTAGCCCTCCCTGGGGGCAGATTCATGGCCCCAGGCAGGAGTACATGAGGTGCCCCCCCCAATCCAATTGGGGGATGGGAGGAGGGTTACCAGGAATTAGTGTGCAGGCCCCACAAAGGATGGGGCCTGCAGGTTAGCGCCCCCCCCCCCGGGGGCAGATGGCTGATCATCTGCTCCCAGGGAAGGGGGCAAAACAAAAACAATGAAAATAAAAAGGGAATTTTGGGTGGGATGGGGGGCCACTAGCCACCAGGGATATATTTTACAGAAAAGGTTGGTGGCCCTCTCCCCCTCACCCCACGGGGAAATGGGGGCACCCCTTGTAGCCCACCCTGGGGGCAGATATCTGCTCCTAGGAAGGGGCATCTGACTCCAGTGAGGGCTGCATGAGATGCCCCCCCTGCAATTGGTGTGGGGGGGGGGGGTAGAGGGTCACCCCCCAGTACATTAGAAAATTACCTGGCGGTTTAGGGTGCCCCTCAGCTCACCTTAAAGTGTAGTGTACCTTTTCTATTTTTTACGAAACTTGCCTTGGCGCAGAGGGGCACATTGGTGTGCCAATCTGGTGCCGGGGTGCCCAAACCTTACTGCCCTACCCACTGGGGGGCCGGTCCCACCATTTTTGGGTGCACTCTCCCTCCCACCCCAAATGGAGGGGGCTGTACCTCACGCAGCCGTTTGTAGGAGGCCCAGGGAGGCCTGCATAAGGTGCCCCTGCCACCCATTTGGGGTGAGGGGGAGAGGGCCCCAGAACATGGTGGGACAGGCCCCCCAGTGGGTGGGGCAGTAAGGTTTGGGCACGCCGGGGCCAGATTGGCACATCAATGTGCCTCTCAGCACCAAGGGGAGTTGGGTTACCAAAGGAAAAAAAGAAAATGGAACTCTTTAGGAGGTGGTTATGGGGCACCCCAAAGGGTCGGGGAATTTTCTAATGGGATGTGGCATTGACCCTCTCCCCCCCGACCCGCAATGGAGTGGCTGCCAGGTCATGCAGCCCTCCCTGGGACCAGATATCTGCTCCCAGGAAGGGACGCCTGAGCCCAGGGAGTGTCAGTACAGAAAAAGTAGACACCCCTCAATGATGGAGGCAATGTATTCTGTTGGCCGAAGACCAACCACCTCATGTGTTCAGTATTAGAAATACATATCCATAAGCTTGACTAAAGTGCAGCCATTTTGATGCGATTGAAATCGCCATTTTGTTTTCTAACCTTCGCCTCTTGCCTTCTGTTAAAACTGCTTTGCTGAAAGCTTATTCTGCACCACAAGTACATTATTATTCATGCATAGAGCAAGGCCGCAAGATAGTTGTTGAAACATAACGCAGGCGACCCAGACCAAAATGCCCAGTCTCCTCCCTCACAAGTCCTTGGAAGTAAGCAGCAAGGCATTTAATCATTACACAGGTACCAGCCAGTCTCGCTCATGCGGTAGGAATGGTAGAAAAGAACAATTAATGGGTTGAATTATGCTCTTCTTTGCGGCCCCACTTGTCTGAGCCCTGTAGAGCGAGTTGACCCCTAGCACACAAATAGAAACTAGGAGATAGCGTGGCCTGGAATGTGTCTCTCTCCTGCATGCAGCTCGCTTGCAGAAACAGAAGCAATGTGTACTCTAAAACAAAGAACTTTGTCTGCAGGCTCACAAAATTGCCAACTGTTGCTAAAATGAATGTCTGAAAGTGTCATACTCGTCACAATTGTCAATCATCGAATCCAATTCAAAAGGAAATTCATTATGGGCAGTATTGAAAATGTCATTACTGATTGTGAGATGCCCATTTTGTATATATGTAACTGTTGTTCAATGCTCTCTCGCTTGCGTCCCTCGGGGTCTGGAGACACACGTCGCAGGGCGTGAGACCCAGTGGCCAACTAAGACCATTTGCTTTCCAATAAACCCTAGCTTTTGGGACTACAACCACGTGTCTGGCGTATCAATTTGTGTGTTGTGATTGTGCCTGGTTTCAATACGCAAGGATCCCCTTCAGGAGGAGTGCAGGACAGCCCCCCCCCCCCCAACTTATCTGCCCCTGGGGAGGGCTACATGAGATGCGCTGCCCCTCCAATTGGGGTGGGGGTGGAGAGGTGCACCCCCCTTCACATTAGAAAATTGTACAGCGGTGTAGGGGGCCCCTCAGCCCCCGCTAAAGGGCAGCCTGCCATTTTGAATTATTTTCTTTTACTATACCTGCCTTGCCGGGGTACCCAAACCTTACTGTCCCACCGCCTGGGGGGCCTGTCCCACCATTCTGGGGGCCCTCTTCCCCCCCACCCCAAATGGAGGGGGGGTGTACCTCACGCAGCCGTTTGTAGGAGGCCCAGGGAGGCCTGCATGAGGTGCCCCTGCCACCCATTTGGGTTGAGGGGGGAGAGGGCCCCCAAAAATAGTGGGAGAGGGCCCCCAGTGGGTGGGGCATTAAGGTTTGGGCACCCCGGGGCCAGATTGGCACATCAAAGTGCCTTTTCTGCACCAAGGGGAGTTGGGTTACCAAAGGAAAAAAGTGAAAAATGGTGGAAGGCTTTTTAGGGGGGGTGCGGTGGGGCACCCCAAAGGGTCTGGGAATTTTCTAATGGGATGGGGCATTGACCCCCCCCAGCCGCAATGGAGTGGGTGCCATGTCATGCAGCCCTCCCTGGGACCAGATATCTGCTCCTAGGAACGGACGCCTGAGTGCAGGACAGCCCCCCCCCCTTATCTGACCCTGGGAGTGCTACATCAGATGGGCCGCCCCTTCACTTTGGCCATATGTGGATTCCCAAGGGTGCCCTCTTTTGGGAAATGCATGGGGTTCCCTGTTTTCCTTGCTGGCTTCAACACCCTATGCCCAAATCTGTAGGTTGCCCACAAGAACAAAATGGGCAGTGGCGAAAGGCTTGGGGTTACCAGTGGGTTACCCATTTCTTCTTGCGCCCCCGGTAGGTGCACCCACACATGAGGTACCGTTTTCAGCGGCATACGTGTGGGGACGCGGGGAGGTAGGCCATGTGTTGTTGGCGGTGTGTTTCAGTGGGTGGCCGGAGCGAAATGTCTGAGAATGGTCTTAATTTCCAGCCAATTTCAGAGACATTTCCCAGTGTCCACTCACCGAAACACGTCGCAAACAGATGTCATACCTTCTCGCGTTCCAACAGGTGTCCCGGCAAAAACTGTACTTCACGTGTGGGTGCAACTACTGGGGGCGCAAAAGGAAAAGGGTAACCCGCTGGTAACCCCAAGCCTTTCGGCGCAGCCCATTTTGTTCATGTGGGCAACCTACAGATTTGGGCCTAGGGTGTCGAAGCCTACAAGGAAAACAGGGAACCCCCTGCATTTCCCAAAAGAGGACACCCGTGGGAATCCAGAGGTCTGCCTTGCGCAAATGGGCCCAGAATCTACTACCTAGAACCTCCGGCAAATTCCAAATTGGGGGATAAAAAACACAATTTCCAGACATTTCACTCTGCTCAACCACCAAAACACGCTGCCAAAAACAGATGTCATAACTTCCCGCGTTCCCACAGGTGTCCCAACGAAAACGGTACCTCACATGTGTGGGTTCACCAATCTAGCAGCAAAGGGAAACTGCTAAGCCACTGGTAAGCACAAAAGGGTTTGGGGAGAACCTACAGATATGGGCATAGAATGTCCAAGCCACCAATGAAAACTGGGAACCCCATGCATTTCTGAAAAGAGGGCACCAGTAGGAATCCACAGAGGTCCAACTTGTGCGAAGCAGACCAGAATGTTTTACCCAGAACCCCCGACAAAGTGACAAATGTGGGTTTTTTCGGCACATTTTGGACTTTGCCGGGGCTTCTGGGTAATAAATTCTGGGCCGATTTGCGCAAATCATACTTCTGCAGATTCCCACGGGTGTTCTCTTTTCGGAAATGCATGGGGTTCCCTGTTTTCCTTGGTGGCTTGGACACCCGAGGCCCATATCTGTATGTTGTGCTTGTCTGGAGAAAGTGTCAAATTCAGGTGTCGAAACAGACTTGGGGTTACCTGTGTTTTAGGCTTTCCCCTTGGCGCCAAGGTAGGTGCACCTACACATGTGAGGTACCATTTTCATTGGGACACCTGTGGGAACGCAGGAAGTTATAACATTTGTCGTGCTTGTGTGGTTTTCATAACAATTTGACCCATTTGCTGGTGCCCATTGTCACACAACCCTTTAATTTCCCAAATGTGACCTACATTTAGTCGCCGCTTTAGGCACCATACACTTTTGTAACCTGCACAAGTCACTTACTCTTGAAAAGGTCTGCCTGTGCTCTTTCAAAAAATGGATGCTTGCCGTTCCTCACCACATTGGTTTTCCCGATTTACACATGCTAAGTGCGTCTGTTCAGGCTCTGAGCATCAAACACCTGTGTACCATGGCTCAGTATTTGGCTTGTGGTATTGCTTGTTTTGTAAAACACTACAAAAAATTTGTGCTTTCCTAACTTAGAGTCGGGGGAATGTAGCAGAGCATTGCTTTTCTCAAAGTTGATAGAAGCCATTGCCGTACCAAGCCAACCATGTCCAACACATACCTTTTATTACAGTCATTTTCCCGCTTTCCCCCCAATCTATGGCATTTTCCCCTACCTAGTTGCCTGACCAATGCAAATCACCCCTTCCTAAACTTGAAATTTTGCCTACTTTTCAGAAATGTATGCTTTTCTGTCCTCCAATTCGGCTTTCCTACCCTTTAATTCCATTCCGTCCATGCATGTCCAATTGGCAAAAATGGCCAAAATCGCCTCTCACAAAACAGTTGATAAACACATCAAAATATTTTTTTTTTGTTTCCACTCAAACTGTTCTTGAAAGCCAGGAAATTGGGGAACTCAGCACAGTAAACCATTTCTTCCTAGCACTTACAAGGAAAAAACCACAGGCCTCTATGTACTCAATTTATTGGCATTTTTTGAAAAAAAACAAAACTTTTCCCCCTTTTTGTGTAGTTTCTCTCACCCCCCCTACAGCAACCTAGGATTCCTGGGTGGTGTTAAGACCGCTGACATGTGGGGAAAAAAAGGAGCCAAATTTGGCCGAGATATCTCATGTAAAAAAAAAGTTACAAGGCATTGAATGGCCACATACCGAAATCGTCAAAAAAGGCCCTGGCACTGGGGGGGGAGGAATACCCATGGCACTTAAAGGGTTATAGGTATCGGAGGAGGTGTCTAGTCAAAGTTCCGAATACATTGTTTTGAAATGCAATAGTTTCGAAACAAAAGGATTTTTTAAATGTCTTTCTTTGGCTTTCGTATACAAAAAAGTCCTGTTTTTTTCTCCCCAAAAAAAAAATGCATTCATATTTTTTTTTCCGGTCCTTTTGTTTAGAAACTTGCATTTCGAAAAACAATGTATTCGACCCTTTCAGTATAAACCATCGGAGGAAGCGCTAGAAAGGATATACTGCCCGAATCAATGAGGGAAGCCGTAATTACTGTGCTGCCAAAGCCCAGACGTCCTCCCCAGGACATGTCATCTTACAGACCCTTCTTAATTAATGCACACTGCAAGATATTTGCGAAAGTATTGGCAAATAGGCTACTGCCTAGCATGCCGACTTTGGTGCACCCCGACCAGTGTGGGTTCAGCCCCACAAGATCCACTGCCTTGAATCTGCATAGACTGTTCGGGATAATGGCACAAATAAACCCTGACGCATGTGCAGTAGCAGTCTCCTTAGATGCCGAAAAGGCTTTTGACTTGGTGTGAAATTAGTATATACAGCGCCGGGAGCCAGAGTCCCGACTGACCGTATGATCTCAGAGATGTTTTTACTGGGAAGGGGTCCAGACAAGGCCATCCGTTCTCGCCTAAATTATTTGCCTTAACCATAAAGCATATGGCGGCATTCGTCAGACAGAAACACGGGAACAGAGTAATAAAAATGCAGGCCCAACTCAATCTATCTCATTATATACAAACAATCCTCTCCTGTATATCCGGGACCCCGAAACTAACTTTGCACCTATTATGTCGGATATACACGAATTTGCTGAATATTCGGCCTATAAGATTAATAACGTTAAATCCGAGATCTTCCCATTGATTCCAGCCACCATATGCCCCGCAGCAACCTGTGGACTCAAATGGTCGACCCAACACATCCGGTATCTGGGCATATTGGTCTCTGGGGATAGGCAGACGCTATACTCCGACAAACACGAACAGGTGCTGCAGCTGCTCAACACTAAATTTCAGATGTGGGCCAAACTTCACATTTCCATGCATGGTCTGGTCGCAATCCTGAAAATGGTTTCTCCCTAAATTGCTCTAGCTCTTTGTGAACATACCCATATGCCTGGTAGAACCTATTGAGAAGCTCCGATCCATGGTGACAAGGTTTCTCTGAAGTGGGAAAACAGCTAGAATCAAGTGGGGGAAAAAAAGAATTTAAAAAATAGTTGAACCGTACTGGTCGGGTGGTATTACAGCACCAGATTTCGAACTATATTACTTAGTCGCACAGGCACAATTCGCCAAACACTGGTATGACTGGGACAATTCACCCCATATATGGATAGAGAAATATGCTGCATCCCCTACTGACCTCTGTTCTGTCATCTTCAGCTTACGCCACAAATATCCATGTCACCTTGTGACCCTAGACGACTTTCGAAATGCGATCGGTGGGGGACCACTCAGGGCACTCCAATACTACCGAATGAGATCCGTGTTTAGTGCACTGTGGCTGCTCTTCCCAGATGAACCAACCCCTGTACCCCCATGCTTGCAGGTGGCAACGTCGGGGGAAGGTCTCAGAATCTCTAAATTGTATGCACTAACACAGACACACACACACACACCCCTACCCTAAATGACATTAAAGACAAATGGGAAAAAGACATGGATATGCCCATTACCAATGAGAAATGGTCCAAATACTGTGTGCTCACCAAAACTGTATCACTTAATGCAGGCCTGCGTTTGATTCAGTTCAAACTCCTAAATAGACTGCATTATACTCCAGCAAAAAATGGCCAAATTTGCCATTGATTGTACAGGGGAATGTGCCAGATGTAAAACACTTCAGGCGGGATCGTTCCACATGTATTGGGAATGTCTGGTGTGGCTGGATTCGGGGAAAACGTAGCAGGTATTATAGAAGAGATAACTAAAATACTAGCCTCCCTGACTCCCCAAAAGTACCTGTTCGGAGATGTTGGTAAGAGCGCAGAAACCACCAAGAGAGTGTTTAATATTTTGTGCGTGATAGCCAAAAAGTGCATACTGTAGAGCTGGAAGAGCCCTTCCCCACCACACAGACCACTTCCTCAGAGAACTGGCATACGTCAATGAATGTGAGGAACAATATATATTGACTTTAAGACAAGCCGCCCCAAGGACATCTGGGCCGCGTTCAGAATATATCTATGTGAAATGATCTCTGATGACGAAGCTTCTATGTAAATTAAACTATCACTGTGTGATTATGACATGCCTGCTGGCAATGTATATCCTATGAAGTGGGAGTCATGTTGTATCTGCCGAGACCATCAATAAATAAAGTTGTTTTTAAAAAAAAAACTCTACAGCACTGCCCTACTAAAACAGGCATTCGCGACCAGAGCCAGGTCCTGGTGGCACTTCATTACCCACTCTCTGGTAGCATTCCGCTATACAAAATACAATCCAGCGGGAAATTGCTTTGTGACCCCCAAGATTGGATTGGAAAAAGGCATCAAAAAGCTGATTGTCATGTAGCCATTAGTTCTAGACAAGGAAAAACTCAGTGCCCTCTCAGGATCAAGATTGTGTAGCCTCTCCCGCTTGTAGGGGTGAGGTGTCGGAAAGAATACTGGAAGCTCTACACCTTGAGCAATGTAATTCTCAGAAGGGTCCAGGACCAGATTCAAGTCCCAAGCTGGGACGAATGGGGTAGGAGGAAATTCTTTACAAGGCCTTATAATAACTGAGCAACCACAGGTATGGAAAACTAGCCCTGTTCTGGTGTCTTCTGGAAAACAAAATTCAGCAGCAGAAGGCTTGATTTGGCCAATGCCAGCAAAAATTCCATTACTGTGGAGATTGGGCACGAAGGGTCTGCATCTTTCTACTTACACTTCATCTGACACTATCTGCACACATAGTGACCTAGTGGAAGGTCTGCATGCAGTCAGCAACAACCTTCAAAACCTCATTAAGGTTCCAGTCCTCATACCTTAACCGCTCAAGAGCCATGCAGATAGGTTGAAGGGGGCCTGGGTTTGGGAGAAGCACCCTGCCCTCCGACTGAAACTGACAGCCTCAGAGGGAGCTGAATAGGTGGGCAAACTGCCAATTCCAGGTACAATGTCCTCCTTGCCCAATCTGGGGCCTTTAAGATCAGGTAGGACTAGTATCAGCAGGAATTCGTCCCTCAATGCACTCCTCAGGGAAATTCCCTCAAGCAGACCTGCCTGCATTTCGCTTAGCCTCATGTTGCAAAGAGGTCACCGGTGGGGATCCCCCCTGGAAGATGATCAGAGATGCCCTCTGGGCGTGGTCAGTCCTGAAACCAACAACGGCCTCAAGGCCGAAGCCGCAGCAAGGGTTAAAAAAGAATAAAGGCATAATGTGTGTCTTGAAGTCCTCAGATTCCTCTCTTGAAGCCTCCTTCCCCCCAACTAGTTAACGCCAGTGTCCGCACCTTTTCTTATGGGAGAAGGAAGAGTGGTAGGACTCGCTACATGAATGGGACAGCATCTTAGATTTCTTTCGACACCTACTCTTGCAGTCTTTCAGGAGTGGGTCCCTCAGTGTCCATCAAGTACTTCGTATCCGATCTATGCAGCAATGTAGATGGCCTCCTTAGCACCAGTTCAGCAGCGCATACTCTTACTGCCTTCGGGTTTAATCGACTGGCGGGAACCGCACTGCTCGGTGTTGTGCTGCACTTCCAGACACCACACACACAGATAGTGTGCAGGTCCGGTAGGGACATTTTCAAGTTGCAGCACCTGCAGCGTTTGAATCCAGACTGCTTGGGCTCTGACATTCTGATGCAGTTTTTAATCAAAAATTCCAGCCGTGTTCCCAGCGTGCAGAGTGCGTGGAAAAACGGAACTGGGGTTGGGGGCTTAGTGCATTCCTTAAGTATGGCGATCAATATCACATCTGGAGTCGAGGAGTAGCACAGTCGAGAAGCAAGGTCATAGAGAGGTCGGCCTGAATTACGCCACCATTTTGAAATTTTACGAGCAACTGAGGGGATGATCTATCAAGATGGGAATCTGCAGCAGAATGCAACCCATTGAAATAAAAACGTGAAAAGAACGAAGTACAAGGAGAAAGTGTTTTACCCAACATCAAACTACTTTGTCAAGTAGGTAAACAGATTAAAATCCAGACATTCTTCAAAAATGTGTAAATTCAATCCTCCCCATCCCATCTACTCATCTATTTGATGTAGCACATCTTACTGGTCCCAATTTTCTTTCCAAGCTTAATCATTTCCACATTTATAGAGAAATCAGAAGCATAGGGAAATCACTAGCACAAGAGGAGGGATAATACCCAATTCCATAAAACTTAACAAGTAGGCAAAATCTCATGGGTTGTAGCCGCCATGGAGATGCAATCCCACAGAGGGTGCCAAAATCTTGCCAAGGCACAAGAGGAGTTGGCCGCCTTCAGTGCCATACTCCCAGCTGAAAATGCCTTGCTTGCCCATCCATCCACATGCTTATCGTGCCTATACGGAGGGATTTTAGGGTACGCTGCCTGCTTCGAGGTAGCTGTGGCTGCCTGGACCTTCAGACTCTCAGGAGTGGGGTGAGATGACAGACGGGGTCACTACTGTAGGGGCGGTAGACTTGTTGACTGCCGGATTAGTCTCCAGGGTTTCCAAATTCTTAGCCACCTGGATCTGCAGAGCCACATAAAATGGCAATATGGGATCTATAGGAGGACCCTGATCCAAAAGGTCTGCAAGATAATCCTGATCATAGTGGGCAGTAGGCCTGGCCCAGCCCAAATACTCCACTCTCGACATAAGGCGTCGGCAAGAGGAGTCGGCATGCTCACCAGGGTCAGGCCTGCCGAACTCAGTTCAGGAGAAGTGTCAATACCACTAGCATTATGCAAGGTATCACAAAGATCCTGCATACAACTCTCCTCAGATGAGGCATTCCGGCACATTATGGGGTCCCAAACTGGAGACCAAAAAGAGCCTTGCCCTCTTCAAAAATTGAGGTGAGGGACTTCTTCGGCAGTGGAGTACACCTCTTCTCGGGAACTAGTCAGAGGCTTCTGAGTCGACTTGGATTTAACAACCGCCTTCGTAGGTGCTAGGGGTTGAACTGGTAACTGTGGTCCCGGCGGCATCGACAATGGCTCCAAAGGCATCGAGGGCCTGATCGGGGTGGAGGACCAGACAGGCACTATAGGCTGCTGTGGCGCCAAAGGAGTCGACGGCTTCAAAGGAATCTAGGACTTCCATGGCTTCTATGGAGACCAAGACCACGACCTCTCATCACATCTCGAGCGATCCTTATGTACCTTGTCCGAACGAGGCCTCGAAGGCTCTCAATGAGGATTGTGCCTCTTACCCGGGCACGCGAGTATCCGGCAGAGAACGTTCCCTGCCGGCTAAACCAGAAGGCGCAGACAGGGCTTTGTGTTTGTCGAAAAATGTCAAGCATTTTCACCCAGAAAGCTTCCCACTCCGCGGGCGTTGAATGTTTGGACGGGCAACTCACCCTCTCGGGGGTGCCACCCAAAGAAGACTATGAGGCAGGCAACTGGCAGTGCCTTCTCCTCGAGCACTTCGACAAGGAAGACAAGTGGCGGGAACCACGCCTGGACCTTTAGCGCTTGGCTTTCTTCCTCGGAGGATGGTCACCCTCGACTCATCGGTCGAAGGCCCATCAGGTCGGGACTTATGGACTTGGACACCTTAGGTTTCCCCTTTCCTTCCAGAAAGGCCTTTCTGGTCATCGACTGGCACTTGTTACATGTAGCCGTGTCATGGCCTCCGACGAGGCACCACAGGCATTCACGATGTGGGTACGTGATAGACCTTTTATCCGCAGTCTCGGCATTTCTTGAACCCAGACCGAGGTGTCGTCAGAGTGGAAGACATATTGAAGAAAATCTTCACAGCAACAGCAGAAAGTACGAGGCCGAGTTTCACGAAGCTAACACGTTTGCAGAAAAAATGGAGCGCAAGCGGGTCGATTGGACCGTCGGCCCCCCAGCGCCCCCGCGGAGCGAAAAAGCGGAGCCTGAGAACCGTCGGACGACGGAGTTCCACGGACGCGGCAGCGGGACCGTCGCAGGAGGCCGAGAGCACAGGCCTGGGCAGAGCCTGGGGAGAAGCGAGCGGACCCGCCGGCGCTGGCCTTCACCTCCCCCTCCAGGAGGCGCGAGCCGCCGGGACGCCTCGAGGCGAGAAGTCATCCACTCGGAGCGGTCCCCGGAGTGCCCCCCCCTCAACGGGAGCGCAGAGGGAAGACGCGGGGCCGCGCGGGGAGCCGCGGCCTGACAGGTACGAGACACGGAGGGGGGGGCGGCCAGGCCCCTTTCTCCACCGCCGGCGGGGCCCTGCGCGGGCGGGACACCAGGGGCCCACGCCGTCCCACAGAGGGTCGTGACCCCCCCCCTCCAGCAGGCGCCTAAGGGACATTATAAGACCCGCTATCGCCCCCCCTGGGTGTGTGGCCCCCGCTGTGTGCAGACGGGGCGTGTGCCCGCCCGGGGGCAACTCTTAAGAAGCAACTCGAACATTCAACGAAACAACGTGGACACACCGGAGGCAAAAGCACCCCTCGCCCACTCCAGAGGGGAAGAATCGTCCTGCGAAAATACAATCGAGGAGCACAGGAGGTACTGCGGTGGTACAGCGGAGGCCACCCTGGGTGTGAGGCCCCCGCCCGAGGTTGGTGGGGCGAGTGCTCGCCTGGGGTCACCAATCAAGGCTCGGTAGGACCGCCCGGAAGGGGCGAGGAGGGTATACCTTGCCGGGAGAGACCCCCAACGGAAATAAGACAGCATACCGCCCCGGGGAGGCAATAGCACTCCTCCCCCACACTAGAGGGAAATAAACTTTCTAAGAAAGAAAATCGAGGTGTCGGGGGGTCAACCTAATGGACTGGCAGCAGAACCTGCAAAAATATCGGTACCGAGACCCGGACCTCCCCGCTACAGGACGACCCCGCGGTGAGGGAATGGCCCATCTGGAGCCTCCTGCACCCTCCACAATGGAGCGGGGCTTCGCCTCCATATTGCAAGAGATCCGAGATATGCGGGCGGACATTGCCCAAAAATTTGAAAAAATGGACCACCGGGTCGATAAAGTTGAGGACAGACTCCTTCAGGTCGAATCCAACCAATCTTCAGCAGCCATCCTGGAAGTGGAGGTAAACATGAGGCTAGCTGCCCTAGAGAAAAGGGAGGAGGAGAGGTCAAGACAGATGGACGACTTCGAGAACAGGGAGCGGAGGAACAACCTCAGGATCTTTGGGGTCCCGGAGACGGAGGGGGGAGACGGAGCTGACCCGTGTGGTGCGTAATATAATTGCCCTCCTCTTTGAAGAAGATATGACTACAGAACCCATTTTCGATCGGATACATAGAGCGGGAGGCCGAGCAGGGGGCCCCCGGTCGATTCTGGTGCGGTTCCACTACTATCAGGAAAAGACGCGAGTGTTGGCGGCCGCCAGGAGATCACATACAACAACTCCCAGATCTCCATTTTCCAGGACCTTTCAGCGTACACCCTGGCCAAACGGAGGATGTGCCGCCCCCTCACGCAGTTGCTGAAGGAGAAGGGAGTGCGATACAGATGGGGCTTTCCCTTCTCCCTAACGTTCGAGTACCTGGGCCAGAGAACGACATTGATCTCAGAGGAAGATATCAAGGGGGCTATCCAGGACTATGTCTCTGATCCGGCGCCCCATCGAGAGCCACGGGGGCCGACCGGGGTCGGAGCTGGAGGCCCGGGCCCACCGAGGGAAAGACGGAAAAAGTCAGGAGCGAGAAAATTCAGGAGAATAAATACACCCTCCCCAGTGAAAGAAGGACAGCAGAACGACTCTGAGGGGCAGTAGCTGGGCAGTCCCGGTGTGTGCGTGGCCTCTGGGGCTCCCCAGGGGGCACGGGTTTACTTGAGGGAGAGAAGCCCGGCAAAAAGAAAGGAGTAGAGGAGGAAACCAGAAGCCCCACGCAAAGCAAGTTGGGTGGGTGAAACCAGGGGGGGGGGGGGGGGAGGGGGACTGAAGGGGGGGCTCATGATAATGTGCTTGTTAATGATCGCCTGGCCGAGAGGGGCAGGCTGGTGGTCCGGCCAAACTGCCAGCGATGGCTGAACTATCTGGCTGGACGCCGGGGCAGGGGGCGGGGGGACGGAAACAAGTTGGGGGTTGTTTGTTAAGGGAGGGGTGTGGGGATCAGTTGGGGAAATACGCCAGGAGTGTCCATAAGACAATTTATGGGGAGCTAGAGAGGAGAATTGTTGCGAGGCTACCATCCGTTAGAATAGAATTCATAGACAATGGCTGATGGTCTGCCGGCCCTGGGGGTGGGCACCCTGAATGTTCGGGGCTTGAATACCCCATCGAAGAGGTCCATGATCTGCAGGGAATTTAGGAGGGCTAAACTAGACCTTTTGTTCGTGCAGGAAACCCACTGGGCAAGGGGAAAAGAGCCCAGGTTGCGGGGGAGGGTGGGGAAAATCGAGGAGGTCTTCCATGCGTCCCATAGGGCCAAAAAGAGAGGGGTGGCCATCTTGGTTGCTAGAGATGCAGGGTTTGAGAAAGAAGACATCCTTAAAGACCCGGAGGGAAGATACCGGTTGGTCAGGGGCACCCTACGGGGTTCCCCCCTCACCCTGGCTGTAGTATATGGCCCCAATGAAGGACAGGCCCTATTCTGGGAAACTGTGAGAGATAGGATCAGATTATTCGTGCAAGGCCCACTAGTGGTAGGGGGAGACTTCAACATGGTCCTTGACCCGACTATGGATAGGAGAAGGGTAGACCCCCTCACTTCCAGAACTGCAGATGAAGCCATGGCAAAATCTTTCCAGAGGGTAAATGAGGAACTGGGCCTAACAGACACAATGCCTTCTCCCAGGGGGGGGAATCCCTTCCTTCACCTACTATTCAGCCATACACAACTCCTTCTCCAGAATAGACTACGTCCTGGTAGAGGAGACACTCGGTCCATATGTGTCAGGCTACAGAATAGACCCTGTACCCTCGTCAGACCATGATTTGGTTAAAGTCACAATCGCGTTGGGGTGGTGTAGGGAGCGCAGAGGGCGTTGGAAGTGCAACAACGCTCTGTTAAAGGATGGGGCCCTCTTTCAGGAGGTCTTGGACTCCATAACAGAGTTCTTTGACCTAAACGACAACGGGGAAGTCGCCACTCACACGCTCTGGGACGCCTTCAAGGCGACCCTGCGAGGGGTCCTCATAAAACTGGGGGCCCAGAAGAAAAGGGAGAGGGAGTTACAGGAGAAGGCCCTGAGAGTTAGGATATCCCGCCTCCAACCGGCAAGCTCTCCGGGGCGCCCATTAGAGGGTGACCGGGTGGCCGCCCTCGAAGACTGTAGGCTACAGCTTAAAGATCTGCTCCTACATAAAACAGAAAGATGCCTCCAACTAACGAAACAAAAATACTATGAGAAGGGGGACAGGGCGGACCGAATCCTAGCCTGGAAGTTGAGGGAGGTCCAGAGGAATAGAAGGGTGAAGGAGGTGAGGGACGCTCAGGGACGCCTTGGCAACGACTCCCCCCATATCGGGGAGGCTTTCCGCCAATATTACATGGCCCTCTATTCCTCAGAATATGATGGAGATGATGGACAGATAGAAACCTTCCTTGATTCAATACAGATTCCATCCCTCTCAAGGGAAATGGCAGAAGGGATAGAGGGCCCGGTCACTGAGGAAGAGGTGGACAGGGTGATCTCTGGGATGAGGGTGGGATCCAGCCCCGGGGAGGATGGCTTCACAGTTTTCTTTTACAAGAAGTTCCGGTCCTCTTTGATCCCATACTTGGTGCGGGTCTTTAACGAAGTGCTGGTTGGGGGCATACTCCCCGAGTCTATGATGGGTGCCGTAATAGCAGTCCTGCCCAAGGAAGGGAAGGACCCCTCGGAATGCTCCTCCTATCGGCCCATATCATTGTTAAATGTTGATGTGAAGATCCTGGCCAAGCTGGTTGGGAAAAGGCTGGAAGGCATTATGCCGAAGTTAATCCACGGGGACCAGGTGGGCTTCATAAGCGGGAGGCAGGGCTCAGATAACATCCGCAAGACTCTAGACCTGCTCCGCTTTGCCCAAACATCGGGACTTGACGCTTGTGTCCTCTCACTAGACTCGGAGAAGGCCTTCGACCGGGTCGAGTGGCGTTATATGGAGCTTCTCCTTCAAAGAATGGGCTTTGGGACTCACATCATGAGATGGGTAACTGCACTCTATAGAGCCCCCACAGCGAGGGTACAGGTAAACGGAACACTGTCTGGGTCATTCCCCCTCTCCCGAGGGACAAGGCAGGGGTGTCCACTCTCCCCCCTGATCTATGTCCTCACCATGGAGGCCCTGGCAATCGCGGTTAGAGCGCAACCGGGCATTAAGGGAATAAGAAGGGGAGAGATCGAGTTCAAACTTTCCCTGTTTGCGGATGACATTTTGGCCTACCTAGTGGACCCGGGCTCCTCCCTCCCCCCCCCTCCTGGCCCTGGTGTCAGCATTTGGTCGAATCTCGGGCCCAAAAATAAACACTGCAAAATCGGTCCTGCTCCCGATGTGAATAACGGACCCCGTACTCGACCCCCTGAACAGGTTCCACGGGATCAAGGTGGAGAAGGTCGCCATACGGTACTTGGGGGTTCTCCTCACCAGAGACGTGTCGAATCTGGGCCCCGCCAACTATGGTCCCATGATGAAGGAGATCACTGCAGACTTGAGGAGATGGGGTAAAATGATCCTCTCGTGGTATGGCCGAATGACGGCCATCAAAATGAACGTCCTGCCACGACTCCTGTACCTATTCACAGCTCTCCCGACCAGAGTCCCAGCGCAAAACTTCAAAGACCTACAATCGGGGGTCCGTGATTTTGTGTGGCAAGGCAAGACCCCGAGAACTGGAACGGCCGTCCTGACCCTACCTAGGGAGGAGGGGGGATTTGGGCTGCCAGACTTTCACCTCTACTTCTGCCCTGCCCAGTTGCGTGTCCTTCTGGAACACATGAAGGAGGGGCTGAGAACGTACTGGTCCTACCTAGAGGATATGGACGCCCATCCCCACAAGGTCCGCGACCTCCTGTGGACGCCTCGCAGGGAAATCCCGAGGCGCCTACGGGCTCACCCGACCCTGGGAGTCCTGTGGGACGTCTGGAAGGAAGGCCCTCAGACTGCACACCTCACCACATGGCCATCTCCAATGACATCTCTCTGGGGACACCCCATCAACCTGGGAGGAAGAGGGTTCAGGCACTCCCAGACCTGGTCAGACAAGGGAATGGAATGGGTGGGGCAGATGTTCAGGGACGGTGAATTTCTGCCCTACAAGGAGCTCAGGGAGGCACTGGGTAGTGACTCAATATCTATCTTCGAATACCTCCGCCTGAAGGGCATCTCTGCGACCCATCATGGGGCACCAATCTCCGAAGACAGCTGACCCCCTTTGAGAAGCTCCTCGATTTGGCGGCCTCCAGGAAGGGGGCGGTCTCAAGTTTGTACAGGGTCCTAAACATGTACAACCTTCAGGGCAGGAGGAGTTTTCGCTTGTTCTGGGAAGGCCTGGCAGGGGCAGAAATCCCTGAAGATGATTGGGCCAGGATATTTAAAATTGCATTTCACGGAAATCTTTTCACTGCTGACATGGAGCATAACTTTAAGATACTGCAGGGATGGCACAGAGACCCCGCAAAATTGTCCAAAATGTTCCCAGGAGTGTCGTCAAGGTGCCCGAGAGGGTGTGGGGAGACGGGGACCAGAAGCCACATGTGGTGGCACTGTTCGAAGGTTCAAGCATTTTGGGAACAAGTGAGGGACTGGATGGAGGAAGTGACCGAGGTCCGTATACCTCTTAATCCCCTGACAATGCTGCTGGGCCTTCCCCCAGAGGACACAGAGGTGCACCGATACCCTAGGATGTGGGAAACAATGTTAAGGGCTGGAAGGGTGGCCTTGGCCCAAAAATGGAAAAGTCCGGAGGCCCCCTCGAAGGAGGACTGGCTGAAAAAGGTCAAAAATATGTTTTTGATGGACAAATTGACAGCCATGGTAAACAACAATATGAGCTCATTCCTCACTGACTGGTCGGGTGTCCAGCAATCCTGGGGATGGGACGTGCACTGAACCCACTGAAAGGCCTCCCATCCTGGAGATGACGGGATGGACTCTATCTTGCAGGTCAGTCAAATTTGGGACCCTAGGACCCGGGGAATGGCAGAAGCCAGCCAACTGATGTTGTGGTATTGCATCGCAACAACTCTGGGACAAGGGAGACGGAGGCATCTCCGTGAGTCTCCCAAGAAGAGCACTCTGAACTGGACACGGGAAAGGGGGGGGAATCCAGGGGTGGGGCGGGAGGGTATTGGGGAGGGTGGGGGGTTACACTGTTCTTTTTCCTGGTTTGTTTGTTTTGTAAAATTTAAAATGCCAATAAAAACGGAAGTTTAAAAAAAAAAAGGACCAGGAGCAATCTCCCCTGCAATCAAGATACAAGAAGCCCTAAGAGGGTAGCAACAGTAAGAAGAATTGAACACATAATTAAGTTTATTAATTCTTGGGAGGAAGTGAACAGACTTCTAAAACATGTTCCAGAGAATATCAAGGAATCACCTTGAAAATCTCCTCCTCCCACCCCAAGTGGACCAGGAGAAAGGAGTTGTTCACCTGGTCCAAGGGCTTTTGGTAAACCAGTCCCTTTCACAAGAGACTGTTAAGTCAGCCAAAGACTGGAAGATTTCACCAGGAGAAGAGAGACATTCTGCTGATGCTTTTGTTAAGGGGAACCTGGAACATAGGGTGGTTTAGTTTTTAGTAGTAGGGAAAGAGTAGTTGGCTTGGACGGACGCAGAACATTTTGGTTTTGACAGACATCATGAGGAGCACCAGAGTATTATCTGTTGAGGCAGGGATAGCCACTCTATAGCTAGAGGAAGATAGACTTGCTTTCTTTGAGTTTCTAATAAAAGGCTACAGCCAAAATGAGAACACCATGTCAGGCTCCTTATTCCACCACTCTACACTTCCCAATCAAGCACACTTGTTCACAGGAGTCCAGATATTGGAAGCTTTTTGCTTCTGGGAGACCCGATCTTTTAATGCCATCGCTTCTTTCTAGACTTTACCCTCTCTCACTTTAATCATCTATAGCCCATCAGGCGCTCGCTCTTCTTTCTCCACAGACCTCGACTCACTCATTCCTCTGAATTCATCTTTCTTTGAGGAGAATTTAGTGTTAACCTGCCTACCGCTCATGCCTCCTCATTTTCTTCCATTACCACACTACAATCTGTAAGGGATCAAGACTGACAGTAATCAGTTTCAGTATGAAATAGGACTTTTATTGTGCAAATAATAATAAAGGGGTTGTGGAAATCCTACCAGTCCTCCAGTCTATGAGGGGTTTCCTTATCTCAACAAAAATAAGGATGTCAGGATGTTAAACAAAAGAATGGTCTCGGTCCTTTGTCCAAAAACCCCGTACTGACCTTTACACTCTAAATTCAATATAATCTGTACAAGGGGATTTCTGTAAAATATGCACTTGTAGCTTTGTCTCCATTCTGAACATAACATTTTAGGATGCAGACACGTAAAGTAATAATAGGTAGAGAATGGGATCCTCCCTTCCCATATGTTTCTTCTAGTCATTTACGGTCTATCCGGTGCCTCCGGACAAAGGTCAACAAGGTTACACTGTTGCAAACAAAAATAAGATTCATCTGAGCCTCCATTCATATCCCATTCTCTTGCCCTTGGAGGCATAGCTAGAAAAAAACTCCAATCCCAGCACCATTTAACGTCTCATACCATTGCTGTGGGACCTGGAAGACATACTAGCAGATTATGGAAAACACACTTGCAGATGGGGACACATTGAAAGATTTGGCAGTGCACCAGCAAAACCTGCAACAGCCCTCATCCAGCAAAAGCTCACCAATACATATAAGCAACGTGGCTCATTAGACAGCTGCTTACTGCGATGACGCCTACGCAGCAGAGCCGCAGCGTTGCTTCCACCTGACCTAAAGATGGCGGCACAGGTTTTTCTACTTTGTCTACCCTTAGGGAAAGGATAATTAGATATTACCAAGGGAGGAAGAATGGCAGTGACCAGTGGGAACTTAAAAGGAAAACTCACTAAACCAGAGAACACACAGCAACACTAGAAAAATCCCATAATCAGAGCAAAGAAAAAAACAAGAATACTGAAACAAAAGCATCACAGGCGGGGCTACAGACCTGGAGGCATTAAGAGAGTACAAAGTCAGACAGGGGTGCTATATTTCAGGCCCTGTCAGGAGCCAGAGGCGAATAAGGAAACCATGGTCTAAAGCGTTGGTCCCAAAGGGCAACTAGTGGCTGTTGGGTGAGAATATGTTAACTTAACAAAAACAAACAGCGAGGTGGTGGGGCAGGAGCAATTTAAAAAAGAAAAATTGGCCCCAGATGGCAACCCATAGCTGGAGGGTGATGTCAGAGCCAGCGTTGCACCGTAAAGCAGAGGGGTGGGCCCAAGTGGTAGGTATGAAAGAAGCAAGCAGGGCACTATATCCGAGAGACTATTATAAAAGGGAAACCTGAACAGATCATTGGTACCTTTGATATCGCTTTGTAACCTTTTAATCAGAACACATTCTGACAGTTGAGACTTGTAATGTTTTTATGAAGTGTCCCGCCCTGAAGGAAGAGAGTCAGAAGAGGCCTATAGAGCTGTCAAACCCTACACCATTTGGGTGCAGTTCGATCTGGAGACTTTGTACAGCAGTTCTCAGTCTAGTTTTAGATGACAACCCTAGGCCACATTGGTGCTCAGTAAAAACAAAAGTGATGGGTGGAAGGATTTGCATGAATCTGAACCACTGGCATTGCTCTGGGCAACCTTCCACACCACCATTTTTTAGCCCGTCTGCGCCATTGCAAAAGGGGTCCAGCCATATGCAAATCAATCAGGTACTGCCACCAATGGTCGCAGCCCAGCCCGAACTGCTAGGCCAGGTCCCCTCTACACGGAAAAACAAGCAACCCCAGACATGTTTCGGCCTTGTTGGGCCTCCTCAGTGAGGTGCAGCTTGGTTCCCTATGGCGCAGCGAGCAAGGGACACACGTCAGGGCATACCCTCTCTCACATAGTGAGACAAACTAAGCACAAAAGTGATGGGTGGAAGGTTTTGCATGAATCTGAACCACTGGCATTGCTCTGGGCAACCTTCCACACCACCATTTAGCCTGTCTGCGCTATTGCAAAAGGGGTCAAGCCATATGCAAATCAATCAGGTACTGCAACCATTGGCGCTCAACCAACCACACCTCATTGAGTGCACATAAGGCAGTGAAACTCACTGACCCTTATCGTCCGCTGATCCATTGTCACATTTGAACATAAGCGACAGCTTGCTGCTTTAGTGGTGTAAGAGTAACCATGGCGGAAGTAGCAAGAGTGGCGAAATCACAGCTTTCTCAAAGTAAGATTGCAAATGTAGCATAAAAAAGGCTCTCAATTCGGGGGGACTACCAGCGTCTTGGCTGCACGGTAATTTATTGCATTTCTAGGGTGCAGGGGTGGTGCAAAACTGCATTTAAGGGGCCCATAGAGGAGAGCTTGTTCGGCCATGGGGAAAAAAAAAATCAAAGGGCAGGTTGGGAAAGGAGAATTCTCTTTTCTTGCATAGATTGCCGAATACTACTTTTCACATTTTTAGCAACAAAATACAATGTACATTTCGGAACACAAGAATATGAATTCATGGTGAACCAACCATATCCTGCTGGTACAGCAACCGATGGCGGTTTCATGACATGGGGCAAAGATGGGGGGAGTTGATAACCTTGGAGTTTTAGTTTTATCAGTTTCATGGCTATAGAAAATTCCAGCTGGTCCATCCTGCCATCGTTGTTCATGTCCGCCAGCGCCCTGAAATAAAAGGTTGGTTTATTGAGATATCTTAAATAGCTTCCAACTACAAGGTTGGTTAATAATGCATTAAGGTACAATTTGATAATCATACTAATTAGTCTTGAATGAAATCAATTACCAACACATCAAGAGTAAAACAACCTATAGTAAATCATGCTAATGAAGCTGCAGAAAATATAAATAATAAAGGATAAAACCAATGTTAGGACTTTATGGATAAAAACGCCTGAAATTAATACAACTATCCAAAGCACTGTACACATGTTGGGAGGTTTCATTATGAGATGCCTCCCATTCAAATGAAGGCTCAGATTGCAATCTTTGCTATTAGAATCGTACAACATGCATCTAAAAATAAAGGTAAAGACTTAAAAACAGTACAAATCTTACCTCCCTGGTAGTTCTTGTATCCAATTGTGCCTCTTGACATTACACAACTTGTTGACCTTTTATAGTGTAGCCAAATAGTAATGAATAAGTTTGTGTGTTTTAGGAGTATCAATTATCTCAAGATGTGAGATTCCAAGAATAAAATTAGTGAGAAGCCGTGAATGTCACCAATGGCTCATTAAAAACAGTCATGGCTAAGGCACTTTGGCGCAAGTGCGCATTGGTATAGATCACAATCACCTCAGTTTCAGGATTAGAAATTGCAGGGTACAAATGCCGGGTAGTTGAATTTTCTTCATTCCAACGGTTAATCACAAACCTGCTTCATTTTGAATTTCTCGGTAGGAAACATCCTTCAACACCAGCATCCACCACATCAGACTGCATGCAAAATTGTTAACCAAATGTTCCAATAACCATTCACATAGAACGTTTGCTTGCTTAAATAGCAGTTAAGATGTTATTGTTTTACATTTGTCAAAAAATAAAATAAATACTGCATTGGAGATGTCAGATCCAGTATGTGTGGTACTTGAACTAAGTGGTTAAACTCATACCAATTGGTTTTTGAATCAATCGGATGGGTTCAAATATCTGGGGGTGGTGATAACCAAGGATCTTGGTAGCTTATTCGAGGAGACCAGTACAGGGGTATCTAGATCACTGCGACAGGTCGAATCTCTACTGGATGGTGAGATTTAATTGTATAAAAATGGTGGTCCTCCCCAAATTTCTCTTTCTCAGATGCTCCAGATTGTTATTTCATCTTCCTTTTTATAGTCCGTTAAAAAGAGACTTTACATTTCTGTGGGCCACCGCAAGACCTATAATAGCATATATGGTTAAGCTGCAGCAGGAGGAAGGGGTTGGATTCCCAGATTTGGACGCATATTACCGGGCTGCCAAACTGTGTATAATGATAGACCACCTAGATCTAAGTGCTAATAAACAATGGGTGAAGAGGGTAACACAATATTAAGCCCAGTAACACTGGGAGAGTGGCTTTGGCATTTTCCCTCCTGAATGTAGATGCAAAAATCTTTCCTAAAAAGGTGGCTTAGTCATAGGTGTCCAATCACATTTGATTAGCTTGGAGTACAATAATATGGAACAGAATTTGCAGAAGTGTGAGAAATGGCAGTACTAATCTTAAGCTATTTTTCATTCATAGAAGCTTTATTTGGCATTATCCTTCAGCTTGCAAAACAGAAATATATATATATATATATATATATATATATTACTTACCGTAAAAGCATTTCTGATGGTTGTATCTGCTTAGATTCACATGCTGTGCATAGGTCCGACATCCAGTGGTCACTGCAGAGTATTGCATTTTGTTTTTCGTAGTCGAAAAGGGGACGTCGACTAGGCGTGTCTGAAACACTATCCCTATAGTGACGTGCGTTGTACCCACAATCCCTCACGCGTCGAGGTCCCTCTGTTTGTATTTTTTCTGCCCTGAGGGAGCCTTCTAGACGTGAGTGAGTACAGAAAGAGAGAGAGATATATAAAGGAAGTCTATGTTCCTTCCATCCGAGCGGGGAGGAAGGGTGGGCGCATGTGAATCTAAGCAGATACAACCATCAGAAATGCTTTTACGGTAAGTAATGCATTCTCTTCTGATGTTTGTTAATCTGCTTAGAATCACATGCTGTGCATAGACTAGCGAGCAGTACCCGGAGTTGGCGGTGGGTTATGAGAAGGAACAGTAGAGAAAAGGTGTCGTAATACTGCCTGTCCCACCTGGGAGTCAGATCTAGAGTGTGTATCTAGACAGTAGTGTTTTGTAAAGGTGTGCACAGAACTCCAGGTAGCCGCTTTGCAGATGGACTCAAGGGGAACATTTGCAATGAATGCTATGGATGCCCCCGTGCCTCGAGTAGAGTGTGCTCTTGGCTTAAAGGGTAGTTCTCTCTTAGCAAGAGTATAGCAGAGAGTGATGCATTGAACAATCCATCTAGAAATAGTGGATTTTGAAACCGCATCTCCTTCTCTTCCTGCTGCCACCGAGACGAAGAACTGATTAGTCTTCCTCAATGGTCTGGTTCTTTCCATGTAGAACATGACCGCCCTGCGTACATCAAGTGTGTGCAGAGTCCTTTCTCCCAAATTGGAAGGATTTTGAAAGAACGTTGGTAGTTCTATAGACTGGTTTACGTGGAATTTAGAAATAAATTTCGGAGCAAACCTAGGGTGAGTGCGTAGAACCACTTTATCTTTGTGAACTGTAACAAAGGGGTCTAGAATAGAAAGAGCCTGAAGTTCACTTACTCTCCTGATGGAGGTGATAGCTATTAAAAAAGCAGTCTTAAGAGTAAGATGTTTAAGGGATGCTTTGTGCATGGGTTCGAATGGAGAGCCCATGAGTCTGGTAAGTACCACATTAAGGTCCCATCCGGGAGCAGGGTCAGCTATCGGGGGGTGTATTCTTTTTACTCCCTCCATGAATGCCTTTATAACTGGGATCCTCCACCACGACACTTTGAGTTGGGAGGTGGTGTATGCAGAAAGTGCCGCTAGGTGGACTTTAATGGAGTTAAACACTAGGCCTGAATCCAAGAGATGGGTCAGGTATAGTACCACATGTGTGGGAGAGCAGTCAATAGGGTTGATGCTTTTACTCCTGCACCAGATGACAAATCTCTTCCACTTGCTAGAATAGCAGTGGCGAGTGTTCGGTTTTCTGGCTTCCCTGAGGATGTCCATGCATCTTTGCGGGAGTTGTAGATGTCCGAACTCTATGACCTCAGGAGCCAAGCTGCTAAATTCATGTTCTGGGGGCATGGGTGCAGAGTCCTGCCCTTGTTCTGAGATAGCATGTTGTACGGGCAGGGGAGTTTTACTGGGGGAGATAGAGACATCTCCATCAAGTGAGCGAACCATGGCTGTCGGGCCCACATTGGGGCCACCAGTATCATGGTCACTTGTTCCTGGTGCATCTTGTGCACTACCTTGTTGAGAAGGGGAGTCGGGGGAAAAGCGTAAACAAATTTCCCTGACCATTGCATCGATAGACCGTTCCCCTTGGATTGGTTCTGGGGGTACCTGGAGGCGTAACTTAGGCATTGAGAGTTCTCCAGGGTTGCGAACAGGTCTATTTCTGGGAATCCCCATTGTGTGAAGACGTCGAAGACGATGTCTTCGTGCAGACGCCATTCGTACTCTTCGGGCAGGGGGAAATCTCTGCTGAGTCTGTCTGCCAGCAGATTGAGTTCCCCGGGTACATGTAGTGATAGTAGGAACATGTCCTGTTTGAGAGCCCACTTCCATATATTCTGGGCCAGTTTGGACAAGCCTGGAGAGTGGGTGCCCCCCTGCTTGTTGATGTAGTACATGGCTGTAGTGCTGTCCGTAAGGACCATTACTGTCTTGCCTTGTAGGTGTTCTTGGAAGGCTTTTAGCGCCTTGAATACCGCTAGTAGCTCCAGTAGATTGATGTGTTTGGATGCTACGTTCGGAGTCCACACTCCGTGAGCAGTCTGATGGGATAGGTGAGCACCCCATCCTGTGAGGGATGCGTCTGTGGTTAGAGTGGCTTCCGCCGCGGGTGTGGCAAAGGGTTTTCCTTTTTCCATGTTCCCCTTTGTCCACCACTGTAGCGAGAGAACCAAGGCCTGCGAGACCACCACTAGATCGTCCCATTGTCCGCTGGCCTGACACCACTGGCTGTTGAGCCACTCTTGCATTGGGCGCATGCGCAGGCGCGCGTGAGGTACCAAATAAATACACGACGCCATCATTCCTAGCAAGCGCATTGCTTTGCGTACCGTCACCTCTCGGCCGGTCACATATTGGGGGATCTGAAACAGCATGTTTTGGACCCTCTCTTTGGAGGGGAAGACGAGGCCGTCCCTTGTTTGAATTAGAGCCCCTAGGAATTGTTTGATTTGACTGGGGTCTAGACTGGACTTCTTTTCGTTGATGGAGAAGCCCAGTTGGAACAAAAGGTCTACCGTCTTTTGGGTATTGGAGAAACATGTTTCGTAGGAGTCCCCTGTTATGAGCCAGTCGTCGAGGTAAGGGTAAACTGGGATGGACAACCTGCGCAGGTGGGCCGCAGCCACTGCCAGTACCTTTGTGAATACCCTTGGTGCTGAAGCTATACCGAAGGGTAGCACCTTGAACTGGTAGTGTTTGCCCTCTATCATGAACCTTAGGTATTTTCTGTGTGCTGGCAACATTGAAATATGAAAGTATGCATCTTTCATGTCCAATGTTGTCATGTAATCTCCCTGTGAAAGCAGCGGGATCACCTCCTGTAAGGTCACCATACGAAACTTTTGGGGTTTGATAAACTTGTTCGCTGGGCGCAGATCTAATACAGGGCGCATGGTTAGATCCTTTTTGGGTACAAGGAAGTACACTGAATAAATACCTTCCGTTACCTGAGATAGAGGCACGACCTCTATGGCTCCTTTTTCCAGCAGTTGTTGTACTTCTTGAAGAAGGATGGCAAGATGTTCCGGCGTCAACCGCCGTCCCCTCGGGGGTCTGTAGGATGGGGAACTGTTGAATTCGATACAGTATCCGTGGGCTACGGTGGAAAGTACCCAACGGTCTGACGTTATCTCCTCCCATGCAGGAAGAAAGGATGTTATCCGGCCCCCGACCGGTGTTGCATGGGAGGGGACGCGAATCTTCGCGTCACTTGGAGTTGTTGGGGGCTTGGGAGCCTCTGGGGGTGGATCCCCGACCTCTCCCTTTGCCCCGGCGTTGGCCTCTTTGGCTGTACTGCCCACTATTGGCTTGGTAATTGGTGGCAGGGTATTGCTGATGCTGACCTTGTTGTTGTTGCCGTTGGCCACGAAAAAAGCGCTTGTTGCCATAGCCGCGTCTGGTAGTGGGCTTAGAGATCTGGTCAAGAGTCTTGATAGTGTCGAACTCTTTTTTGGCCATCTCTAGGGCTTCATCTACCGCTTTTCCGAAGAGGTTGGCGTCCTCGACAGGTTTATTTATTAAAGACACCTGTGTCTCCGGTTTAAAGCCTGAGTTGCGCAGCCATACATGGCGCTTTAGGAGTATTCCTTGTACCAGGGAACGTCCTGCTGTTTCTGCCGCGTCCAGAGAGTTTTTTACAATGCTCTGGTTAACTTGTGTTCCTTCGCCAATAGTCGACAGTAGGCGTGTACGTAAAGGCTCCGGTGCTTCCTCTGCGTCTTTGCGCAGTTTGGCCCACTGCGCGTCTGCGTAGCTCGCAAGCAAGGAATTGTTGTTGGCAATTCTTGCTGAGAAGGCAGCCGAGGAAGTAACTCTTTTTGCAAGGGCATATAGCCTCTTGCCCTCCTTGTCAGGGGGTGCCTCACTGGTGGAAAGTGGTACCCCTGCCCTCTTTCTAGTATTAGATACAACTAGGGAGTCCGGTATGGAATGTCCCCTAATGTAGAGCGGGTCTGAGGGTGAAGGAGCGAAAAGTTTCTCAATCCGTGGATTGACCCCTCTGATCAATGCGGGAGTGGACAGCGACGGGGTGATCCTCCTTTTAACTGAGGCGAGGAGTGGAATGGTCTGGCTGACCGGGGGTTTTTCTTTAATGACTCTTTCTACAAAGTCTAATTCTGGAGAGGGTTCTCCCGTGTCCAGTTCGAAATGCGCTGCTGCTCTGCGCAACAGTGCATTGAAAGTAGGCTGATCGTCAATTGGAGACGTGTTCCTAACTGGAGAATTATCCGGAGGAGTTAGATTTAGGGCATCAGTGTCGGAACACACTGATGGTGATTGCCAGGGGTGCGAAGGTCCTTCTCCTGGGCTAATCCCGAAGCCTTCTTCTATAATGTTTGTTCTGTCTTCTAGACATTCCTCCTGGTTCTGTCCTTCGTTGTCCATGAAATCATCTTCTTCCTCGAAGTATTGTTCCTCCCCAGTGAGGTCATATACATCTTGGAAGTCTGAGGCTGTGTCCAGCAGGGGATCGACCAGCCTCGGTTTTTTGGCTCTGGGGTCGTCTTGAGGCCCTTCTCTAGTTCTTCTGAGAGTTAGAGGGGCTTGGGTACTCATAAACTTTTCCATCCTCTCCATACAGAGGTGGAGTCTTTCCATAGTTTCATGGGGTACCCCAGAGCGGTCAAGCGGGGGAAAACTCGAGTTGTCTACCTCGAAATGGCTCGACCTCTCCCAAAGCGTCGAGGAAAGTGTCCCGTCGCCCTCCTCAAAACCCTCAGGTGTGTCGGGAGACTCCCTGACTGAAGGGGGTAGTCCCTGCTTTCCTTCGGGTGTTTTTGGCGTATCCTTTGATCTATGCGTAACGCTCGACGAAATCTTCGGCGTACGCTTTTGGGCGTCGGCTACAACGATCCTGGCTAAGCTATCGGCGACATTCTTGTCGGCGGAAGCTTGAGTTTTCGACGCTATGGGTATCGAGCGCTGTACGGCGGTCTGCGCCTTCTGTTGATGCGCACCGGCCGATGGTTTGGTGGTGGCGCCCTTGTTTGCCGAAAGCCCAGTCGCAGGTCGCGGCTGCGGTTGCGAGAGGGGCTTCGAACCCGAACGGTCCGAGGAGGCCGCCGGTGGAACCTGCGTCTCCTTGGGCGCCGAAGCTCTCTTCGACTTAGACGAAGAAGAGCCATGGGTTGTGTGCTTACCTTTATGTGAATCTTTGTGTGCGTCAGTGTCGCCGGGGTGTTCATCCCCATAAGCAGGGCGTGAGCCGAGCCCGTCGGGGCCGGGGACAGACGACGAAGCGCGTAAGCGCTCCTTAGAGGGGGTTTCGACTTCCGTGGCGGAGGTCGTGTCATCGCGTTCCTCGTCACTGTCGGTGGTAGCAGCGGCGGGTGAACCTTCGGCCTTCGACATCGCGTAGGCCGCCCACCTTTTAACCCTACGGTCTTTTAGAGTTTTAGGCTTCAGAAGCCGACAAGCCGCGCACCCTTCCTCTTTGTGATCGAGGGGCAAGCAGCGGTTACACCGTGAGTGCTTGTCCTTCCAAGTGAATTTGCCTTTACAAAGTGGGCAAAACCTAAATGGTGTCCTCTCCATAGCAGAGGCAATAAATCGCGATAAACACCCCCAGGGAAAGGAAGGGGAAAGGGAAAGGCATTCTCAGAAAGACCCAGAGATGTCCCACGACCCCACTCTCCCTACTGTATGTGGCCAGCGAGGCCAGGCCACGTGTTCGGCAGCGCCGAAGATTTCCTCCGCTCGACCCTCCGTCGACGATTTTGCTCGGCGGAGAACAGCTACACTGCGTCGAGGGAGTGCTGTATTAATCTTCGTAGAAGAAACGACCAAAGGTCGAGGGTTGCAATGTCTCTCGAGGAGCTCCGCGTGAAGGCGACCAGAAGCTGGGCGGAAAAAAACAATCTGAGGGACCTCGACGCGTGAGGGATTGTGGGTACAACGCACGTCACTATAGGGATAGTGTTTCAGACACGCCTAGTCGACGTCCCCTTTTCGACTACGAAAAACAAAATGCAATACTCCGCAGTGACCACTGGATGTCGGACCTATGCACAGCATGTGATTCTAAGCAGATTAACAAACATCAGAAATATATATATATATTGTAGTTATGGTTAAGTTGCTAAACTCATAGTAAGAGCACTTTGGTGAGGTTTTGTGCAGGGGGGTTGGAGTTATTTGGGGCTCCCAATTTTTTTTTTCCATAGACTGAATGGGGAAAAACTTTACACACGGCTACAGGCCTAAAGGCTGGACGGATTTGCACCAAAATTTGCAGCAGGAGCAGGTGGCTTGGGTCTGGAAGCGTGCTTGTCGGTTTGGTGGAAATCGCCAGTACTTTTGTTGCAAAGGACTGAAATGTACATCCCAAACATTTCGTGATATCTGGGTCCGCTAAGCAGACCCATTGGCTTACGGTACAGCGTGCTGTCGGAGAACTTTTGACGCGGCCGGTGGTTGGCTTGAGGGAAGCGTGCTCTGCGTCAACATTTTATGGCAAACGCTACCATGGTGGATCAGAGTACAGTGTGCCAGCGGAAGGGGTATGCAAAATATACCGTATGCCATGCGTTGCCAGCAAGAAGGGCGGGGGAGTGAGAAGTGGTTCATGTGACATATGTAAAGAGGTGGAAGAAAATGGAGGAGTGTCTGCAGTATTTGTGCGGATTGCGCCCATTCGTGGGTACCTAGACAGGAGACTACTTTGTGTGGTGATTGGAGGCACCCGTCGTAACGGCATGATAGCTTCGGCCGCAACTTGTTTGCAGTGACCTTTTTCAGTAGTGAGTGGTGGCAGGTGAATTCAGAAGGGGAGTAAATAGCACATGACATAGGTTGGGTGGGAGCATGGGTGGCTGTTCTCTGTGGATGGATAGCAGTAGTTGGGCACATGGTGGCATGCATGGGTGCATGAAGTTGCGGTGGTTCTGTTGAAGACACGCAAGGCAGTAATGCATTTCTTTTTACTCTGCATCAGTTAGAGGAGGGCGTCTTGTACAGAATGGGTGTGGCGCATATTTTAGACACAGAGCAGCAGAAGTGAGTTGCCATGCGTGTATGTTTGGTTTCGCAGGTCAGGTGACTGTTAGAACGTAGTAACGTTTTCCATGTGTGGTTGCAGATGGAGCAGTGAAAAGATACGCAGTGTGGGCACTGGGTGCAGCGTTTGCATAGTGTTAGTATGGTTGCAGGGCAGCTTATATGTGCATGGATAGTGTGCTGTGGGCAGATTGCTTGGAGTATGAGTGATGTGACCATTTTGTGGTTAGGTTGGCAGTGACAATACCTTTTGAGTGGAAGTGGGTAAGACAACAGTATGTGAAAGAAAGGGCAACGGAGTGCCAGAGACAGTGTAATGTTTGTACATTAAGGTAACACTTGCATTTAACGCTGTGCATATCCAATGCAGTGTGGAGGTTGGGTAGGATTGCTGGTGCGTATGTGCATAGTAGTAGTTGGTGACATGCTGACATGCACAGTTGCATTACGGTGCAGGGAGTGTGTGCAAGGAGCACACCCAATGCAGCAATGCAGTTTTGATAGTGCATCAGGCACATGGTGGTGATCTTTGGGGAATGGGTGTGGGGCACATTGTAGGTGTGCTACAGCAGCACAAGTGAGTTGCAAAGCGTGTACTGTGCATTCCATGGTTGTGGTGATAGTTGCAACATGCTACAGTATTTGGTATACAGTAGGAGATGGTGCAGTGAGAAGTTGTGTAGTGTGGCCACAGGGTGCAGTGTTTACATACTGTGAATATGGAAGAGGGTATGGTTGAAGTGCAGTTTCTGTGTGCTTGGTTACTCTGCTGTGTGCAGATTTATTGAAGTAGGCCCAATGTTGGGAAGCTGTTGTGCATAGGTTGCCAGTGACAATACTTTGTGAATGGTAGTGGGTTGGGGTGTGTTAGGGAGAATTCTCTCTTTAGGCTGAATTTCCTAACCTAGTGAATCCCCCAGCAGCTTTGCTGGATTTCTGGAGTTTGTTTTTTTCCACCTGCCAAGAGTGAGACTCTTTTCCTCCCACTGTTGGACATGATTAATGGTATTCCTTTGACTGGTAATGTGTTTTATGGGCTGTGGGGTCCTTTACTCCATAGGGTCTCATGTGTTTTTCCTATGTGTGTTACACAGCACCCTCCGTGCAGTAACACCGGGGTATCATAGTGACCCCCCACCATAGACTGCATACCCTGGGACTGACTACTGTCTCCCAGGGCATGTAAAGTCACCATTGGCTTTACTAGTCCCAAATTAACAGAAACCAGTACAAACCATCATATTGTGGACGTACTGGTCGGGGCAATTCGATTGCCCCGGGGTCTGTTAGTCGAGGGGGCGCCAAGACTCGATTCTAAAATGGCGTTTGTGTTCTCTTCTGTGACTCCAACCCAAGTCGAGCCCTTTGTTCCACTTTTTTGGCAGGCTTCTCCACAGAAGCCTCCAAAAGTGGTGCCACTCTGTCTGGGTACCACAGGGTGTGTGAGGGGGTTTAGGCACCCTGGACAGAGTTACCTTGGTAACTCAGGTCGCACTCTTGTGTGATTGGCCCAAGTGGTGAGCCGGCCGGCTCACCACTTAGCATGCTTGAGTGACAGCTAGGCTGAATGAATGGGGGTTTTCTGCATAAAAGCAGGGCTTTGGGGACTGGAACTTCAGAAGTCACCACAGGACCTGAGAATCCAACGAGGGAGAAGCTGAGCAGACCTGCCACGATGACACCACCGGTGGAGCCCTGCGGAACCGACTGACCACTTCCCGATGACAGAGAACATCTCCCGGCTGGAGAGGCTTCTTCCCCTGACTGGTGGGCACAACCAGTTTTCCTTTCTTTCTTCGCACCCCAGCCCGGTTTGTGGTCGAACTGCCCGTGCCAAGCACCCCAGCAGCCGGATAGCCACTCACCACTGAACCGCGAATCACCGGACCGCTCCTTGTACCCGAGAGACTCCGCGGCTGGTTTCTTCCCTGGCAGTGCAACAGACTCCTGTCTTCCTCCACGACGAGATCCTCTTCCGCCGGACGCAGCACCGACTTGCACCCGCTGCCAGGACCAACTGCCCCCGCTGGAGCGTTCTCACCACTTTCAGGTACCGTGTCCGCCAGGCCTCCCGTTCTAAAGATTGCTACAAGGTAATAATAACTCCTTAACCTTCTGGACTGGGCTGGCCGCCTTGACCCTCTAACTGGTCCCTTTCTGTGGTCCAACTCCTTTTTGAATCTTTACAAGACCTTTGTGCACTGCAAACATGTGACCTTGGACACATTTCGTTTGGATCCTCTGAAAGTGGATCCGACCTCTTGAAGTCTAACTTCACGGTTTTACTTTGCATTCCTCCCTTGTTGTGTCTTGAAAAAGTGTTGGGATCTGTTTCAATTTGTTCTCTGCTTTTTCTCTCCCTTTTTAAAACGAACTATTAGAGTGCCATCTACGTTAAGCGATCACCGCTGTCTGAAAATAAGTGGGGCTTTACTTAAGACTTGTCTAATATTCTTTTAAGGGAGTGTATATCTTTTAGTGACCGTGTTTTTGAATTGCTTATTATTAGTGCCTGTGTGTTTTTCTAGATTTGGTTTTAAATAAATAATTATATCTCTTTTACACCTTGGCCTATTGTGAATACTCTGTATACTGCCCAACTCTTCTTGAGGGAAGTCTGACTGCTCAGCCACAGCTACCAGGTAAATCTGGGTGGTACAAACTGCTACCAAGTGGGTTTACTGCCAACACCTGTAGTCTTAAATCTTTTGCAGTGGTCCCCAGAGGGAACTGCACAGGTTTCTGCCTAACAGGGTGGTGCAGGCAGTGGTAGGTTTGTGGATGTTGCTAATTGTGACACGTTTTCGTGAATGGGTGTTTTATGGTGTGGAGGAGTTGGGTAGAAGTGCTGCTACGTATGGTATGTTCGTGCATAATGTTAGGTGCCCCCATGGTTGCATGCATGGATCCATAGTGTTGTGGTGGATGTGGAAAGCGCTGCACTGTTGTGTGCATGGCCAAAGGTGTGCTGGGTGGGCATCAGGATCTTTGTGGATGCTGCAATTGTGCATTCTTTAGCAGAAGTTTCTGGTGGAGGGGCTTTGGAATCAAACAGAACATGTACTGAGAGTGTTTAACAGTAAATATGGAGTGGTGCACAGAGGTGATAGTGTGAAATGTAGAGGTTTTGTATGCGATTGCTGCATGTGTTTGAAAATTTGACAGCACCCAATGGGGGAGTGCTGCAAAAATGCCAGTGCAAAGTGAAGTACTGTGTGTGCTTTACTGGGCCGTACCCCTAAGTGTAGATGGAAAAGCGCACATGCCACATTCTGCCATTATGAGCATGGTGGCCATGGAAATGGAATTGTGGGAAATAGGCAATTAGGTGTAGTTGACCGGAAGGGGCAGTACCATTTCGTTCCAATACTTTGTCGTGAGGTTGGTGGATGTTAGGGAGAATTCTCCCACCTTAGAGCCCTCCAGCTCTATTGCTTGACTTTGGGACTTTGAACTTTTTTATTCTGTTTGTTTTCTGTGTTTTTCTCTTTTGGTTTTTGAGTTTTTAGACAAACTCCATAGGCATCATCTTTACATGTCACACAGCACCCTCCGTGCAGTGGCACAGGGAAACCTTTTTAGGCTATCCCAAGGTTGAAATACCTTCTTGGGGATAAACTACTGTTTCCCAGAGAAAGTAAAGTGAAATTGACTTTAATAGTCTTCAAATTCCTAGACCCAGCACACCCTATCTTACAATAGAGTGCTGGAGGGATTACTAAATATCCCCCATGTCTAGAAACTCGTATAGCAGTCAAATACTACCATTTCCTCTCGAAATGGCTGGTGGCAGTGGTTTTACAACCAACAACCATGATTTTTCCCGACCGCGAACACCGTTAGCCTTAAATCGCGGGAGCCATGTTTTTCAAAATGGTATCTGCGCCCCCTTTGTTTAAACAGGTTTTTCGCCATTTCTTTTTGGAAACTTCCTTCTAGAGTTTGCCTCTGCGCGCCAAACCAGGTTTGGTCTCTTAGTTCCTACGCCTTTGGCAGGCTTCAGGACTGAAGATCGCCTCTGGCGCCAGAGTGTCTGGGGTGGGCATGAAGTGAGGGAGGTGCCCGAAACTCCCTGTACTTGGTCTCCTAGGAGATCAAAATGCACTCTGGCTCGATTGGCTGGCTGACTGTCCGGCAAGGACAGCCACACTGCTGGGTGAGTGGCAGCTGGGCTGGAATGAACGGGAGACGAAACTGGATAAAAATGCGAGTCTCTTGGCTTGGAAGGTAGAGTCGACCACTGCAACAAAAGAACCGAAGACAAGCTGGAAGAGAATGGCTGCTGCAAATCCTGGACTGTTGGTTTGCCCGGTGAAGCCCTGCTGCAGGTCTGAATCACTAGGTTAATCTCGACAGAGAAGCCCTTCAAGGACGACTTCTCCCTTTGAGTTGATGGGACCAATCAACTCGACCCGTAAGCCACCTGGATACCATTCTTGGAGCTGGTTGTAATTTCCTCAGAGTGCTGCAGGAAACCGAATAACCAGGGAGAGGGACACCAGTTTGTGCGCTGGTCTACAGCTATCAGAATCGAAGCTCTTCCAGTTGCCAGCTTTTGACCAGTCCCCGTGCAGTGCAGGAGTCCCCCCCGACATCCTCCTCTTGTCCCCACGGAACAGCAAGATCTGCAGGAAAAGAAGTCTTCAGCTGCAACTTTTTCTTTATTGTAAGGTACTGTGAAAACCTGACCGAGAGAACTTACCTCACACTTCAAGTGCTTGAAACTTTTGCAACTTGCAGACCTAGACAGCTTGTTACCCAACATACAAATCTTTCTTTTACGAACTACGTCTGAGAACTTTAGCAAAGACTTTTCCGTTTAACTACCAGAACTGCCTATCCTATACAAGACATTAGCCCATTGACTTTGGCCTAACCTATTGCATTGAATTGACTCCTCTGGCGAACTCAAACTATTTGCACTGTCTAAGAGTAACTAATCTTCTTATTAACCTAGGCCTTTTTGCTCCTACTTCAAATGCTCGGAATGCCATTTTGCTCATCCTTCAAAGTAGTTTAAATGCCTCAGAACCTGACAGTGTGAAGTGCTGAAGTATATTTTTGTGTGATATAGATTGCCTCCTTCTAGTGAATGTTTTATAACTGACGGTGAAATAAATTAATAAGTGTTTTACCAAGATACCTTGAGTGTAAGTTTATTTGAATACTTGTGATTGTAGACCTCCGTGTAACATCCTTTCAGCTCACATTCCCCTCTTGAGATAAGCCTGGCTGCTCAACAACGCTACCACAAAACTGTAGTATAGACTTATACCAATTGTTGGTTTTTCTTACACCTCTAGTTCTAGTTGTGTGTAGTGGTCCCAAAGGGTACTGCATACAAATTTTGCTAACAGTGGAGATGGAGAGAGACACAGTGCTTATCGTCACCAATACCTTTGTGCGCCATCTGCACAGGTGTTGTGTGCAAAGAGGCGTTGCTGGTAATTTCGAGTTGGAAGGAGTGGACGGTTTCCAGGGCTGTCAGGGTGACTGCAGTTTCGGCGGGATGGTTTGCTTTTGCAGATACGTGGCGTCAGTCACAGTCGTTGACTTTGTCGTGGTGCACTACATTTGGGTTACATGTCATGTGGACATTTAATCAGTCACCTGAAAAGGTTGCTGAACGCAGTGATGCAGATTTTTCCTACTGCCAAGGTTGTTTTCTCATGCATAACACCAAGAGACGTATGGGCCCATGACGGTGTAATTTGTCCCCAGCTAGAGGTCGGAAGGTGTGTTATAAACAGAATTATATGTGAATGTATGCAGACTGCTGGCATGTTCTCCACCCACTATGAGATCAGGTGGTTGTAAAATATACAGTGGTTCCATAGAAATGGCATTTATTTGAGTGCCATTGGCAATGCAGTTTTCTTTTACACTGTGCAAGAAGCATTGAGCAGAATGTGGCAAAAATGTGAGGCGGCACAAACGCATATACAGAGAAAAACAAAAAAAGTTGCTTGCACGCACATTTAAAAAAAAAAAAAAAAAAAAAAAAAAAAAAAACTTCATACATCTATGATGGAAGAACCAATCCCCTAGCCAGCTTGATATTTCTTACCCCGGCACCCCCTGGGTCCCCTCACCCCCACACCATCACAAAAAGGTAGTGGATTCCACGGTTCTTTCGGGATTACACGTGCCACATCCTGGGCGACCATGCGGATGTCTGCGGATGGAGAAATAGTGCATACTTTTTCTGAACTTTGTAGTGGACGTGCTTTGAAATGGCACAACACTTGTACTGTAAATGTGTAATGGTACATTTGAAGTGTTGTACAGGAGTGACAGTGCTGGATGATGGCAGCTTCAATGCGATTGGTGGATGCGTGTGTGCCCATTTATGCGTAACCCAATGAGATACTGCAAAGGGAAGAAGGACTGCTTCAGCTTTACAGGGGTGCGGTACTTTGGGAGGCGCACGTGCCAGAATCTGCCCTTCGCACCATGTTGCCCAATTGACATGGTACTGTGGGGATTAGCCAATCAGGTACTGTGGGTATGGTTAATAGGAAGTGGTGGTGAAGCTGCTGTACATTATACTCTGCGTACTGAGGGTGGCTGACATGGCAAAACGCATTTTGTTGACTGTAGGTGATCCCTTTGGCATAGATCTGCACAACTATGCCCTGGAAAGACACTTTGAAAGCAATTTTGGTTTGGATGGAGCGGACGCATTGTGGGATGCTGTGTAGGAGTGCAATTTCGCCGATATGCATGCACTTTGCGAAGACCTAGCCACTTTTCAAGCAGTAGATGTTATCGTCATCCACTACAGTGGCATCAATATGGGTTACCTGGCTTGCTTATATTTGTTCCGTAGACTGAGGAGATTGCTGGATGTCGTGAAGACTCCCACCGCCAAGGTGCTTTTCTCATCCATAATACCACGATGAGTATGGGCCACTGCTCATGGATGTTGTTCCGAGCCAGCCACAGGAAGGTGTCTCAACAGAAGCATGCATACTTTTTGTCCACTCGTGCAATGTTCTTCTGCAACAATAACCTCATTAGTTGTGGAAATGCTGAGTTTTTCCAAGAAAATGGCATTTTGTTGTCACCCATTGGCAATGCAGTTTTGTATGCCCGTCTACACGATGCGGTGAAGTTCACTGTACTAATGTGAGCACAAGAAAACCCAAAAGCAAATAAAAACCGAAAAAAGGCTTTCTGTAGAAGCATATAAAAAAGGCTCCCTTACCACGATCTCCCCCTACCCTGGTTGCAAGTCATTCCCCCACACGCACAGGCAGCACTAAAGCAACATCTGGGGATTGTGCAGGGGGCAGTCATGGAAATGGAACTGTGGGGATTGTCCAATCAGGTGCTTAGGTTATGCAGAAATAGAAGACTGACTCCTGCTTCACTCGGGCCCGGCCCTCGCCATACTTGGGGAACCGCACGTGCCACATTCGGCGCTTCTCACCATGCTGGCTTATGGAAATGGGAACTGTAGGGATTGTCCCATCAGGTGCTCTGGTTGTGCGTCACAGGAAAGAGCACCAATAGGGAGAAGGACGACTCCTGCTTCACTGGGGTGCAGCCCTTGCGCTAATTGGGGAAAGGCGTGTGCCACATTCTGCGCTTCCCACAATGGTGGCCGATAGGAATATGGCCTTTGGCCAATCAGCTGCTCAGGGTGTACATCACAGGAAAGGGTGGTAATCATTTCTCCAATTACTTTGTGTAGTGCGGCTGGCAAACATGGCAAGACGCCCAGTTTGTCATAGGTGATGCCTTTGTGGAAGATCTGGTCGTGTATGCCCTCCAAGAAGGCTTTTTTGGCAATTTCGGTTTGGAGGCAGCGGAGGCTTTGTGGCGCAGTGTAGAAGTGTGCTGTTTCGGCAGAGTGCCTGTAGAACGTCAACGCATGGCACTTGCCCAGGGCATGCTTTGGTTTCCGATCTCTTGCATAACTTTCTATCGCATTATGCAGACACTGATGTTGCTATGTCAATTTATATTTGGTCCACAAATGGAGTAAGCGCAGTACATTGCAAGGAAGTGTATTTGTGCCTTTGTATGTGCCAATGGCGTACTTCACACATGGGAATGACGTTTCATAGCATGAACAGTTTTCCCCAGCTAAACCGTTCATCTTACTATGCCTGCCATCCAGATTTCTGCACACCCAAACCAAATTGCATTGATGCCTTTTTTGAAAGTAGTGAAAAATGTAGTAAGTGTTGCGCACTGACACTCTTGGAAATGCTCTGCAACACAAAGAAACCTCTTTCTACCGCGACCTCCTTTCTAACCGATTAAACTACAGTGTTTAGCACAGTGCCACGCCTCCCGCCCTGCATCCGTTCATTGCCAATTCTATTGTTCATCTCTAAAAGGTGCTTTCCTAATTTCCCTTTTTTCCCCGTCCCAGTTCCTCTCCATTTAGTATGGTCTTCTGACACGCTACAGAAGGAACTGCAGGAAAGGCCTGGTACAGAAGGGGCAGCACTTGCACGGATGGATATTATATGGGACTTGCCGGGAGACGGAATTAATGGGTGGCCCACACCTACATAGGCACCAGTCATTGTCATGCTCCCGGAAGGACACTTTCCATGCACTTCTAAATACCTTCCCTCTGTAGAGTAGCGCGTGCAGTACATGCACAATACAATGCCCTTTGCCGGGCAAGGGACTGCAGTGTGGCATATGGTCTGCAAGGATGTTTTAGAGCTCCACTGCCCTACAGGAGTACTCCTCTCGTTGCCCGCAACAGATGTGGCAAATGCTGTACATGAAATTACCCTATGTAATTGTTTTAAGGGCGGTAGACTGCCCACTGGTCTCTTGTGCTTTCATTTCAGTTGTCACATGCAGTACAAACACTTCATGCTATGCCATTAGTCTTAGGGGTAGCATTCCCGGAGATGTATACATTGGGGAATACAAGAATTTTTACAACATGAAACACGGCTTCATTACGTGGAGCAGGAAGCCATTTATTCTGTGCGGCCCATGCAGCTACAGTACTTTTCTAACCACCACCAAGATTGTTTGCGCTCTGCCTTTACATGCACTGGTATGTGCGTGAAGAAGTCGCAGCAGGTTTGTCATTTTGCAGTCTCAATACAAACTGTCCCACCTGCAGTTACATGTTTTCTTCAACTGTACAACCTGCAGGCGACCTCTTGACACTTTCTGTCACACTGCTCAGTGCAGACACAATGTGTCTGTTTCACGGGTCATGAAAAGGCAAGCAGCGCATCAAATTAATGTGACATTTAACACGCCCACGTTACACTGCAGGTTGCGGTTCCTTGTTTACCAGTGGGAGTCGGTCAGGCGTGCTTTAGCCACGAATTGGTAGGTTTGCAGAGCCATCCACTTAAATCGGCAGGAGTACTTGAAATGCGGTAGCCTACTGTATGAATCCGTAGGACTGGTGACAGGGGAGGAGTTACAGTGCATGACCTATGCATGGGTATAGGTGTGGAACGGATACACATGCGCTTCCACAACTACTTAATAGTGCATTAGAAGATGCAGACATGCAGCCACTAATGGAGTCCTACGGATACTTACAGTAGGATTGCACATAACGCTGACCAGGTGCAGTCTCCCTAGGAAACGTCCATATTGCTCATACACCATGCAATTTAAACACAGAAAGAGAAACTACTCAAACACTCACCAACATTTACCATGTACATCTGTAATTGCTAAGATACACCAACACTATATGGAAAAGGAAAGGGTAGAGCAAATGGATACATACATACAATTTGGCTTTTTCACACGTTAATCATGAGGGCAGCCAAGGAATCATTAACAAACCGTTAACGGGACGTTATGGTTCCGTTGCAGTTCCAAACAGCCATCATCTTTACAGAAAACACTATGCTAAAGCAACGTTGTGGTTACAGTGCCCTACTAAAAACTTATGAAATTCATGTTGAAACAAAAACATTGTTAAAGGGACATTATAGTTAAGTTGCACTAGCAAAAACCTATGAAATTCTATGGAAAACGTTACAGGGACGTTATGGTTACGGGTAAAACTGGAAAAAACACAAAATTCGCCAGTTATGGTAAGCTAAGCAACCATAACAGCGCCACCAGTGTGCACTGCAAGGACCAGCACCCATGACAAAGATGTCATCAATGCAATTTATGATGGCATCACTGATGACATTACATGTGCATTTAGTTTTCATGCAACGCCTCCACAAGGGATTGTTATTGTAAAGGGGGTAGAAACCTATCAAAGATCATTGGAAGAACTATCACGAGATAAGTAGTTCATTGAGCGATGCATTGCTATACACACCATTGTATTACATACTTCCTTGCAGTACATGAACCAACTCATGTGGAAACAGCGCCATTGTCTGCACTATGCCCCATACAAGTGTCATCTTGAAAATCTTCCCATGTTACATAGTGAAATCATGAATGCTTTCATTTTAGAGTTTCGGGTACTGTGAAACATGTAAGAGGTAGCTACCATTGCCTTAACTAAATTATTGCACTACTGCACAGAAAACAGACACCACATAGCATACAAATATGAGCATATACAGGGAAATTACAGTAGGCAAACAAAGCAGTATTACCAGAAAGTGTTCATAACATAACTGATTACCTTCATGCACAGAAATGATTGCTGTGTTTTACGCTTTCTTCTTCCCCTATATGTATCATATGCGTGAACACTGAGGAAAGTGCAAGAATGTATGAGAAGGGTCTGTACACAAAGATAGCACCTTTTGAATTGTTACTTCCCGACTGGTAGTGAAGAAAAGCACCTGGCCTACTTATGTCAGTGAACAAAAAAAGGGGCAGCCACACATGTCATCAATGCGATTTGTGATGGCATCTTTGATGTCATGGGTGTTCGTCCTTGCAGTGCACACTGGTGGCGCAAGTTATAGTTGCTTAGCTTACCATAACTGGCGACTAGAGGAAGCTGCAGAGTATTACAGTTGTTTTCGAAACTCGAAAAGGGACGTCGACGGGGCGTGCCAGTAATACTATCCCTAGTGTGACGTCCACTGTACCCATGATCCCTCAAGCGTCTAGGTGCCTCAGATGGTTATTTTTCTAACATGAGGTAGCATGAGGTGTAGCATGAGTACAGTTGTATCCAAGCAGATGCGCATCAGACAAGCTCATAGGCATCCATGCACCTTCTCTCTGAGAATACGATTATGGTGAGTAATGCATCCCTTCGGAGGCTTGTGGAATCTTCTTAGATCACTTGCTATGCACTGATTAACGGGCAGTGGAAGAAGGATGTGAGAAGGTTCATGAGCAAATAAATGTCTTAGAACCGCTTGTCCCACTTGTGTATCTGTCTTGGAATGAGTGTCAATGCAGTAGTGCAGAGTGAAAGTATGTACAGAGCTCCATGTAGCTGCCTTGAAAATACTGTCTAAGGGGACATTTGCAATGAAAGCCAGAGTGGCTCCTGTGCCTCTAGTGGAGTGAGCCCTGGGCGTAAAAGGCCATGTTTTATCTGATAGGGAATAGCACAGTTGGATACATCCGACTATCCACCTAGAGATGGCATTCTTAGAAATGCGGTCACCTTCTCTGCCTGGCGCTATGGAGACAAACAATTGATCTGTCTTTCTTAGCGGTCTGGTCTTGTCTACGTAGTAGAGGACCGTTCTCCTCACATCGAGAGTGTGGCGTTTTACCTCAGCTGAGCTGTTGGGTTCCTGGAAGAAAGCCGGTAGCTCAATCGACTGGTTTACATGAAATTTGGAGATGAATTTAGGGGAGAACCTATGGAGAGTACGTAAAACCAGCTTGTCTGACAGGATCCTGCACTGACAATGCTTGAATTTCACCATCTCTTCTCATGGAGTTGATAGCCACTAAGAAGGCAGTCAGGTGTTTGAGACTAGACTTGTGCATAGGCTCGAAAGTGGTCCCATGAGCTTAGCGAGTACCACATTGAGGTCCCAACCTGGTGGCGGGTTAGAAATTGGAGGGTGGAGACTCGTTACTCTTTCCATAAATGCCTTGATGACCGGTACTTTCCACCATGAGACCTTATTATGAAAGGTCGTGTAGACAGACAAAGCCGCCAGGTGGACCTTTAGGGAGTTGAATACGAACCCTGCATCTAGCAATTGGGAGCATTTACGTTAGAATGTGGGATGAGTACATTCTATGGGGTTGATCTGTTTAGACTGGCACCAAATTACGAATCTTCTCCATTTGTCAAAGTAACAGTGCCTAGTGTTTGTTTTTTTGATTCCTTCAAGATATCCATGCATCTGTGGCAGATTAAGATGGCGGAACTCTGAGTTCAGGAGCCATGCTGCCAAGTTCATTGAGTGAGGCTGCGGGTGCACGGTTAGTCCCTTGTGACGAGTGAGTAGGTTGTACTGGCACGGGAGTTTGATTGGATCGCACATCGCCAGTTTGCGCAGATGTGGATAGATACCATGTTGTCTTGCCCACATAGGAGCAACTAGGCTAAGTGTCACCGGTTCCTTGTGTATCTTGTTCACCACTTTCCTCATGAGAGGTGTTGGGGGGGGAGCGAGGGGGGTTAATCGTAAGCAAATTTCCTTGACCAGTTCCTCCACAGGGCGTTCCACTTGGAGTCTGGCGGGGGAACCTGGACGTGAAGTCTGGGCATTGACTGTTTTCGCTTGTAGCGATTAAGTCTATTGTGGGGAAGCTCCATAGAGAGAAGAGGTGTTCTACAACTCTTTCGTGTAGACACTACTCATGTTCCTCTGGTAGGGGATCCCTGCTCAATGAGTCTGCTAGAGAGTCGAGTTCCCCAGGAACATGCTGTGACGATAGGAATCTCTTCTGTGCCCATTTCCAAATATGCTGCACAAGCCTGGACAGATTTGGAGAACGCATGCCCCCCCTGTTCATGGATATAAAACATTCTTGTATTGCGGTCTGTCAGGACTTGCACGGATTGGTTCTTTAAATGGGATTCAAATGCCCAAAGGGCTTTGAATACTGCCAGAAGTTTTAGCATATTGATGTAGTTTTGGGCTGCTGTGCCGGACCACAGACCCTGAGCTGTGTGATGAAGGTAATGGGCGCCCCACCCCACTAGAGAGGCATCCGCAGTGACAATTGCCTGTATGTCTGCATCGTAGAAGGGTTTCCCCTTCCACAGATTATCCTTTGTCCACCCGCAAAGATTTTGTATAATTGTTGGCAAAACGACCACTAGATCGTCCCCCACGGACCACTTGCCTGAGACCACCGTTTAGCCAATCACTCCTGCATGGGTCGCAGGTGTGCGTGAGGAACTAGGTAAATGCAAGATGCCATCATGCCTAGCAAATGCATAGCTTTGCGCACCCTTATCTGGCAGCCGGCCTGATAATGCAGTATTTGCAGTAACACATTTTGGACTCTTTCCTCCGATGGAAAAACCAACCCCTTGTGTTTTTATGACAGCTCCTAGGAACTGTTTGGAAGTGCTTGGCACTAGGCTTGACTTTCTCGATGGAGAAGAGGAAGTTGATTGTCTTTTGAATGTTTTGTCTGCAAATTAGGGCGGACTCCCCTGTAATGAGCCAGTCGTCCAGGTAAGGGTACACTGGGATTGGTTCCCTGTGTAGGTGCGCTGCCACCACCGTCAGTTTCTTCCTGAATACCCTTGGAGCAGAGGCTATTCCGAAAGTCAGCCCTTTGAATTGGTAGTGCTGGTTCGCCATCTTGAAACGCAGGAATCATCTGTGCACTGGGTACTTTGAAATATGAAAATAGGCATCTTTCATATCCAATGTTGTCATGTAATCCCCTTTTTTAGTAGAGGGATTGCCTCTTGTGGCATAGTCATGCAGAACTTGTGGCTTGACATACTTCTTTGCAGGGCGCAAATCTAATACTGGTCGCATTGTTAGATCTTTCTTTGGCACAAGGCAGTAACTTGTATAATTACTAACTTCCTGGGCCATTATAAACACGCTGCACTTCTTTCGCCCTTTAAAATACATTGAAGTACTGAGATGAAGAGAAAGCAACAGAGTAGTACAGATTATCTCCTCTCACATTTTGGTACTGGTACGAAGAAGCTGCATGAAGGTCAGGCATGTACTAATGAGAGTCAGGCAACAGTAAATGATGGGACACCTGCAGTCCATTATTGGACCACAGGTGTATAAAAAGATGGAACTATGAGGTTGCAAGGGGAGAGTTGTAAAAGGAGAGCAGTGGAAGGAGGACAGTGCAAGAGCAGGAGAAGACAAGACGTCTGAACGCCCGTTGAGAAGACCCTGGAGAAAAGGTGAACAGCCAGAGCTGTCCGACCATGTCGGCGAGGCTCAGCACAATCACCGGCGAGTGCTGGGAGAAGCACAAAGCAAGTAGGCTTTTTCCCGCAGAAGGAGCAAAGTCGTGTGGAGGAGCGGCAATGCCCGGGTAAGTGTTGGGGACACTTTAATAGCATGGGGGAATACCGAACTGAATGAAACGTACAAAGCTCTCCTTATTGAACAAATCAATGAAGAAAACAAAAAGAAGTGCCTTTATTTACTTACTGCATTGAATAAAAAAAAAGTAAGGAGGCACTTATTTAAGTAACAGTAAGTCTAATTGAATACAGAAGTGAAAGAAACTAGCAACAAGAGTAACGTACCTAAGTGAAAAGCCACATTTATAAGTGAAAGCAACATTTTTGACAAACTTAACTACTTGTCTGAATGCAAGAAACTTTGAATAAAGCAGAACCCAGATTAAGAAACAACATATGCGATAAAGTTGTGAAGCTGTGGCTGAAGAAACTGCCTGTTGATCTAGTGTATATGGTGATTCAAGAACTATTCCAAGCATTTATCAGAGCTGCGACTTCCTGGCTTAAGTGCTAGGAGGCAAACTTCACATGCCTTCTACTGGATCCAGCTGCGGTACATGGCAAGTTTGGACATTTGACTATATATGTCCTATGGGGAAAGAAAATGGGGATATCCAGTTAAACAACAAGTATAAATATACTCTATGCAGCTTAACCCTTACAATGAATCTAGATTTCTTTTCACGGTGCGCAACACCCGCCAAAAGCATGCGAGTTGGGAGCTATGTGGATCACTGCCGGTCGTTAACACGCACCTAGTGCGATATTTTATTTTTAATATTAATATTTTTCTTAACACTTCGGTCTTCACGGTTTTGCTTTTTTCATTATGAATGCAGGCCTGCACATCACACAATACAAAGAAAGGAAAACAACTGGGGGCACTACATCTGCATGTACCGAGTTGAGAAATCTACCCGAGCCCTACCTCCAATTGGGGACCACCTTGCAAAGTATCCCAGCACTGGTTCCCCCTACTGCCCCAACACCAGTGATACCCTCCCACGGAATACTCATCTCCCCAACACTTAACTGCCTGGGAGCATTCACTTTGAGTGCCCCACCCAAGATTTGCCCCACCCAAGATTTCCACTACCTTTGACAACCTGAAAACACCTACAAACCCCCCACACGCCCTGATAAATCCCAAAAGTGCTCCATTGTGTGAAAATGCCTGTGTGTTTTTTTTTCCACTACATGTACATACCACCCGCTTAGCCCCACCACTACCTGAGAACACTTCCATCAACTATCCTTTCAATGAAGCCCCATTAAGAGCCCATCCAGCTATAGACCCCTACCTGTGATAATCTCCACCTGATAATCTACCCCCCCCCCCCACTCCCAAAAGTAAATTCCGGCTCTAGAGCACCAATGTCATCTTTTGGATTTTTTTCTTCAGGATTACACGGAAGGGACATGTACCGAACCGTTCTGCTTCCAAGTGCTGGTTGGGATGCCTTAGGCTACCAGAACCTGCGCTGCGAGTACTGCATTCCGACCCACAGATACACCAAGATCTGCTTGAACTTGGAGGGCTGCAGAATATATGAGCCCAGCTGCCCGAATTACCAGTCAGTGGTGACAGTCTTACACCCGGCCACTGCTGAAGCTCTGGCGGTAGGTAGGATACCCCCCCCCCCCCAATTTCAAACGTGTACAGCCACTGCCAACCTTGAACATGGTTAATGTTCTTTTTAGTTAAAGACCAGGTGCTTTGTCCATTCCATGACATGAGATTGGAGGGGCTGTATTTAATTTGCCAAGATTCAGAGATGGACCTCGAAGGTGGCACTACTTTAAGGAATAGTGCAATCGGATGGGTGCTATGGGGGTACTACAGAGGAGGCTGACTTCACAACTAGCACTGCATGGAGTGACCTATGCAATACTGCAATGGGGGATCTTAGAAATAGCAGATTGTTTTTTAAAGCAGACTATAAACTCACCCACATGTGTACAGTGCATGGACAGACGTTTTTGGAGTCACACAGCATACCCAAGATCACTGCATTAAGTTTGCACTTGTGCAGAACTGCTATGACTGATAGCTCCCCCCCCAACACAAAGCTGTCAAAGGCGCATCAGCAGAGCTGCTGGTTCCCCCTTCTTCCCTCCGTTAGCAATGTTTACTCTATGCTTTCATCACACCTAGCATGCACGTTCTCACAGGTGATCCATAGATTATCAAATCCCAACATCAATCTCTGGAGCTGCTTTTTCTATTGGCCCGGTGGATCCGATACCACTAATCTTTTGTGGTGAAAATGGGCAATTTGCATTTCTGGCAGACAGCCATGTACTCTAGTGGTTCCTACCTGCATGACATCCTTTACTTTGCATTCCAGTTCGCATTGATGACGCACAGGGAAGAGGCCAATCTATTGAACTGAAGATGAAAGCCCAAACTATTGGCATTACCAATGATTGTTTTGGACTCTGCTGCTTTGGAAGAGTGACAATTAAGCAAAAATGTAAGTATGAAATGGGTTTGTAACGCTCACCTGATTCCCGCAGAGGCGCCGGTCTTGACTGGGTGAATGCCGTATCTTCAAAGGTGATGTGTAACACACTGTTGGCTCTTTGGGCTGGACCTCTGTGCACTGTATGTCTGACTCGAAGAGTAAGATGTCTGCAGATAGAAAATATGGGATTAATGAACTGGGGTTATTGGGTGCCTCTCTCCTCTTCCCTTTCTCTTCTCCTGTAGAACCCCAAAGGTTAACGCCCTCACCTTAGGTAAGTGAATGCCGAGCTCTCCATCTGCCTCGGGGCAGGGTGCCTTAACCAGTTTCTTCACTGGATAAGGGTGCAGGCCTCTTGACCTCAGAGGACTGCTGTCCATCGTTAACTGCACGAACGGTAAGTTATGGGCACTTCAAATGTCTTAAGTCTTTTGTAATGATATCTCTTGTTTTGCAGGGTTCCGGCGATGGCGGATGGCGAGCTGATGAGAGTTGAGGATCGAACCCGCGTGAGGAATAGAAGCGCCTGGAAGCACGTAAGTAAGCGCTTGTAGCCTGCTTCACGATGCGCACTAACTGTCCCTTTTATCTTGCAGGTACAAGTTCGGAGCTTTAGAGACGCTGAAGGGTGCTGGAATGCCCACTGGATTCGGCGTGGGAAGGAGTAATGGCACGTGAGTAATAAAGTTGCCCAATGTCTTTAAACGCACCTTCTTTTGTCTTTCAGATGCGGGATGCAGCGCCGAAGGCCTCCAGAGCGTGCGAAGAGCTGGTCAGCTTTTGTCTTTCAGATGCCGGAATGCAGTGCGAAGACCTCCGGAGCATGCGAAGAGTAGGTAAGCCTTTGTCTTTCAGATGCCGGAATGCAGTGCGAGGCGTTTGTGACAGCCGATGGACCAGGTAAGAGATGCGCTGCCACTGAAGACCGTAGTGCTAACCTGTTCTTTCTTTGTCTTTACAGGTGCTGCTGAAGACTGGATTCCAGGATGGTAAGCCTTTGTTCCCTTAGGCCCAGGATCAGAAGCAGAAGACACGATGAGCGTTCTGCTGCAGAGAATGCAGAATAACGCAAAGCAAGATTCATCCATCGGGTGTGGTTTAAATAGCCTCCTGTAGTGCTTAGGTGTCCCCTTCCACAGCCACGCCTAGGTAAGAAAAGAGTTCCTGCTTTCCAGAAGAGTTCCAGTGTTCTGAACCTAGGGAGTGGCTCCTGCCCCACCCAACAGGAAAAGTAGTCCCAAACAGAAGAGGATCAGGGGTTCAACTGGCAGGTAAGTAAGCAGCATGGTCTGCTGCAGGTAAGTCCACCCAAGCATTATGAGCCTGGCGCTTCCAGCGCTGGGACTGGGCATCTTTATGAGCCTGGTGCCACTGGCGCCAGGACAGGGTCCAAAAGTTCCCAATTGGGACTGGCTGGCACTCGGAACCGGGGTTATGGGTCTGCTTCCAAGGGAGTCGGGCAAGTCCCGATCTTTTGGAAGCAGAGATCATGAAGCAGAGATCATGACAGGGTTCTAACTCACACCTGCAAACGATGTTGTACGCTGATTTTCTACAGATTGGACAGGAGCTGCTGGCCAACTACTGTGCCAAGGCTGCACAATGATTTTTCAATGTTTCATGAGCTACAGCATCGTTCACTTTTCTCAAGTCATGTCATTCCAAGCCGCTAGTAAATTATCCAGAAAACCTTCAGAATGGGCAGCCCAAAGTTGCACATAGATTGAATTATACACAAATGTTTATTTCATGTATTAAAAAAAGCTAACTGTTCCACCACCACACAATCACAACCATCCTCTTTTCCCTATCCAAGCTCCCCTCTCTATCCCAAAAACACAAGCACTGCCCCGCCCTCCTTAAGTGTCATCACCTCCTTTTGTTGCCCTCCAGTCTTAGTCCCTTTTGTAGCACCAGTCTCTTGTTGCCATTCAATCCACTTAAGCACCATTTGTTACCCCAAGCCTCTTTAGCCGCTCTTGTTGCCCCTCAAACAGTTATCCCCTTGTCTTGCCCCAGTCCATTTTGTTCCCTTTTCTTGCCTCACAACTGGCCCCCCTCTCGGAACCCTAGCCCCTTTTATTGACCCTTCAGCCGGGAAGGCACTAGGAACGCATTTCTTTTCTTCCCTTTTTGTGCACTTATTTGGATTGCACCAGCAACCTCCTCATTATAGCTCTGATGGCGATGGAGGCCTGTGAGGCGTCTGTGCTAGGTGGGGGAGCAGTGTCTGGGATGACTAACACTCTTGGCTTGGCCCATGGTGGGCTCCTAGAACCAGGCCCGACTCCTAGGCTCGGCCTTACCCATGAATTCCCTGGCTCCCCCAGGTCTATGCAACAGTTGGCAAATGGCTTGGGGTCTAAAGTACCGTATACTGGTGCAGCGGGCTGAGCTCGAGTGGACTCAAAGCTTCACTGCGCCGGAGCTGTGAAAGATCCATTGCTGCTCCTTCATTGTTGTGAAAGTGAACGTCCGCTGGGAGGACGTCTTTTCAGGCTTCACCGACTTGCCTAATCCATCAAACGCAAAAAAGGTCCTGTTACACGTTGACGCCGCCGACCTGGCGCTGCCGCCCCCCTCTGCCCAAGATAAATTCCCAGAAAGCAGCGCGCGCGCACCCACAAGTACTCTAAAGTACTGTTTACTGTTCATGGTGCACAACGCAGGACGCAGGGGTTGCGGAGTAAACGTGGTTAGAAGCATTGCAAATAGCGGTTAAGCTGCTCAGCTGTGCAGCTGTAGGCGGGCTGAAGTTGTGCCCTTTCATTCCTTCAGTGGTAAGGTTGATGTGTGGACCTTCATTTATTTAAAATTTTGTCACAAGTAACAACTACTGGTCCTTTGCATTTTTATCTGAATTTGATTTCAACTTTTGTACCTTATGGAGACTACCTTTAGAAATGGCAAGAAAACGGAAGGACTGCTCTTCCAAGAATCAACCTAATCTTGAATCCCCTAAAAATGTTAATTAAAAAAAAACAGCCTCTCTCTCTCTCTCTCGCTCTCTCTAAATGGTAAACGCTCTTTTCATTCCACGTCTGCTCAGAGTAAATCATACCCGGAAACACAGGATAACAAGATACCTGTAAAAGAGCTATGCTAATTAAAAAAGGCAAACGAAGATATTACACAAGATCCATTTGCAGAAGTGGCTAATTTACAGATAGATCAGAAAATTGTCGCCCAAATACATGAAAATAAATACTCTCCCATGGCAGATATTTCCATGTTTGCACCTGTAATCGTGGCAGATCTTGATAAGAGTACGATTGTCCCTTGGGCCCTCTACGCCTGTAGCAACAAATGGGAACTATAGAGAACATGTACACTTTCATAAGACAACATGAAGGAATTTATGAGCCTGCAGCATGGTAGTGAGCAAAAAGAGTTCCAACTTGCAAACATATTGCTCTTTCCCACTACCACCTCCCCTACCGCAAAATATGCGATAGAAACAGAAACTCAAAATTTCATTCCGGCGCAAAGGAATCTGAATTCATCTATGCCTGTTTTTAACATCTCTCCGAAGTTCCCTTCACTCAAGAGAACAATGAAGAGGAATGGATAGATCAAAACATTAAAGATCTTCCAGTCTTCATGTGAATCCTGAATCTTTTAGATGGTGGGCATGAATACTCTCCTTTTATTGCAGGAGCTAAAAAATGATATGATCGTGAAAACCGCAAAACTAACGAAAATAGAAGGATACATGTTAGCACAGGAGGCTTGACATAAACATCACCTGAATTGCCGTGAAAGAGCAGCCTTAATTGTAAAATAAGAACTACTAAACAGCACATCATATTTGGAGAAAAAAAAAGCACAAGGGTTCTTAAACATTGGCCGATCCCCTTCTGCTAAATGGAGTGCCTTTGACTTTCGCGCAAATAATACATTGTAAAAATGATGCAGCGAAGGTTACCCCGAGCAAACCATTGTGTGAGCCAATTGATTATTTGGAAATTGCAAAATAACATGAAAGCTTACTACAGGTCGAACAAATTCTTGTGCAGATGAATCCTAAAGAAAAACTCCTGGAGATGCTTGCTTCTGCAGAAGCATCAGAAACTAAATTGATCACGAACGCAGAGACTCCAGACAGTCCAACTATACTCATTAACATCATTGAACAAGATAAAGTCCTAGAAAATCATGAAGAAGACAGGGTCCCAAGAGAAAACTTACTTTATTTCGAGACGGGCCAAAAAACACCATCAGAAAGCCATCAAAAGAAGACATAAAAATAACAGGAGTTCATTATGCGCCGAGAAAGCAGCAAGAGAGAAACTCTGAAACCATTATTTCCAATAAGTTTCAAATAAGTAAAGGCAAAGGTTCACAGAATGTTATGCCATCCGAGCAAAACCTGAACTTAAACGAATTGAATGAGGAAAGTAAAAGAGTATTACAGATCAGCTCATCAAACAGTCGCGGGAAGAGCTCTAAACAGTTGGCAAACTTAAAATCAGGCTGTAAACCAAAGTCTCTGGATTTGGAATTGATTGCTATAAAAGTAAATCCTCCAACACAACAAGAGCCAATTCCAAGTGTGCCCATGTTGAAACAGCCAAATCTAACTTCGTTTTTCACAGATATCACACTGAAGAAATCTGATAATTGCTTGAGAAACGAAAAAAATAAAGAAAAAGGAGGAAACAGTGGGAAAATAATTATCTCCCCAGATCATTGAGGAGAAATGCTTGAACCAGACGGCATCGGTTGAAAAATCCCAGAAAATCTCCATACTTCCCGAGACATGCGCCAATAGTGTAAGTGTGGGGTCCGACACCACCCCAAAAAAAAAACCAGGTACCTGAACATAATTCTGAACACATTGCGCCTCTGCAGACAGCGCCTATGATTCCTCAACCCCACACCCCTAAGGAGGTTTTGACGATCCAGCTGAATTCTCAAGCCAACAAAAAGGTTCAAGAAGGGATTGAATCGTTAAACCAAGCACACAAGGCTTCTGAGAGCCTGGATGATAAAAGATGTAACGATATCTCTGACGAAATGGAGGCAAGGATTCACCCTGAGGCGGACATTTTGAATGTCTCGCACACCTTCCACTCAATTCGGAATGAGATGAAGAAAACCATTGGATGGAAGAGCAATGCCAACATTAATGGAACTGTTGGCATTAATTGCACTTTTCTAATGAACGCACTATTTAAGATCCCCTCGCTCCGTAGCCTAGTTACAAACGACATTGAATGGATTCGGCTCCCAAATGAAAATAACAACCAAATGCTTTCTAAGATGTTATCCCCAATAATTGCAAAATTGATTTGGGAACATCAAAGTGATTTAAAGATACTTGGTCTCAACATGCATGCTTTCTCGACCATCAATGATGCAATGGCTTTTCTAGAATTTCAACCACCACCTATTATAGCTGTCGTTAGCAATGATCATAATTCATCTGGCAATAAGGATCCTTCTAAAAACATGTTGCAACAATTGTCAGTGCTTACAAATGCCTTGAATGGGCTAAAATGGCTAGAACCGCTAATTAAAACAGCTGCAAACATAACTTCGCCACATGCACCTTCATAAATTCATGATTTTAAGGTTGCATTGTGGAATTGCTGCAGCTTCTCGAATCTAGCTAAATGGAGGGATAAGACTAATCAAGATGTTCTTCCCCACATTTTGCTGTTACAAGAAACCATGGCTGTAGCAAACATAGAAATTGTTGGATTTCTTTCCTGTGTAGACCATGCGACTAGAGGTATAGAAGGCAGCCCAGCAGGTGGTTTGGCTATTGTTATTGATAAATTGAATTTCACTATAAATCACGTATATGAATCAGACCTTTTTCTACTGGTGGATGTAAAAACCGACTCCTTACATAGTAGAAACTTACTTGTAATCTCATCCAATCCAATCTTGTACCCAATTGAATTAGCTTGTGCCCTCATTAAGGCAGACAATATTTCGCCTTATGCGGAAATCCTTATTGGAGGGGACTTCATTTTGGACAGGGAATAGTAATGCGTCCATAAGTTCAGCATATTTTCAGACTTCACTACAAAGGGGAAATGTATGGAGACATTTTCTAAAATGTTGGGATATTTATTTAATACAGCCAGATTGCAATCATGCGACTTTTACGTGGAAACGAGGGGTCTACAAATCATGGATTGATCATATGTTTGCTTCCAAATACTTTACAAAAATTTGCACTCTAGAAATTCACTTGGGTGATCACTTAATGATTGTAACATCCATTACAGACCACTTGAAATCTAGACATCAGGAAAATTATCTATCCTTAATTCAGGTCGACAGACCCAGATTGTCAATTAATTGGTCTCCCTCTACTTGCAGAAAATGCACTGCTCTTTTAGAGATCTGTGGAGGAATAAAAGGGAAGAACTACCATGAAAGTGAAATGATACTAAAATGGAATATGTAAATGATTGCGTCTCATCTTCTAAAAATGGCCCAAAATCGGGCAGTCCATAATACACTCAAAAATGTTTAAGTGCAATTTTCCCCAAGTAGTAGCCACACTTAAACAGAAGAAAAATGCTGATCTTCGAGAAGCAAGGAAGTCCAAGTTGGTTAGTAATATTTCTGAGTGTATAGGTATGAAAAAAAAAAATCATATTTAAATATAAGCAAGCTTTAATCCAAATCCGGGCCAGTAATACCTTAAAATGTAATCAAAAGATAGTTAACTTGTTATGTAAGTGGAAGGCAAAAGATATTTGGAAAATCATTCGAACTATAGACAAGAAAAGGGGGGCGTGGCTTGGACGGCCATGTAAAGGGTCGCACTCTGGAGGAGCTCCGCTGATCCTGTTTTGATCCTGATGGAGGGGTGCGTCCACGGGGGCCGGCCGACGCTGGAAATCGATGTCCAGGTGTGGGAATGCCACCACTACACCCGCTGAAAGTTTGTGATGTCTAGGAGACCCGGGAACCGAAATAAATGCGATTGACTGGGATGAGCCCTGAGCAGGCGGACAAGACAAAATGGCGGCGACACTTTGCGAACACCGAGGACCGTGAAGTTAGTGTCGCGATCACGAGTGCAGGACCCATGGGTCCCTTCGCTTGGGTACTAGTACACGTGAGCGCCGCCTAGGACGCATGGTGGCCCGGCGAGCTGGAGGGCCGAACGGATGTAGCTGTGACAACGGGACCGTGGGCCCGGTGGTTGGGGTGCTCTGGGCGTGTTGGATGCCCCAAGGTGTGGTGGGCCAGGCTTTGTGCATTGAGTGGCGTGATTCCCCTTCGGTGCCTGGCGGGACGGGCCCCCGCCCGACTCATACAACAACATGACCACGAGAGGTGTGAAACCCAAGGCCAAACAGCCCACGATGGAGGCTTACGCCAAGTCCCCCTCAGGGGCGGAAGGAGGCAAGAACAAAGAGACCCCCGTGACGGTCGCAGAGTCGCCGGGCACGATAGAGGAGGTGCTGGCGGCGATTGCGGACTTAAAAGTGTCATGGGAGACCAAGTTGGGCCTCGCCATGAAAGGGCTGCAGGAAGGCTTAAACCTTAAGATCGGTGCCGTCCAGGAGGAGGTGAATCTGCTTAGACTGGATGCGAGGGCGATCTCGGAGCGCACGGGGACCATTGAGAAGGAGACGGCCACGAACACGGCAGACTGCGCTGCTCATAAAAAGGAACTACACGCCCTTGTGCAACGGGTGGGCAACCTGGAGGACAGAGCGGAGCAGGCGGAGGGATGTGCCAGGCGCAACAATATTCGCATTGTGGGCCTACCTGAAGGAACGGAAGGACCAGACCCCACGGAATTTGTGGAATCCATGTTTTTGCAGGAGATTACCGGCGGGGTGCTGACCCAGGGGTTTGCAGTCGAGAGGGCGCATAGGGCCCTAACCAGGAGGCCGCCTCCTGGGGCCCCCCGCGGCCGGTGATCTCGAAAATTCTGAACTACCGAGATCGCGAAAAGATTCTTGAATTCTTTCGAAAAGGGGGAACGATTGACAGAGGATCGGACAAGATCACGGCCTACCCTGACTACACGCTACAAGTACAGCGGAGTCGGATGCACTTCGGGGCGGTGAAAAGGAGACTTCGGGAAGCTGGCCATCGCTACATGCTACTCTACCCGGCCAAATTGAAGGTTTTTTACAGAAACAGATCCTTGTTCTTTGAAACACCGACTGAAGCAATGGACTGGCTAGACGCGCTGGGCAGTCCTCAAGAACCGGGCATCCAGGCAGAGACTACGGAAGATAAGTAGCTTACGGTTGGGTCGCCTAGGGCAATGGGGCCGAGACATTGGGACTTGAATATAGTCATTTATACGGCATATGGTGCGTATGATGCGGTGCTGACTGGCTGGCCCATTGGGCGTGCCTACCCGTGGTTTCTTGGTTGGGAGCTCCGAGAGGCTTCCTTTGTCCCCAGTAGTAACATATCTAGTTAGTTAGGTCGCTGTTAGATCGGCGACGCCCCGCGGGGTCCTACTCCTTGAATACGGGATAAGACCAGACGCGGGTGGGCCTGAGATCCAGGGATGGAGCTGGGCTTTTGTTGGGGTGGGAGGGGTTGTTTGCTGTGGTGTGTAGTTGAGAAACAGGGAGGGGGGACGGGGATCAAGGACGGAAGAGCCGGCGGAGAGTTAGACCAAGGGAGCATTGTGGGGAGGGCGGGGCTGAGTATAGACCGAACTGATGGCATCGGATAGTCTTCGCATAGCTACCTGGAATGTCCGAGGCCTCAATGGTTACCTCAAGCGGAACAAGGTAATGCTATACCTGAAGAGGATGCGGATAGATATAGCCCTGCTACAAGAGACCCACCTCACTAGGGAGAAATTGGAGGTGGTCAAGAGGAAGTGGAAGGGCAATGTGGTGGGTGCCACGTACTCGGCGTATGCTAGAGGGGTTATCACCTGGGTGGCGCCGCACGTGCCGTTCCGGGTGCTTGACTCGATAGTGGACCCGGAGGGCAGAATGGTGGCGATAACAGTACTCCTGGAGAACAGGGAAGTACACATCCTCAACCTGTATGCCCCCAATCATGACACTGCAGCCTACTTTAGATCCCTCTATGGCAAAGTAGGCCCCCTGGTAGGGGGTGCGATGGTGTGGGGTGGGGACTTCAACTGCGTCTTGGATCCCAAAATCGACCGGTCCGCTGATACCAAAGGGAAAATGTCGCCGGCGGCCAAGGCGCTCGGGACATTGCTGGGAGACCTGGGACTGGTAGATGTGTGGAGGAAACTCCACCCCACAGATAGGCAGTATTCGCACTATGCGGCGCCATACGATTCATACACGAGATTGGATTATGTGTTTGAAACTGCCGAGATAGCGGGTGAAATAGTGGGGGCGGAATACAAGGCCCGAGTATTGTCGGACCATTCGCCCCTGGTGGTAGAATGGCGACACCAACCCCCTAGGCCTCGGGTCCCCACATGGAGGCTCTGGTCGGAGGCACTGCAGGATGAGGGATTCCGGGAGGACCTGAGGGTTGCCATCGGGGAATACTTTGAGATAAACGCGGGTAGCGTGCGCTCTGTGGGAACTCTGTGGGAGGCCTTTAAGGTAGTGGTGCGCGGAGTGGCCAACTCTAAATCCAAAGGACTTCAAGGGGGTATCGAGAGGGAGCTTCAGGACACCGAAAGGGAACTGGAGAGCCTAGCTCGTCTCGAGAACGCCACTCAGGAAGACAAGACTAGGGCGAGGGACCTTCAGGTGGCGTGCAGCGCTCTTTGGGATCGACTATGCAGATTGAACCATAGGAAATACACCGAGAGGCTGCACGCGGGGGCGACAAGCCAGGCAGACTGCTGGCCTGGCTGTACAAGAGCGAGTCCCCCCGGGTGGTTATTCATGAGATCTGTGGTGAGGACGGTTGTCTTCGCAACACTCAGGATGGGGTGAACGAGGAATTCCTCAGGTTCTACAAACGTTTGTATGAGGACACTGGGGAGGACAGGAGTCAGGACATCCTGAACACACTGGAAGACATTGGTCTGCCCACCCTAGACGACCTGGAGCGGGAGGAACTGGACGCCCCTATCACTTCAGACGAGCTGGAGGTGGTGATCCGGGGCCTCCCCACGTGTAAGGCACCTGGAACGGATGAACTGCCTAGTGAGTTTTACAAGGTGTACGTGCAGGAGCTGCTCCAGCCACTGCTGGCCTTGTTTAACGAGGCATACGAACAGGGAGAATTCCTGTTGTCCCTCCGTGAGGCCATGATTGTCCCATTACTGAAACCAGGCAAGCCGGCTGTTGAGTGTGTATCTTATAGACCTCTGTCCATGATAATCCAGGACAGCAAAATACTCACGGCGGTGCTGGCCAACAGGTTGAAGAAGGTGATCGGCAAGCTGATCCACCCGGATCAAACGGGATATGTCCCAGGCAGGAATATCAGTGATAACCATAGGAGGCTGCACCATGTTATCGACCATACTAAGGACGACATGGGCGAGATGGCGGTAGTGTCGCTGGATGCGGTCAAGGCCTTCGATTCAGTGAGATGGCCTTGGCTGAAAGCGGCCCTGCAGGGATACGGCGTGGGCCCTGGGTATATCAGATGGGTCCAGTTGTTATATAGCAGCCCGGTGGCGAGGGTCAAGACAGGGGCCACAGTCTCGGATGCCTGGCAACTCAGCAGGGGGACCAGGCAGGGATGCCCTTGGTCACCCATGTTATATATACTCGCACTGGAGCCGCTGGCGATATGCCTGCGGCAACAATACGGAGAGGTGGGCATTAACACCGCCAGCGGCAGCCACTTAATATCTCTCTACGCGGACGATATGCTGCTTTACTTACGCTACCCGGAGGAGAACCTGCAGTACGTACTGGAGGTACTGGATCATTACGCTGTCCTCTCGGGCATATCAGTGAACCCCAGGAAGTCCAGCCTGTTCCCTCTGGGCGGGTACAGGGACGTCCCGCTGGAGAGGCTGCCTGTGTTGCCAATACCATGGCGGACCGACACGTTTAGGTACCTGGGGGTAAATATTTACCACCGGACTGAGGCGGTACACAAGCATAACACAGAGAGAGCCATAGAGGGGGTCAGGAACAGCATGGCATTCTGGTCCAGATTGCCCCTGTCCATGATGGGGAGGGCGGCTTTGCTGAAAATGGTGGTCCTTCCCAGACTCCTGCATTTCTTCGTGAACGTCCCGTATCTGATCCCTAAGAGCCTATTTGTGCGACTTCATAGTATGTGTAGGGGCTTCGTGTGGGGTAACTCCAGGAATAGGGTGGCCCTGTGGAAGCTCCAGAACCCGCACGAGAAGGGGGGTATAGGCTTGCCCAACTTCGAACTATATTATCTGGCGGGGCAGCTGTTGTATGTGGCCAGGTGGTTGTCTGATGAAGATTCGGCGGAATCTAGGTTGCTGCGGGAGGATGCGGCCCCATACTTCCCGAGAGAGGTGGTGTGGCTACAAAGGAATAAACTGACGGGAAGAGGACGGCTATTGAGGTTGGGATGGGAGGTCTGGCACAGAACGTGGAAATTGACGGGGGAGTCAGAACCGCTATCTTGGCAGGTCCCGCTGGTGGCCCTGTGCGAAGACGACTCCCAACTGTTTCAGTCTGTCCGTAGGCACTGGGAGCCGGTGGGCCTGGCCACGCTCGGGGACATATGGCGGGAGGGGGAAGCGTTGGACTTCCAAAAGTTGCAGGATGAGACGGGGGTGCACAGAGGCCAGTACATCACCTATGCCAGGCTAGTGAAACGAGTAAGAGAGAGATGGCCGGTGACGGCACTGGCAGACGACCCTGATGCCACCCTTGAAACTATGTATGATGTCTCAGAGGGCGGGCAAGAAATATCACGGGTATACGAACTCCTCAGAGCGAAGGCTGGGAAAGAGTTGCCCCAACTGAGGCATGAATGGGAGGAGGAGATGGGCGGACTCATGACGGAGGGTCAGTGGAAGAGGGTCCTGGGGTATCATAAAAAGGTGTCCCAAAATGCACGGCTCCAACAACTCCAGTTCTACATTACTCACAGGGCCTACCTGACTCCCCAGAAGATCGCACGGTTTGGAGGCTCGATCACTCAAAAATGCCTTAGGTGTGGGGAGGTGGATGCAGGATTGCTACACATGTTTTGGGCCTGCCCGGAAGTGTATAGATTTTGGGAGGAGGTTAAGATGAAGCTCGCAGGTGGGGGAGTGGTGTTGGACGTGAGATCGGCCTGGTCGTGTATGCTTGGGATCTTCCCCAGGCCCAGACACTTTAGGCACCTGAGCAAGATGAGGGACCTGGCATATGTTCTGGCCAAACGCAGGATTGCCATGAACTGGAAATCGGCCAGCAGGCCGAGAGTGGAACTATGGTGGGCGGAACTCGTGAGGTGGGTGGAGGCGGAATCCGTGGTATGGTTTGAAGCGGTCACTAGAGGGGGCGAGGTGGAGATAGGGCCCTTGCTGGCCTGGCGACAATTGGTGGCCTCTACGACCAACCCACAACAGGGTTTGGACGAATCTGAGAATTCGGAAGATGGGCCTACGGACAATGCTCCACCTGATAGTGCCCCGACTGAGGATACAGGGAAGCCGGCTCTGGCTTGATGGGGGGTGGGGGGAGTTTTTTCGTATTTTCTTTTGTGTTTCTGTAAGTAATTAACAGTTGTATTGTGTTGTGTGTTTGGTTTTCTAAAATATAAAATCAATAAAATATTTAAAAAAAAAAAAACTATAGACAAGAAAAAACTCTAGAATTCGACTCATGTATTGATAGCACAACTTGGACTTCATTCTCTCAACAAATATGCACTTCCAGATGAGTTTAGATTGTCTGAACATCCACCTGATTGTCAATTAATCCCAAATTATTGTCCTTGGGGAATCACAGACATACTACGTGCAATCCATAAACTGAAGGTGTCTAAATGCGCAGGGCCAGATGGTTTGCCTCCATGCCTCCTTTGTTTTGGTCGTCAATCTTTTGCGACATGTTCCATGAAATTTTTCGTTCAAAAATAATTCCACAATCTTGGCTCACGTCAATTATTCCACTTCACAAAAAGGGGTCTATATCTGATCCAAACAATTACAGACCAGTTGCTATCATAGAAGTAGCAGCAAAAATCTTTGCATCTCTGATTTTGTAAGAGTTGGAAACTTTTACTCGTAACAACTCTTGCCTAAGCATTGCACAAGTAGGGTTTAGAAAAGGTATGTCTACTCCTCTCAATGCCTGTATTCTCGCCCGCATCATTGCGTCTGCTAATTGCCCTGACAAAAGTCAAATTTTTGCTGCATCCCTATATCTAAAGGCTGCTTTTGACTGTGTTGTAAGGAGCAAACTGTGGCAAAAAATGCAAAACGCTAATTACCCTCAGTACCTGATCACCCTAGTAGAGATGCTTCACTTTAACACCAATTTTAAAGTGCGAATCAATCACGCAGGATTTCTAACCGAAGCCATTCCAATCAGGATAGGTGTCAAACAAGGCTGCAATCTTGCAGCCATTCTTTTCAACCTTTACTTGCCAGATATAGATGAGATATGGAATAAAGAAAACTTTTGCTGCTCGTCTTGGGACTTTCACCTTATCGTGGCTAGCATATGCTGACATCCTGCTTTTTGATAGAACACAAGCCGGTCTCCAAATGAAATTGGAAAGTTTTCTACACTATTGCAACATCAATAATTTAACCGTAAATCCTCAGAAATCGAATATAATTGTTTTTTTGTAACAGGCAAAGAGTACGGCACTTTTCATGGACAATTGAAGCAATTGAAGCACTTCCTATAGCTTTATCCATAAACTCACCATATCTAGGTCTCATACGAAAGAACTTCTTATGGTGAAGTCGATTCCATCAAGGGGACAAATGAAAATCCTGTTCCACAAAATTTATAAGTTCTTGTTGATCCCTTTATTGGAATTTATTGGAATTCTACCATAAAAAACTAGAGGCGATTATATTATATGGAGTGGAACTGTTTTTAGTCGACCTCGGACCCTTCTAGATCAACTACAAGGTTCCATCTGGAAGTATAGATTGGGACTTCCTGCGCCTATCCCTAATGCAATTCTTAGGCATGAATTGGGTCTCAACTCATTGTCAGTAAGATACAATTGGCGCCTTCTATTAAACTTTTCCAAAATGCTGTTTCCTACCTACTAATTTGCTATACACTGGACTAAATCACTTGCTTGCTATTAATACCTTCGATTCTTTGGTACAGTATAAATTACGTATGGTGTCTTTGCTAGAAAAAAAATCAATATGTCTGCTGGAGATCTGGAATTGTATCAAGCAAAGGTTAACAAGAAAATGTTTCAACAGGATTGGGTGAACTGTAGCACCCAAATTCAGAGATATTCATCTTTTGCAGAATACTCTAAATTCTGCCATAAACAATCACCACGTTTACCATACATAACATTGTGTCCATGTAAAGAGGCACGTAGAATTTATATGCTGTTCAGAATGGACTTGCTTCATACAAGGGTGAAAACTAAATATTGGCACAAAGATAAAACAGACATGGTTGATGATACATGCAGATTCTGTAAGCAAACACAGGAATCACTAAAACATCTTTCTCTTTTGTACACACTTTGAAAATGATCGCTGCAGAATAATAAATTAATTTTTACATGCAAACTCTACTCTAGCCAGAAACTGGATTTGGTTAAAATGTACGTGGGGTGCTACTAACACTACCATACTTACAACTTTAAGGTTGGTAAATGTTATCGGAAATTAACTTGACATAGCGAGCTAACCACTCAAAAATTATTGTTTTAGGGAATTGTGGATGAATCTATTGTGTAATTGAAGGTCCATGAAAATGAAGGAATGGACTAGTGATTGAGTGAAGTAATTTTGTTTTTTTTTGTTTTTTGCTCGTCTCTTATTTCTTTGTTTTTTAAAGCAGCAATTAAAAAAAATAATAATGGTAATGTAATGTTTTACATGTTAGGCATAACATCTTTCTTTTATGTATAAGGTGTTATTTTCTTTAAGATCAAACAAATGTATTGTTTACTTTGTTAAGATGTTTTATATTTGTAAATGTCTTTGTACCAAAAACAAATCCAAACATTTTTAATTTTAAAAAAATGGCTCGGGGTCCCGGGAAATAGGCAACCGAAGAGTCAGGCAACATGGCATCCTAGAAATATGGGATATATGTAAGGTGGACAGGAGGACTAGAAGACATGCATTATTTACTGTAATAGCATTTCTGATGATTGCATCTGCTTAGATTCACATGCTGTGCATGTAGTCTGACATCTAGTGGTAACCGCGCAGCATTGCATATTGTGTTTCGAGGATCGAAAGGGGACGTGGGCGTGTCTGTAACACTATCCCTAACGTGACATGTAATGCACCCAAAATTCCTCACGCGTCGAGGTCCCTCTGATTGTATTTTTTCTGCCGTGAGGGCGCCTTACGACTTGCGTGAGCGAGTACAGAAGAGAGGAAAAGTAGTAAGATGTCTATGTTCCTTCCATCTGAGTGGGGAGGAAGGGTGGGTGCATGTGAATCTAAGCAGAAACAATCAGAAATGCTATTACGGTAAGTAATGCATGTCTTCTGATGCTTGTGAATCTGATGTGCATAGACTAGCGAGCAGTATCCAGAGTTGGTGGTGGGATGTGAGAAGGAACAGTAGTGAAAAGAAAATCAGACCTAGAGTGAGTGTCTAGGCAATAGTGTTTTGTAAAGGTATGTACAGAACTCCAGGTTGCCACTTAGCAAATGGAAGCGAAAGGAACGTTTGCAATGAATGCTATGGAAGCCCCAGTGCCTCGAGTAGAGTGCTTTAGGCTTGAAGGGCAGATCTCTCTTGGCAAGAGTGTAGAAGAGTGTGATGCAATTGACAATCCGCCTAGAGATGGCTGATTTAGAGACAGGGTCCCCTTCTCAACCAGCCGCCACTGAAAGGAAAAACTGGTTTGTCTTCCTCAGTGGTTTAGTTCTTTCCAGATAGTACATGACTGCCCTGCGCACATCCAGTGTGTGTAGGCTTCTTTCCGCCAAGTTATTGGGGTTCCGGAAGAATGTTGGTAGTTCTATTGACTGGTTCACATGGAACTTAGAAATAAATTTGGGCGCAAACCGAGGGCGAGTTCACAGAACCACCTTAGGGTCTAGAATAGACAGGGCCTGTAGTTCACCGACTCTCCTTATGGAAAGGGTACCCTGGCCCAGGGTTCTACCTGCTGTCTCAGCAGCATCTAAGGTGTTTAAGGATGTTATGGTTTACTTGCTTACATTCTGACACAATTGTAATCCGGCGAGAACGTACTGATTCGGGGACCTCCTGTAAGCCCTCTTGCAGAAGGTTCCATTGGACATCCCAATAGCTGGCCAACAGCGTGGTATTGTTGGCAATCCGGGTGGAATATGCAGCCAAAGTAGTTATCCTGTTCCCTAGAGCATACAAATCTTTACATTTCTTGCCCGGCTGTGCCTCGCCTGTGGACAAGGGCACCCCTGCCCTTTTCCTTGTTGTCGTGACCACAAGAGAATCTGGAGTAGCATGACCCCGAATATAGAGAGGGTCAGAAGGGGAGGGGCAAAGGTTTCTCCACCCGTGGGTTTACAGCCTTGGTTTGTGAAAGTGTTAGTAAGGAAGGGATGATGAACCTTTTGATGGAGTTAAGTAAAGGGAAAGCCTGGCTGGCAGGAGGCTACTCCTTTAGAATGTCCTCCACGAAATCTGAATCTTGCACCGCCTATTGCGTGGCTATCTGGAAATGTTCGGCTGCTTTTTTCAGAATGGTGCTAAATGCCACCTGGTCATCTATAGGAGATGCCTGACGCAGAGGAGGGGAAGGGGGACGGGGGTGGGTCCATGCATATGGTATCAGGATCCGGAGTATGGGTAGGTGACAGCCATGACGGGTTATCCACTGGCTGCTCATCCCACCAATCCGGCACACGGTTTTTAGGAATTTGGCCACTGTAGGATAAGGGTCTTCACTAGGCCTTTTAGGAGTGAATCCTTCAGAGCAGTCCACACATTTTGCCAGCCTGTTCACACACCCTTCAAATTTCACCCTGGTCCATGAAGATGAGCCAGAGGGGTCTAGAGGGGGGAAAGGGCTCCTCATGGGAGTCCTCTTGCCTAGAACTCGAGATTTGTTAGAGCGAGCCCTAGATAAGGACTGGGGAACCTCCGAATAATCTTCCTGCCCTTTCGGGCATGTAGACGTGTCTTTCGACTTGTCCCTGTGTTTACTGGCCGCCAAAACGATCTTCGCGAGACTCTCGTTGATGTTCGAAATTACCAGGAGGGGTTTAGGCTGTTTAGACGGCTGCACCGTAGATTGACACAACCAGAGCTTTATACGCGTCGGCGCGCCCCTAGGAGGTGTCTCGACTGCCTTGTAACCTTTGGTGCTGGCACCCTTGCCTGCCGCTGACGCAGTTGCATGGAGGGCTGCCTATCGTGTGAATTGGTGGGTGCAGTCAAGGAATTCGGCGTACCCGTTGGCACCTTGAACCGTTTCGACGATCCATCAAGGTGGTACCAGGGGTTGTGTGCTTGCCTCTATGAGTAGCAGGTGCATCCTTGTCGCCGGGGTGTACATTCCCCATATGTCATGTGCCTGGTCGGGCCGGGAACAGACGTTGTGGAGCGTGAGTACTCCGATGAGGGGTCAATGGTATCTGGATCGGAGCCACGGCCGTCACTTGGATCCTCATCACTCAGCGGCGGGGGAGCTACCCTCGCCCTGCAACATGGCATAGGCCACCCACCGTTTCACACGACGCTCCTTGATCGTTTTAGGACGCAGGAGCTGGAAAAACCAGCAGGATGCCTCGTGGTGATTACGAGGGAGACACTTATTGCACCGCCGGTGCGTTTCTTTCCAGGGATATTTTCCATTACAGGAAGGGCAAAATTTAAATGGTGTCCTGTCCATAGCTCAGGTGTATTAAAGAGACTGCAAAACAAAAAGGGCAAAGAGGAGAGAAGGCAAGATATTTTTGAAAAGAATAGAAACCCCCAGACCCCTGTCTCCCTAATGCATAGGCCGGCCAGAAGGCCTGGCCATGCGGGCGACAGCGGCGGGCGACAGCGTCGACCGGAGCACCAGCTGTCGAAGTCTGTTCTTCGGCGGTGGTCAGGAAGTAACCAGAGAGGGGACAAATAATATATAAACGACCGGAGGTCAGGAAGTATGACTATTTTGCAATAAGTAAGAGCTCCACATAAGGTAACCAGCTAGCTGGGCAGAAAAAAACAATGAGGGACTTGACGCATGAGGGATTTTGGGTACACTACACGTCACGTTAGGGATAGTGTTACAGGCACGCCCATGTCGACGTCCCCAAGATGCAATACTCTGCGGTTACCACTAGATGTCGGACTATATGCACAGCAAGTGATTAGAAACCTCTCTTCAAGACAATGTCTCATAAGTCACATATGGGCACCCCCTACAGGAGATCACATCAGTGAATCTGCTTCGATTCCAAAATTGGTTTGACGGGTGATTGGAATGGGTGGACTAATTATGGAAAAGACATCCTAGCTAAAGCCAAAGACATTATGGGTATCCAATTACTACTCTATGCTCTGGTGCCTGGGGTTCGGGTCTTGGTTTATATAGTCCAGGTCAGACCATCTGGCCACATTGCTGACCCAGCTATTGATGGCAGCAAGACTGCATCGCCCAGTCTTGGAAAAACAAGGAGGGGACACAGATCGCTATTGGGAGGGATAAGATTTGTGAGATTTGGACAGTGGGAAAATAAACAAACCATGATGGGGACACTAGCTACATTTGTAGAACTATGGAGGCCCTTTATTTTGTCCTTCACAGTTTTAACCCAACATATGGCGTTGTGGCTGAAACATGAAGTAAAAGGGGGTGGGGTGGAGACCGGGGACAACATAGTGGCAATGATTGGATGTGGACAGAACAGCAGAAATGATCTAGAACAAATACTGTAAAGTCAATAAAATACAGGGAATGAACAGACCATATAGGTTGATGGGAGAAAAGGGATACAAGGCAATTCATTATAAATGATGTAGAAAGTTATGAATTATGGGACCTTCGGGTAATTACGTGATGTAGGGAGAGAAGGGTTTATATTGTAATGGACCTGCTGTTAAGGGAGGCGTCCTAAAGTCCACTTGGAGATGAGCAGTGCTTTATTTGGACGGGTGTTTCCTGGTGACTAGCCCCAGCACTTCATTTTGTAGGCAGGGATGAGCAACGGCACTTCCTTCAAACTGAATTGGACCTTTGAGGAATTCATATGCCAGGTTTAGATTAAACGCAGTTGTAAACTGGGCATTTGTTACTCACTCAAATGTAATGATTTTGAGCTTGAGCTTTCCCTGCCCATGGGTCTGTTGCAGACAGGGCAAAAGTATCTTTCAGTCCTTGTGCTGGAAGCTCCCATAACATGCGCTGAGGGCCGCACAGCTTTCTTCTGCTGGTCAAAGACGAAAAAGCTGCAAGTGTGTTTGCTCCCCCCATGTCGCTCTATTTTTCTGTCATCCGTTCCATTTTTTCAAATCGTTACCTTATCTGTTTTCTGCCTCTTACAAGACGACTGCGGTCACTAAATGTTTCCAAGTAAGTGCGTGATACGCGACGCTCTCTTTATTACACGCAAACAAGTTTTATCGGAGAGTAAAGGAGAAGTCACTACCCGGGCCACTATCCCATTAGGAATGCTTGTCGCCATGTGTGAAAAGCTGCCTTTTTCCAGGTGAAGCAAGTTGATTTCTGCAAGACCGAGATATTTTAACATACCTGCTTTTGAGAGTCGAGACCCGTTTCTGGACAAGGCACATACACAAATTGTGCCCTTTATAGAACCTCACACCCCTGTGAACACAGATTCTTCCAAACCCCAGGTGCCAGGCGTGTGGCTGCCTCTGCACCAAGCTTCCAATGCCCGACTGCCTTGCGTTGCGCGAGGCATACAATCAACAGGAATGTACTTGTTCATGTGGCATGCTGGCATAAAAGGTGTAACAAATTGATATTTAGAAATAAACCCGACTACTTACGTGTTTATGCAGTGTATCGCAATTGTTATATTTGGTCGTTTTGGGGAGAATTGTGCATGCTTTAATTAAATTAGGTCAAATGTAAATTCAATGCATAGGTAGTTTTACGGTACTGTTTTGTTTTATTCAATGTGTCCTCCTGTGCTATGCTTGATTAGTGCAGTTAAGAAAGGGACACTAAGAATTTACAAACCTTGTTTAAACGTTCATTCCCATCTTTTGCTCGACTGGCTGATCACATGATGGGCCTTACCTGTTATTCTATTTTAGGAGTATGGATGCCCAACGTAATGATGGGGAGGCGGGCCGAGCACTTGTGTGTATGAAAAGAGCACACTTTTGCACATGGTGTGGCTAGTCTAGGATGGGTAAGCTTGAGCTGTTAAGGCCCATGCTGTGCCTTTGCTACATGAAGAAAGAACATGCTGCTGAGATGCCTGCTGTGCCTGTTATATTAGGACATTTTCACTGGCTTGATCCATGCCATGACTTTTACATAAGGGGAGCGATCGCTGCTTACACTGCTGTCTGTTCTATATGAGAGGAATGGACGGCCAATGCCCATGCTGTGACTGCTCAACATTGTGAGGGGAGCAGGCACACCGTGATAGGTCACTTACCTTTCCCGTTATACTTTGAGTGAGATTGCACTGTTAAGACCCATGGTGAGCCTATGCTACCTGATGGAAGTTTGTACTTCAAATACCCATGCTGCGTCCATTCTACATATTGAGAGCTTGCACTGCTGAGCCCCTCCTATGCCTGTTCTATTTGAGTGGAGCTTGAACAGTCAAGGCCAGGGAAGGTTGAACTGATGAGCCCCAAGCTGTACCCATTCTATGTGAAGGACGTTTGCACCACTCAGCCCCATGCAGGACCTATTCTTTATGATGGAAGCTTGCACTGCTCAGCCCCAGACAATACCCATTCCATATGACGGATGCTTGCACTGCGGGGCTCATGCTGACTTGGACTGTATTGAGGGGAGGTTACCTTGCACCAGTGCAGTCCAGTGTGACAGTCCCCTTTTCTATTTGTGGGAAACACACTGCTGCTTTCCTTGGTGGTTTGTTCTATGTGAGGGTTGTTTAGAGATTGCTGGAGTCCAAGGTGACCGGTTTGTGAGGGAAACGTTGACTTTTGCTGCCCATGCCGATATTCTCTATGTGAAGAAGCAGTTGCACCGTTACGGCCCTTGGTGTACCTCTTGATTGATTGATGAAATAGTGTTCTACTAAGGCCTATGGTCTGAGGGGAAACTCATGCTAACCTGTTCTGTGTTTGCATCAGTGTGAGAAGCTGAAATCAGTGCTGCACAATTTAAACTTGCAATGCAGCTACTCAAAATGTACCTAGTCTACGATTATGAGAGAAGCATACACTGTCAATGCCCTGTTCAAGCTGACCTGTTGTGCGAGAAAAATTCAAAAGTTTCACTGCTACTGGATGTGTTCTATTTGGGTGAGAAACCTGAATTGCTGTTGCCCATGCTCTACCAGTCCTATGTCTGTGTAAAAGGACAATTGGAAGCTTGAACTAACTCCACCAGCAAATTAAGCTGTTTTGTGGAGGTACCTTGCTCTGACTATACTGCACCTGTTCTGCGTGTAGGCGAAGCAACACCTTTGCTCCTGCTGCCTCTGCTGTATTCGTCGTTGACAGGGTTTGCATTTTGCTTCCTTGTTCTGTATATGTCCCGTGTTGCCGTTCGAAGTATCTGTAAACCTCATAAGTCAATTTTGTTCGGAAATTATGCTGTAAAATTAACATTATCCATAGTCATGGCCATAAATCCCCTTAAAATATCCTGCATGAAGTTATGTTTTCTCACCCACTCATGCGATTCAGTGGTTATTTACACCCCATTTCTTTATAAGTTCACCAGTGTTGCCACCGATTCTATGATGACACGATTATTCTTTCAAATAGCCACAAGATGCCAAGCCAAAAGATTTTCTTCATCTTTCCATCTTCCTGTAGCTGGGCCAGTATATAGCGCTGGTGGCCACCAAAGAATATGGTAAGCCCTAGCACTTCTCTTTTTACAAATTAAGCACTTGGGTAAGGCTCTATAAAACGATCCCTTCGTATACAGGTACCCAGCTCTTAGTAGAAGTCTTTACTACACAAAGGATTGGTAGAATGGCAGAGTAGCCAGTCTCATTTTATGAGGAGGATGTGAGCTGTAGCTAAGTACACTGAATCCAGTCAATACCCTAGAACAAAGAAACTCTGACACACTGAAAGTTAAATTAAAATATACATTTATTCTTCTATACACACGCAAGGTAGGTAATTACTTAACAGTAAACACCACACACAGGAATTATCAACAATACTAGTCATAGATGACTGCTTCACTAGTAGTTGCTCGTGCTTCCAATTGTTTCAGAAAATGAATGGCAGTTCAAACGTATTAATGGCAGTGATGAGCAAGGTTCATTAATTTTGTAAAGTCATATCAGACAGTCAGTAGGAAGGAACACTTTAGCAGTAATTTACTTCTTGGCAACACTTCAAGGATCCTAATGCTTTGGCAGTCCAATCCATAACTATACAAGAGTTCATCAAAGTCTGTGTGGGAGTTGAGCAAAGGTATTCTGCAGCAGCAGCAGGAAAGGCAAAATTCCTCAGGATACTTAAGTAAAAGTGCTTAGCAAAATAAGTTATAGGAACCCTGCAAAGAAACGACGCAAGCGGTTAAGCCTGGGCCAGAGGCATGGGTGAACACCCAAACACATTGTAACACACTCAAGTAACACTGGAGCGGCTTTTTGGCTTAAGGCAAGTTCCACCTTGAGCCCCACAGTACCTTAGGTGATGAAAACGCAGCTGGATTCTCTCCTGTGCAGCAGCGACTGACCCAGTCTCCCAATTCCTAGGTCTGGTGACAAAAGGAATGACTGAATGGGATGTCAGAGCAGCAGTCGCAAGAGAACCTTCAGCAAAGATGTCTTTGGTCTCCCCCATCCATCTGTGGTTTTGGTGCCTTATCCGCTCAAACAACAGACAGTTATCGCCCGGTCGATCTTCCTAGATTCTACACTCCTGCACTCTGCTGAGGGGACTTGGATGAGTGAGGTCATGCCTCCGGAGGTCCAAATGGAGCTCAAAGTTCTGTACAGATTCGACCCAGCAAAGACGTTGCACTGCAAATGGGTTGGAGGTCTCCTGGTATTCTTGGTATGCAGCCCTGGAAGGTCACAGCACCACAGGGATGGCTCGATCCGCAGTAAGTCTTGAGGCTGGTTGGTCCCACCAGCCAAAGGGAATGAGCCGTCCTCTTCGGAGCTCTTCTGTCAATAGGAAAACTGGGTCAGGACAGTAGTGGTCGCTTCACGGTTACCGAAAGGTCTGCAGGCGTCTCTGGTCGTCTTCAGCTTTGATCCTCTGTTCCAGTGGTCGACTTGTCTTCTGCCTCAGGAACCTCACCTTGTATTCAGTCTTCCCATTCATTCCTCCGCAAATTCTTCCAGCAGTTTACAGAAATGGGCGAGTGGCAGTGTAATCGGGACAGACAGCCCCCACCCCCTCCAGGGGGAACTGGTTCCACTCTAGCAGACAAAGGGCAGGGGAGTGTTGAACTCCTCCCCTGCTTCCTGTCCTCGCATACACACTGGAGCCTACGCGGGGACACCCATGGATTCCCGCCAAAGGCTAAACACACTTTTTCAGATCTCCCCCTGCAAAAAATGGTACAAGGGCTAACAAAGGACAACCACACAAGAAATGTTGAAAAAAGAAAGGAGCCACCATGTTAGAACATAGGTGACCCTTTTGTGCAAAAACAGGCTATGAATACAGTCTGAGGTAGGAAATAGCACAAAAGTTGGTAGAACATGTCCACCACCACAAGCCATAAATAAAGGGTTGTCACTGGGATCATAACGTCACAGGAGCAGAGAGAAGGGATACTAGGTAGCCATTCAACACTGCACATAAATTGGTTTTCTAATCTCTCAGAAGTTCAAGTTTTAGGAAAGATACAAGGTATCCCTCTATCCTTAAGAACAGTAGCATTTAAGAATAGTCAAAAGAATCTCAAAGGAGAACCCAACGGGTCCTCTGCAACACTGCACATAGGGTGCTGTGCGCTGCACAAGTTAACACAGACGCCTTTAAAGAGATAGGGAGGAAAGCAGGCTCCATAGAATAATGTAAAACACAAGGAAAAGAGTTCCCAAAAATCAGAACAAAGAAGAAAGAATGAGGGGGGGAAGCTCCCCTCATTCAGGAGAGAAGAAAGGTCCAGAGGTCCAGCGAAATGTGCTGGGGTGTCTCATTAGGAGACGGGATAAAGCATATAACTGATACTTCTCACACCTGCATGTTTTCAATTGTTTTAGTCATGAATGAAAACAAAAGAAGCTTGTGAAAGAGGACTTACAGACGTATAGGACTGTTGGCATTTTGCAGGCAAGACTAGTTGGCGTGTATGTTGTGATGACATTTCTGAGTGTATTCAGAGTTAGGCGCTCTTTCCCCAAAGGCACCAGGGTCTCACGACCGTTAGATCTTTGGTCTGTATGCAATTTATCTATGGTCCTTGATAGCGCAAGCTCAATGTTCATTTGCAATTTTGCAGAGCTGGTTTAATTGCCTGTGACTGACTGGCGAGGAGTCTGAATGGGCAAAGATAAGGATGCCACACACATGGAAATACCACCAATGCCTAGGTAGGAACCAAGGAATACTTTGCTGGGTGCAATGTCTCAAAGACCCCACTCAGTCATCCATTCAGGTGTTATGATCTGAACCAACAATTCTAGTAAACATACGGTAGAAACTGCAACAATAAATTACATCACTAGCTTTCCTAACTTACCATATCTGTGCCAACACTGGCTGAGGTAACCCAGACTGAAGAAAGAAATTTCTTGCTTGATCGCCTGCAAAACAAATAAATAGAGCTGAAATGTTGCTATATGCAGAGTCCATGTAATTATTCTGACATTTAAAAATGTAAACAAACATGTCTATTTCCCTTTAATAAGTGAGCTTAATAAATGACTATATGAAGTAAATATGGGTGCTTAAGATTTGTTTTACATTTGCAGAGCTGACAATCTGCCAAAGGGACCACCGGCAGTTTTGTACCGGCAGGATCAGGTCGCTAGGTTCCAAGCATTATTTGTGTCAGTCCCCTCTTGCAAAGTCATAATGAACAGGAGCTACAGCAGGATACCAGGATTTTTACAGAGGCCTGCTAGGTGACAGTCAAAATGCTGAAGCACTAGTCAATCCCCCTCACCACACAGCAACTACCATCAGTTAAGGAGGCCAAAGAGGTGGACTTTAACTTGGCTTGTGATCCACATAAGTGTAGACAGGACAACAAGCACACTTTAGCCCTTGGTTGCGGGTTGTGAGGAAGAGCACTGCCAAAGAAGGAGACTTGAGACTTTAATTTATGCTTGTGCAACCACCAGTAGATGGCAGTGCTTCTCCAAGGCATCCACCAGAAGATAGGATTCTTCCTCACTAAATTTTATGTTGGTAGTAGTACCAGGCAAGGTGTGCAGGGAGCATGGAGTAGACTGACAAAAGTCTGAATCGCCTGCCTCATTTGTAAAAAATAAATACAAAAATGAATAAAAGGCAAGGTGCATAGGTTTTTTTAAAGTTTAGTTTTTGTTTAGTAAATGACCCTTTAGCCACTGCAGGCTTCTTTTTAAGTGTCTGAACACGTATTTAATTGTGATAAAGAGGGGGACCCTAAGACTCATCAGGATACTGCTAAGCTACAGGATACCAGAAACCCAGCCGTGTAGCCTGTTCAGAATAAGGAATGCCTATTCATGTACTTTCAGTATTCCTGATAAGGTTAAACATGTGTAGGTGCAAAAACAAGTGGGTTGAGGGGAGGAGGTTCTGGGCGTTTCTCTACTACCGGCCTATATCCCGGGTTAGAGTCTCAACTAGAGTCTTTCGCTCACCACCTTTCACAGAAGGGAAATTCCCACTACATATAAGTCTTTGTCTTGCCCAAGGGTAGTCCAGCACCGAAACGCCTGGCAATTGTCTTTTGAACAAGAGTACCAACCGCAACCCCAGACACGTGTTTCGGCCTGGTTGCGCCTCCTCAGTGAGGTGGCACTTTGCCTCTCTAAGAACAGTGAACAAAGGTTCCACGTCTGGATTACCCTCATAACTTAGGGTGAAAATAATGAGGAGAATTGTACATAGCCCAAGAATGAGAGCTAAGTGGTCCCAATTTTGGCATATAAGTGGACTGCCAGAGACTGGTACTCGCAAAAATCTTGATACAGAAAGCAAACAATACCAACTCCCTAGAAAAATATATATTTCACCACAAGGCACAGAAATAAGTCTAAAACATTTTTTTTTCTTTTAGGGACCTTGGGCTAAGCCTTTTAGTCTTGCCACAATCCTCCTTCCTAACCCAGTCATCTGTAAACCCTGGTTAATGCTACTGAATGTTGACCCCCATTTTCTTGTCTCTTTTCCTGAAGATTGTTCCCTAAAGGCAGGCCATCTAAACGTCCTCAGGTGCCAACTCCCATCAGCCCACCAATCCAACAGCTACTCCACCACCAGCTACTCTACCTCTAACATCAGTTACCCTCCCAATTGCCGCTAGCCTCACATTACCCAACGAGTCCCCTCATCACCAGGCTAGTCCCTCTCCTCCCACCAGCTACTCAAAAACAGCCTTTTGCCTGTATCATTCAACTTGCATTCACTCCTTACACTAAGCTTTCTACTCACTCGACACACAAACACTCATACTGCAGAAACACTGTCACTCCTGAGCCAATACCTCACCTGCTCCAGGACTCCTCCACAAGTCACCACTCCCTACTGCTGGTCTCTTGGTCATTCTCTTCTGACACCTCTGATATCAACTGAAAAACACACACTTACTGCTTCTGTTACCTCATTTAAATCTCCTTCAATTTGCTTCGATTGTTTAACTCCTCATGGCTAATCAGATAGTCTTCCCCAATCGGGCCTGTATGTGCAAGGGAAAGTCATCAAAAGTGGGTTAAGCCCTGCCAACTTTTTCAGTGGGGGGTACCGCCTAGCGAAGATGGTTGTGTAGGAGATCCAATGTCCCAGTTCATTTTTTGGGGCCTGTTCCCATCAAGCTTCCTGGTAAGTGGGGTAGGATGGTCCTTGTGGACCCCTCTTTTCTGCTGGTGTAGAGGATCTGGTTGGAGGTGCAAGCACCCCAATGTATTGTTGCGTGGCATGGGTGGGTAAGTCTCCCTGGTATGCGCGTCATGGTGATCGAACGGGAATAACAGCCACAGCTCCACAGAAACCCAGAGGTTGGAGCCCTGATGTTAGTTCTCACATTTGGGCTTCTGTTCTCCTTCCACGATTTCGGAAACTGAAAATAAAACACTGGCAAGTATCCGAACCAAGAGGCAAGGCCAGAGAGAAGGGTCTGCAAACCAACATACTGGGAAGGGGAGGTGTGAGGGAGGGGAACAAACAGTACCTGGGCTCTCCCCCACCAACCCCCCACTCATCTAATGACAGTTCAATTTAGGGGTAGGACTGGCTCTGGATTCCTCTGGGGTAGGCCTCCCAAGCCTGAACAAGGGTTTCCCAATCGCCCCCCTTAACACGGTTAGGTTACTGGCCTGATCACATTTATTGTCCAGTGGGTCATGGTTGCTTGTAGCTGCACCCGTTCCTTGTATTGCTTCAAGTCTCATGCACTGTCCTTGCACCAAAAAGCTTTAGCGGCTTCTGTGCACATCTACTAGCCTATAACTTGAAAATCTGAACCTGCTCCTTACAATTGGTTTTGCTTATATTACATGAGGCCTCGATATTCTTTATGCTTCTGGGACTCCATCTAGCACTTTCAGGCACAGGCCAACTCTTATACATGTAATAGCCCACCACCCTTTACAAAGGGTCACCCTTTTGTGGTCCCTGCTGTTTAGCAGGGTTTTTTACTCAGCCAACACACACCCTGCCCATGTGTGGGACCGTAAGAACTCCCACCCCACCTCCAACCTTAGTTGTAAATTCCAGAGAAATCACTGGCAGGCCATGTGTGGTCAACAAACCACCTTCTTTTGCAAAGTCAAGAGACCCATCAAGGTCTGCAGAACCGTTTGCTGAAACTGAAATCACAAAACATCTGCAAAAAATGTAGGAATAGGAGCATTGGGTCAGAAAGAACCCCAAACTGTCCCTTCCTGAATTTCTTGTATTTATTTTCAACCAAATCCTTATCGAGTAGTTGTCACAAGCAATTCAATAGCTTCTTTATCAGTTCATCTACAATAACTTTCCATTCGTAATTTCTCTGGACTGTACAATCAAAATTTTCCTTCCCCAGTTCTCATTCTAGTTATATCTCAAGTTTTAATGTTTCCCCCCGGCTCCGATCCTTCCCTGATTTAATGGGTACTGGTACTTTTCCTATTTCTCAGTCCCTTCGCTTTCTGGAAGAATGTCTTTTGGCATGTACATTGCCATTCACAACCACCGTTAGTTTTTCCATGCTAAAAACCTCCCATATATTATAGGATCATTGGATGCCTGATGGAGCCTCCTTTTCCCCCCATTTTAACACTTTGCATCATCTAGCACACAATAATAAACTGGACCAAAGCACCTAACCTCCCTTTTAGTCGCGACTCCACTGGTGGTGGTATGCTCAGAAGAGCCAAGGCTGGGACCATTGGCATTGTATACCTATTTCACCAATTCATAATTTGCATCTCCTGCCAGAAGTTCCTGTGCTCTGGACATTCCAACCATATGTGAATTGTTGTCCACTTCATTCCGCACTCTCTCCAACATTGGGCTGACCTTTGTTGCATCCTATTTAACCTCTGTGGGTTGAAGTGTCATCTATAGATTACCTTATGTTGCTGTTCCTGCCTCTGGGCGCTTCTGTGATTCTTGAAACTCTTTTATTGCTGCGCCCCATTCTTCCTTGGTAAGTTTCCTACCAATGTCTCCTACCAATTTGTCCCTCGGTCCAACCAGACCTTGGTCCTCTGTTCATCAGTAATTTGCAGATGGCAAATAAGAGGCCTTTGTTTGTATTGCAAATGCTTAGAAGGGTTTCCCAGATGAAGAGTGATCTTGTTACTTCCTCTTCGATATGTAGGCTTTGATGATCTGTCCGCATGCAAATACATCAGCATTTTTCAAAGGATTTAATGTGCCCTTCAAATAGGTCTCCTAGCTTCACAGCATGCACCTCTATCCATCTTAATCTTTTGCATTACAATCCCGGGTGTAAAGCTGGGTTCCTAAAAAGTGGTGTTAGAGGGAAGGGCTAAAGTGCCAAGTAACCATGCTTATTGATTACATTCCATACTTCTAGTGTGCATTTTGTGATTGGGTTCTTTCCTAGTGATGCAGATCCGTCTTTGTTTTTTTAAAAATCAATGATTGCTTCAAGATTTATTCCTCAGCTACAGCTTGCGCCATGTGCACCCACACATAAATGTGTCCTACCCCACTATGCCAGCATCCTCCGTTGTGCCGCCTGAAAATACCTCATATGCGGGCAACCTAGTTCCCTGCCCAAATGCTTAGCACAATAGTGTGTTTTTGCCTATTCGCGGCTTCTTCCCCTTCCACACATTGCATGATGGTTTGTTAAAGGTGCCAATTCTGCGCCAGACAGAGGAGGACACCTACCACCTGCGAGAGTGAAGGTGGATGGCGGGTGCAGCTACACGGGAAGTGACAAGTATCCTAAGCCACAGACGCCCTGTACAATTGGATTCACCAGGAATGGTAGCGGGCACTGATGTATTGGTGTACACACAATCAAAGATAGTGTCCAATGATTAGCTAAAGGGAAAGGACAAAAATATCACCCTCAAACACGCAGTGGGAAATCCCTTGGGCAGGCTGGACCTGGGAAGCCTCGATCTGAAACATGAGACCAACATGACATCAATCTGCAAAGGGAGATGGGGTTTAAGCTAATCACGTGAAAAAACATAACTAGAACAAGGTGAGGTTACTGATCTTTTCACAATATGTAGCATACATCGAAATTGCTCCAAAAAACGAATGCATTTAAGTGTACATTCTACTGTGATAGAGAAATTACAGCTGTTTACAGTTTCCTGCCTTCCTTTAAAAACTATAAACGTTCTTGGACCACACCTATGAAATTAATTGGACCCACGGAGGGGCAACTACCAGCATCCAAAAAAGCCCTGAAAACCTACATTTTACAATGGAAGTCTTTGCTAACTTACAAACCATTAACAGGAGCTCCCCACTGCGTTAACAAGGGCTAGGGCTGGTCTACTATTGTAAGGAGCCAGAGCAAAATATTGATCTTCATCCATAATTTGTTTTCAAATAAGGTCTTCAAGTGCTGCAAATTAACTCACGACATGCTGCCATGGTAAAAGAAAATCTAAACGGATGAATAAATACAGTACAATATATGCGTGAGTGTAATGACAGAAGCATTAGGTTTTGAAATTCCACCAGCAATGTAGCAGTTGCCTCTTCCTGAACTACGTTGCTTTGTTTCGTTTTATGCGATGAACAGGTGAAGTGAAGATTTATTACAGCTTTTTTCCCACATAAGTCACTAAAGGGATGAGTTCATGTTTAGCAAAGCATGCATTCGTTTTAGCACGTATTTGGGGACACAACACAAATGATGAAAACGTGATCCAATGCTCATGACAGAAAGGTCACTCCCTGAAAACCACCCATACTGATCATTTGAAGTTCAGGCTAATGGGGTCTCCCGATAGGACAGAGCACTATGTTAGTAGTTGCATTCCAGGGAGCTTGAAGGGACAGTAAAAATACCCCACTTTGTGTTGAGCCAAGGAAGTACTTGCCAAGAACTGTTTACTGGCCAGTCAGTTACCATCAGGACTACTAGAAATCAAAACGAAAAAGAATGTGTTTTACCTGTAATAAATCCAGACATTGGCTTGAGGCTATGGAATTGTTGATCATGTTTAGTTCTTTCTTCCACTGTTATGGTCCAGATATCCAAGTTCCCTAACAAATGTAAGAAAATGATGAATCTACATATCGCAGAACAAAGTTGTCACTTTTTAAAGCAAAAATGAATGTGTGCACAAGATGATGTGGTGTGCATATCCAACGACGCTAGAGACGAGCATGCACATCAACTTTTTGTTTTAAAGTAATCTTTTCGACTTTGGGAATTGCTTAGTTGTATGACTGGGTGTTAGTCACACAGCTGTGTACACTATGCCCATTGTATGGACAATAGAATATTTGGACAGCCAGCCTTCAGACATTGATTCAAAGTAAATTAAGTTTTAATCAACATTCCTGTAGAGAAAGAAAGGGTTATTTACACTTCAGTGGCAATATTTTTTAGGGGCTAGCAATAGTTACTATGGAGAGGTGTACCGATTCATCACCAAGGAGAAAGTCAACACCCGTAAAAATCATACCTTTTACACCACCACGGTGGGAAAATCTAATACATTTACAGCAACAAAACAAAGAAGTGAGAGTGCAGAGTCCCTTGATCATTTTAATTATAATTCCTACCCTTTGGGAAATAGGACTAGTTTTATTTAGAGTTTACTTTACTGTTAACATTAAACTGTACGTGCTACATACACACTTTGTGATTTTATTTTCAATTCCTCTTTCCCAGCTTCAAATTTTACAACCAAATAGAACGTGATGCTTTCAAGGGAGTTTGTTCATTTTGGTTTTTGTTTACTCCTCTACCCACCCTTCATTCGTTCTGGAGTCAAAGGTGGTTTTGTTGCACAAGCTTGTTATTATGGATCCTGTTCGGTCATGTTTTGTTAGCTTGTTTAACAAGGTTATGCTGCTTTGTACAAGACAGCACAGCGCTGGAAGGCGACCTGTAGCAGATCACAAAAAAGCCAAATAAATCTACGCCACTAGGTTTGTGGAAAGGGCCATAACACTGCGACTAGAGTTGCAAATGTGAGCAATGCAGTACAAGAGGCCTATCAGCATTATACCGATCCTCAAGCTCTTAGCAAGCCTCAAGGGCATCAGACCACCCAGGTCTAGAGTATTGCACCAAAAAAACGAGCCACCACTCAAAACCCAACCTCATTTAAGAGTACCAACTGTTCTCTCAGCTTTCCCAATCTGTAGAATCTAGCTTTGGGCTAGGTCATAAATTGAAGGTGATTGCTCTTCTGTTCCCATTGTTTCAGCACAGCCAGGATAAACAATGGCACCCATATTTTAAACAGAATGAGGTTTGACCCAAAACATTAGCAACTAGTGTTATAGGAAACTATAAACAACCAGACACAGGTTTATTCTGATTTGTTTTTATAAAAAACAGGTTTCTTGCGTATACCACAACATACTCATTGTGCAAATTTTTTTTTGAATAAACAGTCATTTTTAAGTCAGAAAAGCAATCATTGGCCACCAGGGGGCGTGGAGATGCACCAACAACTCTGCGTCGCTTCTCCCGAACAGGCCTGCTCTGGGTTTTGAGCCCCCCCCCTCAAAGAGCCCCCACCAACTGCACAAGCCACCCCCACCCCAGTGTGCGCAACAGTAAGCTGGCCCTCTGCCCCAGAGGGAGGGCACCCAGAGGAGTGGGGGCTGGAGCAACTTCTGACCCCTGCCAGGGAGTAGAGGAGGAGCCCCCCTTGCTGTGCCCCTGGGTGGAAGAGCCATTTATAGGACCCTTGTGGCAGACTGGTCCAGCCTTGGGGCGTGGGGGAGAGGATTCCCCGAGGCCCCCATGGTGAAGAGAAGGGAAGAAGAAAAAGAAGATAAGAGGGAGAGAGTAAGTGAAAGGGAGAGGAGAAAGGAGAGGTGATGAGAGAAGCAAGAAATGACGAGAAGGCCAAGGAGACCCCCCTGCTATCCTCACCGGCTCCCAGGAGGAGGCGAGCCTCCCTGGCAGGAGGCCCACCAGAAGATACATGGACTGGTCCCCCAGATAATTTTAGTCCACCTCTCGCCCCCACCTGGGGTATTCAGGAGTCCTGGGCCATACCTGAGGAGTCGTGGGGAAATCTAACTATCCACCTTGTTGCCGCAGCCTTTAGCCTGAAACAACTCAGCTTGGGTGAGATCCAAAACGCCAGGGGTGGCCAGCTGAGCGTCGCCCCCTTGGGGCCCACCCCTACCTTTGAGCCTTCACCAGTGCAACAACCCAAGTGTTGCCGCAGGGAACACTGGGTGCCTCCGGCCTGGGGGAAATCTGAATCCCGCTTCCACTATAAGAAGCCCTAATCTGCAGCTACTTCACCCACCCAGAATCTGGGCCCTCGTCTTGTGAGGTTGCGCCCAGTTGCTGCAGCATGGCCGCCCTCCTGTCCCCGCAAACTTCCCTGGGGAGCCCCTCCACCCATGAATTGGTCTTCGGCCCTGCAAAAATTCCACTACGATTCAGCACCTCAGCAATCTCAAGCACCAAAAGCATCATCGCCATAACCAAGCATGGAGGACTCCCAATCCCTGGGGAAGTGCATGGCAGCCCTGCTTGAGGAAATAAGGGGCTTCAGATCAGACATTGGCAAGAGGCTCGATGGGCTTGCCAAGAAGGTAGACAATATGAGCGACAGAACCCAGGGCGTGGTGGCAAACCAATCCTCCAACATACTGGAGCCCTAGCTCGACGTGAGAATATCAGAGCTGGAAAGGAGGGAGGAGCAGACCCCAATGAAAATGGACGAGATCAAGAGCTGAGAATGTTGATGCAACCAGAGGTTCTTTGGCTTTCCAGAAAGGGAGGGAGAAATACAAGGCGACAAAACCATCAACAAAGTCATCAGGAAAGTATTTAATGACAGTACCACCAAACCCACGAGCGACAGAGCGCACAGAGCATGAGGGGGTGCCTGAGGACCAAGGTCAGTGTTGGCTAAATTCCACTATTATTCCGAAAAAACAAATACTGGCCATGGCGAGAAAAAGAGCCCGGTGGCCTGGGGAAGCTCTCAGATTGTGACATACCAGTACCCGTCATCCTTCACCCTATCTCGCAGGAGAGACTGCACTTCACCACCCCCCTGACTAAATGGCTCACAACAACAAATGGGGTGCCATACAGATGGGGTTTCCCCTTTTCACTCGCCTTTGAGTTCGAGGGGTAGAAGTATAACCTGGTCACTAAGGACATCAAAGTGACGCATGAGGTGCTCGGAGAGGCTGTCCCGGAGGGCCCCTCAAAGAGCAAGGGCACCATAGACAGGCACCGGGTCAAAGGGCTATGCAAATTCAAGAAACTGAACCCCGGCATCCACCCCCACAATCCTGAGGGGGAGAGTTTACACTTTGGTATTACCTTGGTTTGCTGAGGCACTGAAACTTGCCCGTCTGAAGGTCAGACAGGCGGAGCATAAATGGCGTATGACTTATACCCCCGGGGAGAGGGTGGTGTTTCAACACCTCACCAGTCAATAGCACACAGCAATTGGGCCTGCAAAACAGGCTTCTTTTACCCATAAGGTTGAATCCGCACTTAATCAGTCCAAAGATCTATTCTCAGTCATTAAATCCCTTTTTCTTCGGCTAGCCGCTTTGAACCTGGTGTAAAATCTACTCAAGGCCTCTGTGATTCTCTCAGTTATTTGAGACTAAAATTGTGGACATCCACAATCTTATTACAACCGCCTCCAATACAGGACCTATAGCAGTGCCTGAATCATTAGCTAGCTCTCGGGTATGGTCACACTTCCCTGTTTTTGCTCTGAAGAGGTCTCTGGAGCAGTTAGTAGACTGAAGTCGACTTCTCCATCGGATACCATTTCCCACACTGTTCTTAAGAATATTTGACCTGACAACCTTCCTTGGTTTACAACAGCAGTTAACTCCTGCCAGCACGGCCTTATTCCTAAAGCACTTCAACAGGCTACTGTTTATCCTGCTTTTTAAAAAGCCCTCACTTGATGCTGCTACTTTGGCTAAATATTGTCCTCTCTCACTTCCGTTTCTAATGAAAGTATTAGAATCTTGTTTCTCCACTTCCATCTTCATTTCTTGAGTCTTCTAAATTCTTTAATCCTTTTCAGTCGGGTTTTCGGCCAGGTCAGGGAGAGAGTGTCCTGGTGTCTGTAGTTGACGACCTTACCATGTTGGTTGAACAGGGTGGAGTGGGAGCCGTGATATTGCTTGAACTATGCAGCTTTTGATACTGTAGACAACGCCACCCTGTTGTCCCGCATGGAGTCTGCCGGCCTCTCTGGCCCTGACCTGGCCTGGTTCTCCTCTTTTCTTACTGGTAAATTTCAATCTCCCTCACTTCCTCCATTTAATTCCTCTTCTCATGCACTTTTCTGTGGTGTTGCTCAAGGCTGAGCCGTGTCCCGATGTTTAACATCTAAGTTCAGCCACTGATGGGCCCAATCCACTCCCATGGTCTCCGGTGCTATTCCTATGCGGACTACACCAGATTTTAGTCTGTTAAGATTTGGACCATTCTGAGGTGTCGGGATGGCTTTGCGACTGCCTGGTGGCCGTGGGGAAGCGGATGGGCAAAAACTGCCTGATGCTCAATGGGGACAAGACGGAGGTCCTGGGGGTGGGGTCTCCGACTGACACTGCTCTTTGGTCTGCCTCTCTATGGCCCACTGCTTTGGGTGTTCCCATCCCTGTTTCCTTGGTAAAAATTATCTTGGAGTATATCGGTCTGCTTCCCTGTCCATGTCGGCTCAAGTTAGTGCCGTTTGCAAAACTGGCCATTTTCTTCTACGGGTACTTCGAGGGATCTTACCTTTTCTCCCTGTTCATCTGCATCCGCCGGACGTAGTTTCAGCAGTACTTATTCGTACTGATTGTTGTAATTTCTTGTTTCTGGCTCAGCCTATAGGGCTGGTTCGTAGGCTGCAGCTCCTTCAGAATCTTGCGGCAAGGGTGGCTCCATCTAACCCCCTACAGTTCCCATATTACGCCAGTACTATGCGCTCTTCATTGGCTCCCTGTGACTAAGTTTATTGATTTTAAAGCCCTCTGTCTGGTACACACACCAGTCTATGGGCAGGGAGCCGACTACCTATGTGAAAGATTCTTACCCTATGTCCCGGGCCGCATCCTTTGCTCCAGTAATGCTCTCCTGGTGACGGTTCCAAAGTTTCACTTTAAGGTTAGGTGGCCGGGTTTCTCTGTCGCAGCAGCTAAATTATGGAATTAATTGCACGTTGCCCTTAGACGCATTGAGAATCAACTTCAGTTCCGTCTTTTCAAAAAGTGTTTTAGACTGCCGTTAATCATTAGTTTGTCCCTGTCCTATTCTCGCGCCCTGATGCCCTTGGGCGACAGTCCACGTTAGAAATACTGATAACATACCATACCATGGAGAAATCTGGTGCTAAATATGGGGGGACGGGATGTTGCTCCATAAGCTCATAGAATTTGAGTGCCGAGTTGACCATATGAGGGGGACTTTCTGAAGGGGGCTCGGTGGTAATATTGCGGTGTCACAGGGCCACGAATTTCACCGTTCAATACTAGACATGTTCCTGCAGGAGACACTGGCAGAGAGGGAAGGAGCCAACCCTTAGAGCCAAAACTATAGTGGGGGTCTATGTATCCAACCAGTCCAGTCCAAAAGAAAGGAGATTGCAATAGTGGTATTAGGCAAGTATAATATTGCCCGCAGGCCAAATCCAAGGACCCCTACGGTCAATTCGTAATGGTCAAGGGGGAGGTGACAGGCAACATGATTACCCTTGTCTCAGTATACTGTACAAACGACAGGCAAGATCAGTCCTGGGACTCTACGAAGGGCAAAATCCAAGCGTTCGTGAAAGAGTCCTTGATTATAGGGGACGACTTTAACATGGTCCTTGACCCAGACACCGATAGGAAAAGGGCGAACACACAGGCGTCCACCAGTACGCAGTATAAAAAGGCCCTCCGCTTCCAACAAACCAATACACACCTGGGTGTGGTGGACACTCCGGTGAAGGGCCGTGACCCCCCCTCCATACACCTACTACTCTAAAGTGCATGACACATTCTCAAGGATAGACTACCTCCTCATTGCAAGACCTCTAGAAAACAGTTTGAGTCACGGAGTCCAGCCAGTGGTCGGCCCAAGATATGGTCAGAGTCAGAATGGGTGATTGGTTCCCAGCAAAACATAACACTAAATGGTCCTGCAACAACCTCTTGTTAAAAGACAAGGAGATGGCCCAGTCACTGCTGGAATCAATGAGTTTTTTTCACTTCAACAACAATGGCGAGGTGGTGACCCCTGGAGTGTGGGAGGCATTTAAAGCAACGATTCAAGGAGTCCTGATGGGAACGGGAGCCAAAAAAAAAAGAGAAATAGCGATGCAGCAGTTGTCACTGTGGGGCAAGATAGATCAACTGCAGCCAGGGGGTTGAGGGGGACTGAGGTCCCAAATGCTTCCTGGAGAAACTCCAGTAATACAAAGCAGAATTGAAGACCCTACTGATCCACCAAACTGAGCGAAAACTGGCATTTCTCAAACAAATACATGGAGAAGGGGGAGCAAGCCGACCAAATCCTGGCTTGGAAGCCAAGGGAACAAAGACACTTTAGAAGGGTTGCTGCGATACAACTAGGTAGTGGGGACAAACTCCTAAATGATGCCCAAATAGCTGACAAATGTAACCAGTACTATGATACCCTCTACATGTCAGGTTACTGAAGAAGGTTCCCACATCGACCAATTCCTTAGCGGCCTCCCCATCACGAGGTTGTCCTCAGACAAGGGAGCGTGTTGGAAGCCCCAATCACAGAGGAGGTGGTCCTGGATACATCAGTAAAATGAAGGGGGGCACAGCGCCAGCGCCGGGTGAAGAGGGCTTCACAGTTAGATTTTTCAAAACATTCTGCTCCACTCTGACCCCTTTCTTGACCAAACTGTTCAAAATGCTCTAAAATCGGGCTCCCTCCTGAGATCAAAGCTTTCAGTCCTCATAGTCTTGATCCCGAAGGAAGTTAAAGACCCTTCCCGATGCCAATCCAATAGCCATATTTCGCTGCTAAACACGGACGCAAGGATCATGGCAAAGGTCCTAGCCAATAAACTCCACCATATAATGAATGTCGTTGCTGATTCACAGGGACCAAGCTGGGTTTATCAGACAACATAAGAAAATCTATTAACTTAGTCTATGAGGCACAAAAGAAGGGGATGAATGGTTACTTGGTTTCGATATTCCAAGAAGACCTTTGACCGGGTAGAACAGAGCTATATGGGGAAGGTCCTCCAAAAGATGGGGTTTGGTAGTAACTTTCAGCATTGGATCTCAGTGCTTTACAATGACCCGGTAGCCAGGGTGGCTGTCAATGGAATTACATCTACCCCCTTCCACCAGACTAGAGGTACAAGGCAGGGCTGGCCCGTTTCCCCCTTGACATACGCCCTCACAATGGACCCCCTGGCCATTGCAATAAGGAACAACCAAAATATTGCAGGTATCCGTTGTGGCATCCTAGACTTTAAGCTCTCCTTGTTTGCGGACGACATCCGGAGTTACCTGACGGATGTGGAGAACTCCCTACCCGAACTGCTCGCCCAAATAAACCAGTTTGGTCGGTTCTCAAGCCTGAAAATAAACATTTTCAAGTCCTGGATAAGGGCCATTGGAGTACCATGGGGGCCGGGTGGGGGTTCGGGGGGGTTCGGGGGGGATCTGCGGGGTGGTTGAGATTCTAGAACATAGCACCCGCATAATTAAGAATTAAAATTTCCTGGGATCTGAATGCTAGCGGAGCACAACTTTACGATGCTTTTGGAAAAGATCAAGTGTGACCTACCTGAAGCCCCCCCCCCCCCCCAACTCTTGATGTGGGAGGATGTCACGGAAGATGAATGTACTACCTCAGCTGCTGTACCTGGACTGATAAATGTATATGGAAGGGGAAGTGGCCTAAAATTAAAATGACTAACCCTGCCGAGACTATGGAGGCTTTGATCTTCCCCAATTCTTGGCTGCATTACAAAGCCACCCAACTTGAGTCATGTTGGAACACTTTAGAGATGGCCTAGACACATACTGAACTTAAATTGAGGACCTAACCACCCACCCAAAGAATGTCAGACCTACTGTGGTCCCCTACTAAGGCCATCCCTTACCACGCTTTGTATTGCCACCCACTATGCTTTTAAAAATATTGGTTGCTTGATGTGCTCAGTCAGCACGCTTTGTATTGCACACCACACACTCACCAATGCATCTCTCCACACCACCACGGACCACACACCTGCCCACTCAAAAGTACTCCCCACACAACACACCCACCTCAAACTTGGCTCGTGCACACCCACCTCATTACACCACACCCACACTCGTCCAAGGCAGGCTCACACCACCTCATCAGGGGGGACAGACAGACACACACACACACACCCCCTAGCACATCTACTCCCACCTGCGCCCCACCAGCATACACACTTCCTACCCAAAAAAACCCTCCCCCATCCCCTCAAATGCACCCTCATCAACGCCCGTTCTCTCCCTGCTCACGCCCTCGAGATCAATGACCTCATTAATGCCCTACACCTTGACATACTTGCCATCACAGAACCATGGCCCCATGAGGCATCCATCCCTGCCATCTCTTTCACTCTGCCTCAGGGATACTCCATCCTACGACAGGACAGACAGCTCCTCAAAGGTGGAGGTGTGGCTCTGATATCCAGGGACAAACTCTCCATCAGGATGTGTAATCACACCTGGGAAGGTAACGCTGACCTCCTCTCAGCAAAGTTGTCCCTCTCCCCTAACTGTACAATAAAACATACACGTCGTATACAGGCCCCCTGGCTCAGCCCCGACTTCCAAGGGCATTCCTCCATGTCCTAGGCAATAACCTAAAAACCTCCACTAAAACCATCCTACTCTGTGACTTTAACCTAGGTCTCACTAACCCGAAGGACAAGGCAGCATCTGCCCTAGCCAAGGAACTTCAAGACCTTGGGTTCACACAAAAAGTTACTCACCCTACCCATTGCAAAGGCTGCACCCTTGACTGGGTTGCTGACCTTAACTTCTCCTTCACTATACCAGCCAATTCAGCGTACCCATGGACGGACCATAATTGCATACAATTCTCCATCCCTACCGAACCTACCAGTAAAGTCCTCTCCTATGCCCCTCGAGCCTATGTCAGGAGCTCGAAAAATGAACTAAAGACAACATTCTCCCTTTCCTGGATTTTCCAGAGCTTAAACCTCCATTCGGCAGAGACCCCAACGCTCTCGCTAACATCTACTCCCACACCCTCAAAGCCATTGACACCATAGCCCCCATTGAAGACTTTTTTTAAATCTAAAAAAATAAAATCAATCAATGCATTCTAACTCCTGGTTCACGGATGAACTATTATCCCTCCGCACTAGCAGACGTGTTGCCCTTGCTACTTGGCAGACCAACCCTACCAACTCTACTAAGGACGAATTCTAAAGGCTATCCACACAATATAAAAAAGCTCGATTTGAGCTAAACTAGACTACTGCAATGCTCTCCTTGCAGGCACATCAGCAAAAGCCTAAATAGGGGCCAAATAATCAAGAATACCGCTCTCAGAGCAGCACTCAATATCCCAAAAAGAGACCACATCACACAGGCGAGACGGGCAGCCCACTGGCTACCGGTAAAAGAGAGAATCACATTAAAAAAACTCACCTTAACACACAAGTGGTTAAGCCTCTCTGCCCCTCCTTACCCATCTGACTCCATCAGGGACTGCTCTTCACGCCCTTAAAGAACCCACTACACTAACCTTTAGCGCACCCCATCCCCATCAAAAGGGCCAATGCAGGAGGGATCAGCTTCCACAAGTTCGCTCCAAAACTATGTAACGCCCTGCCCAATGGACTCTCAGCCGAGACCTCTCACAGCTTTCCACAAAGGCCCCAAAACCACACTATTTAACTAATACACCCACGTCACTACTAGCGGATCTTCTCGGGACCTCCACACAGTATGTCTGTCACTCATGTAACCCAGTTATCATTTTGTCCTCAATACTAAAAGTCATGCTTGTATGTAACAAAGTCTGTTTATCCCAACAACTGTAACCAAGCACTCTTCTGCAACCAGCCATGCTTATTGTAAGAGTGCCACGATGCCTCAGGGCTGCTGTGTGCTATATAAAAACAAATAAAAATACTATGTTAGGAAGCACCCAACACTAGCAGTTTTGTGGGCTATATGGCAAAAAGGTTATTAGCAATAACCTACTCTCCTCCTGGCCTTCTCCTTCGGTGTGGGGGTCCCCACTGGACGTTGGTGGGAAGGGCTTCTGCGACTCCCAAAAATGGTCCAACAGTGGTCTAGAGAGCAGGCCAACTATTCTCGGATAGCCAATTTATTGAATTCACCTCTCTGTCCGAGACATTGGGGGCGGATTCACTGAGCATTTTCAAGTACCTGCGTCTCAAGGGTAACCTATCCGACCGAAGATGGCAATCCAAGTTCTATAGACCCATCACCCACTTTGAGAGACTTTTTAGCAAAGCTACCTCAAGAAAGGGAATTCTAGCTAAAATATACTAGGTATTCATTTTGTCCGACTTGGAGGGGAGACAGAATTTCAAGCAATTCTGGGCGGGGCAGTCAGGGCAAGAAATCTCAAGAGTACTGGGGCAAAATCTACAAGCAAATGTTCTCCGGCAACCTCTACACCTTGGCAATGTAACATTTTCAAAATACTGCACTGCTGGCATATGTCTTAAGGCTTTCGAAAATGTTCCCAGGGTCCTCCACTCGCTGTCCCAGAACCTTTGGCCACTCTGGTTATTGGTTTCACATATGGTGGTCCTGGCCAAAAGGTAAAGATTTACTGGTCTGAAGTCCTCAGTTGGATCAGGCACGCGGTGGGAATATCAGCGAGCTGGAGCCTCTCCAACTCCTCTTGGGCATCACAGACAAAGAAAGTAACGAGTCCAGGCTACCAAAATTTATTGAAGCTATGCTGAGGGGGGGGGGGGGGGGTTTGGAGTGGCCCTGGCTCAAAAATGGAAATGTGCCTCCCTACCCTCCAAAAATGACTGGTTGATCCAACTGTGGGACATTCACGTACGAAGAATTGTCAACGATGGTTAGCGACTGCCCCATTTCAGCATATAAAAACACCCACTTAATATGAAATGACTCCAGGCAGTGTCAAACCTACTCTTCGTCCCTCTACTCACCCCTAGTGACGGAGTTAACGAACTGGTCCACATTAGAGAAATGCTTAGAGGGAGAATCATGGGTGCCGCTGTTGAGTTTAGGCTGTATTTTGTGTCATTTACTCATATCATGTAATGGTCAATACATTTAACTCAGTTGTGGGTTGGGGGGTGGAGAGAAAGTGTTCAAAGAAAGTTGACGACCAATTGTTCCTTATTCCTGTGAACGGGTTTTCCAAAATGCTAAAACATCCAAGTAAAAAAAAAAAAGAAAAGCAATTCATATATTGAAAGAAATGTAGACAAACAAGATGACCAATAAAAACAAGATGACCAATAAAAAGATGCAGCAGGCACCACCTAGCTTTACCATTTAGTGCAGTGGGTTTTTGCACTATATTCAGTGTACACCAAAAGACTGAATTTCACTGTTCAGGAAACATGCATTTAAAACCAGGGGATCACTTCCAGTGTTGGTAACACCCTAGCAATAAATACAACACATATAATCAATGATGTATAATGACGCCTAGAGGACATTCTTTATTCACAGTGCTCCTTTATGGGTGCTTGAGTGGCAGAATGTATGGCCAATGCATTTCGGAATGAAGGTCCATTATCAGGGCAGGCTCCACAAAGAACAGTGTTTTCAGGTATGCGGATAGGCACATTGTATATTAGACGAATATATGCAACAAAAGCCATCCCAGGTTAAAAAATAAATAAATAAAAATGGTACCTGTCCACAAGCAGAGCAAAACTCTGCCAATGAAGGCCTATCTCGAAAAAAATGGATGTACATTCACGGGTCATGAGATATCAAAATCTCATTAGTGATGTAGATCAATGGTAAAAATCCAAAGAAAGCAAAAATGCAAGAACATTAAATCTATTCACCGTCTGATCTTCTCTTGTTTAATGTGCACCAACATGTGGCTCAAACTCAAGAAATGCAGGCAAAGAAAACCCGTAAGGACAATATTCTTTTCAACCTCGTAAATATGTGCAGCTACGAGTGAATTCCTATATTAATAATAGACAAGCAAAATCATTTAAGAACTCCTCAGTATTCATGCAGTTACAATAGCAGGCAGAGGTGAACAGCATCCGTGAAGGCGTGCAACGGCGTCAGACTTAAATGTTCTCAAACTATTAGGTGATTTGTGGGTATACGACGTCGTAACTTAACATCGTGTTAAGATGTGTGAACATTAATGTTCAGTGTGTTTGCAATCCTGAATATACCATAAGCATCTAGTCCGAAAATAAAACCAAATACATTCCATTACTTATGGCTTCAGAATCATGTGAAAGCAAGGTAAGTCACTAATATTGGTTGCAACATCTATAACAGCAAAGTAAATCACGTTATGCTTTGGAGTTTCAGTGAAGTGCATCTCCCACCTAAAAGCATCTTGGCACCAACACTGAGAATGCAGAGAGGATCACAGGTTGGGTCATGGCAGTAGTTCTCATTAAAGAGGAAGTTTATCAGGCGTTTCAGATCTTTAGTCCCTGGACTGAGAATGGATGACCACCTCTGCTTTTCATTTTATATTAAGGGACAATTAGTCATTTGGTCCAATTTAAGAGGTGTAGTGGAGGTAGAGGGTTTAAAAGTATTAGAAAAAGGGGTAGAATTGGACGAGCAAAGAATTTTTGAAAACGATACACATACTTTTAAAAATACACCTCCATCAGCAGCCAGTGTAAGGTTCTCAGGGCCAGGGAAGTGTGGGGTTATTGAAGTTGAAAAATCAAGATTCTAGCTGCCGCTTTCTGAATTCTTTGGAGACGTTGAAGTGCTCGTAGACCCAGGTATATACGGTTTAAGTCTAATCGAGAAATCACTAAGGAGTTCATGACAGTTGAGGGAAGGAAAGAAATGATCAAGAAAGAGGATTTGGTGAATGTGCCAATTTGGTTATTAAGGCTAAGGGAACCCTCAGAATGACACCCAGGTTCCATCTCTTGTTTAGGTCGTGGGCACTTGAGGAAAACTTTCCAGCAAGAAAGAGCGTTTGAGGAGTGGGAATCGGATTAATCCTGACAAGACAGATTATGCTCATCTTCAATAAAATGTGTCTTCATCCATTCCATGATTGCTAGTAAACATTTGTTGACATACAAAAAGAGTTCTCCATCTGATCAAGATCTATTAGAATATCCATCGGCGTGGTTGAAGAAAGTAAAGCCATGTTGGTGTATGATCCCCATTAAACTTTAGGTTTAAATATTAAATGGTATAGGCGACAGTGCTGAACCCTATGGTGCCCCATACGTTATTGGACTATTAGAGAGAAGGTACCCACATTTTTGGGGGGGATTTTAAGGTCATTGAAACAGACCTGTAATAAGGATTGGACAATCCTACTGATTTCTAGAGCAATGGATCGATTGGTCTGCGTTAGTACCAATCAGCCTAGTTAAGCAATCAGGCATTCTTAAGAAATCTCTTGACAAACTGACATTGGTTCATTCATCACAGAGAATGATACAAGAACATTCTTCTATTATATCATTGTGAGGTCTCCCGGAAAGTATATGCCACCACCTATGCAGCAATTGTATAGCTTGTCAATTTATGAAGACACTTCAATATGGACATTAATTGAAAAACATGCTTTTCTCAAACATATTGATTTTACTTTACTTTTAAAGATAGCCCAGCTTCTGTCAAACAACGTCAGGAACGCTGGGAGAGAAATCTTTGCTTTACATATGGCGCAACAAATGATGGCCATTTTCCTTTTTCGGTCTAGTGTTAAGCGAGAAATGGCAGCAGTCACAAGGACAACAAATTGTTGGAATGCAGGACCGCTTGTGAACAGGACCAAGTGTTTCAAAGAGGGGTAAGCATGTTAATTAGCAAAGTACATGTACTCTACTTTAGGATATCCTATTAGTTGTCCAGACTTCATTAATTGTAAACATGCACAATTACATTTCTCACTCATTTTGGATATTCACTACAAGCAATTTTGTGCATTGGAATAAACCAAGTACTAATAAGGAGCATAGAAAAGATGCCATTAATTTGTCAACTATGAGGGATGTCTTCTATAATAAAAAAAAGAAAAAGGAAAAAAAGAAAACAGTACCCACACGTACAGGTACTGAAATATTAAATACATAATTACTGTGGTTCTTTAAAAATATATTCTGTGTAACTAGGTATATTCTTCCTATTACGCGTTACAGTGTTAGATTTTTCATCGTCAGTTCACAGGTAATGAACCGATGAAGACGGACGGCCCCTCTTTTCTTCAACTTGGGTCCACAAATAGTACAATGTGAAGTCAAAAGTGCTTTATTCAATGATCCACTGAATTAATACATAATCAAGAAACAGCATTTTTGGATATTAATTGGTTATTTATAATGCGCCTATACACAATGTTTCATGGCTCAACAAGACAAGGGGGGGGGGGAGGAAACATGACAAAAAAAGTCCCACTAGGCTTTGTGACATTTGGATTGTGCAAGTGCAGTAACAACGAGTGCAGGGGGGGGTGGTGCCTGTGTTATAAGCGAGTGCCAGGGAAGGCCAGGTGGACAGAGCCATAGGAATGCAGAGAGTGCAGGGGTAGGAAGTTCCACATGCTAAATACGGGGCTGGAGGTGCTGAAGAGAAGCAAGCCTAGTCAAGCTAGTGCAGGGGGGCAGGGGGGGCATGGGAAGGGCAAGTGCAAGTAGGGTGGGATGAGGGGCGAGATGTCTGGGAGACCAAGTGCAGGGGTAGACTGGAAGAGGAGGGCTTGGTGCCCTGTACGAATCTGAGGGAACCAGGCAGCCAGCCATGAGGCAGGCGGGGACATTCGCAGGCGAGGAAGAGAAAAGGAAGGTCATGAGAAGCTTCTGGAGGAAGTCAGAGGGGCAGTGAGGCCATTCCAGAGGGAGGCACCTGTGGAGGAGAGAGGTCTAAGAACCCCTCCCCCCACCCAACTCTGCTTGGAAAAGCATCCGATTTGCAGAGAGTTCGAGCTAGAAGACCGAAGGGCTCTAGTAAGAAGTTATTTAAGGAGAGAAAGTTTGATGTAGCGGGGTCCCAGGACCCAGAAATTCTTGTGTATGATGCAGAGGGTCTTGAATTTGATCCTCGCAGCAACCGGGAGTCAGTGGAGAGATTTTAAGGATGGAGCAATGTGGTCCCGAGCTTGAGACCAACGATAAGTCTTGCAGTCCTATTCTGCATTATTTGAAGGGCACAAAGGCAGCTTGAGGAAGAGGCTGTGGCAGTAGTCCAGCCTGTAGAGGACCAGAGCACTGGAGACATGAATTTCTGGGGGAAGGTGTGGAAAGGGAGAAAGCCTCTGAGGAGGTGCAGCTGAAAGTGGGCCTTCTTGGCAAGGTCTGTGATGGGAGAAGAAAGAGGATTCAAAGATGACAGCAAGGTTCTTTGACTCACAGGAGGGTGAGGGGAGGCGGCCCAGAGAGGCACCCAGAGTGTGGGAGAGGAGGATGGAGAAGGAGTCCCAATGAGAAGGATCTCCGTTTTACTGGCATTAAGGCAGAGGTCATTAGCAGTGCACCATGCCTGAATAGCAGACAGGCAGGCGGGAATGAGAGAGGCAGAGGAGGGATCCTTGAAGGAGAGCTGCGTGTCATCCACATAACACTGGATGTTAGGAGAGAATGTGGCGATCAAATGGGCTAGAGGGGCCAGGTAGATGTTGAAAAGCTAAGGCGAGAGGATAGAGTCCTGAGGGATACCGTAGGTGGAGAGTGAGATGGAGGAGAAAAAAGGGCCCTGTTGAACCCGGGAGGGTCGGTCAGAGAGGAAGGTCAACTAGTCCAGAACCAGGTCTGTGACGCTGATATTAATACAGACCATTTGAAACAATCAATTTAAGGTCATTCAAGACTGCCATGTACATTTATTGGACAGCTGTATGGAGCCTATACACTGGTGTTTCCAGGCACCACAAGACAAAAAGGGAGGCAGGAGGGGCAGGACATGGGAAATCATAAGAATACAACATAGAAACGGTTATATTGGTCTGTGACAAACCTACCGTGCAAGTGCATGAACGAGGTGGAAGTGCAAGGGGGCCAGGGGGGAAGGAGGGAGGGGGTACAGGGAGAAGTGAAAAGTGCCCCCCCCCCCAAGGGTGGGGGGTGGTTAAGTGCTGGTTGGGTTAAGGCTGCAAGTGCCAGGTGAAAGAGTGGGAGCAGGGAAGGAGTGCAGTGGACACGAGGACTAAGTTTGGATAGCCCGGGAAAGGGAGCCCAAGGGCAAGTGCTGGCAGTGGATGCTGGTGAAGGGAAATGGTGGGGGGTGGTCAGGCCCTTGTAGGACCCTGAAGAGAAAAGGCCCCAATCCAGTGGCAGATGGAGAGTTTAGCACAGGAGGGTGAGAAGGAATGAAGAGCAGAAAAGGAAGGTCTTGAGAAGTTTCCGGAACTTAAGATGATCAAATTTGAGGAGGGGGGCGGGTGCTGTTCCGGAGGGAGGCGCCAGCCGAGGAGGGGTACACCCCCTTTTGGCGCTGCCGTTTTGCCGCGGGCCGGTACGGCGCGGCCAGTTGTTCGCAGCGGCCAGTTCGCCGCGCCCATTTCGGCGCGGGAGCCTTTCTGGCGCCCCCGATTTGGCGCGAGGGACGTTTGGACGTGGCTGACATTGCAGCCACATCTAAACTCCCTCACGCCAAATTTAAAAGCATAATTATTTTCAAATGCAGCACGTTGACAGGAACTGTGCCTGACAACTTGTTGCATTTGAAAATAATTTGGGGTCAAGTGACTGGCGTGAAGTGTAGTATTTTTTATTGTGATTTTCCCAAATGCTTTATTAGTATTTTTTTTTTATTTGACTGTTCAATTATGCGAGTTAAATATGCAACTTTTGCTGCCTCAGGCACAAGGCCAGTTCGGTCTTGTGGTTAAGTTCCAAGCCTCACAATCTTGCAGGCCATGGTTCGTGGCTGGGATAAAGCTTTTAATGTTATTCTATTTGAAAAAAAAAATAATGTGATATTTTGCAAATAGAATAAAATTAAAAGCTTTAGCCCAGCCACGAACCATGGCCGGCAAGATTGTGAGGCTTGGAACTTATCCACAAGACCAAACTGGCCTTCTTCCTGGGGCTGCAAAAGTTACATATTTAACCCCCATGATTGAACAGTCTAATAAAAAGAAATAATAAAGCATTTGGGCAATTCACAATAAAAAAGAACCCTCTGCCCACTACCACCCCCCTCCTCCCACCACCTGCCCACTACCACCCCCCTCCTCCCACCACCTGCCCACTACCACCTCCCACCACCTGCCAGCTACCACCTCTCTCCTCCACCCCCTGCCCACTATCACCTACCACCTCCCACCACCTGCCAGCTACCACCTCCCACCACCTGCCAGCTACCACCTATAACCCCCTGTCAGCTACCACCTCTCTCCTCCACCCCCTGCCCACTACCACCTCCCTCCTCCCACCACCTGCCAGATACCACCTCTAACCCCCTGCCAGCTACCACCTCCCCCCTCCCACCACCTGCCCACTACCACCTGTAACCCCCTGTCAGATACCACCTCTCCCCTCCACCCCTACAAGATGCCACGAACCACCTGCCCACTACCACCTCTCTCCCCATGCCAGGGATTACAGGGATTCGCTGGAGGTAGTGGACTTGCGATAAGTTCTCTACCCCAGAGTCTTGCAGGCCATGGTTTGTGGATAAACTGAAACTTTCTTTAATTTCCCCTTTTAAATAAAAATAATGTGATATTTTGCAAATACAATCAAATTAAAAGCTTTAGCCCAGCCACGAACCATGGCCTGCAAGATTGTGAGGCTTGGAACTTAACCACAAGACCAAACTGGCCTTGTGCCTGGGGCAGCAAAAGTTACATATTTAACTCCCATGATTGAACAGTCTAAGAAAAAAAATAATAATAAAGCATTTGATATGATAGTTTATTTATATAGCGCCTATACACAATGTGTTTCATGGCGCTATATAAATAAACTATCATATCATATGCGGTATTATTTTTTTTGGCCAATTCACAATAAAAAATACTGAACGACGCAAAACAATGACAATTCCCACACCCCGCGCCAAAACATCCCCGCGCCCAAATGTCGCAGCGCCGAACTGGGCGCGCCAAATTGGGTGCGCCCAATTGTCTCCTGCGCCGAATCGGTCGCGGCGAATCGGCCCGCGCCGAACTGGCCGCGCCTAATCGTCCTGCTCAGGCCGAGGAGAGGGATCTACCTCCTACGCTGGTTGGAGAAATGTTTGACCTGCAGAGAGTTGGTGGCAGAAGACCAAAGGGCTCCGATTGGGAGGTATTTAGGGAGAGAAAGCTGGATGTAAAGAGGTCCAAGGCCCCAGACAGCCATGTGGATGATGCAGAGGGTCTTGAATTCGATCCTTGCAATCAGCCCTACAGTTAAGGTGCGTAACGTCCCATTTTACGCACATAATGAAAGGGAATACGGATTCTTTATTTTTCTACTGCGTACCATGTATGCTGTATTTATTAATAAAAAAAAACTTTCTGCCACTAGATAGCACTGTAGTACGCAAGCTCCTGCCTTGAGGCAGGCAGACACTTCCCTTGACAGTCTGTCTCAGAAGAATGTATGCTAATCCAGGACTCAAACCACCCCCTCCTGGAAGACACACGTGTCCTGCTGCATTTTTTTATATGCAGAGTGAGCCGAGAGTGGAGGCTGCAAACGCGGTGACATCAGCCAGGTAAGCATCCCGAATGTTAAACGAAGTTAAACTGTCTTTAAAAGGCCCAGTTTAATTCCTATTCCCTTGTGCGTTTTTGTAGGCTGTGAGGGGAAATGTACAAGTAGCATGGCCACACGTGGAGGGTGTTTGCGGTGTTTTGTAGCACTTTCAGCACCGTTTGGAGGTTAGGTGTTTGTTTCTGTATCATATCTGTGTTTCTGCTGCTGGCAGCGCTTTTTAATTGCATTTTTATTTTCTCTGACAACCCGGGCCTCTATCTGATATAATCTCACATGGTCCGGGCTGTCGGTGAGAAAATAAAAATGCAATTTAAAAGCGCTTGATCTTTCCGAATTCGGGTCGGATGATCAAGCAACTGTCTGTTTTAAACTGTTTTAAAATGCGTTTTTTTTTCTCTGACAGCCCGGACCTCTATCTGATATAATCTCACATGGTCCGGGCTGCCAGAGAGAAAAAAAACGCAATTTACAACAGTTGTAAATCATGCTCTGTGTCTCCCTCCTTTTCCTCCTCACCCCCTGCTCATGGCCCGTGTCTCCCTCCTTTTCCCCCCACCCCCCGCTCATGGCCCGTGTCTCCCTTCTCACCCCCCCAACCCCCCGCTCATGGCCCGTGTCTCCCTTCTCACCCCCCCACCCCCCCGCTCATGCCCTGTGTCTCCCTTCTTTCCCCCCCACCCCCCGTGTCTCCCTTCTCCCCCCCACCCATGCCCCGTGTCTCCCTTCTTTATCCCCCACCCCCCGCTCATGCTCCGTGTCTCTCCCCTGTTCCCCCACCCCCCGCTCATGCCCCGTGTCTCCCTTCTTACCCCCACCCCCGCTCATGCCCCGTGTCTCCTTTCTTCCCCCCCACCCCCCGCTCATGCCCCGTGTCTCTCCCCTGTTCCCCTCACCCCCCGCTCATGCCCCCGTGTCTCCCTTCTTACCCCCCCACCTCCCGCTCATGCCTTGTGTCTCTCCCCTGTTCCCCCACTCATGCCCAGTGTCTGCCCTGTACCGGCCACCCCCCAACCCCCCCGCTCATGCCCCCCCCGCTCATGCCCCATGTCTGTCCTGTACCCCCCACGCCCGCACATGCCCCATGTCTCCCTCGTGTACCTTTCCCTTTTGGGACCGGTATACCCAGATGTGGAGCCCAGGTTGCTGTGCAGAAGGGATGTGACCTAGCAGTTCGGGCTGCACTGGCCTTTTGGGGATGGGGCCATGCCTGAATTGCATATGGTTTTTCCCCGTTCTATAATGACTTGGCAGATGAAAAACGATGGTCAGGAAGGTTGCCCAGAGCAATGCCAGTGGTTTAATATCAATTCTAAGCCTTCCAGCCATCACCTCTTTGTTTTTGCTTACATTATATAGCGCCATTGGCACACTCATGTGATCTCATGATGTGAGCTGTTTGATGTCATGACTTGCATTTCAAATGCACCCTTTGTCACATTTTATTTTAAAGGTCACTTGTTTCCAAGTAAAGGAGCAGGTCGAGCATGGCGACTGCTAATAACGTTGAACTGAACTAGCGCTATTATTATCACTCGAGTTTGCAGCTAGAGCACGATTTCGTTGTGTGTAGGTCTTGACACCCAAAACTTAAATATTTGTTTTAAGTAAAGTGTGGAAGAAAGTGGCCATGCCCAAATTCAAAGTGTGGGTTAAAATCCCTGCTTCGCTGTTTAGCGTAAGTGTGTGATCCTGGGCAAATATTGTAAACTCACCCTAATTTCAATTGCAAAAATTGGAGTGCTTATGAATGATTAAACATACACGGTACACCCTTACAATAGGACAGTTTTAATAAGTGTAGTAGGGCCACATTGGTGTACGCTGGTGCTCCTATGCTAGTAGCTCCAATACTGCCGCATAGAAATGCATTATTGCTGCACTGGCCCTCTTCCAGTCTCGTAACACTGGATTTGACAGGCAAACGGTCTCACAGCCAGTCCGCGCAGCAGAGATTCTAGTATAGCAGACTGGTAGAACCAACATTACATTTTCTCCCCTGTTGCTCCCAGCCACTGAAGTTGCTTGGGCCGTCCAGAGTACTGCCCCACACTCTGCAATGCCCCGTTATGCTATGATATTGAGTCTTTCATTGCACACCATCTGCCATTTTGACACTTTCTAGGACCTTCAGGATCTGCAAGAAGTGGGTGTTTCAGACTTAAAGGAGAGTTAACTGATTGGAACATTGAAGCTGCACTAGAATAGTCTTATTACAAGTAATCAAGTTAAATGCCCCTTCACAAGTAAGTTTGCCACCATCTCCGAAGTTATTGCTTCTCCCAACATTTGAAGGGTTACCCCAGTCTAAATTTTAGCCTAGGTGCACCCCTGGATGTGTGCACTTGCATTTTGTTAGGCAGAGAGGTGAGGGAACCCTTTCCCCGAAACTGGCGGCGTTAAAGTTTTACAGTGTTTGCTCAGAAAAATGTACTTGAACAAACACAGTAAAACATTAAAGCTGCTACTTTCACGAAAGACTTCATCACCTCTCTGCATATGATAGTTGGTCTCCAGACAGTGGGGGAGGGGGATAGACGGGGGCAGAGCCTCCAAGTGTGCCCAGTCTATTTTCTAAAGTTGCCCGGGCCAGCCCTGTCTCTCCCTTCCGGCTTGCATTGCGCACTTTGACGACTCCGGCCAACCCATTTTGCTTTGACATGAGCCCTGGGGGTTTAATGGCCGGGCCCCACAACCATCCCTTGGGGCCCTGTCCTGATTTCCTGGCATTTCTTCTCATTTCTAGCTCCTGCTGCATCATTCCCCCCACCCCTCTTCTCATTCACTTGGGCCAAGTTGATCATCTCATTCCCCTGGGGCCCTCTCCCCTTTTTTAGGCCTTTCACCACTCTGAGGCCCCCCACTCGCCTGTTCCCGACCTTGGGGTTGGGGGGGGGGGGATTACTTTGACCGGGCAGGTATGATTAAAGTGCATAGAAGTAGGAGGAATCTGGCATGAAGTACTAGCTAAAATGGTGGTAAAGTGTGTTGAAGGCATTTCATAACCAAGAAGAAGGCAGAACAGAAAGCACACTCACAAACGGAACCTGGAAGGTAGAGGAGCCCTGCACTGTTGCTACTAGACGACCAGGCACATATGGGGATTATATAGGGATGGATGTGGAGGGGCGCTGTTTAAATGTAAAGTAACAATGCAGAGAGATGCATAAAGACTTTACCAAGCTTGGGGTGAAGTATGCACAATTTACCCAAGTAGTCTGTTCTTCACTGGATTACTATTTTCGGGAGTGAGTTTGTGTCTTCCTTTCCCCCAAGTTAGCTAAATTGTGTGTGCTTCTGTAGCTTCCTACATTTATTAATTGATGCAGTCTTGTGGGTCCCGGTCGCCTTTTGTGAACAGTCATAGATTTGTATGGAGTTCAGGCCTAAGTTAAGAAAACAATCCCTCTGTTCACTGCACGTTAATGCCATCTCGTAGACCTCTTTATGCCAATGTTTCTGGTCTTCATTGGTATATGGTCAATAAGCAGCAAAACCAGAGTATCAGAAGCCCTGCTGGACCAACCAGTACTCGGACTCCAAAGAGCTGGACTAAAAGTGGGGAGGCGGGCACAGAAGAACCATCCCAGCCCATGTACTTAGAACTTCAAGTACATGGGAAAGGAATCACGCTAATTGCAGAGATTAATGTCTACACACTTGGCACTACTCTTACTATCTGCTTGCCATTTTAAGAGCATTGCCAGGAGGGATCTTTATTATGTTATGAATAGTACGCTATAGTTTAAAAAGCTCAAGCTATGATACGTTTTGAACAACTTTATGTTCAATTGCATAACTAATATAGAATGAAAGGTCATGTCAGGGAGGGTGGTTCAAGTTGTTCACGCTGTTTTCCAGGTAGGAGCAAGGTGCCTAGCAGTGGCAGAATTCTAGGGAGAAGCAAGAAAAGAAACGCAGAGGGAGGACCGCTAAAATGGCTACAAAGAGAACACTGCTAGATTTCTTTGCGCCTAGTACAAAAAAAGCCCAGGAAGATCCTGTACTGTTATGTGGAGCAATTGTACATGACATTATTCGCAACGTAGTTGACAAAGTTGAGCAGCAGAAAAAAAAACATACAGGAGAAAATGTTAAAGATAGCACTTTTGCTGAATGGCAAGTTAGGTATCCATGGTTCGAAACAAAAATGGATCAACAAGGCAATAGGAGACTTCTAAGTTTGTGTTAAGGCAAACGTTCGTAATGTGTGGGGACAGGAAGGAGCCATCAATGTTCAATTATCAACCATATCGCGCCACAAGGATTCCAAAGATCATCAAACTGCTGAACGGAAAATGGCATACCTTGTGATGTCCAACATCGATTCAGAATGTCTAGGTAGTAGTGACAGTGAGGAAGATGTCAGCATTGTTGTAGAAGAGAATGACAAAAGATTGTTCAGTACAGTATTTTATGCAGCAAAAGAGGAATTGCCATCCAAAAAAGTAAATAGTTTACTTTAACTTCAAGCTAAAAATGGAGTTACTACTGTACACAGTAAAGATTACAAAAATGTAAGCTGGGATTCGGTGAAGGATGTACAAAGTAGCATTGCATCTGTGATAGAAAAACAACTAGTTAAGCAACTAAAGCAATCACCTGCGTTTGGTATTATGATAAATGAAAGTCAGGAACTTGGTGTTCAAAAGAAACTGGCTATTTGTGTCCGGTACCTTGATAGTACAGGAGCACCAATTACTAAGTTTTTGTGTAATTTACGCATTGACGAAGGTAAAGCAAGCACAATTGTAGCACGGGCGACAGAAAAAATGAAGAGTATTGGTCTTGATATGGGAAAGCTTGTATCTCTTGGAACTGATGGCGCTGCAGTTATGTTGGGATCAAAGACAGGTGTTGGTGTGCAACTCCGGGCCAAATACTCACCATTCCTTACTCAAACACATTGTCTTGCACACAGACTCAGTCTAGCATGCACAGACTCTATGAAGAAAATGCCAGTCCTCGACAAATTTACATCCCGGTTTAATTCTTTATATGCCCTATTTCATACTTTTGCAATAAGAACAACAAAACTTGAGAAGGTGCAAGAAGTAATGGACGATCCTGTTTTAAAAATGAGACACACGGTTAGGTGGCTTAGTATGAGAAAAGCGGTTGAAGCAGTCCACAGAAGCTACCCTTCGGTTGTAGTTTCTATATCGGAGCTTGCTGCTGATGGGAACGCTACTGTATCTTCACTGCACAAATACTTTAGCAGCTACAAGTCAGCCGTTATTACTGCATTTATGTTAGATGTACATAATGTTGTGGGAATTCTTTGCTGGGAATTGCAGAAACAGACTTTACTATTTACTGAAATTCAGCCATTGGTAGATGCTACTTTTATAAGTCTTGAATCCTTACTCAGAGGATGGTGATAATTTAGGCTATTTGAGATTATCATTGGGGTCGCCCAACACAGAGGGCAAATGTATCTCACTAAAAGGTGTAATACTATCTTATAGTTCTCTTTCGGATGCAGAGTTTAATTTATTAAGAGAACAGTATGTCACAAATCTAAAAGAAAACATTGGGAAGAGATTTCAAAATGAGGATAATGCCATTTTTACTCATTTAGGGAACTTGTTAGAACCAGCAACAGTTTTAGACAATAGTGAGTCAGAAATCAGGGGAAGCACTCAATGCCATATCCACATTTTATGGACAAGCAAAAAAAGTAAGAATTCAGTATGACAGCAAAGGTCTGCATGTTGAGGAAAATGAGATTGCTTCTTTATTAGATGGCCAAACTTTACAGAAAAAAGAATGGCCTCTGTTGCATGGTATGATTAAGGGGAGCTATAAGGGTTTCAGTATGACAGAAATCTGCAGGCGTGTTGCTAGTCTACATGGTGATTTGATGCCAAATATTGCAAAAATATGCAAAATTGATTTATGTCTGTGTGTAACCAGTGTAGAATGCGAACGTGCATTTAGCACACAAAACGGGATTAAAACAAAATTCAGAGGCTCCCTTACAAGTGAAACCATAGACACTTTGATGAAAATCGTCATGTTAGGACCATCCTTTAGGGACTTTGACCCAACTACTGCAATAAAACTATGGCATGCAAGGAAGAAAAGACGTCCAGCCAGGCTTTCACAGCCATACACACCTAGACAAAAGAAAACTAAAATTAACTGAATCCTTGTAGGTTTTCTTCACCGTAGTACTTTGTTTCTGCCGTGATGCATTATATACATTTGATGGGTGTGTGTGTGTATTAGCAAGGACACAGCAAGCCTGGAGTTTTGCATATTCAATCATCTTAAGCATGGTTGGAGGAGTGAAAGTGGAGACTTTATTTGCCAGAGACTAAACTTCACCCCAAAACAGGGCAGTCATGTACTGTGTAGCCGGAGTGTTAGTGGATGCAGATGTTTGCAACAATATATAAGATTGTCTTTTGAAATGTAGACTGATCCGTTTACCTCCATTCTCTAGGTGACAATCACACACACCTATAATCAGCTTGCTTTTTAAGTGTATCAGGCTGTTTTTTCATGTTTTAGTGTGTGATTGTGTAATGGGTGGCTCAGTTTACCTTGCTCCGAGTTACCATGTAAGCCAGTAAAAGTTGATTCTGGCTAGTGAGTAATGTGTGGAATACTTGGTGATCAAAACAGATTACCTTGGCTCTACGTAAGGGTAACACTTTTATTTGCGAAGCGTTGCATGTTATTTTCAGAATTTGTGAAGTCCGTTTTAAATTATAGGAAAGGACACATGTAATCTTTCCAATGAGAACAACACACAGAACATGTTATAGACATTGATTTTGAAGTTATATAGTTCCTAAACTCTAGCCTGGCACTGTTTTGTTGACTGCTTTCACTTCTTTCAAACTATGTAAGCAAGTTCTGTACTGTAACAATTGCTTACTCACGCTCCATCTGCAGGAAATGCATTAGTCTAATTCTATAGTTCTTAACAGAGTTTCTAGGCCCAGAATTATGAAAATGAAGCTGCATATGTAGCATGTACTCACAAGTTATTTTATGGCAGAATATTTTCCACAAGTGTAATAAAATGGTTAAAGGCAAGCCAGACAACTTTGATCTACAACTCTTTTTGTCTATGGGTCTGACTTTACGTATGCATTGGGTGTATATGTTGGATACGTTTTACTCTCTTGCAGAGGAGAACTCATTTTTACTCTTAAAATTGCATTTACTCTCTAATTTCAAAAATCATGCTTAAAATACTCCCACCTCAAAGTCCTATCTGGAGCACTGCTTGCATTCACCGGTAGCCAGTCGAGCGATTTTAGGGCTCGAGACATGCAGTCCCTGGGCTTGAGGCCAAGGATAAGTCTTGCTGTCCTATTCTGGATTAGTTGGCGGCGGAAGGGAGGAGAGGGAGATTGAGGAAGAGGCTTTTGCAGTAGGCCAGCCTAGAGAGAACCAGGGCTCTACAGACATTGAGCTTCTGAGGCAAGGTGAGGAAAGGTAGAATGCCCTCCCCCCCAGGGAGATGGAGCTGAAAATTGGTCTTCTTGGCAAGGTCCATTATGTGTGGCGAGAAGGAAAGAGACGAGTCAAAGATGATCCAAGGTTTTTTTGCCTCACAAGTAGGTGTGGGGAGGGGACCCCAAGGAGTACGGCCAGCGAGTGGGGCGGGGGGTGGGGGTTGGGGGAGGATGACTAGGAGCAGGCGTCCCAATGAGGAGGATATCTGCCTTACTGGCATTGATGCAGAGAACATTTGCAGAGCACTATACCTGAAATCAGACAGGCAGTCAGGTATGAGGGAGGAATAGGAGGGGTTGGTAGGAGAAGGCAGTCAGAAAGAGCTGGACATTGTCTGCGTAACAGGACGTGAGGGGAGTAGGTGGGATAGAGGGGCCAGGTAGATGTTGAAGAGTACAGCAGATCGGATAGAGCCTTGAGGGATGCCACAGGTAGAGTGAGGTGGAGGAGTGAAAAGGACTCCTTTTGCACTTGGGAGGGTCTGTTTGAAAGGAAAGAGGTAAGCCACACCAGTGCCCTGTCCGTGATGCCCATGGTTTCACAAACTGTTTATAAAGGATGGAGTGGTTGATAGTTTCAAAAGCAGAGGAAAGATCAAGGAAGAACAGAAGGCATGTTCAAGTCCAGATTAGAGAGTAGGTCTTCTCCGGTATTCAGGAGAGCAGTCTCAGTGACTTTGGATGCCCTAAAACCAGAATTATCATTGGGCCAACCAGCCAGTTCAGTGTGGAGGGTCAGTTGCGGGATGACCACCTTCATCATGAGTTTGCCCAAGAAAGGGGTTAAAGAGATGGGGACAATAGCTAGCCATGCAAGAGGGGTCAGCAGACTGCTTTTTAGGAAAGGGTGCACAAGTTTAGGCACATTTTCCTAAACAGGTTGGTAAATGGTGTAATTATTTGTTCTGAAAGTCTATCCATGAATCAAGGAGTGTAGCATTTATATACCCACTGTAAATATTGATTTAGTATTTTTGTTAGTCCATTGTACCATTGAATGTTTTGCATTTTATGTAAGATTTATGATAGTGGTGTGAATGATCTTTACTTTCTCGATACGTTATTAAAAAAAAAATTCAACCAATATCCAATGATACATGTCAAAATTGTTTTCAATTTATGATTTGCTTCATGACATATTGATACTTATTTAAAACCAACAGATGTCCACACTTTTGTGGAACTCTCCCATCCCCTGCACACCCGATCAATTGTAAAAACAATCAATTTGTCAATAGTAACAATTTGTTTTTGAGAAATGTCTGTAAATAACGGCTTTAGAGACAAATTGTCAAAAAATGAATGACCATCAATTTAATTATTCTATAAATCACGAGCTACAAATTTGCATTTAAATTCATCAGATATTTAGCATCTGTGTTAATGCGATTTCAAAATTGCTCGTATAGCATGAACATACACATTTTTAAAATCGCACTCAATTTTGGCGCAATATTCTTCGTGGGCACACAATATGTTTATCACACTTCCCTCAATTCTGTGGTGAATTGCCTTATGCCATATATTGTTCATAGAAAGTGTTCACATTTATTACTCGACGCGTTTCGTCCCCTTCAAGAGTTGTTTGCCGTCTTATTTCTTTTTTCACCTACAATATATAATACAATATTCAGGTCTTTATCTTCATTAATATCTGTCATGTTATTTTTGATCACCGTTTAAATAATAATCACCTGGATGTCCAATGTTTTAATCTCCTAACTTGATGTTCCTAAAGATTGAGGTCTTTTAAATATCAACCGAGAGGTTGTATGGATTCACAATTAGTATGCAACCTATAAAAACAAAATAGAAAAACAGTAGAAAAAGGCTAGATTAAAATAGGGGGGTGTGTCCTGAATTATAGTAGAGAGTTTATGTACAGTAAAGGGAAATCAATAATCCATGTCATACACGGAGTGCATCGAAATTTACCTGTCGTTTCTTCACGTGCGGTGCCACTTAAGTTGGATAATGTAGCCGTTAGACCGCTGGGAAAGTCCCGTGGTGTGGGGGGTTTCTAGGTTAGATAAGTACCAAAGTTCTATCTGAAAAACACATGTAGATGTGTTTCAATGGATGTTTAAGATGTAATCACCTAAGGGTTATAGTGCGCTATAGATTTTATTTAGAACCAATCTAAATAATGACCTATGAAACTTGAGGGCAGTAGATACAAATCACTACTTCTACGGAAGTAGTATGTCCCCGATTCCTCATGGTATCGATGCGCTGACACTCAGATGGCCTGATTGCTTATTGCGTCTATCTTATCTTACTCAGGTAAAGGGAGTTGGTGCTGTTTTATGAGCTGCTCCTCGCAGATAACGCTCAAACTGGATGTCATTTGTATAGTGACGTCGTCACGTAGAAACGTTATGACGTCACTGTTTAAAACGTCAGCGTGTGACATAAATATCGTCATGTTGACACAAGTAAATACAGTGTATTGGACTGAATGCTTGTTGAGTTGGTACATCATCTTGTTGCTTGTTTTGCCCAAAGGGGAACCATGATTTGATCACGTATCGATTTCGGGAGGTTAGGAACACCTAGTGTTGCCCGAGATTAGCATAACTTGGGCATTTGGCGTTGTGGTATCCTCTCACTAACTGGATTCTCCTATGTAAAGAACCACCCCTAGAGGGAATGGTATTGGGCATCCATGTGTTTATTACTTCAAAAAGAACATGTTCACATTCTCTATTATGTTCCAATTGTAATCTTCCTAGCTACATAATAAACAAATCTCACAAAAGCGAAAAACTCAATCCAAGTCCTTGTGATAAATATTTTGTACACCTCAAATGCTTACTGGGGTTCAGAATCATTGGCTTTTGCGTAAGGTTATTTATTGGGTATCACTATTAAAGATCTTTCATTAATCTATAGGAATGCAGCTAAACTGTAGTCTTCGTTCATCCCATGGGGTGTTAAACTGTTCAATTTTTCCATCCAGAGGATTTCCCTCCGATTCATGCGCCTGGCATGATTCCCACCTCTGAGCTTTCTTTACAATCTCCAAGATTACCACCTTTAGTTGGGCAATATTCTGTTTCTTTAGGGCAAAGTGTCTAGCCACTGGTGAGTGTATGCTGTTTGTTCTTATGTTGCTTTTGTGCTCATTCCAGCGTTCCTTGGCTTTCCTTTGTGTTTGCCCGACATAGTAGATACCACAAGGGCAACTCAAACCATAGATAATCGATTTGGTGTCACATGTTGCAAAGTCCTGTAAGGGGATTTTGTGTCCGTTTGATGGGTGTCTCACGTAGCTTCCCTTCATTATGTTGTTGCAGTTACAACAGCTCAGGCATGCAAAAGTGCCCGTTTTCTTCTTTGTGAGTGTGCGTTGACTGTCTGCTCGGGGTCTTTCGGCTTTCACTAGGCTGTCCCTGAAGTTCCGGCCCCTCTTACAGGCAATAATGTGTGGTTCTGGAAATAGACCTCAGTGCGTAAAGGAATGGGATTTCCTTTGATCTGTACTTTGGTGTGCGGAGATCTTTTCTTTCCAAATTGTATGTTTTCTCCTCAGCCTTCTTGATAATGGATTCAGGGTAACCTCTTTCCTTGTACCTTTCTGTCATAAGTACATTTTCATTCTTAATGGTGTCTGGAGTTGAGATAATCCTTTTCAATCGAAGAATTTGGCTATAGGGTAGGTTATTCTTTAAATGTTCTGGGTGATGACTCAGTGTATTGTATTGTTAACATCAGTGGGTTTGTGATAGATGTTTGTAATGATTCCTCCTTGACCAATCTCTAGTTCCACATCCAAAAAGTGTAGCTTTGCGGTTCCAACTTGAATCACAAATTTAATTCTAACATGGCCTTCGTTGATGTATTGTAGGAATTCCTCCAGTTCAACGCGTTCTCCTCTCCATACGACGAAAACGTCATCGATATACCTGTTCCAGGTGATAATTTTTGCACTGTGTTTAGTTGGTATTAGAATCCATTTCATCTCCAGATGGTACATGAATAGGTTAGCGTAGGCAGGCCATATTGATACTTATTTTGCACAAAGGATGTATGACATGCATTACTCACCGTAATAGCATTTCTGCTAATTGTATCTGTTTAGATTCAAATACTGTGCATATGGACCAACATCCAGTGGTAACCGCTGAGTATTGCATCTAGTCTTTCATGGATCGAAAAGGGGACGTTGGCATAGGTGAGTCTCTAACACTATCCCGAACGTGACGTGTAGTGTACCCAAATTCCCTCACGCGCTGAGGTCCCTCCGATTGTATTTTTTCCGTCATGAGGGAGCCCAAGGACTATCGTGAGCAATTACATAAAAGAAAGTAGTAAGGAGTCTATGTTCCTTCTACCCAAGCAGGAGGAAGGGTGGGCGCATGTGAATCTAAGCAGATACAATCATCAGAAATACTATTACGGTGAATAATGCAGGTCTACGGATGCTTGTTAATCTGCTTAGAATCACATGCTGTGCATAGACTAGCAAGCAGTACCCGGAGTTGGAAGTTGGGTGTGAGAAGGCACAGTAGTGAAGAGATGTCTTAGTGCTGCTTGTCCCACCTGAGAATCAGAATGAGTGTCTAGGCAATAGGGTTTTGTAATGGTGTGTACAGAACTCCAGGTTGCCGCTTTGCAAATGGACTCTGGAGTAACATTTGCAATGAATACAATGGAAGCCCCAGTGCCCAGAGTAGAATGTGCTCTAGGCTTGAAGGGCAGTTATCTCTTAGCAAGAGCATAACAAAGTGTGATGCATTTGACAATCCACCTAGAGATTACTGACTTGGAGACAGGATCCCCTTCTCTGCCAGCAGCCACTGAAACAAAATTGGTTTGTCTTCCTCAGTGGTCTAGTTCTTTCCAGGTAAAACAGGACTGCCCTGCGCACATCTAACGTGTGTAGGCTTCTTTTGGCCATGTTAGAGGGGTTCTGGAAGAAAGTGGGCAGTTCTAGTGACTGGTTCACCTGGAACTTGGAAATAGATTTAGGCGCAAATTGAGGGCGAGTGCACAGAACCACCTCATCTCTCAATAGTAACTAATGGGTCTAGTACTGAAAGGGCCCATATATCACCAACCCTTCTTATAGAAGAACAAGTTACTCTCTTACCTGGTAACGTCCTTTCGATGGGATGGTCCGACGACATATTCCATATCTATGACATGCAATCACCACAGCTGTGCCGCTTTGGAAAAACTTCGGCGTCTGCGTCCTGCATCAATGACATCGATACGCCGCCCTCGAGGACCTCCTCTGACGGCCGATGTTATAAGTAGGACGCACGACGCCCGTAGCCTCAGTTGTAGTTTTTTCCCAGAACGTGTGGCACCAGTCTTCGGTCAGTCTGATACAAAAAGCCTTGCGGTAACGTAAGCTGCAATCGCATAAGAAATTCTGTAGCGGGGAAGGGAGGGAGCGATATGGAATACGTCGTCGGACCATCCCATCAAAAGAACGTTACCAGGTAAGAGTAACTTGTTCTTCGAGGGGATTGGGTCCTTCGACGTATTCCATATCTATGACAGACTCCCAAAGCAGTACCAATGCAAGGACGTGGGAAAAGAATTTAGGCAACAGAAATTTAGAATGCCCAATCAAATTGCGGAGTAAAGGACCACCTTGCCAAAGGCCAGATCCTGCCCCCGGATGGAATCTAGGGAGTAGTGACGTACAAAAGTATGTACCAAAGCCCAGGTGGCAGCATCACAGATGTTACGAATAGGAACACCCCTCTGTAGGACAGTAGAGGCAGCCATACCCCTGGTAGAATGGGCTCGTAATCCGACCAGTGGGTCCTTACCCGCCAAGCGGTAACATTCAGATAGCCAAAATAATCCAGCGAGACAAAGTCTGTTTTGTCACAGCTTAACCCAAACGCTTTCCAGCGTAACCAATGAAGAGTCGATCGTCCACTCTGACCCGGGACATGCTTGAAATATAAAAGCTTAACGCTCTCCTACGATCAAGCCTATGGATTTTCTCCTCTTCCTTACCAGGATGTGGAGGAGGATAAAACGCCGGAAGAACAACCTTCAGGCCTAAATGAAATTCCGACACCACCTTCGGAAGAAAGGAAGGACGAACTCAAAGGACAACCCTGTCCTTATGAAACACAGTGAAGGGTGGCTTAACCGAAAGGGCCTGTAACTCACTCTGTGAGCGGAAGTGACCGCAACCAAAAATAGTTTTAAGAGTTAACAGCCTCAAAGGGCATGAATGCAAAGGCTCAAACGGAGCACCCATCCCAACCGGGCACCTGGAAAGGCGACGGAGGGAACACATTAGTGAGCCCTTTCAGGAACTGAGAAATGAAAGGAATTTTAAAATAGGAACACTCTTCAGACGAGCGCTTAAATATGGACAGCGCCGCCAGGTAACCTTTAACGGTACCCACTTGCAAGCCCCTGTGGGCCAAAGAAAGCAAAAAAGACAGAACCATGGGAATGTCATATGCAAAAGGATCCACATTCTTAACCCTGAACCAGTTGCAGAACTTACAGCAATGGTACAGGGACTTTGTTGCTGGCCGTCTGGCCGAGAGCAACACCTCCAACACGTCTTCAGGGAGGTCCCAATCCTTATACCTCAACCTTTCAGAAACCAAGCGTGAAGGTTGAGGGATCTGACCTCTGGATGGAGAACCTGACACCCCCCCCCCCCACACCCCTGTGAGAGCAGATCGTCTCAGTAGGGAAGACGACGTGGAAGGCAGATGGACAAGTCGAGAAGATCCGGGTACCATGTCCTCCGGGCCCACGCTGGAGCAATGAGGATCACCTGGGAACCGAACCTCCGTAACCTCTGCAGTACTTGCGGGATGACAGGGACTGGAGGAAACGCGTACAGCAGTGGGAATGACCACTCCACCACGAACGCGTCTCCTAAGGCTCCTTTTGGAGGAAATACCTGCAAGCAGAACCTCTCGCACTTCCGGTTGACACTGGAGGCGAAGAGATCTACTTGAGGGGTCCCCCAAAGGGCAAAGATCTCCAGGAGAATCTCCTGAGCCAACTCCCACTCGTGAGAGATCACGCTCTGCCTGCTCAGGGCGTCCGCCGTCTCGTTTTCGTCTCCGGCCAGATGAACTGCCGAGATCGAAACTTCCGGCTGGATTGCCCAGAACCAGAGCTGCATCGCCTCCCTGCACAGAGGAAGTGACCCTGCCCCCCCTTTTTGTTGAGGTAGTGCATGGCCACTGTGTTGTCCGTCAGGATCAGGACATTCTTCCCTCGCACAGTCGGCAGAAAAGCCTTCAGGGCTAGCCCGACGGCCTTCAGTTCCAACAGATTGCTATGGAGTCTGGACTCCGACGGAACCAACGACCGCTGACTGTCAACTCGTTGGCTAGAGCTCCCCATCCCGTGAGGGATGAGTCCGTCACGATTGTCACCTCCGGCCAAGGTAGCCAAAATGGAGCCCCCTTCATCAGATTGTCTTCGACGGCCCACCACAGAAGGTCCTGGGCGACCGAGAACGGTACCTGAACAGGGTCCGACATCCGGCCGGAGGACTGAGACCACTGGAGCTCAAGTGCCCATTGCAAAGATCTCATGCGCAACCTGGCCTCTGGCAACAGAAGAATGCAGGATGCCATGAGGCCGAGCAATCTCAAGAACTCGAACGCTAGGAGACTCTGGGCAAGCTGAAATTTGTGCACCATCTGCTGAATGTGATGAGCCATCACCAGGGGAGGAGAAAACTGCCCCAGGAACATGTCGAGCACTGCTCCGATGTACTGAAGCCTCTGAGTTGGTGTCAAATGGGACTTCAAGTAGAGGGAGAAGCCCAGCTTGTGGAGGGAGTGGCAGGTGACTGACAGATGATCCAGGACTTGCTCGGGAGAGCGCGCCCAGATCAGCCAATCGTCCAGGTAGGGGTAGACGTGATTCCCCCTTTCCTGAGGTGCGCTGCCACCACTACCATGAGCTTGGTGAAGACCCTCAGGGTGGAGGTCAATCTGAACGGCAGGACCCGACACTGAAAGTGTGAGTCGACAACCGCGAACCTCAGGTACTACTTGTGCTTTGGAAGTATCGGCACATAAAAATAAGCGTCCTTGAGGTCGAGAGACACCAACCAGTCCTGAAGTTGAAGGGCCTGGAGGACTTGAGTAACCATCTTGAACTTGTCCTTCCTGAGGAGTTTGTTCAAACCGCGCAAGTTGTGTTATGTTATGTTATTTTGCACTTATATAGCGCCTTATATACCATTGGTATGGTCTGAAGGCGCTGGTATGTTGAACGCCGTTGGGAACCAAAGTCCTGGTCAGTAGAGGGAGTAGACAGAGTCCAAAGGTGCGTGTGCGCACCAGGTATGTGTGCAGCTGGTGCGGAATTCCTGTGGCAGCTGCTTCCTAGCGGTAGGTGTGGTGGCTGATAGATCAGGAGTATGTGTTCGATCTGGCTGGAATTATCCAGACCGAGAGTGGCAGCGTTAGGCCTGAGGAGAACGCTTGGCTGGGGGTGTGAAACCAGCAATGTTTACTTAGAGTGATGGGGAGTGAGCGGCAGATGTTGATATGAGAACAGTTATACCGAATGGTGTCATAGTATCTCTGTGTTCTAGTTGAATCGTGGTGTAAGGAGAGAGTAAGCGTGGGGTGTGATAAGAGGTATGCATCCACACTCTTCCGCCCTCCACACTCTTCCGCCCTCCACACTCTTCCGCCCTCCACACTCTTCCGCCCTCCACACTCTTCCGCCCTCCACACTCTTCCGCCAACTGCATTAATCCTCTACATTCGTTCCTACTCATCCGCTCTACGCGCTCATCCGCTCTACGCGCTCATCCGCTCTACGCGCTCATCATTACATTGCTCGTTTAGTACGGTTTGTCTTTATAGTTCACATTTGAGATTGTTTAGCTGTAAATGTCTTGCATCAGGTTGATTGCTGGGTCGGTGTTATTGTGATGAAGCTAGTTTGGAACCGTTTAGTCTTAGGGGAAGAGCCAGGTTTTCAGTAGTTTGCGGAAGTCCGTTAAGTCTTCAGTTAGGCGGATGTGGGATGGGAGCGAGTTCCACAGGGTTGGGGCCAGGGCTGAGAATGATGATCCGCCTAACCTGACTCAGTTTGTCATAGGAATTACTAGGAGGCCGGCTGAGCTTGATCTTAGGGTGCGAGTGGGGTGGTAAGGTATTAGCTTGTCTTGAAGATATTGAGGTCCAGTTTTATGCAGTGCTCGATGGGCGAGGCATAAGGTTTTGAAAGCCACCCTACGGGCTACTGGAAGCCAGTGCAGTGTCTTAAGGGCTGGGGATACGTGGTCTCGTGGACCAAGCGCAAGTAGCATTTAGCTGCCGCGTTTTGTGCTCTTTGGAGTTTTAGTTGGTAGGTATGAATTCCGAGGTATAGGGGGTTTCCATAGTAGAGTCTTGATATGACGATTGATTGGACTGCAGAGACTCTGTTGGGAAATGAGAGGTATGGAAGGATGCGGCTAAGGTTTTTGAGGTGGTAGTGGCAGGATTTTGAGACATTGTTGACTTGGCGCAAGAGTGTTAGGTCGGAGTCCAGGGTGCATCCAAGATTTTTCACTGTGTTGGAGGGTGTCGGTGAGTTGCCCATGGCGGGTGGCCAGGGTAGTGGGTGCGGAAGAAGGTCGGAGTTGCCGCAGACCATGATTTCTGTTTTGGAGGGGTTTAAAAGGAGGTGGCTTTGGGTCATCCAGAGTTCTATGTTAAGGAGGCAGAATGCCAGGTCAGGTCGGGAGTTGGGTTTCGAGTTCAGGTGTTTTAGAATTAGTTGAGTGTCGTCGGCATAGTTGTTACACAGGATATTGTGTGAACGAATTATTGGTGGGAGGGTGATCAGGTAGAGGTTGAAAAGGAGGGCGGATAGACATTCTCTTTGGGGGACTCCCGTGTCGACTGGTCGGGCTGGTGAGGTAAAGCTCGAGAGTGTCGTTATTTGGTGCCTATCTTTGAGGAATGAACCAATCCATTTAAGGGCGGTTCCACGAATTCCTAGGGAGTGGAGGCGGTCTAGGAGGATTGAGTGATTGATCGTGTCAAAGGCGGCCGATGGGTCGAGGAGGATTAGTGCGGCGCATCCCGCGGAGTCTGCTGTCATTTTAAGGTCATCCCAGATCGAGGTTAGGGTGGTTTCAGTTCCGTGACATGATCTGAAGCCTGATTGGGCGGGGTCTAGAAGGTTGTTGGTTTTGACAAAGGCATTTAGTTGGGAGTAGGCGGTTCGGTCAATGAGTTTGGCAAGGAACTTGGTGTTTGAGATTGGGCGGTAGTTTTTGGGCTCGAGAGGGTCGATCTAAGGTTTTTTAATTAGAGGTTTGACGTGCACTATTTTGAATGCGTCGGGAAAGATACCGGAGGAGAGGGAGGAATTTATGATAGATCTTGCGTGTTCGCCTGCGCAGGTGGAAGCAAAAATTTCTTTAAGGGTTGTGGCAGGGCAAGGGTCCAGTGGTGATCCAGATGGTTTGCGAGCAGATAGAAGTTTGAGAAATTGTTCTGGTGATATTAGACTAAAGGATTCAAACGTTGGTTGCGTAGAGGTCGTGGGTGAAGGGCTGGCCGGTACGGGCAGAGGGTTGCCTGGAGGCTGTAGTAGAGCCAGTTTGGTATTTACAGTTTTTGTTCTTTCAATAGCCGTGTTGTAAAAGTGGAGGGAGAGTGAGTCGCAGAGTGATTGTGAGGGGGTTGGGACGGTTGTATTACAAGCTGGATTGGTGAATTCTGAGATGATTTTGTGGAGTTCTTTGCTTGGGTTTTTGCAATTTAGGATTCGGGAGTTGTAGTGGGCTTTTTTTTGCTTTCCGAATTTCGGCCTTGTATTGATATAGGTGTCGGGCCAAGGTGGTCCTGCTCTCGTGGGTTTTCTCTTTCTGCCATTTAAGTTCTAGGTATTTGTAAATTCGTTTAGTGGTCTTCAACTCAGGGGTGAACCATCTGGGGAAAGGGCCACAGCGGGTTGATGGTTTACATGGGGGGGTGAGTGGCAGAAGAGATGCATTGAGCCATGAGTCAAAGGCCTCAGGGGTTAGTTGGTTATTGGGACGGCAGGTGGGTGGTGGAGATTGGAGGAGTGCCTCGGCTAGGTCCGGGGTGATCATTAGTTTTTTCCAGCATTTGCGTAAATTCGGAGGTTCGGATGCGAGTACGGGAAGGGGGTTGGGTGAGTGGATGGCGAACGAGAGTATGAAGTGATCGGACCAGATGACTGGGGTGGGGAGCTTTAAATGAATCAGGGTGTTGGAGCTAAAGATGGCATCTAGAGTGTGTCCTTTGTAGTGGGTCGGGCCGTTTATGTGGGGTTGGAGATTAATTGCATCTAAACCGTCAACCAGGGAGTGTGTCATAGGGTTGATGGGGTTGTCGAGCCATATGTTGAAGTCATCAAGGAGGGTGAGGTTGGGATGGTTTAGTTGGAGAGTGGCGATGGAATCGCAAAGGTTGTTTGCGAATTGTCTATCGTAGACAGGGGGCCTGTAGATTATTAGGAAGCTGTGTGAGAGCGATGGGGAGAGGGAAAGTTTAACGAGGAGAGATTCGCAGGATGGGATGGAGGATTGGTTGTCTATGATTGAGGCGCGGAAGAGAGATTTGAAGACGAATGCTACCCACTTCCTCTGGACGGACGGTTCAGTGGGAAGAGGGAGTAGTCAGGGGGAAAGGCTTCACTAGCGATTGGGCCAAAGTCATCGGAGAACCAGGTTTCAGTGATAAAAACTAGGTCAGGTTTGGCAGAGGCGAGGAGGTCATAGATGGAATGTCTGTTTTTTGCTACGGAACGGGCGTTAAATAGGATACAGTTCACATCGGCAGGCAAGGTAGGTCTCGGTGCTGGAGCGGGTTGAGGCGGTGGCGGAGGGAGTGGAACGGGGGTAAGGTGGGTGATGCTAGAAGGGAATAGTGGGCGGGCGGAACAATTGGCAGGTTTCGGGCGGGGCTGGGTGGCTGGGTGTGATAGGATGATCGGGTTGGGGGATTTGAGGGAGAGGTGTGGGCGGTTGGGAGTTTTAGTTGCAGTTGCTGAGAAATCGAGGGAGAGGGGTTTCAGGAAGGGGGGGGCGTGGGGGAAGGCAGAGATTGCGGGAGAGAGGTGGTGGGTAGAGACAGGGGAGACGAGTAGTGCTGAGAGATTGAGGGGGACCAGGAGCGTTTCCTCTTTAGTTTCTTTGCTGCGACTGGTGTGTGGGAGAGGGTAGAGGGTCAGAGGGGGAGAGGGAAGCAGCTTCCGTTCGTGCCAGGGCTAGGCGCGCAGTTTTTAGGGAGGGGAAAGAGTGCGGTCGGGGGGGGGGTGGTAGGGGTATGAGGGCAAGGCTGTGGGTGGGTGATTTCGGGGTGGGGTGTGACAGGTCTGATGGGGAGGAGATATGGGCAATGCTGGCGGGTCGGTGGTGGGGTTCAGGGGATGAATGGTTTTAGGGTGAGTGACTCGCCATCGTGCTCCTCTTGCCTGGTGTTTGGAGAGGGGAGTGGAAGCGAGTGTGGAGGAGGGTGGGGTGATTTGGGACGGAGGAGGCGGGAGTGAAGGCAGGTCGGAGAGTGGGGGTGGTCCACGGGGCTTGTTTCTGAGAGACTCTGGTGGGGTGGGTGCGCTCAGATTGGTGTGGACATTTAGGTTGATTTAGGAGAGTTTCCTGATTGTAGTTATAGGATCGGGGGTGTCACGCCTTTAGGCACACTTCTAGGTTCAACAGGTCAGAGACGAAATTAGACTATTTGAAGCTCTCTAGATGCAATTTGCCGGCAGAGATGATACAAGTTTAGTAGGTTACTGAGTTCACCTGTATTCGGTCAGTTTCTAGATTCAATTTACCTAGAGATGGTGTTAGATTATTAGTCACTGTTTTAGATTCTACATAGTTATCTTAAAGGAATTGAGCAGGTGGAAATACTTCTTCCAATTCACCTTTATACAGGGAGGGTATTAGGTATGCATCTAAATCAACTTTGTATCAGAATCTTAGTTGCCGTCTAGATTCTACATTACACAGCTATACTGTTAGTTATATTAATGTAATGTATTAATGTACATTCCTAATGTAAATGCGGTTAGGAATATTCTAAATTCAGCTTTCTCAGAGTGGCTATTGGTCACAACATATAAATGCATTTGGGTACACTTCTAAGTTAAACTTTCTCAGAGAGGCTATTGGGTGCAATTTTTAAATGCAATTGGGCACATATCTAATTCCAACTTTCTCAGAGAGGCTATTGGGTGCAATTTTTAAATGCAATTGGGCACATATCTAATTCCAACTTTCTCAGAGAGGCTATTGGTCACAGCTTCTAAATGCAATTGGATACACTTCTGAATTCAACTTTTCTCAGAGCGGCTAATGGGTGCAATTTCTAGAATGCAATTGGGAACACTTCTAGATTAAACGTTTCTCAGAGAGGCTATTGGGCGCAACTTCTAAATGCAATTGGGTACACTTCAATGCGAATGGTCAGAGCTTCTAAATGCAATTGGGTACACTTCTAATGAAATTGGGTACACTTCTAAATGCAATTGGGTACACTTCTAAATGCAATTGGGTACACTTCTAAATTAAACTTTCCTCAGAGAGGCTATTGGGCGCAGCTTGTAAATGTAATTGGGTACACTTCTAAGTTCAAGTTTTCTCAGAAAGGCTGTTGGGCGCAACTTCTAGAATGCAATTGGGTACACTTTTAATGCAATTGGGTACACTTCAAAGTCCAACTTTCTCAGAGAGGCTATCAGGCGCAACTTCTAAATGCAATTGGAAACAATTCTTGATTCAACTTTTCTCAGAGAGGCTATTGGGCGCAACTTCTAAATGCAATTGGGTATACTTCAAGGCAAATGGTCACAGCTTCTAAATGCAATTGGGTACACTTCTAAATGCAATTGGGTACACTTCTAAATGCAATTGGGTACACTTCTAAATTCAACTTTTATCAGAGAGGCTATTGGGTGCACATTTAAATCTACTCATACATGTATAGATTAGAGTTTCCAAGTGCAAATATGCTAAAGCTATGACTGGTTTACAGTGGTAATGCTTTGTTAGATGCGTGGTTGGGTAGTATGGCGTGAAGTGATTGCCTCAGGCCCTGTCCTTCCCATACTTACTTATTGTTGGCTTCTTGCTTCTCCTGCGGATACCTGAAGATAGGGTCAGGAGCTGTCTCTGTATGAGCTGTCCTTTGTCCCAGGGTCCTTAGTCGCAGGGGGCTGCCGGGCAGAGGGCTGCCCTGGGAAGGTCTGCAATGGCTGGTGACTCAGGGCCTGCTAGCCAATCAGGGCACCAATCAGGGCACAGTGGGTGGGTCTGCTCACAATGCTTACAGATGGAAAGGGACGCTCGAGGTGAGTTGCAGGTGGCTACTTCCTACACAGGAGTTCGGTGGCCTATCAGGGGGAAGGGGCGGGCTGGGAGGCGGGAGGAGGGTCGGGAAGGGGAAAGAGAGCCAGAGGGGCCAGCAAAAAAACGACAGCGCACGCAGGTGCACAGAGCCTATACAGGGACTGGAAGGGGACCAAAACAGGGCCCAGAGGGTCTTGAGAATGCTGCACTAACCTCGAGGCGTCCAGATGGAAAGGGATGCGTCTCAATCCGCAGTCTTTCTTGGAAATTAAAAAATAAGGGGAATACCATCCCTTGTTCCTCTCCGCTACAGGCACCAGTTCTATGGAGCCTTTCTCCAGCAGGGATTGAATTTCCTGCGCAAGGAGTGGACCCAGACTCTTCAAAGAGAGATTACCCGGTGGATTGTCTTGAGGCCTCTGCCGGAAAGGAAGACCGTGGCCGTGGGTTGTGATCTCCAGAACCCAAGTAATGGCGCACCACTCTGCAAGATGCTGCGCCAGCCTTCTCCTAACCGGCGAACCACGGGACATGGCCTCATGACTGAGCTGAAGCAGCTGCAGCGTTGCCCTTGGGCAAAGAGGCAACAGCCCGAGAGGCCTTGGCAACTTGAGTACCTTGTTTACCACCTCTGGCACTCCTACGGTGGCCCCTCTGACTGGCAGCTCCTCTTCCTTTACCAAAGGATGAGTAATAACGAAAGGAATCCTCCCCTCCATTGCTGTCCCCTAGGACGAAAAGGCGGAGGTTGGCGAACTGCAGCGCCCAACGACTTTGCTGCAGCTTTGGAGGTCTGCAACCTCTCAAGGCTCTCGTCAGCCTTGCTGCCAAAAAGATGTTCCCCGTCAAAGGGCATGTTGAGGAGCCGGGCCTGCACATCAGGAGCAAACCCCGACTTCCGCAACCACGCAAACCTGCGTATCAATGTGTTCGCCTCCATGGACCGGCTGACGCAATCTGCCATGTCCAAACCCGACTGAACGGCCTCACACATGGCATCCTTGCCATCCTGAACCATGCCAAGGAAACCATCCCATTTGTCCCCTTCCGGAATATGTTCAGCCACTAAGGAAACACAGTTCCACAGAGTTTGCATGAAACGTGACAAGGTACATACGGAGTTGGCCGCCTGAAGCGCCATACCCCCTGAAGAAAACACTTTCTTCGCCCAGCCGTCAAAACGCTTGTCGTCCCTATCAGGAGGGATGGTACGATACAATGCCTGCTTTGTCAGGGCCGTAGACGCCTGCACCACCAAACTCTCCGGAGTGAGGTGCTTGGTCAAGTAGCAGGGGTCGCTACTGGCTGGGTGGTATTTTCGTGGCAAAGATTTGCCCACTGCCAGGAGACTCTCCGGAGCAGTCCAAGCCCGTAAGGTCACCCTGAAGAAAATCCTGTGGTGGAGCAGACCATCCCAAGTACTCGGTGACCCTGGACATAAGGCGCCGGTACGAGGAGTCGGCATGAGTGCCAGGCTCAGGCCTACAAAACTCCACCTCCAGAGAGGTGTCCAGCCCACTGGCATCGTGCAAGGATTGCCGCAGGTCCTCAATTTGGCTATGGCCTGAGAAAATCTCATCTGGTACCGTATCCGGAACCATGCCATCAGAGCCCTCATCCACCTCTGAAATAAACTCAAGCTGGTGGAAAGAAGGCACAGAATGTGGAACAAAGCCATGCTTGACCTTTGCCAGAGCCTTTCTAGGTGGTTCCACCGAGCCCCGGGGAACCCCCGTCGAAACAGCCTCAAAAGGCATTGAGTGAATCGGCGTCGATGCCGAACGCGGCGCCGACAGCTTCGATGGCGCCGACAGTCCTGGAGGCCGGGGCTCCGAGCGTGTCCCTGGACAGCCGGGGCGCCGATGGTGTTTATGACTTCTTTGAAGGCGGGGCCTCGAATGAGTCCGTTGACGACCTCGGCGTCGACGTCTTCTTAGAAGGCACCACAGGTTCACACGGTCTCGAACGCATCGAGGACCGGGACCTGGAACGGGAATGCCGAGAACGATTCCCCTTGTCTGAGCGGGACCTCTCCCGCGAATCGTGAGGACCACCCGAGCCCGAAGGCGTGCGAGTGGTGTCTCTTGACCAATTATGACCAACCCCACTCGGAGGGACGGACCAGTGCCCTGCGATTTGAGAATCGCCAACATTTTCTTCCCAAAGGAAGCCCATTCCTCCGGTGTCGCATGCTGGGTGAGGTAAGCGACCCGCCGACGGGTGGAGTCCACAGCAGAGGACGGGGAAGGCGACGGATGACGGCACTTCCGGGAGTGCCTCGAAGAGGCACAGGGGTGACGAGACCGACTCCGGGACTAAGACCCACTGGACTTCCGACGACAACGTGGAGAGTCGCCTCTCGAATCGTCCGTCGAAAGCCCTGCAGACCTCGACTTCTGGGGCTTGGACACCTTAACTGCCGATAACTTCTTCTTGCACTTCCACAAGGCTTTAGACATGAGCGACTGGCAGTCGACAGTCATCCGTGTCATGGGCCTCCCCGAGGCACCAGAGGCAGGCGTTGTGCGAGTCCGTAACTGCCATCTTGGACCCACAGTCCTCGCACTTCTTAAAGCCCGGACGCGGTGTGGAAGACGAGGTAGACATCTTCACGAAGAAAGACTGCACAATACCAAACAGGTTTGAAGAACCGAGAAACAACAAGAACTCGAACTCCAAAGAGTGGAGGCACGCCGAGATCTCCGAAGCGAACACGTTCGCAGAAAAAACGGAACTGAGGCTATGGGCATTGTGCGTCCTACTTATAACATCCAGTGACGTCGGCCGTCGGAGGAGGTCTGTGAGGGCGGTGTATCGACGCAGAAGATTTTCAGAAGCAGCACAGCTGTGGTGATTACAGGTCATAGATATGGAATACATCGGAGGACCCAATCCCCTCGAAACGATAGCGACTAGGAAGGATGTCTTATAGGCAAGGTTTAAAACTTGCCTTGTGCATAGGCTCAAAGGTTGACCCCCATGAGTCTAGTCAAAACCACATTTAAGTCCCATCCGGGAGCTTGGTTTGAATGGGGGGATGAATCCTCTTAACTTCTACCATCAAAGCCTTGATAACTGGTATTTTCCACCACAACACCTTTTGTTGTGACGCAGTGTAGGAGAGAGCAGCTAAGTGCACCTTCAGGGAACTAAAAACCAGGCCTGAACCTAGCAAGCGAGTCAGGTACAATACAATGAGAGTAGGAGAGCAGTCAATGAGTCGGACGCCCTTGGCATTACACCAGACAACGAAACGTTTACATTTACTGGAATAGCACTATCGGGTGTTGGGTTTCCTCGCTTCCCTGAGTATGTCCAAACATCTCTGAGTGAGTTGAAGGTGTCCGAATTCTATGACGTCAGGAGCCAGGCCCCCAAGTTCAGAGTTTGTGGGCATGGATGTAGTGTTTCCCCCTTCCTGAGATAACATGTTGTACGGGCAGGGCAGCTTCATAGGAGGGGAAAGGACATCTCCATCAGATGAGAACCAGGGTTGGCAGGCCCACATGGGGGCCACCAATATCATGCTAACTGGTTCCTGGTGCATCTTGCACCCAATCTTGTGTAAGGGAGTCGGGGGTAGGGTGAGGGGGAGTGTAAACAAATCTCCCTGGCCATGCAATCCAGAGCCTGTTCCGCTTGGAGCGGTTCTGTGGGTACCTGGAGGCATAATCTTGGCATTGAGCGTTCTCCAGAGGGTCGAGAAAGTCGATCTCTGGGAAGCCCCATTCTGCAAAAACGTTGGTGTTAGGCAGAATTATATGCAGTACCCTTTGGGAACACTACACACAATTAGGACTACAAGTGACTACAATTTCACCTTTGGTACAAGCCTGTAGTACACAGTTATAGTGGTAGCAGTAGCGGAGCAGCCATACTTATCTCAAGATTAAGTGAGCAGTACAAGATAGTTACACAAAGGACAGCAATTACTATGATTCAGGCAAACACTGACTCAAGGTTTCTAAGTAAAAGAATATATATTTACTTATCAGTTGTATAACAGTTCACCTTTCTAAGCAAGTTAAAAAATCACAATCCTAAATACACCACACCACTTCCCTTCCCTTAAATTCTAGACAAGTTAGGCTCACAAAATGAAGTGGGAGCAAAATGGCACTTCAGCAATTTAAAAGGGAGGGAAATACAAAGTTATCAGTAATTAGGTCAAACCAACAGGTAAGTATTCTCAGCAGTTGAACAAGAGAGGCTATAAGGTTAAAATCAGATAGAAAAGGCTTAGGGTCAAAGTCAATGGTTCAAAAGTCTTTTGCTCAAGATAATAGATTCAATGTAGTTCGCGGTAAAGTTCGTGGCACAGATTCCAGACGAGGTTGGTTGGTAGAAACGATAGTTCAAAGAGAAGAAAAAGACAAGCCCTCAGATTGGAGAACGATTTCAAACATTTTCACTGCGGCTGAGCGAAACGCACAACCGGATTTGCACAGTACCTTAAAACGGAGAGGAGGCTGTAGCTGAGGCAGACGTTCCTAGTAGTTCCTGCAGGCTCACGGTTCCTAAAGCGACTATCAGACTGATCAGAAGTAGGAAGACTGGAGGGTCCTGTACTACCCAGGGAAGTCCAGTCCCCTTAGCCAATCAGACAAGTGTGTGACTTGGGTTACTACAGCAACCCATGGCAGGGGTCCAAAGAACCCTCCCTCACATCCTGCCTACCTAGACTATCAGGTGCCTTAAGGAGGGCTTCTGTGCAGAAGCCCGCGAAAAGACAGCGAACAAAGGAATCAACCCTGGTTTGGCGTGCAGAGAAAAACACGAGAAAGACTAACAAAAAGAAATGGCGAATAAACCCAGCCGGAACCAAAATAAAATGTATTTGGTCATCGGGTTTATGTTCGAGGCTGATATAATCGCCTAAAACATTACCACGTTATAGAAGATGATCGCGGTAGTAAAGTTAGGGTAGATACCACTGCCACCAGCCAAGTCTTAATGTTAACGGAGCGAAACAAAGCTCCAAGAGGCACAGACAAAAAGGGATAAGAGTTAACCTTTTCCAATACTCCAAGTAAGATGGGGTGTACTGGGTCTGTGGTTTAAAGTGACTATATAAAGTTAATGGTAACTTTACCTGTTTCTGGGGGACCGTAGTCAGCTCCAGAAAAATGGAATCAGTGGGAAGTCTCAAAGACAATCCTGTGTCACTGCACTGAAGGTGCTGTGCAACACAAAGTGGTGCACATAGAGTAGGTGAGGCTCCAGTGCCCAAGATCACACAAGCAGTAGATACACAAAGCAAAACACAAACAAGGGTGGAAAAAAAGGCTCACTCTTCCCAAGTGAAAATAAATCCTAGAAATCCAGCAAAGCTGCTGGGGGACTCTTTAGGTAACGGAAATCAACTATTTATGAGAATTCTCCCTTACAGTTGGAGACGATTTCTTCTTGTAGTTGCCATTCGTACTCTACGGGCAGTGGGAAATCTCTGCTGAGCACATCTGCCAGAAGATTGAGTTCCCCTGGAACGTGCTGGGACAACAGGAACATCCTGTGTTTGAGAGCAAATATCCAAATGTTTTGGGACAGCTTGGATAGCCCTGGAGAGTGTGTGCCTACTTGTTTGTTCAGATAGTGCATGGCTGTGATGCTGTCCGTCAAGATCAGGACCATCTTCCCCTGTAACTGTTTGAAAGGATTTCAGTGCTTTGAATACCACTAATAGCGCCAACAGATTTATGTTGGACGCTACTTGTGGAGACCACACACCGTGTGCGCCTTCTGCTGAAGCAGGTGAGCCCCCCACCCTCCACCCTATGAGAGACGCATCGGTCATGAGAGTGGCTTCCACTGCCTGGGTGGTGAAGGTCTTCACCTTCAAGAGTTTTTTCCCTCGACCAACACTACAGAGAGCGAACAAGGGCTTGCGATGTAGCTACCGGATCTTCCCATTGTCCGCTGGCCTGACACCACTGGCTGTTGAGCCACTCTTGCATGGGACGCAGAAGCGCGTGAGGAACTAAATAAATGCAGGACGCCACAGTCACATAGCTTTGCGTACAGTCATTCCCGAATGGCTACATAATGAGGGATCTGAAACAGCATGTTTTGAACCCTCTCGTTGGAGGGGAAGCAGAGGCAGTCTTTCGTACAAATTAGAGCCCTTAGAAACTGTTTGAATTGACTGGGGTCTAGGCTGGATTTTTTCTCGTTGATGGAGAATCCCAGACTGAATAAGAGGTCTATAGCCTTCTGTGTGTTCAATAGGCATGTTTCGTAGGACTCCCCCCCCCCCCCCGTTATGAGCCAGTCGTCGAGATAAGGGTAAATCGGGATGGATAGTCTGCACAAGTGTGCTGCCGCTACTGCCAGTACCTTTGTAAAAACACCCTTGGTGCAGAGGCAATGCCGAAGGGGGGTACTTTGAACTGAGTGATTGTCCTCTATCATGAACCTTGGGTATTTTCTGTGCGCTGGCAACATTGAAATGTGAAAGTATGATCTTTCATGTCCAGTGTTGCCATGTAATCCCCTGTTTGAACAGGGGGATTACTTCCTGTAAAGTGACCATACAAAACTTTTGAGGTTTGACAATTGTTCGCTGGGCACAAGTCTAGTACAGGGTGCATGGTGAGAACCTTTTCTGTAGAATATGGATGACTTCTATGACGTCCTTTCCTAGATGGGTCTCCACCTCTTGCAGCAGGATCCACAGGTGGCCCGGCGTGTGGCGTCTTGATTTTGGCAGTCTGAATTGGGGTGGTCGGGCAAATTCTATGCAGTACCTGTGGGTGACCGTCTTGAGTTCCCACTGGTCTGTTATCCCCTCCCATGCAGTAAGGAAAGGTTATACGTCCTGAGACTGGGCTGGCATGTGAGGGGGCCCTGGATCCGAAGGTCATTTCTGACCAGCGGCCGGGGCGCCTCTGGGGTTTGAAACTCGTCCTTTACCAAGCCGCTGTCCTCTGGGTGGATAAGTGGTGGAGGTATTCGACCCTTGTCCCGAATTCCAGTTGTTTCCTGTACTATACTGGTTCTGGGGAAAACGAGATTGCCCCCGAAAGGACCGGCAGGAGCAGCTTTCTCTGAGGAGAGGGTTTCTGGATAATCTGTTGAAGGGACTTGAGTGTCATGTTCGTTCTTGGCTGTTTCCAGTGCATCGTCCACTGCGTTGCCAAATAGGTTGGTCTCCTCAACGGGTTTATCAGGGCTGCTTGGGTCACCGGCATGAAACTGGAGTTCCTCAGCCATGCAGGTAGCTTAAGACCTTGTACCAGGGTTCTTCCCGCTGTCTCTGCAGCGTCCAGAATGTTCTGGAGCACATTCTGGTTCACTGGCTTGCCTTCCGAAACGATGGTGAGCAACTTTGTCAGTGTAACGTTTGGCACTTTCTGAAGGCCTTCTTGCAGAAGGTTCCACTGGACGTCTGCATAGCTGGCCAATAGCGTGTTATTAGCTATTTGTGTGGAAACCACATCAACCGTTGTAAACCCTCTTTCCCAGTGCATATAGTCTTGTGGACTCCTTATCGGGTGGTGCCTCTCCTGTAGGCAGGGGAACACAAGCCGTTTTCTAGTAGTGGTAACCACTAAAGAATCTGGAGTGGCATGACCTTGATGTAGGCAGGGTCGGTCGGAGAAGGACGAAACAACTTTTCCACCCTAGGGTTCACAGCCCTGGTTTGGTCTGGCATCAACAAGGAAGGTACCAACCTTCTCTTAGAGTTCAACAAAGGAATGGCCTGGCTGGCCGGAGGTTTTTCTTGGAGTATATCCTCCACAAAAGCAGAATCTGGTAGAGCTTCTTGAGTGGCGATCTGAAAAGGGTCAGCCGCCTTTTTCAAAATGGCGTTAAACGCCATTTGATCGTCCACTGGGGAGGCTTGGCGGGCCGGAGTGTAAGGGGATGATCTATGCACATGGAGCATCAACCCAACAGCTGTCTTCCCAATTGCCTATCTGGTCATCCACATTGTAGTTTTCCAGAAAGGTGGCATCCTCATCCGGATCATATGTGTCCATTACATCTGTGAGGACACAGGTATACTCCTCATGTGGATCTTCCAAGGTCCTTTGAAACTTGGATACAGGCGTAAAAGAAAGGTCTTTGAAGTCTCTTGGGAGCAAGCTTCTCAGAATAAGACATTTTTCTAATCTGACCATACATCCCTCAAATTATTCCCTGGTACATGAGGATGACCTAGAGGGGTCCAAGGGAGGAAAGCGTTCATCGTTTTCCCTGTGACGTCGAGATTTGTCCCCCAATGTACTGGACAAAAGGCACAGGACTCTCAGCGTAGTCCTTGCAGCGTTCAGGGTGCTGTGGCGTGTCTTTCGGCACATCTCTAGGCCGTTCTTTGCTCTTCACCATCTCCTTCGACCGTTCCTTCAGTCTAACTGCCGAAGCAATCCTTGCGATGCTCTCGCCAATGCTCGGGGAATCTGGTCGATCGACCGGCTGAACCAGGGGCTGAGCGGTGGATTTCGGCACTCCCGGATGAACCCGAGGCTGAGCAGTGGATTTCGGCGCCACCGGGGACTTAAGCTGCATCTGTGCGTCCTCCTGCAGTGCTTCGACGGCTGCGTGTTTAGTGTTAGTGCCCTTTAATCTGGATTGCCCAGTCGCAGGCCGTGGCTAAGGAGAAGGCTGCCAATCGGAGGATCCCGCTGAAGTTTGACGGTACCGTTGGCGCTTTGGTACGCATCGACAGTGCCGCCGAAGCAGAACCTTGGGTTGTGTGTTTGGCGTTATGATCGCGTGCGCCCCTGTTGCCGGGTGTTTTCCCCATAGCGTGACTCGCGTCAGGCCGGTGGGGTCCGGGATGGGTGTCGCAGACCGAGAGCAGTCCACCGTTAGGTCAAAAGCTTCCGTCACAGAGGCCTGGTCATCGCTAGTCTCCCCCACCCCGTGCGCGCCCCCCCACCCCTCAATCACTTTCAGCGGTTGCAGCGGGGGAAGGAAGATTCGGCCTGCGACATGCTGTAGGCCGGCCGGCGCTTCTAGCTGCGCTCCTTAAGCATCTTCGGGCGTAGGAATCTACAGGCCGCGCAACCAGCTTCTTTGTGGTCGAGGGGGAAGACGATTGTTGCACAGAGAGTGCAAGTCTTTCCAAGGATATTTGGCCCTACACGAGGTACAAAATCGAAATGGCGTCTTTTCCATAGCGAAAGACAGGTACAGCGATGACTGAATCCGGGGAGCAGAGAGGGTGAAAGGAAAGGCATAACTAAAGAATATGGCCACTGCGACCCCACTCTCCCTACTGTATAGGCTGGCCAGAAGGCCCGGCCACGTGGACAGCAGCGCCGCTAGGATCAACAGTTGTCAAAAGTCTGCAGCAGTCTTTGGCGTAGTTACACAGGATTCAACTGTCGAAGTGACTTGACGGGAATAACGACAAAGTCGATAAATATGACAATAACGCTAGGTCTATGTAAGAGCTCCACATTAGGGCGACCAGTAACCTGGGCGGAAAAAAAATCTGCGTGACTTCAGCGTGCGCGAGTTTTTGGGTACACTACACATCCAGTCACGTCACGTCAGGGATAGTGTTACAGACACACCTATGCAGTGGTCCCCTTTCGATCCTCGAAAGACGAGATGCAAGACTCTGCGGTTACCACTGGATGTCGGACCATATGCACAGCATGTGATTCTAAACAGATTAACAAGCATCAGAAATTGTGTTATACATAAGATAAGTTTTTTGTAACACAAAATCGGTAATACATGTTTGTCTGGTAGCTTACGGTAAACATTAACAGTTGTGGAAAGGTCAAAAGAGCTGAATGCTTTCTCCCCCAACCTCCATCTCCAAGCCAAGACATTATTGCAGCACAGAACATTTTGTACAAAACGTACCAGTCCGTGAAGACAGAAGGACAGACATCTTGGTAGTCCTACTCACCCTCCCAGTGAGAATTTACTTTTCACATTATTGGTTTGCCAAAAGGCATCCAATTGTTTCCCTTCCTTGTCCGGAAGCACAGCAAAGAGGGGTTGGCCAGACTCTAGTGGGCTGCAGCTGACACCAAGGAATCAGGACTGGGTTGGGTACGAAGAAACTAGGGGCAATCTCAGATGCCCAATGTCCGATCTGTCCTTTTTAGAAGACACAGCAAACTGTTTTTTTCATTGTCAGTAGGCTGTCCACCCAGATGTCTTCCAGCACAGGCATAGACTGTCTTCTGAACTGGTTGCACGCACTGGTAGCAAAAAGCCTCCTTCCTTTGCTCAGGGATGTCACATTTTTGCCGCCTTGGACATGGCGTGAAAAGTCCCAACCTCATCCTTAGAGTCCTTGATTGAAAGCTCCTAGCCTCCTCCTGTTGGCCATCTGCAGGTATCAAATCGAGCTCGTCCAAGGAGAGAGCGAGTGGACACAGTATCACCTGAAAGGCCGTCCTGTGAGTCAGACAGCTCCTGTGGAGGAGGGGGTGTGGGGGTTGCCTATGGGAGGACGCAGTGATTGCATCTCAGTGGAACAGGATAATGGTCAAGTGGAGGGGGTTTGTAAAGAACTTGCAACTGCAGTTCCGATACTGCGTTTATAAGTTGGACAAAATGTCCCTGGAGAGGTTGTGCATCTCCAGAAGAATGGGTTTAGCCACAGGTTGTGCAAAGAAAGGAGTGGAAGTCTATCTTTCAGACTCTCAAAATGAGTGGCAATCACTAGTTCCAAAATGTCTTCTGGTGGACCGTTTACGGAAGCACATCAAGCTTCAGAGTGAAGAGCGGCTCTTTGTGTCTCAAGAGACCAGAGTGCAGCAGGCAAAGGTTGTGGAATGCAGAAGCTTTTGATGCAGTGGATGGGAAGTCTGAGGCCGTGTTGTTGTCCACAAAGGTGGCAGTCAGAGGTATGGTCATAGACTAGGGCGTCGACAGGATTTTGCACCATGGACATTGTTAATTTGGACGGTTTGTCCATAGTCAAGGACAGTGCTCCAGATAAGATTTCGAGGTGCGAGTATGTCACTCCCCATTTTTAAACTGAGTCTAAATGTGATTTCATGAGTAAAAATGTGTTTTTTCCTCTGCAAGAAAGAAAAATATATGCGACATCCAGCAGAAGTGTGCAAAGAGTTATAACTGTACGGAAAGCATTACCATGTGGCCCCTTTCTGCATCGTGACAGAAAAGCAGGTTTCTCGCACAATTAATAGATAAAGCACATGGCGCAGTGGCAAAAACTCCTCACAAATGGAACAGATGTGCACTAACACCGTTTCCCTTGCATATAAAGAAAAGGTAAAACAGCATTATCGGCTTTTGAATGCTTTGCTCACATAGAGTAGGCCAGCTTGAGAAGGACCCCTGCAGGCTTCCTCCAGAAAAACAGAAGACGAATCAGGGAAACCCCAATGCACTCTTTAATCATATGCACCAGGTGGAGATCAGTGCAAGGTGTATAGCACAGAGAATAGATGAGGAACGGGTCTCTGCAGTAGCTCCTCTCATATAAAAGCTGCAACAGCCTTCAGTAGTGCACACTCCACTCCCAACATAGAAAAATGTGTCATGGAGCTCAGTAGATCATGCTTTCCTAAAATAGAACAGGAACGTTGTGAGTCAACAATGCAAGATTACCAAACTTGGAAAAAATGCACTGTGGGTGACAACAGTAAAGGTTCCACTTGTTTGGAGAAAGACCTGCATGGGATGAAGCAGTGCAAGGACCCACACACACTGCAGAGGTAAATTAAGGGTTTCACCACAGCAATTCTAGCTGCACTTCCATATAACTGGAACATCATTGGCCTCAGCAGTCCGAATTCCTGTCACAAGGAATACGCCAAGCATGTACTGCACTAATACAATAGTGAGAACCACCTACAGAACAATCAGTTAATTGCCTTAGCAGCGCAAGATCCTCAAAGATATAACCAATACAACATTGATGGTGACTAGTCAAAATAGGCAGGCTAACTAGAATCAGAAAAGCTTTGCATAATATGAATTCAGTAAATCATAATTAAAAGGAATTCAGCCTCGAAAAACACATTATTTCTATACCAATTCCCAGCCACACTACCGCTGGTTCACTTGATAAAACATGTTGCAGAAGAACATGTTAATATAATACAGGGAGAGAAGTCACTCAATATGCCTTTCAATATTTCTTAGGTCTTCTGTATGTATTTTCATTGTAATTGGCTATGTTTTTGTGTTTTAACAAAGTAAAGCACACAGGAATTGTATTGTTTGTTTTGAGGTTTGATAGCACAACTGTCTTTTGATGTTTACTGTAAGTCCTCATTTCCTGGAACTAGTACTGCCTAATGCTATGCCAATGTTCTGATACAAGGACTCCATGCTAAATTCTATATCTAATCTCATGGTCACATATTGGCTGGACAGCGGTAAGGATTTGTCATTTATAAAGTGCTTTTGCACAACCACTTCACTGTACATATAACATTTACATTCAATTATCACCCATCCGAAGTTGGTACTCGTTTATCGACCTCTGAAGGATGAAAGGCTGAAGGATGAAAGGCTGAAGTGGCCTTGTCGGGATTCGAACCAGCGACCTGCAAATCCTGCACCGATTGCAGCAGCTGGCTTAACCGGCTGAGCAAAAATACCATCCAACATCTTTAAGAGGTCGTTAAACTGACTAATCAAGGTATAATAATCAGTGCCTAGATGTTGGACGAACCATGCATGAAGCGCTACATCAAAACATTAAATACCAGTCTGGATCACCACTACAGGGCAGGTTTTGTAAAATTACAAATGTACCTGTCATTTTTGTTTTTGAACAGCGCTTACACTTCGTGGAGAATCCGGTTTTGGATGTGAATTTTAGTCTTGAAGATTTGAAAGAGGATCCGACACCTGTGATTGGTGTGATGACAATCATTCACCATTGAGCAAGGACTTTGCTGCCACCGACCATGTATAGTAATTTACACCATTGGCTACAAGTTAAGGTTGAATGGATGTAAATTGGACCTTGCATACCCATCCTTTCACACAATTTTTATAATTAGAGTGTAAACTAAATTAGAAGAGTAAAAATGATTTGCAACAGGCAACCAATACATAAACTTGAAAATTAATAGGCCCCATCAGAAACAAAAACATTTAGGCAAAGATGTCTGGTTTCAAACCATTTATTACTTTTGTGGTAAACATTAACCTACACAATGTGTATGAACACACCATATAGATGTATCTTGATAAATGCACACCACAGGAACTTGCCCTCTGCTCTAAACTGGTACGTATCTACTACGCAGGAAAAGAATAACCGTATGGCATTCATTTTTATGTGTAAAAAGGCCTGGTAGGATGCTATCTGGAGGTCTGGTCGATGAGAAAGGCGCAAACAGTGAAGTCGACAAGGAGTTGCGTGGACCATTGGTTAGTGGGTAAATGACATTATGTGGATGGCACTGTTGACAGTCAACAATGCTTGCCAACTTCTTGTGGGCCCCCAACAATGACTTGTCTATCTTGAGGATATGGGCAAACAGGTCCGGCATGCACGCTGTGATGCCCATGCCCCACCATCTCCCTTGAGAACCTGGCCTCTTAAACTTGTCCTGCAGTGACCTGTTCTCCAAGACCTCCCCCTTGTCTGCCAACATCTCCATCTTTTCATCCATCCATATCCCCAACTTAAGTATTGCAAGATCCGAGTAATCTGTAGTCAAGCTCCGTCCCAATCCTCTCCAGATCATTGAGTGCTAGCCCATATTTTCAATCTTTTATAGCTGCCAAAAAATTAATTTTCCAATATAGGCCACTTCCACCTTCACTGTGTCCATGATTAAACCTGCAGTGCGCAGCTCTGAAGGGCCTTATTAGTGGGACAGAACTGCCCCACAGAAAGGAGCACTACTACTTCCCCCACCGACAAACTGGGAAACTAATGAGGACTGCCTCAGAGGTGATCGGACACCATGAACTGAGTTTTGGATTTGCTGCTGGTCATAGTCTCTTGCGGCCCATCTACTCCACACACATTTCAGTGGGAGCAACAGTGCTGCACACTTTCCAGAATAACTTCATATACACTTGCACTGCCTTTAAAGAGTTCTAGATGCTTTTTGTCACACTGTGCAGCCTGAATTTCAGGAGTACCACCTGTGCAGTTCCCACCAGCCACCAAAGAATACCCAGCCCTCGTTCCCAATCCTGGGGGTTAACTACTCTCCTTGCCACCTAGCTTCAGTTGACATCCACTCGCCAAAGTCCGCCTCTGGATTAGGGATATTAGGGGAAGATTTCCACCATGATCCCCTCCAATTACTTCAGGCATATTTGCCCTTCTCCCTGCAGCAGCTGCCTCTGGGTCACTGGAAGGGTGTGAGCTCCCAAAACCTGCACCCCAATTAGGGTGCTCACAATGCCCATAGCACCAATCCCAATGCCTCCTTTGCCTCAACACGGAGCCACGGAGTTGTGCAGCTCTTCAGAGGATTTCCAGAAGTCCAATCCATTCGCCTAAAGGCTTTGCCAATGGAGTCCTCTTCACCAGTGAGCTGGGCTTCATCCGCACCACAGTCCCCAGGACCATCTTGCGCTTGAGAGCTCCACTGTAATGCCTCGTCTGGTCTGGCTGCTACTCACAGGTTTGTCACTCTTGCAGCCTTCCAAGAAATGCAATTTCACACCAAGCAGTTGAGTTTGTTTCCTTCCTTCCTTCCTTGTTTGTTTCCTTCCTTCCTTGTTTGTTTGTTTGTTTCCTTCCTTCCTTGTTTCCTTCCTTCCTTGTTTCCTTCCTTCCTTGTTTGTTTGTTTCCTTCCTTCCTTCCTTCCTTGTTTGTTTGTTTGTTTGTTTCCTTCCTTCCTTGTTTGTTTGTTTGTTTCCTTCCTTCCTTGTTTGTTTGTTTGTTTCCTTCCTTCCTTGTTTGTTTGTTTGTTTCCTTCCTTCCTTGTTTGTTTGTTTGTTTGTTTGTTTCCTTCCTTCCTTGTTTGTTTGTTTGTTTCCTTCCTTCCTTGTTTGTTTCCTTCCTTCCTTGTTTGTTTGTTTCCTTCCTTCCTTCCTTGTTTGTTTGTTTCCTTCCTTCCTTCCTTCCTTGTTTGTTTCCTTCCTTCCTTCCTTGTTTGTTTGTTTGTTTGTTTGTTTCCTTCCTTCCTTGTTTGTTTGTTTCCTTCCTTCCTTCCTTGTTTGTTTCCTTCCTTCCTTGTTTGTTTCCTTCCTTCCTTGTTTGTTTCCTTCCTTCCTTGTTTGTTTGTTTGTTTGTTTCCTTCCTTCCTTCCTTGTTTGTTTCCTTCCTTCCTTCCTTGTTTGTTTGTTTCCTTCCTTCCTTCCTTGTTTGTTTGTTTCCTTCCTTCCTTCCTTGTTTGTTTGTTTCCTTCCTTCCTTGTTTGTTTCCTTCCTTGTTTGTTTCCTTCCTTCCTTGTTTGTTTCCTTCCTTCCTTGTTTCCTTCCTTCCTTGTTTCCTTCCTTCCTTGTTTGTTTGTTTGTTTCCTTCCTTCCTTCCTTGTTTGTTTGTTTGTTTGTTTCCTTCCTTGTTTGTTTGTTTGTTTCCTTCCTTCCTTCCTTGTTTGTTTCCTTCCTTCCTTCCTTGTTTGTTTGTTTCCTTCCTTCCTTCCTTGTTTGTTTGTTTGTTTGTTTGTTTGTTTCCTTCCTTGTTTGTTTGTTTCCTTCCTTCCTTGTTTGTTTCCTTCCTTCCTTGTTTGTTTCCTTCCTTCCTTGTTTGTTTCCTTCCTTCCTTGTTTCCTTCCTTCCTTGTTTCCTTCCTTCCTTGTTTGTTTGTTTGTTTCCTTCCTTCCTTCCTTCCTTGTTTGTTTGTTTGTTTCCTTCCTTCCTTCCTTGTTTGTTTGTTTGTTTCCTTCCTTCCTTCCTTGTTTGTTTGTTTGTTTGTTTCCTTCCTTCCTTGTTTGTTTGTTTGTTTGTTTCCTTCCTTCCTTCCTTCCTTGTTTGTTTGTTTGCTTCCTTCCTTCCTTGTTTGTTTGTTTCCTTCCTTCCTTGTTTGTTTCCTTCCTTGTTTGTTTCCTTCCTTCCTTCCTTGTTTCCTTCCTTGTTTCCTTCCTTCCTTGTTTCCTTCCTTCCTTGTTTCCTTCCTTCCTTGTTTCCTTCCTTCCTTGTTTCCTTCCTTCCTTCCTTGTTTCCTTCCTTCTTTGTTTGTTTGTTTCCTTCCTTCCTTCCTTGTTTGTTTGTTTGTTTCCTTCCTTCCTTCCTTCCTTGTTTGTTTCCTTCCTTGTTTCCTTCCTTCCTTGTTTCCTTGTTTCCTTCCTTCCTTGTTTCCTTCCTTCCTTGTTTCCTTCCTTCCTTGTTTCCTTCCTTCCTTGTTTCCTTCCTTCCTTGTTTGTTTGTTTCCTTGTTTCCTTCCTTCCTTGTTTGTTTGTTTCCTTCCTTCCTTCCTTCCTTCCTTCCTTGTTTCCTTCCTTCCTTGTTTCCTTCCTTCCTTCCCACTACCAACTGACGAGTGAAAAAGTCAGTCTTTTTATATTTAGTAAGCAGACACTCCTGTCCTGGCTCGTGTGTTCCAAAACTTGGCTTTCATAGAAGTAGTCAGGAGGTTTCTCTTCTACTGTTGCAGAAATGGGACAACCAGTCTTGGTGACATGGGTCATCTGGTGAGATTGGCATCTAGCTTTGTTGGCTCTACAAGATTGATCTAGACTCCACTCCACCAGTTCCCTCCTGTCTCAAACAACCTCTACAGATGGCAACACACTCCTGCTCAGTATGCCTACAACTCAGAAACCCTTCCAAAACCCCCATAGCTCTTTAATAGTAGTGCACTTTACTATCTAGGGTGATACACCAATGACTGCCCTGCAAATAGTTTTCCCTAAATTCTTAGCCCTACTCCAACTCCACCCCCACCCATCAATAAGCCTTGATATATATATTTTGGTGAGTTTTTCAAAGTAATTTGTTTGGGAGAAATGAAATTGAAAAATAGTTTTGCATAGGAGCTTGTCTTTAAGTGATAACCTCTAAACATGTGAACCAAAGAAATAAAAAGCTATGGTTAAAATGCGGTGTCCCTAAAGGAGAATAGTGAAGATGTAGATTCTTGCACTAGCATACTCAATGGTTGTTACAGAAGTAGTTTGAAGCATCAAAACATTCAGGTACAATGATACATTTCTCCGTATCCATATAGGATTCTCCATGGTTATCTATGGCATCGGACTTGGAGAAAGAACTGCATTATCATTCACCTTGGAACCAGAGGATTACTTTTAGTGGCTTTCCTCACTTTTGAGGTCACTTGTGCTTCTCATAATCTTTATGCAGAGGATGAGCAACATGAGCTCAAGACACGTACTGAAACCATCAGCATAGGGCGGTTGACAAAAATAGAATCAAGCCTACAGCAGGGCACAGAATTTGCACTACCGATTGGTTAATGATATTGGACTCTTGGCGAATAAGAAATGGTGTGCTGTATATATAAAATTGAGGTGGCGAGAGACCTTATGGCTGGCTAGTAGCTTGCAACTGGACATTGTTTCCCTGCCTTCAGGGACGTCAGTGCCAAACCCATACAGAATACCTAGTACTCACTGGGTGAAGATTTCTAAGGCATGTTATGCTAGTCAACCACAAAGTAGGATGTGCTGTAACAAAACAGGTTTTTGAAACGTGTTGCAAATGGCATCCATCAAGGGTGGCGGGTTCTGGTTTTAACTTTGTAACAACCATTTCATTTTTACGGCAGCCTCTGGTTAAGCAATTTTAAGATTAAATGGCACAAGCCACTCGCGATTCCCTAGAATCAACTGAAATAACGAAGATTTGAAAGCTTTCAAAACGGAGTTCAGGATTAGGGTAGGAGATAAAAGGTTGACAGATACACTAGGTTTAAAGAAAGTGAATGCATACAAGCTGGACTTCTGCTCAATACAAATGTATTATTTATAAAATAGTAACTAGTGTACACTTTAAGTACTGTTAGTCATGAGTTTCCTCTTCCTCAAAGATGTTAAAATTATAAAAATAGGCAAAAAACAGATTCCAAGATTGCCGTTGCCCTGTGAGGGAGCACACTGCCGAGCTCTGTCCGGGAGGGAATACAAAGGAGATTTAAGCAAACTTCAAATAGCAATAAACACCTACTTCCAACCCGCTGAGACCCGCAGAAATGGTGAGCTGCAAGATGGGAATGCCCGACGACGGAATTCGGCTAAAAGAGTTGCCACAATAATCCTGCGTGTAAAGTGTAAGGCGGGGTGAGCAGCGAGGCAGGCCCGGCGTGTGGGCTTAAGGCAGGAGGGAAGCAGAAGAGCGCTCCGGGAAAGCAGCCTCTGAAACGGAGCTGGGGAGAAACTGTTATGCACCGTTGACATTCCATCCGGCCCGGCTCATCAGCTCGATTGCAGAGGAGCTGGAAGCACAGGTGGTGGTCCGTGACAGAGGCCCCGGGGCAAATGGTAGCCGGGACACCCAGCACGGAAATGCCTGAAGCAAAGGAGCAGGAGGAACGACATGTCGGGGTTGCTCCCACAGTGCCTGGTCTACTGGAATACGCAGCCACCCCCGACACAAGTGAGGTGGGGGCCCTTGGCAGAAGCTGAACCGGAATTGGACTGAGAACGAACGAGCCAACTACCTAAACGGCTACGAGCGAGCAGTTAGATGGGAAGAAGCTACGCGCCCCCGCCAACAGACCTGGGGAGCACCCCGGGGTAGTTTGGGAGCCTCCCACGCCGGTCGCTTCCTGGGATCTCCCCCCAAACCCCAGGTCACTCTGGAGTGTCTGGAAAGAGTGGAGAGGGCAGTGATCGATGAACAATGTTAATCCAGCAGTGAACCAGCAAAGTACTGCAGACGGGACAAAACAAGGCAAGTCCAGCCTGCAGCAGAGACACAGGGAAGCTTTGCGCGGAGATCGGCAAGCTAACAAGGAGTGCAAGGGGGAAGCAGCAACGCACCCATCCTACAGCACAGTAAGTCAGAAGCTTGTGAGGCAAGAAATAATGCAATAGCGGGAGAAAGGTGCGGAAAAGGCATACGCCAGTGGGCGAAAACGGCAAGGACAGGGGGTCTAGGAGAACAGCCCAGTACAATACGTAGTGAAAACACTAAATTATCAAGCAAAGTGATATCCGGCTACGTGCCAACAACAAAGCCATAACATGGCCCCAAGCTCAGCGCTCCACATGAAGGCTACTCCAGGAAGCCCAGTATAGGGCAAACGGCCCTGAAAATGAGATAACTAAAGGTGCACACTGAAAACACGAGACAAGGGAAAAGCCACGTGTCCGCCAATAACAGCCAACACCACATAGTTGTAAGAGTACAGCGGAAAGCCTCCAGCAAATCCCCCACACTGTTCCTCTTGGAATAGAGCAATCATCCGGGCTGGGACTGGAAGGGTGGAATGTGAAGCACCTGCAGGAGATGAGGGAACCCAACCGAGCAGCGAAACCGAGAGTAGTAAGAACCAGGGATCTCCTGCACCCTCCCCAAATAACAGACACTCGCGTTAGGGATGACCAGAGGAATCACCGTGAGGAAACTGACATAAAATATCAAGAGCATCTGGGAGGGGCCCAGAGCGTTAAAAATGCAAGACATTAGCATAGCAGCAGGGAGCGCAGGTGCCGAACCCAGCAGAAAAGAGAAAGTAACAAGCTGGAGACGCCCCACAGTTGAATCTACAGTAGAACCCCACTCTGAAAGCCCTCCACGGGTACGAGGAAAAACCACAATATAATAAAAGGCGGAGTATAGTAAAGGCCTGGGACACAACCAAAAGGACAGGTGAAGTACTGCACCCCCTCCCCCACCCACCCCCTCCTCCAGCCAAGAGAACCCACACTCCAGCGACCTCTTGTCACAAGGTGAGGGGAGGCGGGCTGCGAGGAAGGACATAGCGGCAGAGGACCTCTGAGAAAATTAACATCCTGAGGTAGAGAGAAACTAGGAACGGGTCGGGAGTACCCATGAAAGCCAAAGCAGAATACAGCTAAGAAAACAAATAAGTACAAAAGTACTTAGAGATAAACAGGATAAGAGGGTGGAAACAAAGAAACGGGCCAACACGACAAAGGTGTATGCGGCTGATAGCAGGGGGGCACAATAGAGCCAGTAACCCTCCAATACTACCGGTCACCAGGCCCCTACCGGGAAATCGACAGACTACACCTACGAGCTCTGAACAGAGCCACTGATGCCAGGGGCAAAGTCCAAAAGCTGCTTAACGAGAGCTAAAGCCACTACGAAACGCCAGGAAGGGCAACTGGAAAGGTGCTGGAGACAACTAAGAAACCAGGACAATCGCACCACCACAGGAGTCAGACAGTTACTTCCGAAAACACCCACCACAATGGTGACAGATAAAGAGGAACTACTAAACTGCCTAAAAGGCACGACAACCAGGATGACAGGTGGCCAGGGCAACGAATAACCTGTAAATACAGGCCAAAGACCTGGAAAAATGATCTCGTAGGTCTAACATCCAGGTCAGGGGTCTAGCCGAAACAGTGATGGATAATGACCTAAAGGATGCTATGCAACAATGCTTTAGCAGTCTGTTAAATGGCACCCAACCGGAAGAAGTCCCGATAGACAGAATACATCGAGTGGGCCCTAAGAAGAGAACTGGGAGCAAGACCCATAGCCGTATTGGAAGCCTCGTCTTTGTAAATCCTAAAAGAAATTCTGAGAGCCGCAAGGTCACAAACACACTTGACGGTCAATGGAAGCCGTATTCAGCTTAACCAAGATTTTGCCCTCTCAACGCTACACAAGAGAAGACTTATGCGGCCGGTCACGAAAGCTCTCATGGCAAAACAAACTACAAATGGGCGTTGCCCTTCGGGCTGAATTTTACCAGGGAAGGCAAGCTATGGCGTATTAGCTCGTGTGAGGAGGGCCTAGCACTGGTACACATGGAGGAAGAACAGAACCAAGCAGGGCGCAAAAGAAAGCACCTCCAAAGAAACAGACAAGTCATGGGAAAAATTGAAGAGAAACGAAACTGACGGGCCCGAACAAGAACTAAGGAGGACCCAGGCAGAGCTGGAAAACAAAACTAAGCACTCTAGAAACCAGTCCGTTAAGATGGCCAGAACGCTGGAGCAAACCACAGAAGTTTAAACTGAGAGCCAGGACGGAGGTAGGAGGGCGACAACTTGGAATCAAACTCAGGATATGATAGTATCCTGGCGTAAAGGCATCCTGAGGTGGATCTTGGCCCAACGCCCTGGGGAGAGTCCAAGGGGGGATCCTATGGAATCCCAGTCACAATGGATCAAAGGGACAGGGAGAAGTTGGGGATAGGGAGGGGGAGAGAACCAAGGGGGACAGGGGCATGGGGAGGGAAAAGGAAGGGAGGGAGTGTTATGAGTTGGTTTAGAGTCCAAAAGGAGGATGGTGAGGTCGATAGTTTGGAGGGATTTCAGATTAAAGGAGGAAAAGGGGCAGAAAAAAGGAGGCGCCTTGGAAGCTTTACCAGACCGAATGGCTGAAGCTATAATAGTGACCCTGAATGTGCAGGGGTTGAATGCGCCAATGAAACACCTAGCGATTTTGGGGAGATTAGTAGAGATGCAGGCAGCGAGGGGGATCCTACAAGAAACTCATCTCCTCCCAGGGGCTGAACGGAGGCTGGCCCATAAGGCTTTCCCCCCCAACAATTCTTTTCCTCCAGTGGGAAGAAGGTGACAGTGGTAGCAATATTGCTCAAACGCGACCTGGGGTTTAGAAAACATATGATCAAAGACGCAGAAGGGAGATACTTGGGCCTCAAGGGCACGATGAAAGGTCAAATCTACATGATAATTGCATTGTACATGCCCAATGAGAAGCAAGACATACATAACCGGGATACTACAGAAACTGGGAGGCTGGTTTGAAGGTCAGGTAGTGGTAGGTGGGGGACTTTAACTGCGTGATGGACCCCGGCCCTAGATAAAACACTCCCAACGACAGTACCGGACAGGAACAAATAGGCATGCACTGGGAAAGTTGTTTAGAGACCTAGGGGTAATAGAAACTTGGCGGTTCTTCCATGAGGACAAGAGGGAGTACACGCATTACTCGGCACACAAGGAATACTCTAGGATCGACATGGTACTAGTATCAGCATCTCTGATCCCCCAAGTGACAAAGTAGAAATTGGAGTGAAATATCTCTCAGACCACGCTCCTGTGCTGGTAAGAATTGAGGTGGGAGGAGGGGGGCGCTGTTGCGCACAACCAACATGGCCACCTAGTGTGAGAGCTCCGGCTCAGACACAATCCTTACAAGAAATAAATCCTTTCAGCTTCATCCCAGATCCTAACAGAAGCAAGCATTCGGGGGCGAATACCGTAAAGCGTATTCTAGTGAAGAGCGGTGGAAAACCGTGGCTGCGCTGCCGAGATATCACATCTGGCAGTCTCAGCAGCAGAGGGAGTCCCGTGTGGCCGACTGGAGGCTCCATGGACACCTTGACTGAGCCGCGGTGGGGGAGGGGCACCGCGCAGCCAACACAATCCTGAAACACGAAGACAGCTGAGTGGCCGCCCACCCCCGAGACGTCCGTGGAGACACCAGCGGTCGTTCCTCACAACTCGTTAGGGGGAGACAACAGGAGGGAGTAACGAGAGGGTGCAGCTTGGTGGATGCGGACTGCTCCCGTCCGGAGAGGCCGCATTGGGCACACAACACGTCCTTTGCCTGCGGCAGCTGGCGACGCGGCCGCAACTCCTCACAGCGTTGCCCGCGGCCGCCTGGGGGAGCGGACTTTACCCGGGGGTGCCCCCCCTCGCACGCAAACGCCAAGTAAGTGGTTTTGGGCAGGGGTGGAGGCACTTTTACCGCTGCCCAAGTCGGGCTTTTACAATACGCAGCTGCGGCCTGGGGGAGGGCTTGACATCGTGCCCCATGGCGCTTGCCTCGTTCAGCCAGCAGCAACCCCATGAACAGGGGGGATCAAACATTTACCCTTGGTAGTGGAGACGTCTCGGGATCCCGTCGGGCCACCTCCATGTAAAGGACGGAGGAAGATAAGCTTATGCCCAGCGGCCTCTAACTCTAACGAGCGCAGACACAGCAGGGCAACATCGCAGACCGCCCTCATTGCACCGGGTCCACAGCTCAGCACCCCATTGAGGCCTCAACGAATACAATCCAAAATGGTGCCCTGTGGTTCCCACATGTACAGACCTGCTGGATCCACTCCTGTATAGAAACGGATTACCTGGTGCTACGGGCTGACATAAATAACGTCCCCTCCCCATCCTGAACTGTACAGAGGTACATTGGGCGATAATACGTGGGAGAACACAGTCCAACCCCAAACGGACAATCACAACTTATGGGCCGCAACGAGAGGAAGGTGACAGGAGGGAAAAAGATCGGCCCGATGGATACCTTCACCAGTTCGCAGCCACAAGGGGCGACTGGGGGAGAACCATCCACATCCGATGGGCAGGAGAACGACCAGATAGATCGCCTGGCAACGCTGGCACAGAATGGATTTATGGCGGTGAACATTAAGCTGGATGATATAGTGGCGACGATGGGTTCCCTAAAAGCACGTGTGGAAAAGGAGAACGCACGCATTACGGAGATAGAAAACAGGATAAGTGTGAACGAGGACACGATATTACAACACAGTCGAGATATAGCCCACTTACAAACAGAACTGCATAAGACTCAAACCAAGTGCGAGGACCTCGAATCGAGATCCCGGAGGAACATCCGGATTGTCGGGGTGTTCGAAAAATTCGGAAAAAGGCTCCATGGAGAGACAAGTTGAGGCCTTGCTGAAAGACATCCTAGGCGCTGACTCCTTCTTGGATCACTTTCTGATTGAAAGGGCCCATCATACACTAGCACCACTCCCGAAACCAGGTCCCCCCCCACCTCGAACCATAAGTGCGCGCCTCCTAAACTACCGTGACAGGGACACTATACTCCGGCTGTCGAGAGAAAAAGGTACCCTACGTCATGAAGAGAACATGATCCACATATATCCTGACTTCTCGACCAACGTGCAAATGCAAAGGAGATCATACGAAGGAGTGAAAAAACAGCTACGAATGCGAAATGTGCCCTATGCCCTCATCTTCCCGGCAAAAATGAGAATACAACATGGGGGTTGTGCTCATTTCTTTGAGAATCCTACAGATGCCATGTCATATGTAGAGGCTTCCATTCCAATACCAACCGGAGATCGAGCAGCAAACCAAAATGCGAATTCATAACCGAGGGTTGAGCGGTGAGACCAGACCAGGCTATGGCTTGAACACCTCCCATACGGTGAGAAATTATTGACATTAGAAGACATGAAATGGTGGCGAACTGAACTAAAATGTTATTTGTTTTTTCTCTGGGCTGTAAGCCTTGGCCTAGAGCACGCCAGATGGCTGCAATTAGTGACCCTCAGGAAAGTTCCACATGTTCAAGGGATTGTTTACTGCGGGGCAGCATTGTCATGTTGGGGTTGAGGGTGGGGGTTTAAAATGTCACATGACTGAACAGGAAGGAAGGGAGGGGGGGAAAAGTTGGGGAATGGGACTCAGAAGTCTAAAAAATGTGGTGACATAGCAACGCATGGAATTCTCCTGAAAAGCAGCAAGGCCAAATACATAAACTGGAAATACAGATATGGCTAACTCTGTTAAGGCAGCCGTAGGGCTCCGATTGAAACTGCTTTCTTGGAATGTCCGGGGTCTGAACAACCGAATCAAACTGAGGAAAGTGGGAGCCTATATTACTCGTCACCAACCCCACATTGTCATGCTACAGGAAACTCATGCGCTCCAGAAGGTCAATGCCGAGTTTTTGAAAGGGTGGGGTTCTCACAGGTATTGCACGGAATACTCACAGGCAAGAGGGGTACTAACCCTGATACACCAAACCGTTGGGTTTCAGTATGAGAGGAGCAAAATAGACCCATTGGGTCGCTATGTTATACTTTGGGGCAACATCAAGGGTACAGCAATGATTTTCATTAATACATTTGGTCCAAATATAGATGACCCTGAATTCTACATAAATGTACTACATGAGATTGGTGCTTGTGGGGGCGAGCAAATAGTGTGAGGAGGAGATTTTAATACTATTTTAGATAAGGAACTAGATTGTTCAACCTCCACACATAGGAACCCCTCGAGAGCAGCTAGCACTCTGCAACAAATCATTTACAGCTACAACTGGTAGATGCCTGGAGAACACTCCACCCCCTTAAACGACAGTATTCCTTTTACTCCTCGGTGCATGACACTGAATCCCGCATTGACTATTGGCTGGTGTCGGCGTCTCTCGTGCACCAAATTAATGGAAGTGAAATGTTTTCCCGCACCTTGTCCGATCATTCTCCCATAGAGTTAGACATGACACTGAAAAGTGTTAACACCCGGCCAGGAGATGGAGAATGCCTTCCGACATTTTTAAGGACCCGGGGGTGGTAGAGGAACTACATACTGAAGTTGAATTCTTTTTTGAGACCAATAAGGGTTCGGTGGATAGCCCCTCGATGCTATGGGAAACATTCAAAGTGTGGGTGAGGGGTATCCTGATCTCCAAGTCTACGGGCTATTGAAAGAGGTTAGGAAAGAACTGGAGGAGGTGGAGAAGCGGCTGGGAGAACTAGAGCAACAATACACATCCTTGCATGAGGATAACACCAATAACAAGAATTCAATAAACTAGCAAATAGGGAGCTGCTTTACATGGCCGCTCCAGTCAGAGCACGCCGATATGGGAAGGGAACAAAGCGGGGTGCACACTAGCTAACCTGTTGAAAGTTGACAGGGGCCGCACCCTGATTTCCAGCATAATAGGGAGAAAAGGCACAGTACAAACAAATGAGGAGAATATCAATGGGGAATTTGCCCTTTTCTATATAGAGCTCTACGCCAATCATGACTTAAAAAACCCCAGGGATGTCCAACTTTACTTAGATGGTATAACGCTACCAAAACTGATCGATGAAAATAAACTACAGCTAGACCAACCCCTTACGATTGAGGAAATTAAGGAAGCAATTAAATCATTGGCTAACGGAAAAGCTCCCGGTTCAGACGGTCTGGGAATTGAACTGTACAAGGAGCTAAGCGAAGAACTTGCCCCGATATTGTTGTCCATGTGGGAGGAGGCCACAGAGATAGGAACACTACCACCATCCATGAGAGAGGCTATAATCACAGTGCTCCTTAAACCCAGACGTCCCCCCAATGAGATGTCCTCGTATAGGCCTCTCTCTCTTATAAATTGCGATGCTAAGATATTCGCGAAGATCCTGGCCAACAGGCTCCTGCCACACATGCCAGTGCTAGTACATCCTGATCAATGCGGGTTCATTCTCACTAGATCTACATCGCTCAATCTGCGTAGGCTGTTCGGCGTAATGGCCCAAATAAAACCGGAGGCCCGGGCAGTAGCTGTATCCCTAGATGCCAAAAAGGCGTTCGACTGTCATGGGCATACCTGTTCATGGTGCTTGGTAAATTCGGGCTGGGGCCCAGCTTCTTGAATTATGTCAGGGTATTGTACACTAACCCGGGGGCCAGGGTATTGACTAACCACACTATGTCCGATTGGTTTGAGTTGAAGAGGGGCACTAGATAGGGCTGCCCATTCTCCCCCATATTGTTCGCTCTCACTATGGAACCAGCGGTGGCGGCAATTAGAGAACATCAGGAACAGAGAGGTATACGGATGGCGGGCCTTACTCAATCGATATCCCTGTACGCTGATGACACCATATTATACATTAGAGAGCCTGACGCACATCTGGGCCCAGTAATGGAGGAAATGCACAAATTCGCATCATACTCAGGATACAAGACTAATCGATCTAAGTCTGAATTTTCCCCCTGACCTCCGCTACCAATTGCCCAAACAACACACTTGGGTTAAAGTGGTCCCCGGACAAGATCAGATATTTAGGGGTTATAGTTTCTGGAGACAGAACATCTCTATTCTTGAACAACCATGATCCCCTGCTGTCTACTATTGCCACTAAACTCAGATTCTGGGCCAAACTCCCCGTATCACTAAAAGGTCAGGTAGCCATATTAAAAATGATCATACTCCCTAAACTGCTGTATATATTTACTAACATCCCGATCTGGCCTGGCAGAAGATTTTTGTCACGCTCCGGTCCCTGGCGGTAGAATTTATCTGGAGCGGGGGGGGGGGGGAGGGGGCGCCCAGGATGAAGTGGGAAAAAATGGTGGAGCCATACAATAAAGGCGGCATAGCGGCTCCCGATTTTGAATTATATTATTTGGTTGCACAAGCCCAGTTTGTCAAACACTGGTATGATGAACACGACACTTCACCCCACATCCGTCTTCAGCAACATGCAGCGCGTCCGACTGACATAAGGTCAGTCATCTTTAAAATTAAACACAGGGACGACTGCCCATTCGACCCAGTTAGTGCGACAGCTCAGGCATGGTTTAAAATCTTCCGAAGGCTTGGGGTAAAGACACCTTATTATGCTGAGGCCCCTTTTTGGAACTTCCCAGGCATAACACCCACATACGACCCGGGTATACAAAATAAATGGGACCCAGATGAAGAATTCAAAATAAAGGACATATTTCCCAATGGGAAGTTTATAAGACTGGAGGACTTCAAAACAGGGATGGGGAAAGATCAGCTGATGATTCTGCAATTTTATAGAATGAGATTGGCCTTTAAGGCCCGTTGGCCAACGTTCCCAGATGAACCCCCACCACACCCATGTCTATTGGCACTTTCAACCCGGGCGGGTACTAGCATATCGGAGGCTATATATGACCGTGCAGACTAGTGCCCCAACTTTAAATGTAATGAAGGGTGGCGAGGTTTACAAACAATGGATCTGGTACGTGTCCAAAGTGTGGGACAGACCGGGATGATTCGATGCATATGTATTGGAATTGTCCTAATGTGCTTGCTTTTTGGGGGGGGGAGGTCGCGAATATCCTGGAGAAGGTGACCCAGATACCGGCAGACCTCACACCTCGAAATTACTTATTTGGAGACATTGGTAAACAATCAGAGGTGACAAGGAGACTCTTTAATGTCACATGCGCAGTGGCGAAAAGGTGTATATTGCAAAAAATGGAAGAGTGCACGGGCACCGAGAGTGAATCACTTCCTTAAGGAATTGATGTATGCAAATGAATGTGAGGAATATTATATATTGACTATCCCGAATCCAAGTAAGCCGAAAGACATATGGGCCCGGTTTCGAATATATCGGAGTGAAGATAACTCGGACAGTAACAGCCCGGTAGGGCCAACTGATTCTACACATCAGTAAAAACTGCTTATGCTGTAGGGTAACCAATACTGAAAGTTGATGATTCGAAGATATGCATTACATGTTGTTGCAATGTCATGTACCACAATCGTTAAATAAAGTTTAAAAAAAAAAAAAAGAATTGAGGTGGGAGAGGAGGAGAGTAGACAGTCACGGTGGAGACTAAAAGATATTAAGGGACACCACACTCAGAGCACATATGGAGGGAATAATAAGTAACTACTTCAAGGATAATGGGGAAACAGATTGGAGGGTAGTCTGGGACACGGGGAAGGCAGTAGTTCGGGGTGAATTCATCTCCCAAACGGCTGCTTATAACAGAGAGAGCCCTAATCGCACAGACTTGAAATGGAGGTAAACAAAGCTCAAGGACAGCACAAAACCCGGAGGACACAAAAATCACTACTGGCCTTAAAGAAAATTAGAGCGCAGCTAGAGCCACACATTGCAGATCGGGTGGCACAAACGTTGCTTAACACTAAACAGTTGTACTATACTCAGGGCTGAAAAGCGACCAAATATCTGGCAGCCGAACTAAGGCTACAGAGAGCACGCAAGTACATAACGCAACTCAAAAATGAACAGGTGGACGCATGCACAGAGGAGACAGGGAAAAGGTAAATCATGGTACAGTTCCATGAAGACCTATTACAATGTGAAAACCTGGTGTTCAACAGCCAAAGAACCTATATGTCCGTAACTCCCATCCCCCAGATTACAGACAGGGACGCACTAGGCGGCCCGATAAAGGCCCAAGAGGTCAGCGACGCAATCTCAGCATTACCAGCCAATAAAACACCAGGCCTAGAAGGGTTGGGAAACAAGTACTATCGGACATTTCGTACAAACTCCTGGCACTAGTTGAATGACTCTTCAACGTCATCAGGGAGAAAGGTTCGGTCACAGCGGACATGGGGAAATCCACGGCAATACTCGTTCCAAAACCAGGAAAAGATCCCTCTGACTGTGCCAGCTTTTGTCCCATCGCGCTCCTAAACACTGACACAAAGATCTAAGGTACTGGCAGCCAGATTAATAAAGACACTCGGGGTTCATCACAGGGTGGCAACACACAAGATAATGTTAGACTGGCCGTTAATAATATTGAACTAGGGGCCAAGATGGCACAGCGGTTTTCAGTGGCAGCGCTAGATGCCAGGCGAGCCTTCGAGGCTGGGCCTATTTAAAGCTGGTGTTAGAAGGGTTCGGATGCATACCCGATTTTACTAGAAAGGTGCTAGCAAATTTCCAAATCCCATCTACAAGTTTCTGATTAACTGGCGATGATCGGAACAGATTGCAATAAGGAGAGGCACACGCCAGGGATGTCCCCTTTACCCTCTGATCTTTGCAATGGCTATGGAGCCCTTTGCATTGCGGATCAGACAAGACCCCAGAAATCAGAGGGGTGACATGTGGGAAGGCGATACAAAAAATTGCCTTATATGCAGATGACATAATGCTATTCCTGAAAGACACTAAAGACACTACCCAGTTATACTACAACTTCAAGAGTTCGCCAGAATATCAGGGTTCTCCATAAATTACTCCAAATCAAAAGTGCTACAACATAACGGAAGAAGGAAGTAATCACCAAGTTGAAGGAAATATTCCCCCTAATCTGGGAAAGAAAAGTACTTCGAATGCTTGGGGATAAAATTAAGAGAGATAGGGAACCTGTACTGAGCAAAATAAACCCCTCTGGAAACAACTCCAAGATGATATGCACAGATGGGAAGCCCAAGAGCGGTCCTGGTTTGCTAAAATTGCAGCAGTGAAAATGACCCTTCTTCCCACGCATGCTTTAAGTAGTAGGCTCACTGCCAGCATACATACCACCCTGCATGATCAAAGAACTGCAAACAGTAATATTTGCCTTCATTTGGCAAGGCAAGAAACCAAGAATACAGAAGAAAATCCTGATGCGCCCAACCCTCCTTGGGTAATTAGGGGCCCCCTACATAGAAAGATACATACAGGCGGCGCACTTCGCACCCATGTTAAAATGGGCGGGACAAAACACAGTAAATGGATGGTGCGGGATAGAGCAAGCAGTCACAAGCATCTCTGAAATCGCTACACACCCTCAACACGGGAGCCTGAGAAAGAGGGGGGGGGGGGTGGGTTCAATTATTGGACGCAAATGTCATTACGCAGCTGGGACAAAGCGATTTGTAAGCTAAAAATCCGGCGGGGTCTGGGTCCACTCTTCCCCCTGGCAAATAATACTGACTTCACCCCAGGCCTACAACAAAAATTCAGGGAGGGGTGGATGGCTGCTGGCTCACTTTCCCTAAAAGACATGTACCAAGGTGGGGTCACCCTACTATTCCAAGAATGCAAGCAAACATTTGGCATTGGGGAAAAAGAAAGATAAATGTATGTAAATCAGACACTGGATTTCCCAGCCTGCAGTGAAGAAAGCAGGCACTAGAACCCCAGTGGGGCTAGAACTGTCTATACAGGAGGGTGCAACTGCGAAAGGAGTAACTAGAATATATAGGCTACTGAACAACGCACAAATGGGAGATAAACTTCTGTATAAAGAGAATTGGGAGAAAGACATAGGGGGAGCTATCACGGAGGAGGAATGGGGACAGATCTGGCTGAGGGCACATAGAACTTCCAAAAGCACAGCAATCAAAGTCGGCGTACAAACTGTTACAGGTGGTGTATGTCCTTCCCACCCCTCATCGCCTATACAAAATAAAATACCCTGCGCAGTGCTGGAGATGTTGTGGGGGGGACAGGAGATCTCTTCCACATGTGGTGGACTTGCCCAAAAGCAGTACTATATTGGAAGGAGATCCTGGGGCACATAAAAAGGAATAACTGAAGTAACCCTACCAATGGTGCCAAAGGTGATCCTCCGAGGAGTAGTCCTAGAAGGCACATATGCAGCAACGGGAATAAAGAGAGCCTACGCACGCATTTACTGATGCCAGCGAGAATGACTCTGGCACAGGGATGGAAAAATGAACTGAGACCGATAATAGCATGGTGGTGGGTCAAGATCTGGGGGGTCATGGCAATGGAAAGGATTTGCGCCCTAAAAACAGGGCAGCATCCGACATTCCTGGAAGTATGGCGCCCCTTCCAGGAATTTGTAAAAGACAGAGAAGGCTCCTTCCACAAACCATCACTACTTAAGAACGTTCACGTTTGTTGATCTCTAGAAAACAGACAGTATACTGCCCATAGGGCCAGGACGGGAACTTTTGAATCGAAAAGGACACTGAAACCACTGAACAAGTTGGGGATAAAGAGTGGGGTGTTTGTAGAGGGTAAGGGACATTTGTTGGGGAAGAAATGTAAAACTGTGGGAGCTGTGAAAGATTTCAGATAAGTAACCATAATTGTTGTAACATGAAGCTGCTCGCAATGAATAAATAAAACGTGTGTTTTGCCTATTTATTTTTTAAAAAAGACCAGCAAATCAAAATGAGGAAAACCAAAGGCAAAGATTAAAGGGCTGTTTCACAAAAGGTTTCCCACAGAAGTCTAGGAATGCGCTAGAGCATTCCCTTCATTGGCATAGAAAAGAAATTTGAGACAGATTCGTAAAGGCAACTGAATGAGTACACTATAGGTGCAAAATTCAAATGCACTATACACCCACCCCACCCACCTCTGCGCAATAGCACAACCAGGGTGGCTAAGAGGGGGAGTTTAGTGGCAGGGATAGAAGTTTCCATGATTCTCAAAACATGCCTCAGATTCAAATGGAAAGCACTAAAAAGATAAACAAGCAAGCTGCAGGTGGTGGGCAACAGATTATAAGGGTCTGTCCAGACCTTAGCAAGAATTTACTCTAAACCGAGAAGAGCATTAACATGGACTGTTGCTGTGCCACTTTAATTTCATTCCCTCTTAGAAAGGACAGGCATTCTTTTATCTTGTTTTACATTTCACAATGATGGGCACTTTAAATGCCCCTCATGGTGAAAATCACTGCAAGCGTTAAAGTTTGTATGATGGGAACCTATTAAAAAAAGGTGTCAGGGTGTGCCTGGGCAGATCTCAGATTTACTTAAAGGGACAACCACTTTTACTGGCGCATGGCCTACTAGAAATGCATAGGTTTCTGCTGTGAATACAGGGACGAGTGCATTTCAGAATCTGAAATCTGTAGAGATCATATCAGCGGTACTTTCAAAAGGCCGGTTCTCGACTCTGGATAATACATATATTGTGAGGCTGTTGGAGCTCTTCATAGTTTAAAAATACAAATGGTAGTGTGGTGGGGTAAGTACACTAACTTAGAAGTAATTCAAACAGATAGAAGAGCAAGTTGATATAGAAAATGGTCAAACATTAAAACACATTGACAGGTGCCAATTAACAAATTGTAGCACAATAAAGAAAACGTACCCCCAAAAGGTGTTGCAAACTGAGCCATCATTCATGCACTTTGTGTGGTAGAAGCCAGGTCCTAGAACAAAAACCTGTAGTTAGTACACATGTTTAAATAAAAAAAAAAATTACTCCTATGGATAAATCCATCACATAACCTGGGCGACTAGAGGAGACCACGACAGTACCATCCAAGCCATCAATGTGAAGACAAATCATGAAAGCAGTGAGGAATACCCAGACTTTAAAATATTATTCTTGATGGCCTCCATTTGCTTAATCTAAATCAAATTCCACATCCTGCATTTATCAGCACTGCTAAACTCCCTCTCTCGCATGTATAATTGGATTATCTTAACCCTTCTGTGATCTACTTCATGGCCTTAAAAATACGAAGCAAGTATGGTTGGCAGTTCAATTTTTTTTTTTTTTTTAACATCTGCAACACAACTTCCTATAAAAATCCTTGTATACGGATTTTAAAATGTGACTGGTAGCAAAACATGGTGACGTGGATGAAGGTAGATAGTAGGCAGTACAAGAGAATGGATGCATTATATAGTAGCAATTAAAATGGGGAGCAGGTTGGAATTTTGGGGAGCCAGAGAAGAATCCAAAATGGTGGTACAACTTGGGTTACTATATCTGCACCACTTAACCAGTCTGCCTACTTCAAAGGGACCCCAGTAATGAGCACCCTAGTGTGAGAGGGCAATTGTCATGCCAGGTATGTCTCTGAAGCACTAGTTCCCAGTGTACATTCCAGCAAGGGTTCCTGTTACCTGAAAGAAGGTGTCAGGGGGATCAAAGGGGTCTCTTCCTGGGCCGGATCCCACATGGTTGCTGTGGGTACACCCAGGCTTGACAACTCACACCAGCCATGTCATGAATGTGTTAACTCGCCAAGCACTAACGGTATAGGTATGATGCTTGTGGTTTCATACTTGTGTGATCCCCGTAGCAACCATGTCATAACAAGAAATGACATACTTGGAGATTAACATGCTACTAGGCTGACTAGAGTCAAACTATTCCATTTTATTTAATTTAAAGTCTGATATTCGATAAAGAGAAGCAGGAATCGAAACCACATTGAACCCAAAAATGAAAAACCCCACTTCAACTCCCCTCTTTCCCCAAACTCCCCCCCCCATCACCTACCCCACAACACCCAGGTATAGGCAACCAACACCTCCAGACCAACAGGAACCACAATACAAACGGCAAACCCCCTCCATCTAAAGAAACTCCCAACAGCCGTACTCAACCTTTTCACAACAGCCAAAGACCTCAAGGGGGCATGAAGCTAGCACAGAACCCACTCAATTCTGTCCCCATCCAGTGTCCGTGAATGGCTGCGGTGATGCTCTCCATCACGTAAATATTCATAGCCATATTGGCTCACTCCATTTTCCAGGGTAACTACCCTTTTGCAATGCATAGCCAAGCATGCCCTTGCCGTGAGCAGCAAACAATCTGTCAAGTGAGCTAAACCCAGATATTCTCACTCAACCTCCTCCAGGGCAAACGGCGCAAGCAGCGGTGTCCGTTCTGTGAGACGCCATCCATCTCCATTATACATCCAAGCAACTCATCCCAGAAAACCTGCAATTTATCACACCCCCACACGATATGCCAATAATCCACCCGCACACCAGTTGTGCCAACAGAGTGGACTTTCCCCCGGAAACCTCTTGGAGTGGCGCACAGAGTCATACTGCTATCTATGCAATAATTTAATAGCATAGAGTTTATACTGTATCAAGTAATCAACGTAAGGTAAGGCAAGTAATCAACGCCTTAAATGAACTGGAAAAAAATCTACGCCACAAAACCTCATCCAAGTCCCATCCCCACCAAATCCGAAGCCTGTCCATACTTATTGCCCGCCCCCCTCAGGGCACCGTACAGCAGGGAGATCAAACCCTTCATCTCAGTCTGAGAGTCGAGAACCTTCTATGTTGAAGTAAGATCCTGCTGCACCTGTGCCTTCCAAACATCGGCCATAATCACTCTTCAAATGCAGATAAGAGAAAACAGACATTCTCCATGAACCGAATAGGGAATGAATCGAGACAACCAGGTCGCCAGGAGTCTGGCCAATATTTTCACGTCAACATTCAACAATGAGATGGGCCTATAGGACTGACCTAACAAAGGGTCCTTCCCTTCCTTCGGAATGACCACAATGAGAGCAGACATCATGGAAGGGGGAAGACAGCCCGTATCCAAGGCAGAGTTGTACACCCTAGCTAAAAACGGGGCCAAGGTGGAGTGAAATGTTTTGAAAAAACAGACAGTGACTCCGTCATCCCCCGGAGCAGTACCATTCTTCAAAGATGCAATTGCATCAATGACCTCCTCCAAGGAAGCTGAACTCTCCCGCGCTAAACAGGGGATTGGAAGGGGCTCAAAAAACCGATCCACATCGGAACCGTCCCCCGCGCACTCTGATGCGTAAAGTTTTTCGTAGTACAGCGGCCAACAATAGAATTAACTCGCCTACTATTACGAAGCTTCCTGAGCCTCCAAGCCAGAATCTTGTTGTCCTTCTCCCCTTTCTCCATATAACGCTGTTTCAGGAACACAAGTTTCTTCTCCGTCTGACCAACAAGGAGGGCGAACAATTTTGCTCTAAGCTGTTGAAGTTTTTCGCGCTTGCCTGGATCCATCTGCGATCTCAACTTACCCCACGGTTGGACGGCTAGAATCTGCTCCCTCAATTTACACTCCTCCCTTGCCCTGTCCTTCTGAGCTCCCATTTCCATTAGAACACCCCTGATCGTGGCTTTGAACGCAGCCCACACCCCTCGAACCTCCACCTCCCCATTGTCATTTAAGCAAAAAAAAATCAGTAATAGAATCCAAAAGAGACTGTCGTAGTTCCCTATCCGTTAGGAGGGAGTCATTACAGATCCACCGCGATTTGCTCTGAGCCACCGGGAGAAACCCCAGGTTAACATGGACCAGATCGTGGTCAGACCATGGGCTGGACTACACCAAAACCAGAAATGTATTCATGGATCGAGGAGTCAACCAGCACATAATCGATCCTGGAAAGACTGATGTACTGAGGAAAAATAAGTGTAGAGAGGATCCCCATTGCCACCGGTGGGTTGAGCATCAACATGACCCAATTCCTCATTAACTCTCCGGAAGGAACCCACCATTTTCATTTGAGATCTAAGGTCAGGGCACAGTTTAGGAGATATCCTATCCCCGTCTGGGCTCAAAACCATATTAAAATCTCCCCCTACTATTATCGCTCCCTCTGCAAAATCCCTGATTTTCCCTCCCATTTCCTGCCAAAACACATCTTGATCTTCGTTTGGGGCATACACACCCACCAAAGTGAACAACCGCCCCTTCACCTCCCCCTTAACCAGAACATAACGCCCCTCCGGATCCGCTCTATGAGCCCTAGGAGAAAAATGTTCATCTGAAGAGACCATGAGCACAATCCCCCGCCTCTTTGCCATAGGATGAGTGAAATATGTGCTGAATAGCCTTGGATTTGAAGGCGGGCTCCCTCCCCTTAATCCAGTAGGACTCCTGCACAAAGAGAAAATGAAGTTTTAGCCTGTGAAACTCGAAGCACCAGAGACCCATTTGTCAGAGTTCAGGCCTCGTCCATTTAGGGACCCCACCGACAGAGGATAAACAAACTCATTAAGACAGCCGGGTGACTCATTCGCCTTTGGCCGAAGGCCTACATACAGGTCCTGTCCCAAGTCCGTGGTATACACAAAAAAGACGGAGAAAAAGCAGGTTGAACCCAACAATCCGTGTAGCTCCGAACCCCCTGCACCCTCACCCTCCCCCAACTCCAACCGAACCCTCCCATCCCCACTCCACCACCCCCCACCCCCAACAAAACCAAGTCCCCCCCACCCTCCCACACCATGAGCACCTGGAAGGACTGCAACATTAAACCGCTGAGCCCCCAGGCCACCAAGGATCGCCTCAACCTGGGCGTAAACCATTTCTAAGCACCACATAATCTGAGTCCCCCCCAGCTGCAAAAGCAAAATCATGCGTTCCACGCTGGCCCAACTGCCGAACACTCTTTCCCATGTCCCTTAGGCACAATTAACAAACAAAAATCACACAGACATGCTTCCCATTTAGGTTGTAGGCTGCCCTGGAGAGAGCGGGGACATCTTCCTATACTTCCTGTGTCCACAGACACGTCTTCGACCCACAAACTCTGGGGGACCTTTTTGGGCTCCATTTCCTGACCTTTCATCCCCTTTAACCTGTCTCGAGGAAGAGTCCCCAAGGAGCTTGTTCATCACCCTCTGAATGTCAGCCTCAGCCTCCGTAGTGAGAGTACTTACACCCGTCCACCTCGAAGGAGAGCAAGAACGGGTGACCCCCATCTATACCGCACCCCCTTGACCTGCAACCATTTCGTCAACGGACCGCAAAGTCTCCGGCGTGCAAGAGTAAGCGCCGAAAGGTCTTGGTAGATGGATATTTGAGCACCATTCCAATCAATAGGTCCTTTCTCACGAGCCAACTCCAGGATCTTAGTTTTCTCCACATAATAGTGAAACTTCACAAGGACAGACCTCGGTCTGCCTGCCAATCCTCCCGCTCTGTCGGGCCTGTCAATGGTAGGGACATTGGTATTTCCACCATCAAATAGAGAATTTATGATTGCCTTAACCTTTCTCACAATGTCCGCCTGCGTCACCTCATCTTGTTCTGGAATATCAAGGAATCTCAGGTTGGAGCGCCTCTCTCTATTCTCCAAATCGTCCAACTTAAGTTGGAGTTTCTCCTCTCTCCTCTCCAGCTCTGCCAAACTCATATCGAACTGCGTCTCAAAAAGGTCAGCCGAGGACTGGTTGGCCTCCAAAGCCTGAACGCGGTCCTCCATGGCATCCACCTTCTTGTCGAGGGAGTCTAGCCTCCTGCCCATGTCCGCTCTAAAACCTTGAATCTCCTCCAGCAGGGTTGCCATGCTGCAGCTCATTGACTGAGTTTCTGCGACCTCAGATTGGGTTGTGTCCTGCATGGTGAATCCTTCCTCAGAACACTCTGAAGAACGCCGAAATCTCTGCAAGGACTGCGCCCAGGCCATCCGACACGTGCAGGCACTGCCACGGGACGCAGGGTCGACAGACCCAGGAAGGGGCAAGGGGGAGCAACAATGTTCAACTCCCCGAACCAGTCGATCAGGCCCCGGAGTAACACATGCCTATTTTAACACCTGCAGCTCCGGAGCCTCAAAGACAGCACTGGTATAGAGTGCACCTCCCCCGTTCCTTGCACATGGGAATGCTCAAACAGCCGGTCCTCCCCCTTCAATAATCAAGCCTGGGGTAATGCTCAAGAGGGTCGCCAGAGTCCATACAAATGCCAAGAGGGGGGAGACCGACAACCAGGAACGGAGACTCCATGGAGAGGGGCACAAGACCCCCATAGGAGCGCACGGGTCAACCGGGAGAGCACTGACAAGGAGCACACCCTCAAGCAAGGTTCGGGTCTTCCTCCGCGTGAGCAGGGAGGTGGGTACAGACGCCCACCCGCACACCAATTGAGAGGGCCCCCACCCCCTCACCTGCACAACTCTCCCCCAAAGGGGTGCACGGCTACCAAAGTCCGCAAAAAAACATCCACAGCATGGGGACTTCCCGCCAGCTGCCAGTCCCACGGAACACTAGGGAAGCGAAGAACCCAGTTCACCGTCGAGTCCACCGTCCCCGGACTCCGATAGCGCCCGGGTGTAGACACAGTGCTGTCACCAGGCCACAGAACTCCCCACTTCAGAACGGGGAGCGCCGCTGCACAATGCCCGCAGCTCAAGCCGCCCGGCCGATCCGCTGGCCGCTGCCCCTCCCCCACCGGCTATTTTCACTATTGGACTCCGCTCACTGGAGTTCCCGCCGCAGGACGCCCCCAGCGCCTCAATGGCACGCCGCTTTCCAATCCATGGCTCCTCGCACCCGGTCTTTAAGTACGCCGCCTCTGCTGCATATTCCGTCAGGGTGAGGTTGAAGACTGCCCGCAGGCGCGCCGAAATCTTGACAGAATGGCCTAGCAGCAGGCCGCTGCCCCTCCCCCACCGCCAGTTGGCCGGGCTTCCCCTGGTGCTTCCTGCAGGGACACAGCCCACGCTCTGTCCGCCTCCCACACGGACGTCGGTCAACTCAGGCTCCCAGACGTCCCGGAGCCCCGGGACAGCGCTCTGCTGACGCTCCACACAGCCCCAGGGAGGAGGGGGGGGGTCAGGGCTCGGCATCCACAGGGCGGGGGGGCCCAGTATCCAAAATTCAACGCCCAGGTGAGGAGACCGACTGAGACACTTCACCTCATCTCAGCGCCCCCTGGTGGCTCCCGGTGTAATTTCTAATGAAATATGCACAGGGGTACCAGGCAAACAGTATCCTGGAACCCTGGACAAAATTCCCCCCAAGAATAGGCCTGCATTAAAAGGACAAAAGATTGCTGCTCTCTGCCTTGTAAGCTCCGAAATCGTGTCCTTTCCTCCATCAACCCCTCTGTCGCTCTTAACTGTTAACCCAGCCTCTGCCTCTCCTCCATCCACCACAATGGATAAATTATGATAGGTTAAAGGATATTTATAGCGTGCGCCATCACCACCAGAGTGGTGCCAAGGCTCTCTGGCGGATCTGAAAAGCAAGAGGGTAAGGTGTGGGGGGGTTAAGTTGATAGGACTTAACAGGAAAAGAGCTGTGATGTGCTGTTGGACACCGTTCGCTGAGCGTAGGTGTGAATTTTCGGTCCGAAATTGTCATGTGCTGTTGTGGGAGGCTATGTGTGGTTTGTTTTTTTTGTTGGTATGGTGAAGTGCATGCGGTTTGTTGTGCTGTAGAGGTATGGTTGTGTTTAGTTTAGAGTTTGAGAGGTGTAAGCAAAGCAATGGGTTTTTTTTAGTGGTGTTGGTTAGTGATGATGCTTTATCGTACCCCCTCGGTTTTGGCTAGGTATATATCCCTGCCAGTGTCTTGCAATGTGGTGTGCTAAGGGGTCTCTATTTTCTGTGCAGGGTTGTGGGTTGTTAGCAGGGCTATTTTGTGGGATACCTCCTCCACCCCACCTCGTGTTCAGACTAATGGCTGTCTACATAGCTTTACCCCCTGGCACATACTGGTATGCAGCCACCATCGCCTCCCTGGGCCCCTTGAGGGCAGGGGGACCGCTTAACATGCCTTTGCGGTCCCTGGGCCCCGCGGTTTATCTGCCCGGTCTTCACTCTTCCCCTCTTTAATTGTAATGTCCTCCGTCTGTGGTTCAACTTAGGTCAATCCCATCTCTCTCCGTTGTTTCTGGGTAGGGCCCGCTATGGGAATGGGTGCAACTGATCTCCCTCCCATTCAGAGGTCGCTCTACTTCTCTGCACTTAGTCGTGGTCTGGGCTAGTCCTCTGTCTTGCCATGTGTGTGTTCATTCTGTGGGGTTGCTCATTAGATTTCGTCCAATTCCGAGTTGAAGAGCCAGGTTTTTAGGAGTTTTCTAAATTTAAGTTTGGTCCTTCATGGTTCGTAATCCTCTTGGAAGGGAGTTCCAAAGTGTTATGGCTAGGCAAGAGAATGCTGATCCACCAAGATTTTTCCTTGTGTATGGTTTGGGTTCCAAGCGGATGTCGTCGCTGGATCTTATTGTTCTAGTCAGCTGCTAAATGGAGATGTTCTTTTGTATGAACCCTGCCCCTTGGCCGTTGCTCTGTGTGTTATGTCAGTGTTTTGAATGCAATTCGTTTTTTGACTGGGGGTCAATATAGGCTCTTTAGCTAAAATAGTTTTGATTGTGTTCAGGTGGAAGACGCGTTTCATCATGCTTTGACAATTCTGTACGATGTGGGCGCTGTTGCTAGTTCTGTGGATCATGAGATGTATTGGTTGATAAAGAGAAGAGACATGTTTTAGAGCCCCTCTTCCTCATCTGTGATGGAGATCCTGAAGTGGGCTTTTCCCCTTTCAATGAACAATCTCTTTTTAAACACTTGGCATTCAGCACAAATGAGCCGGATGCCATCAACATTACGCACCACATTGCAGTGTGGGGTTGGCAGTAACGGCACTAAGCCCTTGCTTCACTCGTCTTAGCCTTGGGCTAGTGGGCAATTATGGCTTAATCACACCCTGGAAGATGGTGTGTAACATTACATTGTAGTTTTTCCAGTGTGGTAGCGACTTCTGTGATGCAGCACAAATATTAGGCTACGTGTGCAAGCAATGATGCCACATTTTGAAAATGGCATGGTCATTTGGGGTGGAAACATTATCCTGAGTATTGTTGAGACCGTGCATCTAAAGTGTTGGAATCTATGGCTTTTAAAATAAGATTTTCACTCCAAACAAACTGCAAAATGTGCAATTTAGACACCCTGCCTTTGTTTTTACAACAAACAAAAAAAAGTTAGCACCCCACCACACCCCAGGTCAATTTGATGAAAATAGTTAACACCATTTTGTAACACCTGATACCACTATTCAATTGACTGAGGGCAAGAGCACCCACATATTGTGCTAAATTCTTCAGCAACATTGACCAAACCACTTAAAAACGGGCTGCTTGTATAACTACCAGAAAATAATATCAGTAAATCAGAGGCTAATATCCAATGCAATAGATAAGATGTTTAGGTGGGAGAGCTTTATTTTTAAACTTGGAGTGGAAATGTGATTTCAGGGGACTAAACATACTTGAAATCCAGCATGCACATACAAAAAAAGGAAAGGTATATGGAAATTATCATGCAGCAGCGGTCCACATGTCAAAGATTTCTCACAACATATAAAGCAGTGTGCAGTGGGACAAACGCCCTCTTACAAACAAACAGATTAGCACTAGCAATGAACTTCCCTGCATGCAAAGTCTAGGCATAGCCACTGCATAAGATTTTGAACGCTTTGCTCACAAAGCACATGTCTGAGTCGAAGCCATTCAGGATTCCCTCACAACAGAAAATGGAAACCAAGGCAACCGCAAAGCAAGCTTTCATCATGTGTAACAGGGAGAGTTGATCAGTGCTAAGTAAAGCAAGGGTAGAAGATATCCACACAGAAATCAGATAACAGGTCTCTGCAGTAGAAGCGCCACTCACATAGAACAGGTGCAAAATAGGCTTCAGGAGTGCACACTCCTCTCCCAATATAGAAAAGGTATGCCAAGGACCCAAGATCATTCTTTTCTCACATGAAACAGGAACATTGTGGGTCGCAACAGTACAGGTTTACTATAGATAGTTGCCGGCCTCAACTTGAACGGAAAAGGCACTGCATAGCATGGAGCAATGCAAACACCCCACACTGAACAGGTAAATGAAGTGCCTCAAACGTAAATTACACTTGCGGAAAGAGAACACAGGAAGCCTCAGCAGTCCAGATTCCCAACACAAAGAACACACCCAGCAGGGGCCAAGTGATCCAAGCTCCTCTCACATAGTAGGAATGGAATAGCATAACAGCAGTGGGAGCACTATCCACATAGAACAAGAACAGTTAATTGCCTGCAGGGCAAGCTCCTCACAGTCACTAGTTCAAATACGATGGCTAACTGCGCCTGGAATCGGAAAAGCGCATCCTAGTAGGAATATAGTAAACTAATTAGGGGGTGGCAAGTGGTCAATGCTAAAATATATATCTAATCTCCGGGTCAAATGTCGACTGGCTCGAATTAGCCTTACCATCCTTCAAAAGGTCCATAAAATGACTAACGACTAAGCTAGTAATAAATCACAGCGCATACAAGTTGGAGTAATCCTGCATGAAGCACTACATACATATTTTAAATACCCGTCTGCATTACCACTACAGAGACATGTTGTGCAGAGTTTCTATTTAAATTGCAAATGCATCCATCTCATTGTTTTCTAACAGTGCTTGCACTGGTTGGAGAGTCTGGTTATGAATGTTTTAATTGCAGTTTTGAAGATTACAATGAGGCAGTTACCCCTGCGATTGTTATATTGAAAATCACCCTTGAGCAAGGGCCATGCAGACACTACCCATTTACTCCAGGTTAAGGTTTAATGGATGCAAAAACTGGACATTGCATACTCATCTGTGCCCCAAAAAAGGCTGAGGTCTAGGTATTTTACACACTATTTGAATTGGAAGTATAAATTAAATTGTAAGAGTAAAAATTATTTGCCTCAGCAAAAAGTATGCTACAGGCAATCAAAACAGGAATAGACTTGAAAATGGATACAACACAGAACCAAAACACTTGTGTAGCAAAGTTGTCTAACTTGAAAGAAGTTTTACATTGTGGAAAACGTTCTCCAACACATTTATGTGTATGAACACAACATAGATGCAGCTTTATGATAAATAAACACAGGAACTCCAAAAAACGATTTGGTCCAATGCAAGCACTCCCTGAAAAAGCATACTTCAAATTGTAACCAAGTTTTTAACATCTTATTACGATCCTAAAATACTAGGAAAATAAAAATGCATGCATAATTCTCTCCGTAAGGATCTACAGACAAAGAACAGCAGACATTGAACAGAAAGGAATTATTCTACATCTCACGGTGCGGTTTTAATGGCTCAGTGCACACGGCTCAGAGAAAAGGTCTGCCATGCAAATAAGAATCAATGTGTGTTGTGGTTTCTGTCAAGTCACCTGCCCTTTGCACTGCCCTCTGCTCTCAACTGGTGCGTAAATGATAAAAGGTGTCATATTTAAAAGAGGTTTCATTGTAAAAAGGCCTAGTATGACTTATCCAATGGCCTGGGTGGAGTGCAATGGATCCAAAACAATTTGGCCTTTAGTCTATTAGAAGGCTACAGTTCTTGTCTAAGTAGTAGTACATTTAAGTCAAACATACTTTTATTCATTTATTTACCTTCAAGTTCTAAAATACAATTAATTCATACAAAAACACAAGACATTAACAGTAAACAAAAAAGGATCAAACCAATATTTATGTTTAACAAAATGTTCTCATATCACAAAACATTGCACACCTTGAACTCGGCGGGTGTTCCTTCTAAAACACATTGAAAGCACAAGTCTTGATCATAAATTTAAAAGCCTTACTTCAAGCAAAATGCTACACTTCACACTTCCTTTAAAAATACTTTGAGACCGATAGCTGACCGATAGCTGAAATCTGCCTCATCCAAGCATGAGCTGCATTTGCTTTCTCACTTGAGATGCCACTTGAAATATGCTTCATGTTACTCTGAAAATATTCTTGCTGGTCCGAAGTCCAAGTGGAAGCAAAGGGTTCTGTGCATTATGCCCAAACTTGTACAACAAATTAGCTCAAAGATGTTCCAATTAGTTTGACGTGTTATGGTTTCCCAATGAATACCTTTCAGATTATTCATAACACAAATACAAACAGATAAAAAATGCATACAGAGAAGATATACAACTAGATAAAACGAGATAAAACAGGTAACAGAATAATTTTGTGTTACAATTTTTCAAAAAGTTCAAAAATGTTCATCAGGAAAGCAAATGAAAACAAGTGTCACGGAAAATGGCTCTCCGCTTAATACAAAGTATGATTATACTTGATTATATTTTTATGGATAAATGTAGTAAAAAAGCCAACTCTCCGATCTTGAATTTTTCCAAATACAAGAATAAGATGCTACAAATCTCAAGACAACCTTTGCAAAGGTGACCTCTAATATTCACTGAAGTAAAAGGTCACCTGAACCATTATTTCAAGTGTATGTAATTGGCAAAGACCGACTCTAAAACATTTCTATAGATGGAGCATAGTAATTTGCACAAAGATTTGGGTAGTTTGCCCCATTTGGTTTCGTTTGGCCTATCATTTTCATAGAATGCATATTTCGCAAGTTGCATCTTCATCAGATCTAGTCGTGATGGAAAGGGTTTAACTACGTAGAATTAGTTATTAGTTTAGGTCCATCTAGATAAAATATAATTCACTAGGTCCGCTTTATCAGGAAGCCCAGGTTTAGTTTGTTTATTTGTACCGAAACCTAAGGTAACTGGGCGCATTATTTTAGGAGCAGCAATGTTACAGAAAGTTGCACATACAGAATATTAGGATGACAGTGTAAGGTTAGTGTGAGGGACCAGGTTACAGAATGGTCCGTGAAGAGGCATATATTAGATACAAGGATACATGTGGCAGAGTAGCATACCTGAAGATACGCCTTAGATAAAAAAGATACTTTAAATATAGAGAGATCAGGCCGCAGGATTTAGCTAAGTGCAGTAAACAATCTATTGCCAAGTTGTGAGTAGATCCTTTACCTTGTCTCGGAACGACCAGAGCGAAGCGTCAGCTCTGATTGACATAGGTAATGCATTCCAGGATTTAGCTGCTAGCAAGGGAAAGCTAGCTCCACCAGCTGTTTTCAGGTTGAACTTTGGGATGTTGAGTTGGTGTAGATATGGGGCTCTGGTTTGTCTGGTAGAGATCGGTCTCATAAATTTGTCTGATAAGTAGCAAGGGGCTGTGAGGTAGAGGCAGTTGTGTGTAATGACCAGTGCTCATAGTTTAATTTTCTCACGGATAGGGAGCCAGTGATATTCCTTTCTAGCAGAAGAAACGTGGGCCTTGCTTGGGAGATTAAGGGCACATCTAAGGGCATTGTTTTGGAGTATCTGTAATCTGTTCAAGTTGTGGTTCGTGGAGCCGAGGAAGAGTGTTACAGTAGTCCAGTTTGGACAATATGAGGGCCCTGGCCAATGTGAGGCAAATGTTGGTGGATAAGAAAGGCTTTCAGGCACTGATACGTTTATTGGTGTAGGCTGTGGATGAGATGGTGGCGTTAATTTGAGGGAGAGAGTTTAGTCGAGCTACACACCCAATGTTTTGACTTCTTTTGATACTTACATAATGTTAATAATAAGAGGGGTCCTGGGAGTCTCTCTGCCAGACATTAGTCCTGGTGTCGAGAGCCTTACCCAGAGTCTTTAGCTCACTATCTTTCAAAGAGGAGAAATATCCAAAACATACCAGTCTTTGTCCTGCCCTGGGGCAGTCCAGCACTGAAATGCTAGGCAATTCTCCTCTGAACAAGAGTACCAACAGCAACCCCAGACACGTGTTTCGGTCTGGTTGGACCTCATCAGTAGGGTGGAGCTGTGCCTCTCTAAGAATAGTGAGTCTGGATTCCCCTAGTAATTTAGGGTGAGACCCAAAGTTACTTGAAATATGCTAATTACAAGGGGGTCCTGTGAGTCTCTCTGCCAGACATTAGTCCTGGTAATGAGAGCCTTACCCAGAGTCTTTAGCTCACAATATTTCACAGAGTCTCTCCCAGGACCCCCCTTGTTATTTGCATATTTCAAGTAACTTTGGGTCTCACCCCAAGTTACTAGGGGAATCCAGATGTGGACCCCTTGTTCATTATTCCTAGAGAGGCACAGCTACACCCTACAGTTCAAACAGTTCAAACAACGGGGGATACTCTGTTGCAGCTGTCAGCGTGTCTTGCTTCTAGTAAAAAAGCTGGGTGCAGATATGGAGCACAGTGGGGTTCCAAAATGGTTACACTTCATTGTACGGACCCTAAACTCCTAGCCTGCCTCAGCTCAGCACATGTCCAGACTTCTAAAAAAAAAAAAAAGGGACCCTGGAAGCATCCACTAATCCCTTGGTTTAATCTCTCTAGGCTGCACAACTTTCAAGAGTGTTTTGGGAGCTCAATCTTTGGAAGTTCAGTCAAACCTATAAAGCGTGAAGGTGTCATTTGCTCTAAGACTTCCTGCCCAAGTAGTTTCAGTTGAGGAAAAGGGGGCTGTTTTCATAGCCACTGCTCTGTGCGCCAGCAACAATGTGAACTGAAATTAAGCACATTTTATAGAGTTCAAAGTAGCCCATGATAACTCATTTCCAGTACATTCCACAGCAGAAAGTTCTATATGAGAAAGGTACCAAACCGGTTATCATGGTCTGGAATATGTTGACGTAAGACACAAACTGGTACTGAAGTTGAAAGAAATAAGAAAAAGGAATATATTTCCTTTCCTTAATCCACATAAGCGGCACACCAGGGTCGACTAGGGATAGGCTTATAGGTAGGCAGGGCCAGATAGAACTTCCCCATCTCCTTTGCCTTCCTGTCTTTGGGTACTGAATGATGTATTGGCCGTTATATCAGTCTCACACCCAAACATTAATGGTGTTTTTTGAGAACCAAAATCAGGACACAACCAGTTTTGTCTGCCATTGCCTTTAATATTTGCCCTGGCGATGGAGCGCTTAGCTCTGCACATCCGGAGTAATCCACATATCTCACATGATCTGAGGACCCTTGTTGGTTTGTAGATTGTTATTCTCTTTTGTAGGAATTCTGCTCCTTGTCCACCGATTACCCTGTGCGTTATGCACATTGTTTTGAAGGTGATGCAATGTTTTACTGGGAGCCAGTGTAGTGTTTTTAGGGCAGGAGT